>NC_083621.1:12680224-13397724 GCF_963584025.1 Labrus mixtus | reverse complement strand
AGAACTGATGCTGGCTTTGGGGGGAGGAGTTTTTTCAGCTCACAGTTATAATAAGATTTTTTTTTTTGTGACGTTAGGTGTTTCTTCATCAGAGTAAGGCGAGGTAGTGGCAAAGTAGTGCTTCCAAATAGCTCTCTCTGTCTCTTATTGGATGGAAATGGTTTGGTCATTCCCATATTACCACAGTTTATTTGAATCTTATCCTAAAACACATATTTAAGCCCATGAGAACAGGGTCAGATTGTTTACATTTTTAATTAGTCCATTTTCCTGCAAATTTAAAGAGGACATATTATACCCCTTTTCCACCTTTTAAAACAGTCCCCAGGGTAGGGGAGGGTATTTTTTTTTACCATAATCCCACTGTGACATCATAAGGAGAGCAAATTTGAAACGGAGCACTCGTCTCTGTGTTTTACGACTTATGCAGACCACAAACAAAGGATTGAATTGGTTTATTTCACATTTTGTGGGTCGGTAGACACTCAGGTTACCCAAATATATTTTCAAAAACTCTGTAAAAGTGGATTTTTCATAATATGTCCACATTAATTTCTAAATTCAGCTGCTTCAGAGCATCAGGTGTGTATTTCTCCTCCACCAAGGCAGCAGGGAAATCTTAATAATTCCCCAGTATGTCAGGGTGGAAGCTATTCTATGACTTGTATTAACATATTGATGTTCCACTGCATATTTAAAGTCCTTGGTGTGAATTGCTGACTCCTAAGAAGTGTTCTGTCCCAAGAAAAAAATGATTTTTCAAAGATGCATACATCAGACCCTCATAGATATATGAAACATGTACTGAATGGTCATGAGTAACATTTTAACCCTGTAGTTCAATCAATATCAGGGCTTCATATTTAAAACCATCATCTGATCTGATTAAAAACACATTAACATGCAATGCCTTAAATAAATAGAGTAAATGTATAACATAACATAAATACCTAAGCCAAGTACAAGTACTCAATCCTGGGCTATGATACTTCCTGCATCATCAAAACATTTTTATATTTCACATTCCATCAAGAAAAAGGTTTTCAGGTTCATGAATAAAATGTTCAGCTGCTGGGTTATTGCAATATATGTGAATTAAAGTGAGTTTGACCTTTCTTCAGCCATACAGTCACATTTGCAGAATGTTAAAACACAGAAGTCATTGTAAGCTATTGACATTGGCTGTTGTTGTTGTTCCCAGACCGTGCTCGTCACCCAAGCTGCCCCATGCAGACACGCACAGCAGGATCGAACATTATGCCAGCAGGTATGTGACCCACTGTGGCTGCGCTATACATCGAATCATTACAGCAAAGAGTCCCCTTCTCTCACATTCCTTTCTTCTAATCAACCTCCCCCTCCTCCTTCTTTATATTCACTCCCCCTGCCTCCTCTGCTCGCTCACCTTTTAGTATTCTCCACACACTGATTGAAGTATTGATTTGAGCGTGCTGTGCACTCTGCTCCAGCCAGCGTAGAGACCCAACTGCCCAGCAGTGTCCTGCCCGCCTGCTCTGCACACAAACACATGCCGGTGTACAAAAGCAGAGCAGTTGGTGTTTGTTGTTTGTGTGTGCACGTGTGTGTGTGTGTGTGTGTGTGTGTGTGTGTGTGTGTGTGTGTGTGTGTGTGTGTGTGTGTGTGTGGAGGTCAGCGGGGCTTAACGTGCCTTGCAGCTTGTCACTTGCAAGGGCAGTGGGCCCATTGGTCACCTGGGAGCTGTTGGTGTGGATTAGTGTCTGTGTGACAGGTTATAAACAGGGCACAGCGCTGGACTCCCACACTCCTGGCAGCTCTGCCCACAGTGAGCTGGACACACACACACCTTTCCTCTGAGCCTTGCAGAGTGTGTAGGGTACTGTGTCTGTCTCTGTGTGTGTGCCATTTGTATTGGTCCCCACAGGCTCTTACACACGTAAACACACACACTGCCTTAGACCCTGCCAAAGTGGAGGGAACACACACCAACAAGAGAGCAGGCACAGTTGTCCTCTTTACCCCTCTTATCTCTCCCTCTCTCCCTTTTGTTTGTTTTCTTTGTTTTTTTTTCTTATCTTTGATCCCTCTCTTCCATTGTCTACCACCCACACATTTATTCTTCCTTTTTTAATCTCCCCTCTCTCTCTCTCTTCTAGACCTTTCTTTTTCTTCATTCTGCCACATCTTGTCTGTTAGATTTTCCTACATTTACCAATGTGTTTCTACATGTAGTACAATTTGCTTTAAACTGATGTGAAATAAAAGTTGTTGGTGGTATTGAGAATAATACTAGCATAACTACCATAATAATGAAGCTGCTGACCGACTAAACTAAAATAAAGTAAAAGAACAGAAATGGAAAAATGGTCATATCGTGAAACAGTCTCAGAATGAGACACATTCACACTGAAAGTTTGTCTGCCTTAGACAACCGAGGAAAAGCCGGAAAAACTGAAATGTTTTAATGAAGATTTGTGTTCAGAGTCCATTGTATTGACAGCGTATCTAAACTTTAAAGCTTAAACTTTTCACATATTATAGGCAATCTTTTTTTGTGCATAGGAAACCATCACTCATTTTGTTTTGTAAAGACAATAACCTTTGACTCATTCATGGTGTAGAAACAGTCCATGGGTATACTAAAGCCATTTTTAAAGTAAGTAAAGAGATGAATCTTTAAGAAACAGGCCATGAATATAGAGTACACTTTTATTGCTGCCCTTAAATGAATGGGCTTGGTTTTGACAAATAGTTCTTTTCTTGTGAGTTAGCAGGTAAACTGTTATTTTGTATTAAAAACAAGTCGTGCTGTGCAAGGGTTTGGATCATGGCTGCAGTTTAAGAAACTTTGGACATCAATGGAGCTCTATGGAACAAAGGCACTAATAAGCTATATAAAGTCTGGTTTTTAGTCTTTACATGATATTTATCGACTTAAAAAAATATATAGAATAGCATTTTTACCATGTCTTATTCACTGCTTATTGTTCTAGTTATATTTCTCACACATGATTGAAGCTCGATGTAGTAAGGATTCTTTATCTCTGTTCAATAAGCAGTTTGTTTTTGTTACATATACATAAGCAAAAAAAAAAAAAAGAAGACAGGTGTTACTTTGATCCTGCATATTGCCAAACGTGCTGCAAGACTACAGCAACACAAAAACCTGAGCAATTCAGTATACTGTAATATGCTCTTAATATCCCCTCATAATAACCACATGTAGGTATTTTTATTCACTTCAATGGTACATTAAGCTCTTAGCTAACTGAAAATAAATGTTTTTTAGGATAGCTACTTATCACAGGGTCAGTGATCCAGGGTTCCTCATGTTAACATGACAGTACTGCTCCTATTGGTGAGGTCTGTGCCTGGCTTGATGGTATGTCCAAAGTGAGGCAGAAAGATGAGAGGCACTTTTAAAAACTTTCCCACTGCTTTTATCCCACTTGCATTAAAATGAATGAGAATGGGCATTTGCGGACTCAGACACTAAAGAGAAGTGTGAGGACACTGATCTGAGAACAGTCATAATAAGAAGAGACAGTCCTTATTAAAGGAATGGGCGAGTGTTTTATCCTCTATCTGGCAGCGTGGTGAATTGACTTCAGTCGTCTTTTTTTCCCCTTTCTTTCTATCTCTTTCTACCACCTGTCAGCTGATGAAGAATATAAAGGGAAAAATTCCTTTTTTATTTAAATTAATTCCCTGCATTAATCGTACCTCACCATTCACTTTGAACACTAATGGAAAGTCAAGCGGATATCAAAATACTAGATGTCATCACAGGCAGGTCAGTGTCTGAAAATCTCCCCCTTGGGAAGACACACAGACAGGTGTGTGCCGGAGTCTCTGCGTGTGTGTGTGTGTGTGTGTGTGTGTGTGTGTGTGTGTGTGTGTGTGTGTGTTTTTGTCAAAGTGCCCTTCAGTTTGTGAGGGGTGTACTTGTTAAACCATGGCAGTAATGTAGCTCCAGTCATCTCAAGGGAGATAAAGTTTTTGATGTTTGGGGTGAGTAAAGACAGATCTGTAGGCTTGTCAAACATAGAGACGGCTTCTCGCTCCCTCTATTTATCTCGCTCCCTCTCTATCTCTCTCTCACACACACCCCTCCCAAGTCTTACAAGAAGTTTTCATGTCTTCACCATTTTACAGTGGGTAGATGAGAAGACTCCTACATCTGTGTTGGCATATCTCCCCTTTTCCGCTCACACTCTCTTTCTAATGTCTCATTTCCTTTCACATCTATTGACACGCCATCAAGCAGCTCACCACACATGTTTGCACAAGACACCCACACACTGCCACACATAGAGAACTACTATTTATTTCTACTCACTACCCCTTCTCTTCTCATTTGCTGAAAGAGACTCATGTTTTTTAGAGGCTTTCTGACGAATAGAGTCACAGATTGAATTACAAGGGGTCTGGTTCACAGGCCGGGGCCCTACAGTAAGAGGACATGAATGAATCCTAAAATTTCTCAGTGTTGCGGTCCCATTGGACACTGCAGAGAAAGAGGATGCAATGTGGATGTCTCTGACAGCCTCTACATCACCCCCTCCCTGACTCTCCTCCTCCTCACATCCCTCACTCCTCCAGCTGACGACACTCTGTGAAAGATGACAGCATGGGGTGTGTGGTGTATTGCAGCTTATATTTAAGACTAAGACTTTCATGTGGCGAGTGTTATATATAGGTGGCTAGCACGAGGCTCTTTGCACACATCAGGTGGCTTCTTCGTGTTGTCTAATTGCCTCACATGAATGAGAAAATCTCCCTTTTGATCATCTAACACACATATCAGGAGCATGTGATATTAAGTGGACTGAAGCAGCATGTGGTCAACCCAATGATAGTCAACTTGTCTCGAACTGAACTTACATTAGGTTGTCTCCTAACACTTCTTTTGAATAGGTGTCAGAGTGGGTGGTCTTGTGCATTCAAAGTGAAAGCCACATCTGTATAATGAGGAGGCCGAGGTGATAGTAAAGGAGACCAAAGGGTGCTAAACACTGCTCCTGAAACAGATGTATTATACTTCAATAAATTAGGTAGCGTATATTATGGTTTTGTTTGTTATAAACACACAAAGAAATCATGACTATTATTGGTGTAAAGAGTGTTTTACTGGGTATTATTATACTAAATGATTATTGGTTTAGATGCTATGAAACAACAAACATTGCGTCTGCTCATTCAAGTGACTCAATCGTAGTGCAAACTCTAATGAAAGAAAGTAGTTCCACGGTTTAAGAGTGTGAATAGGCTCGCTGAATAATTGAATAACATTGGAGTACTTAAAGTGTCTGACTGTTTCTCTTTATTAGAGCTGGTATATAAGCCATAACATTCACTTTAATATGAATTAGGCAAAATATGCTCTTTAATATGCAGCCTTTCATTATGTTTTATTAAGTAAACAGACTTTGTTTATACAGCCTTCGATGCAAAACACTTTACAACTTGCCTATCATACACACACACACACACACACACACACACACATACACACACACACACACACACATACACGCACACACACACACACACACACATACACGCACACACACACACACACACACACACACACA
Source organism: Labrus mixtus (assembly GCF_963584025.1). Taxonomy (NCBI): domain Eukaryota; kingdom Metazoa; phylum Chordata; class Actinopteri; order Labriformes; family Labridae; genus Labrus; species Labrus mixtus. The sequence continues at coordinate 13,392,151 of NC_083621.1, read as the reverse complement.
TTTACCTAGAGCTCACCTCTGTGCTAACCATTGGGAGCAATTTGGGTTGAGTGTCTTGCACAAGGACGATGACCCCATTTACCTTTAAAAAAACAAACAAACTTAAAACACACACAATCTTGTCTTTTTACACACTGATGTGAATTTTTTAGGCTCTGATTTTCATTATTCATGCCATTAGATCTAAACCAGCGTAAGCGCCATGTATTTTTAACAAGCTTTTAACAATTTTGCCCCTCTGCAGCGTTTTGTATTTGTTATAGTGGTGAAACAGTTTACGGAGCAGCATGAGAGCAGCTGTCCACTGACAGTCAGCAGGGTGTGAAGCAGGAGTCGAGGAGCTGTCCTTGGTCCTGAAATCTACACAGGAGCTCACTTGCTGCCTCCTCGCACACATACAGCCGCTGTCCATGGTGCTGGACAGCAGCACATTTCTGAAGGGCTTTTTTTATTGGTTGCATGCTGGCAGACAGTATTTTATCAAAATGTTATCCTCTCTCCTCTTGGACACTTTTATAGCTTGTACGAGTAGAATTTCTGCCACCCTGCAGTCTTGTCAGTTGTATGTTTGTGGACAGCTTGCTGTTTAGTTTCAGTCCATAAAAACTAAAAGGCCACACACATTTTTATTCACAATACTTAAAAGCTAAACTCTACTGTTTGTTAGTTTATCTTGCGTTTAAAGAAGCATATTCTCACTGTGTATTTTCCTATTTGCTCTGATTCTCATACACTGTCGTGTCTGTATGCATACATGCATTTATTTGTGTCATATGCTGTCCTTGCTGTGTGTGTGTGTGTGTGTGTGTGTGTGTGTGTGTGTGTGTGTGTGTGTGTGTATTTATAGGTTGGCAGAAATGGAGAGCCAGAATTGTTCATTCTTCACGGACAGCCTGTCTCCTGATGAAAGTCTGTAAGTATGCTGCCACCTCATTACAAGCACAGCCTTTCTCTGGGATTGTGTGTGTGTGTGTGTGTGTTTTATGTGTGAGTATGTACACTCCAACCCCCTCGATACATTGATTGTTTCTGTGTATAAGTGTGTTTTCTCTGGCATGTGCATGCATGTTCAACTGTTCGGCAAACAGTGGGTAATCACATAAGTAATCAGGCACATAATGAAAATGACCCACGGCGAGCAGTGTGCAGATTTAAGTCTTTTACTGTGGTCTCTAGTAGATACAAGAAAAGCCCCACTGTGTGTTTGTTTATTGAAGCTGGCTGAGTGCTGGTGGTTACATCAGTGAGAGGAATAGGGATGTTTGATGAGAATGAGGCAGCCAATAAGGTGAGGCTTCAGTGTTGACAATCGAGGACGTGCCAGGTTGGACAGTGGAGACTATGTGTTTGTTCTTGTCTGTGTCTTTTTTTGTTGACATCTACGCGAGCTTGTAGCTGTTTCCCTCTTCTCTGAGAAGTTTTTGTCTTCTTTTTTTTAAATCGAGCTTTAAAGCCAAGATTGCATGCCCAGCAGCTCTGTACACAGTGTCTGCTCTTTTAGGGCTCCAGGTGTGTGTCTGTATCTGTGTGTGTCCTCATTATTTCTTGTCAGATGTGTTTTTTTGTCGGCGTGTGTGTTTGTGTTTTGAGAGAAGGCTGTGATTGACACCACAAGAAAAGATTTGACAAAAAATTCCACAAAACCACACTACTCGTCTGCAGTGCCACACTTTTTCCTGCCGACACTTTAGTGTTGCATGTATCCCGAGTGTTCCTTTGGATGGAGCTTAGCCACAAAAATGTTTGTATATCAGTGCTTGTACATATAGTTTTGCATCTGTGTTTGTCTATACCGCTATGCCTGGGAGGGTGTTTGTATGCATGACACACCGCTTCTGCCCCTTGTGTGTAGCCGTGTTGTTTTTTTTTTTTTTTTGCTCTTGTGCCCTCGTTTCCTGTTGTACCTATTCGTCAAATGCGTCCTTTTGTCTGTCAGCTCCTCTCTGTGTTTCCTGCTGCATGGCCCTGTACATGTCGCTGTGCTATCTGTGCCTCCAGCTGGTGTTTGGCTGGCGTCGTACTGTTCCCTGTCCTGAACCATGGCGCCTGTGTGTGCAGCTTTTCACCTTCCTACTCTATGTGCTGTTCTGATATCACTGTTACTCCTTCCTGCATGTCATTTGACATGAAAGTTCTTTAACCATGACGCATAGACCAAAGTAACCTGAGCTTCTCCTCCATACATTAGTTTAATACAAATCCCAATTAAAATAGTGTTTTTTTCTGAATAATATATACAGTATATGCCTTGTTCAAAATGAGAATTTAAGCCTTTTAATGTTTATTTGAATAATCTATAGACAAAATTTGCTAAAATGTATAATTATCCCGATTAGATACATTTCTCTTTCTATTAACCACTAAGTCACAGAACAATTTCCTCCTCACCAATAATACCGTTGGCAGCTGGCTTTGAAAAAAGTTAATTACATAATAAAAGTCGAGGCTCTTTCATATATCTCTAATTAAAATGTAATTGCTTTCATATTCTCTGTTTAATTAAGTGATATTTATATTTCTCAGGTGTAAATATAAAGGTAACTCTCCATATGGAAGTAATGGAATGTAAAAGTTTTTTTTTTAAATGACGAGGATGGGAGGAGATGTGTTTAACAGTTGCAAGCAGAAGAAAAATATTCCTCTATTTACATATTAAATTAATTTTGTTTAACTTTAACAAGTATGGACATTTGTTTAACTGACACTAAATTTCTTAAAGTAAATGCCTAAGTAAGACCGAAAGTAGGACCTCCTAAATAACAGATCTCAGTGCTCAATCTTAAATAAATCTGGCTATCTCCAGTCTGTTCAAACTAGATCTATAAATTCTACATTTAATGTATAGTTAAGGATTACACCTCAAGGTCTATAACTCGACTCTGAAAAATAGATTGTGTTGTGTCCTGAAGCAGTAAAGCAAGACTGCATTGGCAAAAAGATTTCTTTCCATTACAATAATTGCCAAACATTTAACAAATGCAGTTATTGGTTTACATAGGTCTGACTGATGTTCTACACATTATGTTTTCTGTCAATAAAGTTGTTATTATTAGGGCAATGTATAGCTAACGATCCACCTCCCATTTTCAATAAATGCGTTTATTACAGAAAAATGAATATTTGTGAACCCGGGGCAGTTCTTTTGTCATAGCGTCCCATCACATTGTGTCCAGTCTTTTTCGTTGTGTCCTACCTTGAGAGACCTTCCATCACCCTGCTTGCCTTGCCATGGCCTATGTTCTGTCCCAAGCTGTCCCTGGCTCTGCTTTGTGCTGCTGTTGGCTGTGTGCTGGTGGCTCAGTGTGCTGTCTCCTGTGTGGGGGACTCAGGGATGAAGATCAGTACCTCCTGCGTCACTCCAGCCCAGCCCTGGACAATGACTCACCCTGCGGACAGCACATGCTGTTGGCCCACCTGGAACACCAGGACAAGGAGCAGCTCCAATGCACCCTCGCCCGCCTGGAGAACGAGAACAGGTCCTTAAAAAACACATCATAGAACATGGTACATTTGTTGTGTGGTGCATTCACAAAAACATCTTTCTGAACCAGGTTACAAACTGTAACACATAAGCAGAGTAAGCTTCTATCACAAGCATCAGACTTTTTGTTAGCATTGAGAACTGGGTTGAATTTGATCTTGCTATTAGGTTTGTTTTGGGATAAGGGGGAGGATTTCTTTCAGTAAAGCTTCCCAGAAAGCACGCTATCTCAAATGTATGTCTTTATTTGGAAGACTTACTCTCTATTTAGTGCATGTGCTGAATTTTCACACCGTCTGTAAAGATTAGAACCTTCCAAACCATATTGAAACACACAGCATGCCGAAATATTTTCTCTACACCACACACTATATTGCCCTTTGTTGGTGTCCCTCAGAAGTCTAAATGACATTCTTTTCCGACCCACTTCAGTTCAGATGTTCATTTTTACAATGTTTTGTATCCTGGTAGCTGAGAGGTTCTGGCATTCAATAAAGGAAGCAAATTCATTTCTCCTGTCCACTTAATTGGTAACTAGAGGCAACCTTTATGTGAATGATTCATATGAATAATTTTCCCTTTTTTTTTTTTCCCAATTGTGTTGCAACCTTTTTTGCGCACACAGTGACACACAGTTGCGCACACACACACACACACACACACACACACACACACACACACACACACGTATGCCAGTGCCCTGTGGGTGGTTAAAACCTTGACCCAGTTCTGTTTTTTTCTACGAAATATTCTCCCTGTTATGGCAATGCAGTGGGCTCCATTGTCCCAATTTATGAATACACATTAGTTTATATCCACTTATGTGCCTCATAGTTGAACAATGTAGGCTAAACTAACACACACTTTTGTTTATTTAAATGACTTTCGAGCAATAAAGGATAAATTCGCTCATTTGTAGCCCAAGTGAATTTATAGGACCTTATTTGTGTATTAAATTGCTCATTTAGATGTATTAATAGTTTGGCCTTCATCAAAAGTTTATTCTGCTCCAAAGGGGATGGATACCATTTTAATACTTCACACTATGTATTGGATTTTAACATAAGAAAAAAATCTCTCTAAAGAAGAATATTGTATTACTCCATTAGCTCTTTTTTGCGGTTTTTGTTTGTCCTAAATAGAAGGCTCACTTATTCACCACTTAAGTAGAGCAACATGATTTTTTCAGCAGCCAAATGAATTAAAACACGTTTAGTGATGCTTCACAGCACAGTGCACAGTCAGTTAATGGCTTTAACGTCACACACATGTCAGCGATAGATGATGGTTTTAATGCAGCTTATATTCAACATGAGGGTGACTCAGCTCCAGGCTCCAACACGCTGCTTTGTTTTTATGTGTTGCAGTAATTCCACCACAGTATGCCAAGATTATTTTGTGGAGGCACATATCTGTCTGTAAAAACAGAATGAAAGGATTTGGTTGTATATGTGTGCTTTGCATGCTGCAGCATCAATTGACTGTTTTCCCTCCATGTGTCCTCATCTGTGGGTCCTCAGGGTGCTACAGGGCGAGTACAGGAGGCTGAAGTGGAAGCACGAAGAGGCAGCATCGGTTCCCATGCTGACTGAGGCTGGAGAGGGAGGTCCAGGTTCACCCACAGCAGAGGGGCAGCAGGATGAGGAGCTGCTGGCTGAGGCACGGGTCCTCCGGCAACACAAAACGCGTCTGGAGACACGAATGCAGATCCTGGAGGACCACAACAAACAGCTGGAGTCCCAGCTGCGCAGGCTCAGGGAGCTACTGCTACAGGTAGATGTCTGTAAGAGGCAGACGTGGGGTGTCATAAAGGACAGAATGTGTTTTTTTTAGAGAAACGTACTTCAGCACAGATTGGGATTTGCTTTTCGATCCACTACATGTGGAGAGCAGTAAAGTACTTTTGCTCCCTGCCATTTATTTTTAGATGTGTTAACATACAGTTTATGAACATACATACTTTCATGAATGAAATATTGTGCAATGTTGTAATTGTTTCCAAGTTTTCATTGTTTTTACTTTCTTCTTTTAAATGTCAATTTATTATTATTTTTGTTTTAAATGATGGCTTGTTAGTTTATTGAAGTTTTTCACTTAATTTCAAGTTGATTTTAACTAGCTTTGGTGTTAGTTTTAGTTTGTATAAAATATGATACCTGTCAGGGGAGAGAACTCAAAGGCCAAGACAAAGGTATGCATTACAAACCCAAGTCATTACATCATCTAAATCCTAAGATAGACAACCACAACTCTGCACTGGAGACAAACCATGTTTCATTGGGCCATAAGCATAGGGACCCAGATAGAAGAGGGTCGGGCCGCCCCAGGGCGACACTCATTAGTCCCCTCACCGTGGGGCTAATACTAGACGTGCAGAATTTCATAACTACTAGAACTGCCGTCAGCACGTCACTGATGTCAGAGAGTTCTCAACCATCAGAGTCCCCGTGGCTCATCTCCTGGATCTTTGCCAAAGCCTCATCTTGTCTCCTCTTTTCATTGTTTTGTTTGGCAACACGTCTTTCTGTGTGTGTGTGTGTGTGTGTGTGTGTGTGTGTGTGTGCGTGTGTGTGTGTGTGTGTGTGTGTGTGTGTGTGTGTGTGTGTGTGTGTGTGTGCTTATGTCAGTGTGTGCACATGTGTGCATGTCTCTCTCTCTGTCTGTCTGTCATTGTTCAGACAGTACCCGCGCATAAATATAGAATACATCCATAGACACACAGACTCATTAAGAACTATTTATGCTCGTGCATGGATGAGGCCAGACTGTTAAACCTCACATTGCTATGTGTTTAGGGAGACATAAACATTGACAAGCACAAGATGGTTGGAAGATTTGCCAGCATGAAGAAGAGGAGGACGCAATTTTTAAAAGGGGATGGAATATTTATAGTTTTCAGAAGTTTCTGAAATACACTAACCAAACTACACTACAGCTGACAGAGCAGGAACATTTGGGACAGGAGCGGAGCAATAAATAAATCCTAGGCTTTCTGCCTAAAGGGCAGAGACAAATTCAAGTCCAATGGTTTGCAACCACAGTGCCTCACATACATTCTTTAAGTACAACAAGACATAGATGATCCATGTAAAAAAATGTAAAAATGACAACTAGTGTGAAAATGTGAAATTTGAACTTTGAATATATGACATTGCAAGATGGAACGACCAGTAGTGGGAGCACAAAAAAGTGCAGTATAGAAAGAGTTAAGGTAGAGGATAAGCTTTAAGACACCCTGAAGTGTAATAGAAGGGATTTACTGCAGTCTGAAGGAAAGTTGTGAAAAAAAGATGGGCAGGAGAGTAGGAGCTGCTGGGTTACTATAATATAAAAGTGTAAATTGTTTGCAACGGGAATACGGTTGCAAATTATGCATGCAGGTCGCAGACTAAAGAGAAAGCAAAGGGGGTGAGCTGCAACAGGAGAAAAGACACATCGAAAGAGAGTAGGGATGCTTGCTCTTCAGGTCAAAGAGTTGGAAATTCAGAGTGAATAGAAAAGATTGTGTGGCAGGAGAAAAAATGCTGTTCAATTCCTTTTCTCCCGGGACCAATATCACAGTTTCATTTCCTCAAAACATAAAATCTGCAAAATCTGCCTTTGTTGTCAGTGGAAGTGTATGTATGAGTTCCTTCCAGTCCCTGCAGACACCTCAGTTTTGACTACTGCACTTACTCACCTCATGAGTATTGCTACGCTGCTGCTATAAACAATACAAAAGATGCTGGGTTGCATGTATGTGGTATTTGGGAATACCCTAAAGGCTTACATTATGCATCTTTGATTGTGATTTAAGGCCTCCCCCCACCTTCTTGAATGAATACCTTTCTTTTAATCTGTCTATCACAGCACAAATCACAGTAACCTGATGGTTTTGTGTAACAGCTGTCGGGATAAATTGGCTTTTTTTTAAATGATTCTGCTCTGCGATGACTGCTGGCTGACTGCCATCAACTATCACATTCTCATTACTATGTGAGAGGCTAAACAGCTCTGTAGGCTGAAACATTGAGCAATTATCTGTCTTTCCAAAAAACAGCCCAAAGATGATTCAGAGGCCAATGGATCAGAACCGTCAACTTTGTCATCTCCTGTGTCCGGAGGGGGACACCACGGGGAGCCGGCCAGCAGGGAGACCACTGATACTGAAGCAGCAGGTCAGCAACGTGCAGCCAGGCTCAGATGTGGGCTTCACACATGCATGCTCATTGAATGTGAAATCAAGCAGCCGCTCCAATCCCACTCCTAACCACTCATAAAGGGGTAACAATCAGTGTTTTTTTTTGTGCTTGTGTGTTAGGAGATTATATGGAGCACGAACAGGACACGGTGCTGCAGCTCCAGGAGGTAATCGAGCAGCTGAGAAATGTCTTCCCCTCTGAACCGGGTGAGTTCATCCCAGCTGCAAGGATCATAGCAGCCATAGCATCCCAGAGCTTCGGAGTCTGGCTTCTTAAACTCCTCCATCACCCGCGGGAGAATGAGAGATGGAGAGGAGAGCAAATATGTACTGCTATGGGTCGATAGTAGGGGGGAGGGACGGGGAGATTAAGTGGCAAGAGAGGAGGAGTAAGATAAAGAGGAGACAGTAGCACAGAGAGAAAAAGAGAGCGTTAGCGTCACACTGTGAAAACTGTCCCGTTGCATTTAAAATGCAATTTGCCGGGCAGTTTAAAGCCTGTAACTTGAACAAAGAAAGGGATTATCATAATTACAGCCGTCTTAGTTATAACCAAGAACATTCTGTCAGTCTTGTGAGTGTTTAATGGAAATTGTAAAAGCTTTTCCTTTTTGCTCTTCCTCTCTTTTCTAATTTCAGGCACCACCTCACACATCTAACCCTGAGTGGGCCTAAAGGGGCAGGGAGAAAGCCCGTAAGGACACTTGACGGCCGAGGGAGGAGCTCCATATGGCTCAGGTCGGCCACAATCCACCGGGCGCTGTGACCACTGCAGCAGCTATGATACCCAGAGCTTAACCCTCCACTGGAACTCTGTGCACTAAAAGCCTTTTCCATGCAAACTGCTAAAGGCTCACGCTGATGTCCGTTTGGCCAGGTCGTGCTTTAAAACTTGCAGTGGCGCAGCCTGACACCATGTTAACCAGCCAAAGGAAACTAAAGTAAGCAGCAGGTCAGGGAGTAAAAGGAAGTAAAAGGAAAATGCTCAGCCAAGACACTGTGTTCTACCAGTATCTGTGTAGTCATTCGAGGGTGTGAAGCTTTATATCAGTCCACAGCACAAATTGGACCAATGATTTAAAGGACTCTTAAAAAAAAATGCAAAAAGGAATGAGAAGAAAATACCCTTGTTTGGTCAGAATGCCTCTATCTTCAGTGTTTGTGTGCGTTTCTTTTCCATGAATGTCTTATCATGGTTTGTATTTTTGTTTTTGAAGGGAGGTGGTGCGTTAAAGCTGGCTAGCGTAAACTAGATCAGGGTTGGGTGAGTCCATTTCATGTGGCTGCGTGGTGCGGATTGTCAGGGAGTTGACAGCAACCACAACAAGCTTAATTACTTTGTGAGAATGACACATGATGAGTTAAATCCATGTTTATTTAAGACAGCCAAAGTGCCCGCTAGCACAGCGCCTCTGTATGCACACACTGTGTTTCTCTTATCCTCCCTAAATGCTTGTTGCTGTCACTGCTTGCCTCTCCTAAGGGAGCCCCTTACGCACATACAAAACCACTTGCACTCGCTGTATGTGCACACACACATGTATGCTGCTACATCCATACTAATGCACCTGTCCCTCATTGTGCACAGCTACACAAACTGCTCCCTGCTCGATCGCTTACACGTGCTGAACTGCATCCCAGAAATACCGACCTCCGTGAAAATTGAGCGTCATTCATCCCGTTGTCTCGCAGGATTCAGACAAGCTTTCAGTTTGTATTGTGACTGAAATTGGGGGTTTTTGTTGAGGAAATGTCTTCTGATAAATGTCAGACCTCCTCTCTGTAATCTTTGTCTTCTCCTGCTGTGTGCAAAGAAAGAAGAGGAGGGAGCTCTAGGCAGAATAGCGTCAGGCTGAAGCTCTCTCTCTCTCTCTGTCTGCAAGGCCAATTCCAGACACTACAGGGAGTGATGCAAGGCCGCCATGACATGATATTCCACTGACTTCTTCCTTAATGATCCCCTCTCTTCATGTAGATTCGCAAAGAACAGTCACTATTGACCCACACGCCCAATTTTCAGTGCTAATGCAGACTTAATTGCTTTTAGATTTACAAGAAGACAAGTAGCTGAAATGGCTTTGCCCTCACGGTATCAGGGTCATTGGGTGCATTCTGTTTAGACACAGCACAGTCAATTAATGCCTTAAAACCAAACTAAATCCATATAAAGTAAGGGTTTATGGCCTTTTTCCGACCCCCTTGTGTGCTATATTTTCAAGGAAGGAGGTTGCATCAGCTGCCTATTTGTGAGTCTGCTTCTGTCACTCCCTAGACAGGCTGTAGTTCATTTGAAGAAACAGGAAAATTAGACAAGTGTGCGTGAGCATCCATTCATTGAAAACCAACTAAATAGTGCTTTTATAGGTTAACCTATGTTGCCGGGCTGATGCTTGGAGGGACAAAAGATCTGAGAGATAAGAGGAAAGGTGGTAGAGAGGGGGGAAAAAAATACAATCCATTTATTGCTCGAGGGCTGGTGGGAGAGATCCACTTTGATGTGCCTGCCACAGCGAGAAATCTCCAGAAGCAAGACAAGAGATTGCCTGAAACCAGTAAGCTGTGGCTCCGTGTGTTTCTCCGCAATCACACCACTTGATTCTCACAGAAAAGACGGAGATTTACACAGAAAGGAACTCATCTTTATTCTTAAAAAAAAAAAAAAAACACGCTATGACCTCACATACATGAGTTTGAAACCCATGTTCCTGCACTCATTACCCCCTCCAGGCACACAGCGTTCACATTTTGACATCATCCTCCCTTCTCAGCACTCAGCCTGCCTGCACGTTTATGATTCTGTTGCTTGGGAACTGTCCCCCAAGCACGCAGAAACACAGGTTTGTGAGTCGGTAGTGTGATAAGCTGTTCTTAATACAAATGCTTGTAGCCTTAAGGGAAGCGAAAGTCAGCGCTGCTCCCCTCTTCTCCACTTCCACTGTTAAGACGAGTCATTATCATCTGTTGAATCCATCTCCACTTTAAGTTCATCTCTCACAAGTCAGAACAAAGGGCAGCAGAATAAACTCGACAAGTAATGTTTACTCGTTTTATTTATTGGTAGTCACACATCTCATTTCTCATTGATGATCACCCGGCAGCCTCACACTCCATTCTGCGGTATGTGGGCGCACATAATGATGTAACAGTGACGCGTGAATGAACAGCAGAGGAGGGATTCCCCATGGGGCCGCGTGTCAACATTTGTCGTGTTTCTTTTCAGACAATAATGAGGAGGCAGTCTGAAATGAATATATTTTGTGGTCCTATGACAGATTATTATACATCAGTTTTTCCACATGCTAAACAGACTTTTGTGGTCCTCCAGTTGCACGAGAGTCACACATCTCATCTCTTCGACTTATCTGATCCATGCGCAAGTTCCTTTACCAGTAGCAGCTCCCTATATTCCTAACACATACTAAAACTCGCCCTGCTCTCTCTTTATCTCTCTCTGCGGTGCAACTGAAGTTGTTTGATTGAAGAAGAAGGCTCTCCACGGAGCCAAGAGTCACCCAGAGGACACAGCCATTTCGCTCCAGTCTTCATGTAGCCGGCCGACCCGGTAATGGCTCTAATCATTACCCTCCATGTCTACTGTCATGTATCCAAAGCTTAGAATAAGGACACATGCGCTTCTCATGACAGGGCAATGAATCACCTAACCTCAAACACCATGGTGTTTAAAACACTAACACATATATACACACACTCATAACTCACTGGTGGACTGAGGTTTCTCGTTTGTTTTTTTTGTTGTTTTTTTTAAATCACCATTAATATACCTCATTAATTATTCAACTGTTTATTTTTTAACGGGTTTTGATTTGATGTTTTTGTCCAGCACTCAAACACTTCTTGCTGTCTTTTCTCTGGAGTTTTTAATCTGTAAAAAAAGAAAAAAAGGTTTTCTGAAGAAAGGCTTTTTACTGTAATAACAAGTGGGTTACTGGCTGCTTTCTACTCTTTGTGTACAGAAATAAAAAAACTTTGTATTTGCCAAACTTCTGAACTTTTTTTTTTCATGTCCCTGCAGTTATCCCTCCGAGAACTGAATAATGAAACCCAATGCGGGTTTATGTTTACATTAATTTTTCTTCTTGTGTTTATATTCGGCTCTGTGTGTGGCAGAATCAATATTTCCAGTTGAGACTTGGGGCTTTGGCTGTTTATCACTTGTCTTTCTCTCACTTTTAGTAATTATATTGCTGTCCCCCTCCCTCCCCCTGATTTAGGTCAAATCCTTTCTGCACACAGCTTCCACAAGTTCCTTTGGCCCTGCACAAGACATTTCCAGCCTGTTGGTCTACTCTGATTGAGTGTCACCACTTCCTGCCTCATCACTGCTGCCTTTGTTCCCCTGGCTTGTTCTGCTCGGGCCTATTGCAGCACTTGATTGGCATTTGACCTTCTTCCTGCCCTTATCGAGTGCTGATCTCTTGCTCACTACATTATCTCCGCCTGTGCCGCTGGCCTCGGGATCACTATCTTCCTCTGTTGCTCGGTGATCCGGTGCACCTTGCCTGTCCTCGTGTACCATGACCCTCTCTATATTTTTATTATCTAACCCCTCTCCACTCGCTCTCCCGCTCTCCGGGCCCGGCTCTTTATTACTCTGCTCTGCTTTTGCATCTGGATTTTTCTCTGCCTCTGTGTCATCTGCTGCCTTCGTCTCAGCAGGGGCAGGTTTCTCTGTGCTTTCCTTGTCTTCTAGTTCTCTGTTTTCTGTCTTCTTGTCAGCTTCAGTTTTTTCTTCAGGGGCTTTCTGTGAAGTTGTATCTTTCTTCTTTCTTGCAGCACTCTTTGTCTTGCTGCCACCAGGCCCCCACTTCTCCTGCGTCGTATCCCAGTAAGTCTTATTCTGGCGGGCATGCATGGTGCGTAGGCTCTCGCCCATCTTTTTCAGTTCCTGCCGCACGAAAGATTTAAACTGGGGGTCTAATTTCTCCACCATTTCAAAGTCCCGCCTCGCTTCACGCTCGTTGCACAAAGCGGCATGTGCTCGTGCTCTCTGGTACACCGCCTTAAAGTTACCTATGGAATATGAGAAAAGTCAGTGAAAACAGACTGGGATAGCAAGATTAAAAGGTCAGAAAGAATAAAACTAGTAAGCAGTAAAGTAAACTTGTGAGAACAACGGCGCTGAACGCCAGCGGTGAGAAATGAAAAAGACAAAGTTTTGGGCAAAGTTGGAGAGAAATAAATGAAGGAAAAAGGAACGCGTACGAACAACCATTTCACATCAGCCTACACTATAAATAATTCAGACATAGTCAAAACAAAAGAAAACACTGAATTTCTTTTTTTTTGACTCTGATGTCCATGGGTGGGTGCCAAGGGGAGAGAAAGAGAGACTCTGCAATGCAGTTGTGAATGTTTGGTTCCTTCTTTCTGCTAAACTCAGAGATCAAGGATTGTTGCTCTGCTGATGCAGGCATTTGCTGAGGGCCAGGCCTTTGTACCAACAACACCTTGATACTTTTAAGTTCAAATATGACAACGTGTTAGGAAAACTAAGCATGTTAAATACTCATGTGCCTAGTCTTGTATAAAAAAACAACAACGTTTTTTCTCACTTCTCACTTCTTTCTCACTTCTTTTTTCTCAAATTACCTTTATGCTTCTTCAGCAGCTTGGTGTTGAGCTCCACCACCTGCTGGTAAAGTTTGAGCTCCAGCATGCACTGGCTGAGGTTGAGAGTCAGCGGAAGGCGCACGTTCTCCAATAACTCCCAGTCTTCACTCTGTCGATCCACCTGCTGAGTAAACACAGAGAGCACAAGATGAGTGTGTGTGTGTGTGTGTGTTGGGGGGGGGGGGGTCATGGTGATGGATGACTCATAAAATGTTCAAAAGATGAAACAAGAATAAAAGTCGGACGACAAAAATAGAGATGAAAAACGGGCGAAGGTTGGAGGAATGATGGAGAAGACAGATGCTGAAAATGATGGGTTAAAGAGTGGACAGTTGTAAGAATAGAAGGAAGAGAAATGAAGACGGAGGAGGGCAGGTTGACGGGAAGGAGGCGTGAGGGAGCTAGACAGCGCCGTGTGCCATGGGTGAGGCTGTTTTAAAAAAAAAAAAAAAAAGAGGAGAGACAAAGCACAGGTGAGTGCTGTCACAGTGATATCTCTGTGGATAGCTGTTATTTTTAGCCTTCTTTTCTCTACTCTTCACTTCGCTAGCATACCTACAATGCCACAGCTGCTCGTCAGTAGAAGAAAAACAATGACAGCTGATTACATTTTACGAGGCACAATGCTTTTCATGAGACAACAGTTTGGCACAAACAATCCCTTCATCCCACTGAACGGCTCGGACTGGAGGCTGTTAATAATGTCAATCCGGTGTCCATCTGTGCATTCATTGTCCTCACAAAAGGTTTTATTTGACACTGGATTTTTCAGCCCAATACATATTCTTACATTTGTGCATGCTTTTCCTAACCTGGCATGGACAGACCAATTTGCAAATGCCAATAAGTCTGGTACTGCTGAGTTGAAATGTGATTTGTTATGACAACCAATCAGAGAACAAGGTTATGTACCAAAGGGTGCTAGGCTAGGAAGCTAGTTATTGTGCCTTTTTTTCAACATTATTGACAGACAGCACCAGTTTGTTCAGTGCTGAGGCCATAGTAGATTCAAAACATCCATGACAGCAGCCGTCTTGGTTTTTACAAAAAAAAAGAGCAAGCTACAGCTAGTATTAATAATAACAAAATAATAATTTAGTTTTAGTCTGTCATTTTCAGGAAATTGTTGTTGATGTCACATTTTAGTCTTTGTTTTCTGTTTTCGTCAAGATTGATTCATTTTTCATTTCAGTCTGATTTTTATTTTAGTTGTATTGTAGTCAATGTTTTAGTTACAACTGTCAGACAGTTTCATCAAACTTAAATGGGTTTTGCTGGAAGATATTTCTCCTGGCTGTAGATGTTCTTAAGAAGTAAGAACACCATACTTTATTTAGTCATCTCGAATAACTCAAACTGACACACAGGATCTGATTCATAAAAGGATTGTGTGGCACATCATCTATTTGAGGACAGAACTGAGCTCTGTCAGGATCAGGGGTGGCCCAACTGGGGCGCTGACTAATGCAGGGTAAGCTTGTGAGCATGAGTGAAAGAAAAGCATTTTTGACCCTCTCTGTTTCCACTTCTCATTTCTACTTGATCTATCAATCTATATATAAATCTAAAAAATGCTATATTCATGTGTATTTAAAAAAAAACAAAAAAAAAACATTACAATCGTCTTAGTTTAATTCTTCATGGAACCATAAAGGAGATGAAAAAAAGTTGAAGAACGAACTAAAGGAAAAATGTCACACCAGAATTCAAAGGAGGCCACTAGCAGCCGCCAACACAGCCCGGATACTTGCTTTTAACACAAGTCCTGCCTCTGTCGAGGAAAAATCTTTGTTAAGGATTTTGGGGTGGCAACTAAACAGACTTCATGGCCGGCCTGGCAACCCCTGGCTACCCCCTGGATCTGCCCCTGGTCATGATGGAAACGCAGCTGAGAGAAGTGATGACTGCAACAACAACTAAAAAGTACCTCCAAAAAGTGGGAGCTATTTTTGTCGTTCACAGAGCTACCACCCCAAAAAAAAAAAGAAGCAGCCATCTTGGTTGTTTATGGAGAAGAAACCTCAAAGTGGCAGCCATCTGATTGATTACAACACAGCTCAAACCCACTCCATGCATATATTGACTATATGAAGGCCTGACCGGAATCAGGTCAGATGGAAATGTGTGTATACATGAGGAGGACCAGACACATCTACCTGAATAAATAAACTGAGTTTGAAGATTAATCTATCCTCTAGGCTGTGCTTAAACCCTCTGTCTGTTACACTTACCTTATTCTGAAGGAAGTCCACATATTCTAATGCCTCCTTTAGTTTTACAGACGCCTCTTCAAATGTTTTTTCCTTAATGAGGAAGTTTCCTTCTTTTTGCAGCAACATGACCAATCTTAACATCTGCTGCCAGTCCTTCCCGTCTGTTACATTGGAGGTAGCCTCAGAGGTGTTTGCTTCCTCTTTGTCTCCTGTGTCCTCAGTTAGTGTGCCCTTATTTCCCCTGAGCTCCTTGTTATGGACCTCTGTACATTCTGATGGAGATCCTTCTTTTTCTTCCTCCACTTTGTCTTCACCCTCGATGTTGACGCTTTCACTGTCTTTTTGTTTTCCTTCACCCTCCACCTCTTCGTCCTCCTCATCATGCTCGCTCTCTTCCTCGTCTTCCTTTTTGTTCTCCGTTTTCTCCAGCATGTTCCAGTATGTCTCCTTCTCCTCCCAATACTTCTCCTTCATGCGTTCTGACAGGGCCTTCAGCTCTCGGTGGACAAGAGAGGCTAGAGTGACGTCCAGGTTGGACACCATGTGGAAGTCTCTCCGGGCTTCCTTTTCATTCCACACGGCAGCGTGAGCCTTTGCTCTCTTGTAGTAGCCCTTCACACAGTCTGAGACACAGAAAACATACACAAATACAAAAGGAGAGAGTTATTAATGTCTAACAGATAAATATTCAAACTATAACCTGCTCTGTGAAGTTGAATCTGATGTGGAGATTTGTCTGCAATAAGGGGGGAATGTGTCCATGCAACCTGTGTGTGTATTTATTTCTTACCAGCGCTGAGTTTGCAAAAAAACAGTTCACCAAAAACACATAGCCTACATGCTACAGCTCCTTTCCTCACTCAAACATTACCCAGAGAATAACAAATTATTGCTAATAAATTATTTCCTTTGTCTCCTCAGACATATCTTTCTATTATTAATTGAACTCTGATGTGTTTCTCTTAATATTTACAGTCTATAGTTTCTCCCAGACTTAAACTAGCAGAAGAAGACAAATGAACCATATGGAGAAATAAATAGAAAAATGAGAGAAACAATGTTTGCATGATTCAGTTCTTAATACTGACTAAACATTAATTATACATTTTGATGTCTAAAAAATGTTTCATGGCTATAATTTAAGAAACACTTGAGTTAATGATGGGAGTAATTTATGCAGATTGAAGAAAAAGATACCATTGTGCACGATTGTTTGTTGGACAGAAAAAAATTATGTGTTAAGAATCCCTCCAAACCAGATGTGTACTGTGAAGGGACCTCACTGTAGTGCCCCTATTCTCAAAGGCTATTAGCAAGAAACTGGAGAAATGCCAAAATAGAAATAGTTTGGTATCAGTGGTAGGAACTGGTTCTAAAAATCTGGCAGTCACGATCAAAATGTTTGTGTTTATCACTGGACAATGTGAAGGGTGAATTGATGACACAGAGGGTTTGAGCTTGTGTTTTTTAAGGACCTTGTATTCAACAATGTGTCCATCAGCAGCAAGAGCCCAAGCAGAATATTCTTTAAAATATATTTATTTGGCATAACAAGCTTAAAGAAGATTTTAAATGTTGAATGTTTTTGTGATGAATAGTGAGAAACTAACATTGGTGTCAACCGTTCTATTTTTAATCTTTATTTCTAACTCTATCAGTCACCAATTTGAAAAACTGTGAAAAAAGAACTTATACCGGGGATTCTCATTTAAAAGCAAATCAAGGCTTCGCATGTTATTTGAAAAGTTTAGAATGTAGCCTAAGACAAATAAAGTTTGGTGCTGTGAGAGAGAAAAAAAAGATCCCACATCAGGACTTGACTGAAACAAGGGGAGCTTTGTTTAGTAGAGTCAGAATCTCATATCGAGGGTAAATTGAGCTCAGTTTGTGACATTGACTTAATAAAGGTGGGATTTTATAACAAATTGTCCTCGTATTATTACAAAAACTTATTTTTTGCTTTGGATGAAGATTTTCTATTTGTTAAACGCTAGCAGCCTGTTAGTTTAACAGCTACCCCACTCTCCCAAATATTATAAATATCACATTAATCAACATATTTGATTTGGTTTCTATTTAAAAAGGTCCAAAAAACAACATCTTGCTAGCTTTACTGAGTCTGGCTAAAATGAATAGTCCAGGATGAGTCCCTGTAAAGCTGTTCATTGTTCTCTACGGATACAGATTGAACTGGTGTCATTAAAGGTGGCATGTGGACTTAGTTCATTTAGACAGAATAAGACTTACTGTTCCCTCATAGTGTAAATGACAGATATGAAAATGTCATCAATGTTCTCATCTTACTCTCCGTCAAAAGTGATTAAGTGTATTTCCCAGAATGCACACATAAATCCACACAGTACTGCCTCTGTTTCAGCAGAACAGGCTCATGGGCTTTGTTAGGTACTCACTGATGGCTCTGATTTTCTATTCCTGCAAATTCAATTTCCCTCTACGATAAATCTCCATTCAGCCAACACTTAAACACATTTCTCTGTCGCCTCTGGCAGAACAGACACTGCAATGGGAGCTTTTCTGAAGAGTAACTGGGTTAAAATAAAAGGAAGAAACAAGTGGAGTGACTTCAACAGAAATAGACAACATGACATTGAAATGCACATAAAGTGGATAAGGAAAACATGTGAAAAGGGTCCAAATAAAACTTAATGTACAGCTAAAAGGGATTGGAAAAAAGGAGCTATAGAAAAGAAGAGAAAGAGGTAAAGATAGACTGATGAGGGTGTTGGGTGGATCTTTTGTCATGAGCCTTTTCTAGAGGACTGCACCTGGAGCTGGGCTAGTGGAGCTCACAAACTGCTGCTCATCATTTCAACGCTGCCCTTCTCTCACAGGCGGGTTTATATCCTTCATCCTCCCGCTCAGAAACCACACACATCATATAAAGGCACATTCTCGCAGCTGTATACATCCACAGAGAGGGACATGATTCATAAGGCTCTGAAGTGGATATTGTGCCAGCATGTGAGCTCCTCCAGGATTATATGAGTAGCCATGGGTATGACAGAACAATTCCCAGGATGGCTTCAGCCATAAAGCCCTCCCACACACTTAAAGAATACACAACATGCGAGAACCACTGCAATAAAGCCAGCCGACCCTGACCTGTGAAGTTTATTTACAACATTTGAAATAGTTGTTTGTTAATGTGTTCAGGCCAGGCGGTTGAAGAAACTCAGTAGCTACAGGTCACTCTTTTCACTCATGACAGAGCAGCTTTTCCTGTACTTTATTACAAAAAATGGTTTGACATATTCAGAAATACTCTTCTTTGCTTCCTTGCTGATCTGCCTGTTAAGTTTCATGCTAAAGCAACGCCACAGTGTGCTTTGTTTAGCATGATGACGGACAGTTTTAGGATTTAGCTAGCTGCTGAGGCAAGTAAAATTTCACCTACAATATTTTTTACATTGCTTTTATTTTTAAACCCTTACAAAAATGCTGGCCCATTTCATATGAAACAGAGTCAGGATCTACAGCCATGAGACAGTGTTCTTAGATTAGCATAAACGTAAAGCTAACAGGGGTTAACAGCTAGCAAGGAAGATTTATGTTACCTTTGATCAAAGCTTACCATCATCTTTAAAGATAACATAATTCAAGACTAAGACTATCTGTCAAGAGTATCTAAGATCAAAAAGTTAATTCATCTTAAGACAACAACATGTTCATGGTTTATTTATCGTGTAATATAGAAACCATGTCAATGTATTGATATAATGAATATACCTATTTCCTCCAGATCATGGGATGATCATAAAACATTAGAGTAATGGGTATCTGGTTGATTTGATAGAAGATGTCAGCCTTTAAGCTCATTAAAACACAATGGTGTCTCTGTGTTAGACTTTGATTGAAGTAGAGGCTGATGCTTTGATCAATAATGGGTTCACTCGTTGATCTGACCTTTTCAACTTCAGTGAGCTTCTACAGAACAGTCGTCAGAAGCCATTTATATCTGCAGGTCTATTACGACTACCGGTCTCAGAAAAGCAACATGAGTAATAAGAATAGATGTTTTTAACAGGTTTATCTTCTCATTATCTTGAAAGACTAAAATAAGTAGTGACTGTGATCTCAAGACAGTAGCATTAAAAAAAGACTTGTCTGTCCTTAGCTTCGGTAAAAGCTGACTTAAACATGTTCCATTTGATCAACTCCAAAGAGTAAAAACACGTTATTAGGTCAGACAGGCATGCCTACTATACTGACCAGGCCAGTTTGTGCCTGATATATGCCTGATTAAGTGAACAATCCTGGCTCCTTCCCAGGTTTTTCTTTAAGTATATACACATAGCCTACTTTGGAAAATTACAAATTCCAAGTCACAGTTCAACATTTTAATTCCTATCTTGCAAAGCAGTGTTGCACAATCCATTTTCAGATTCTAGCTCCTTGTAATGGCCGAATCCTCTTTAGCGTAAAGACTGGAAACACAAACATCTAACCTAGCTCTGTCTTACTATCCCTGTACCTTACCAATTTCTCATTCAGGGAGGGCCAAGTAGCTGCTTCAGGTCTGTAAGGGCCAGACCGATAAAATATTCTTGGGACCGATGCCGATATTGATATAAGGGATAAAAAAAAATCAGATTCCGATATATATTGGCCAATACTTTGTTAGATCTATGTTCGATCCGTAGAGATAAATAGATATAGATATACACATTTTTTGCGGTCATCCCTAAAACGCAGTTATGAAACACTTGTGGAAAAGATATACAATGAAGACAAGATGGTCACTCAACTGGAAAGTAATTGATGCTGCATCACCGCTTGACAGACTGGAGGGGGAAAATGCTTGTTGTAATCCATATAGCACACTCTGCTGGTGATAGCCAAAAATGTAAATGCTATTGTAATTCAATGATACTCAAATGAATGCTATTTGACTGAATGAATCTAGGAATATCAGTGCATATCTGGGATACATTTAGCCATTACGATAGTAACTTGATATCGGCCGATATTATCGGCTGGCAGGTTAATCGGTCGGGCTTTAGTGTCTGTGTGCTAAGATAAGCTTTACATCACCTGGCTTTGCTTCATATTAAAACTAGAGGCATGGTGTGGGTGTGAATGCTCTTCTTTTTCTCTGCACTTTTTTGTATAAACAGATTTTTCTAAATTATGAAACTGTGTGAATGGGAAGTACTTGACACTAAAAAAAATAGTGTCAACTCTCCCTGGAAAAGGTACATTAGTAATGTGTTTTAGCATAAAAAATGAAAACTTAATCATCTATCTAAAGATTTTTATACAACAACACTTTACCTTTGTGTTTCTCCAACAGTTCAGTGGTGTGCTCAATAACTTCATAATACTCCTCCAGCTCCAACATACACTGGCAGTAGTTCAACTCCAGGGGGATGATCATTCGACCTATATTAATGTAGTCCACATCACCTGGCATCTCCTTCACACACAGACACACAGACACACGCACAGATGGGATAACAAGAACATGATCAGTGCTGCTGTTATGTTCCTTGGCATCCCCTACACATATTTGAATAAATTATGTGAATTCTGTAGGTTTAAATATTGTCAGACAGATTCAAACATAGTGTGGCACTGGGACACCAATCTCTGCCTGACAGAGCTTTACAAGCTGTTTGCACACAGGCCAAGTATCTGAAGGCCTCTAACATCAAACTTGTTAACATGTCTAAAGCTGCCAACAATCCATTTCCAACACACAGAAAGAATGCTTAACTCTCTCATATCAGTACATCTTATAAACAACATGTTCTCCCCCCCTAGTATACTTCTGGCGGTCTATTCCCCTCTCATCCTAGACAGACTTCCACAGCTCCCCTTCCTCTGTTCTTTCTAGCCCTCCCACCCTGCTGCCTGTAATCAGGGACACAGTGAAGCAGAGCAAAACAACAGACAAGGAATTTCCCAAAGGAAAGAGAGGAAGTTGCATGTCCCAAAAACCTTAAAAATCCTGAGACAACCTCACAATTCACAATCCGGTTGCCTCCCTCATTTACTCACTCTCGACTGGATTGTTTTGAGCAGCAGGACGGCCTCTTTGTACTTGCTGGCAGCCTCTCTGAATTGTCTCTGAGTGACCAGTGCATTGCCCTGCATGTGGAGACTTGGCACAGCCTGCAGCTTCTCATCCTTGTCCATCATCCACGACTCTCTGTAGTAGGACATGCTGTCTCCCACCTGGGCGCAGCAGGGGAATGAGGAGAGTGCAAAGGATCAGAATTGTTGTGAAGCAACAGGTTTAGGTGGCTTACAGAAGGGTAAAGAAACCATGAACCTTTATAAATGGAATTGTACTACAGTTTTGTAATATGTTGTTTTTAAATGATACTACTTTGTAATTTATGGTTATGATTAGTTCTCGGGAAAGGGTTAGGGTCAGTGTTTGGATAAAGTTTAGATTGTTAAGGTTAGGGTGATTTATGCAGGGTCCACTGGGGGAAATGTTAGGGGTTAAACTTGTGAAAGGGTTATTGTATTTGACTATTTATGCAGAATACCTATTAGTTATTACCACAGTAACCTAATACTCTTCCCTGATAAAACAACAGACAACATCAGAAAAAAGTAAAACAAAATAAAAATTAAAGAAGTCTAAGTCAAGTTTAACATCAGCTAATTTAGCCCTTCAAATATACCAGGGATTAGAGTTAAGGTGTTCAGGTTAGTATGATTTGTGTGACATATTTAGTTATCAGTTCCTCAGATTTTACAACAAAGTTTAATGAAACAGTAAATCATGAGGCCTAATTACATAGAGAAGGGCCTGCATTACCACACAGTTATTTTCTGTCTATTGCTCATTAAACCTGCTCAGGTTAGAGTGATGCAAGGCTATGATGGCATTTATTAAAAAATCATCAATAAGAATGATTTACTTTTAATTTCTACTGAAACAAACAAAACAAACAAGAAAGTCCCCCCAGTCTTGAAAAATGATTGTAATTATATTTTTGAAAAGAACAATAACTTGTTAACAAAATCATTTATCAAAGGCAAGCAAGCTCCAAAATGTCACACTCGGAAAGGGTTCATTAAGCATCTAGGGTCTATTCACTTTGGCTACTTGAAGCACTTCAACACTTCTTGAAGTATAACTTCAAATATACTCAGATTGCAACCACATGCAGTATATTATTACAATTGGCCAGTGCTGCTTTCACTCTAAAAAGATCTGAATGCTTCTTCCACCGTTGAAGATTTGTCAACTTGTGCGAGGGAAAGCATGTGAAGCTGTCAGAAACAAGAGGAACTGTAAATCACTGCTACAGCTTCTGGACCCCTGGTGAGTGTTAAGCTAGTTCTGGATAATATATTATTTCAAAGTGTTATGTTCCCGGCTTAGTGGGAATTTCCTTTTGTCATTTCTGTCAGTGGATCAAAAACCATGTGGTGTGTAGGAGTGACATTAAAGGCAATGCCTTTTTTTTTTTAACTGTCAGCCATTGTTTACACACGCTACATTTTGAGAGCGCTGAATGTTTGGAAAAAAGGAAGACAGCACAGTGTTTGTATTTTTGGGCTATTTATACCTTAACTGTAGAAATAAAACAGTGGATAGTGTTGAGAGAGAATGCAGAATGACACGAGGGAAAGGAGCCACAGGTCGTATATTTGAACCCGGGCCCCCCTCTTTGATGGCTACAGCCTCTGTACATGGGGTGCAAAGTAATCGCTAGGCAACTGGCACCCCAGACAAGTAGTTTCTTGCCACTAATGCTTACCTGTAACAGCTCCATGATAAATATAAGCGGTTGAGGAGTTCTCATTAGCTCATCCAGCTCTGGGAAACCAGTGGTGTGATAGTTAAACATGTTTCCCATGCCGCACATGTGTCTCTGGCCCTCGAGAGGGTCTTTCCCTTGAGCGATCAGCCTCATTCCCTTGGAAACGATGGGGTATAGACCTGTGTGCTGCAAAAAGAACAACAAGTCACCAACTATGAATAGAAACACTTAATCAAAATATAAAAACCCTGGTGCCGCCAGCTTGTGCCAGTTAGCTCTACAGAGGAAACACAAGAAATGGCCACAGTACTACTTACAAATGACAACTTCTCATGAAGAAAAAATACCATTTCCCCTAGAGGACTTTTCCGTTTCAGTATGTGTCACACTGGACATGAAGAAAGCTTCAACAGGTGCATTAGTATGCATCATAATGAGGAACAGTTTCCCCTCTTAGTACTAATCAACTATTGAGACTCACTTTTAGTGGCCTTATATCAACGTAAATGTGAAGTTTGTGGTTCAACTCACAACGGCATCACACCAGAACTCAGACACCTCTCCGATCCTCATGGACATCAGCAAGGTCTCCCAGACTTCCATCTTGAACATCTTTCCCACAAAGATCTCTGCTGGCCTGCATGCCAATCGACTGTCATCAATTACAGTTCGTTCAAAGTCGTCCAGCAGTGTCTGGAAATGGAAAACCAGCTGGAATGGAAGGAGGAGTCCGGGGGCAGGGAGGGTTAAGAGGGATGTGAATGATGACTGAAACTACTCATACAAACTATTCATAAAACAATAAAAAATTGTATCATGGTGCACAGTTTCTCAATCATTTACGCAGGAATTTGTTCTTTCTTTATACCGATTTCAGTTCTTGTTTTTATGAATATCTCTTGATATATTTCTTCACTACACTTGATGTTACACATATTTTTACCATAAATTTAAATATTATTTCAGGCATGCATTTTCCCGGACCTCTTTTCCAGTGTCTAACGGATGGTGTGTTTTTTGGCCACAAAGAAATTATAGAAAAGTTTACAAGTCCTATTTTTTCAAAAGTTGAATTGGAAGGAATACTTTCATTCTTTTCTTGTGTGAATAAAACATTCTGGTTTTCATTAGTTGATCCATCTGTTTGTGTGCATGTGATAGACCTACAAAGCCTTAACCATCACGCTTTAAAATTACATCGCCCCCTTGTAACCCTTCTAATTATAGCTTAACAGATTGTGTATTATGGACTGATTATGTGTAAGCAAGTGGGAATCATTCACCCAAGGGGACACACACAGAGGTAAATGGAAATTCAAGCTGACATGGTCATGGAAAATGTTTGTCACAGTGTCCAGGACCGGTGCCATATGGCTGGATTTGACTAGGACAGAGAAAAAAAAAGTCTGTGACCAGCGGATCAGTGGCCGAACAGAAACAAAGATACAATGCCAAAAAACATGTTGCAATTTGGTTGAGCAAATGTTTTCTCTGTGTGGAAGTGCCAGACACAGAATAAATTCCCTGACTTCATGAATAATTCAACAGAACCTAATGGAAGTGGGCAGAGCAACACACGGCTAAAAATACACAGTTTTAGTGGAACATTGATTACAGTAAAATAGCAATTATGCAAAGATCCATTTTCTATCACACTCAGTTTAAATCTCGTTTAATTTGGGTTATGGGGTGAAGTGTGACTTGCTACCTTTGCCCCAGGTGGAAAGTGTGGCAGCGGTCCCTTTCCTCCTGCCAGAATCTTCTTCTTGACTCCTGGATGGTTGAGCAGGTACGTCTCCTCCATCGTCCCTCTGCCTTCAGCCGTTTCAGACAGTAAAGTGTGTGTACTTTGGAGATGTCTTTTTTCCTCTTCAGGTTTTCTGGCTTTCTAATCAGTCTAGTAGAAGGAGTCTTGGCTGGGTTAGCTGCTCTCTGACAGATGGCAGGATTAGGCAGGGTTTGGAGGTGAACACCATAATCTCAGGAGCTAATCTCTCGCCTTCCCCTGTGATTGGTGGGACAATCCCTGCAGGAAGGAGCAGGAGACGTGGAAATGACCATTGTCCCTAGAGACAGGTTGACTAGAAAGTTCTAGATCACTCTCACCTGGGCTCAGATCATTCCGGAAGAGGGAAATCTGATGACGTAGATGATGATTTAGTGACGCCGCTGTGCAGCTATAAAGGGAGTTGTTATTTTCGCACAGGAGAGGAGACGTCCATGCCCTTTAACCTTTAAAGTACAGGTGCATCTTTTTTATTACTTCGATCCTTTATTTATTTCTTTAGATGTTTGCTACCAATTATCAGAAAATGACATCAGACCTGAAACTCCATGTTGCCAAATGGTTTAAGTCAAACCAACAGTATAACAAGGGTTAGGGTTAATAATGCTTACAAAAGACAAAGTAACAAATCTTCACATTGCTTGGGAAACAATTAAATCGCAGGCAATGAACTTGCATAAATTAGAATTGTTGATTCTACAAACTCACCAACAAGTGAAAGCGTCACTATCACAATGATGTTAACCTTGTTTTAAGAGGGGAAAAACAAGTTTATATTTTGCGTCAGTTGATTTTGACATAAGAATTTTATGCCTAAAAAACTGAGCACTTAAAAAAAAAAAAAAAAGAATGCATCCACATTCTCTTTATTTTAATGACTTCTTAAACTAAGGGGAAGTTACATCAATGCAAGAAATCAAATATGATTTGGGTAAACTAGATAACCAGGGAATCACTCCAAAACACCCTTTTTTAAGAAGCTAGCAGAACTATTAAGAAGATGTTACTTTACAGTTTAGCTGATAGAGGGTAAAATGTGGTTGGGTGGGAATTTGTCCTTTTTAACCCTCCAGGATGCAGTTGAGTAAGGGAATATAGAGATGAAGTCTCTCCCCTTCAAGGAGACCCCTGGGGAACTAAAATATGTGGTAAATTATGGCTAGAGTTAAATATGTTTTATCCTGTTAAAAAATCAACACATGAAAAAAACAGTTGTACAATATTAAGCATAAAAAAGTAATATAATTTAGTTTTGTGTCAAAGAGCCCAGATAACAACAGCTCACATAATTTGACCATTTCATTTTTAAACATTGAAATTGAATCTATCTTGTTGCATAAACTCACAATCTCACACTTACTGCTTTGTGACAAACTAAGACTTGCAAAATTATCAATTAGTTCTAACTTGAACGTCATCCACCGAAGAGAGAAATGAATGACAATAATTCAACTGCCAACATGTATAAAACTGCAAAGGTTCAATAACACTTCTTGAGTTTCCATTTCTTGAACATTTGTGTTTCGTGATTTATTCTTCTTGAAGGTGATGAAATTTAACTTCACACATTATTAATGAAAACAACACAGTGTTTGCAGTTGAAGCCAACATAAGGCTTTAATCATAACAACAAACAAAATGTGTTCCACTTCATAAAAGATTGATGTTTGATACAGAAATGAGTATGCTGTAAAATAATGCATAGAAATGACCAACTAAAAGGAATGACACAGCAAGTCAGCTCATAAAAACTTGAAACTGGATGATGGCTCTTCTTCTTCTCCTCCTCACGTTTGCTAACCAGTGGCTGAGGATGACATGATGCTGCCCCCTGGTGGTCACTTCTCTATCAGAGAGTCCAGCTGCTCCTGCAGAGAGGCCAGCTGTTGGAGCAGAAAATAGAAGGCTTGATTGATATTCCCAAAGTCCCAGGGTGTAATTGGGGAGTAAGTGGATGATGATTAACATGTCTTTCCAAATTAATTCACTGCCTTCATTTGTCAATACAAACAACGACCCCAGACATTGGGTGGTCACTGTGTTATATCTGCAAAAAAGCACTCCGCTGCTAGCTGCTGACATGTTAAATATCACATTATCTAGTGTGATCTTTGCTGGTTAGTCAGACAACTGTACACAAAGGTCAGGGAGAACAGAATCGTTTACATGCACAGTATTTTACACTCATACAAGATAAAAGGCAAAGTGCTGAACGCTGTAGAAAGCTCACAGCAACCACTGATCCCCTGCTTTCAAGAAAAAAAGATTCTTACCTGCTCCATCTCTCTCTCCTCCTGCTGAATAATCTCGTCCAACAAAGCTTGGAAGCGGTTCTGTGCGAGGAGAGAGACAAACACGATTTGTTCTGAGTCGACATGCTGAGCCTCATTAAATTGTGAAGGCTTTAAATGGGTGTCTGCTTTGGCCGCTCGTGTCCCTATCTCCTCTCTGACAGAAAGGCCACTTGGAATGCCAGTCAGAGACAGCTGACCTTTTCCCTGCGACTGTGATAATAACGACGGGAGAAGGGGCTTTGACGCTCCCAAAACGCCGGCAAATGAAAGCTCTAAATAACAACGTAAAAGAGCCGTGTCTGCTTATGTTTTCGCTTATTGTAGTCCCAGCTAAAGAGCGCTTGGCGGAGCAATGCATTTCCATGCGATTTTTCTGCATAATCATGCTTATACAGCGAAAGAGCTGACAGGGGGAATATTCAAAGATTTAAATTTACCAAAAAAAAAACCCTGCATAATGGCCTCCAACACTGTAATCAGTTGTTTTTTATGCTTTCACATCACCGTTGAGAGCACTTACGCTGCATGAAGACTTCTGCCCCCAAGCTCATCTGCATGTTCTTGTTTATGTTTCTGTACATGCAGACCTACTTTCTGAACAACTGTGAAAAAGCATTTGTGTGTTTGTTTACTGCTTACTTTGAGGGCCTGGTTTTCCACTTTCATGATGAGCTCCTCCTGCTGTTTCTTGCGGGCACGGGTTTCCTGAAGCTTGCCCTTGACGCTGTTGATTTGCACCTGATACTCCATAACTGCAGGGAACAGCAAGAGGTGCATATGTTATGATAAAAAAATAAATAAAAAAAAACATAATTTACGTTTGTGCTTTCTTGTGCATGCGGAGTACACAGCCAAAGAGAGAGGGACAGAAAGAGAGATTACGATGTGACATAATGGTGAGCCAAACACTATACTAACAAAGCCATGAGGACAAGATATACATCTTTACTTGCTGAACCACAAGGATGCTTCCATTTCAATTTGACAAATTGCAGTTAATGGGAACAACAAATCCATTTGAAAAGGACGTGAGCCAGCAGGCCAAAGCACTAAAAGACAACTAAATCAGTCTGCTCTGCGTTCCACCTAGGGTTCTCATTGAATGCAGCTAAAGTGAGATAAGCAACAACCTGTGGCTTCATTGCCATTAACTATCCAATTGTTTCCATCCTCTATTCAGCCAACTGACTCTCAATCCTCTGATACAGACCATCTAACAAGCAATCTATCAAGTGAGGAAGATCCCCGCAGGTTAATTTCATACAGCTTCACAGCTATTCCAACCACACGCACAGCCTGAACTCAACACATCTGGAAAGGCTTTGGCGGGCAGCTCCGTTGGAGATGACCACTACTGTTGCTGACTGACAGCTCTGTGTATGTAGATAAGGAGGCATTGAGCTGTCAGACTGGACAGCTGTCTGAGCTGAACGCTGAGCCACAACACCTGTCGGGCGGGTTAGGAGAGGAGGAGCGCTGTCAGTTTTTGCATCTCAGCAGGCCAGAGTAACATGTGCATTAAAGGGCTACTCATTTGATTTTGTGTGTGTGTGTGTATGTGTGTGATGTCTGACCCAGAAAACTCAGCTCTGATTACAAGTTCAGACACCTGGCTGAGGCTATTTGCATGAAAGTAAATTACCTGCAGAGGTTTGATTTAATTATTTGTTGAACTGTGTCCCTCTAGAAACCAACATGCCAAGTTCCTCAGGTCTGTTTGCACTGCCACTGTAAACACAGGTTAGTCGGCCAGAAAAAGAAATAGAAATAAAAAAAGAGTCTGCATTCACAGTGAAGTATTGTGCTAATTGCAAGCCTAACAGGAGAGGTTGCATAACTCTCATGCTGTTCTTACTTCATCCTCATAGGTATACTCCAGAGATGCCACTGTCAGGAAATTTCCCACTTAATACATTTTGACAACAGTGTTGTTACTGATTTCAGTGAAGAATCTCACAAGAAATACATTTGCAGATTCCACTCACTCAACTCCCCTGCAGAGCGCCAACTTACTTTTACCTTATATTATCCAGAATTAGGGCAGCTGTGGATCAGTGGTAGACCTGGTCGTCTCTCAACTGGGAGGTCGGGGATCGATCCCGAGCTACTGCACATGTCGATGTGTCCTTGGGCCAGACACTTAACGCCAAGTAGCTCCTGCTGCTATGTCTATGGCGTTTGAATGTGTATGAATTGATGAATTAATACTGACGGACACTTTCCATAGCAGCCTCTGCCATCAGTGTTTGAATGGGTAAGAGTAAAAAGCACTTTGAGTAGTCAGAAGCTTAGGAAAGTGCTCTACAAGCTCAAGTCCATATACCATCGTCTCTTCTTCCTCTCCTCATAGGATAAGTAAAATCTGACTCCTACTCTGTAATGTGGCTTGTGAATGTGTATAGATGGAATAAAGTAATACTAATGAGCACCTTACATAGCAACCTCTGCTATCACTGTGTGAATTGGTGAATATGACCTGAAGTGTAAAAGCAGCTTTTTGTAGTCTTGTAGACTAGAGAGCACTATACAAGTCCAAGTCCATTTGCCAAAAAAAGCAAAGAGCAAAACAACTGTGGGGTGTCAGCCAAGTCATGTTATGTTATATGTGCAATCCCAGACTCCTGGTTAAACTGACCACTGCTGCAAGCTCAATATTCACATTGAGACACATTTTCCAGGAGACATTATGTATGTACACTCTGAGTTTTAGTGCAGATGACACAAACATGTGTCTTTTACCATTTGCATTATGCACAGATATCATGCATGTCATTATAATTGTTCACCACCTTTGAGAGCAACCATCCCCATTTCCAGAACCTAAAACACTTTCCAGAACAACTGTTCCAAACTTTTATACGCTCACCGAAGTCTCTTGTTCCTAAACTTCTTCTCTCCACTCACCTATCTGGTTGTTTCTGTCGCTTTCATTCTGTGCAGGATCAGACTCGTTGAGTTTTTCTTGAAGCTGTCGGACCAGATCATCCTCTGTGTCCATGATGTTCAGGTCCTCGTCCTCGTGCCGGTCCCCTTCGTCTTCCTCGTCCTCGCTGGAGCTGCTGATGTCGTTGAAGATCTCCCTCAGTTCGTCGCGCTGGGCTGGTCATGCGGAAAACACATTAATGTTATTAAGAAGATGCACAGAGATGGAACCAGCGAGGCTGTCGGACACTTTCTTGAGTTTGACAAAGGTTACATAAACAAGAGTGTAGAGGAAAAAAAAAAAGATGATGGTTGAATAAGAAACCTGTCAGGAAACATGAATGTGGACAACATTGCTACTCATGATGCCTATCTTACACTACACATTTTCCTCTTTTTTTTTTTTTTTTTTTTTTTACAACTGTGCCAACACGTATTTTTAGAAATATTACTCATGCTACTCATGCACACCAGTCTCTGAGTGCACCAGCAGTCCAGCACAATTGCACTGTGCACCAGGAGCTACAAAGGTCCTCTGGTGAATTTAAAGGCAAAAATAATTAAGTCCAAAGAGTAACTAATGCTTGAGTGAACTCTATTTCTATTTCAATCCACTGGGGCAGAGGCCAGCAAGAGTGACAAAGGGGGAGGGGGGGGGGGGGGGGGTGAAGAAAGAAACCTTCACTGGTGAGGGGAGGAGGGTATAAAAGAAATCATTGTGCATTTTAAAGAAGCCGCAGACGAATAGCTTCACCAATAAATCAACTGTTTTAGGCATATTGAAGGTTTATCAATATTCATATTTATGTCAGCCAATAAGGGACAAGAAATTCCACAACACAAATGCAATCCATACTTTTAAAGAGTGTTCAAAGTAATGTGAAGAGGTTTTTATTTTATATTAAAATGTACCACATTTGACAGATTTCCGCTGTCTATTGTTATTCTCGTTGTGACAAAAGATGTAGTTTAAAGACGTGGTGCAGTAGTGAGGGATCATGGGAGTTGTGAATGACTTTATGTATAAAGTCTAATGCAGGTAAGATTACGTTTTTTGATTGACGTTTTTGTTTAGTCACTCTGATGACTAGGCTACAAAAACAACTACCGTTAAGTTTCCCGACTTCCATTCCTCACTCTCCAAAGAAAGAAGGTGTTTCTTGTTCAGCAGACAGGTGACCAAATGAAACACAAAGTATCCTGCTTCAAATGCATAGTTCTCTGTGTTTAAACTTTGTTGGAAACATTAGGGATTATATAACTACAGGCATGGTAGTTGTTAGATATTTGTAAATGTAATTGTAACATCTATCTCTTTGGAATCCGTCTAAAAAATTCTTCTTTCCTGGTTATGAGACAAGTAAAATAAAATAAATCGCTGAGGGCTTCAGGAATACAAAATGTATGTTTTTACTTACCAGAAGAACCGTGACCCATCTTATGTCCTGAGGTGCCCGGTGACGAGTCCAGGTTGGCCAGAGAGCCGTGCTGATCAGCTTCCTTGGACTCATCTTCTGCTATGATCTCCCACCCTGAACATACTTAATTAAGGTCAACATCCCCTCTGTGGATTCTTCTCCACTCTCAGAAGTCCCACTCTGAAAAAGACTTGTGATCTACCAAAACTCTCACTCCCCCCAAATTCCTCTTTGAAGTCTACTTGAAAGGTAAAATCCACATGATGCTCCACAGGAACTTCCTTCATTACAGTGTCATGCCCATGTGTGCTGCTGTATGCAATGCTCAAACTATAATTAGAATCTCACTTCACTGTGACCAACTAAGCAATGATAATGAACAGTCTATCTAAATTAACACACAGCAAGCAGCCACTCAACGTGGCCCTGCTGTGCTCTTATTCTGTCAGGCGAGTTTAGACTTTCATTAGACCGCTAATAGCTTCTTCGCAAAGTGCATCTCTCTCACAAAGGCATCGGACAGAGTCAAGTCAGGTGAGCCAGAGAGGAGTCAGGACTCCTGCTAAGGCCCTAAATCTATCTATTTGGGTTGTTGGATGGGAGTGAGGTTTTTTTTTTTTTATCAAAGAGGACAGAAGAGTAATAAAGCTAATAACACAGCAAAGGGGTTTTAGTGTTGTTTTGTTTGGTACAAAGCCGGTTGGTTAGCTTTTAAGGCTTTGTAAAATAGACATGCAGAGAAATCATAGGTGTCTTAGAAGGATACGGACACTGACAGCCTCCGCATCTGTGCTCAACAATCTCTTCACTTCCTTTTCCACGTCTGGAGATTCAATGTACTGTGAGAGAGAGAGAGAGAGAGAGAGAGAGAGAGAGATTGTGTTACACGTAGCGTTAGCAGCATCTCTCTACACACAAGCACGAAGGTAGCAGCTGGCCACATGCCAGGAAGCACATTAGCGATTAAAAACAGAAGGAGGCCAAATCAATATGGCCCGGCTCTGCATCCTCACAAAGATTTATTCTGAAGACAAAGAAGACATGAAGTGCTCAAGCACATTCGCTTTCACTTTGATCCAAGCAACAGTGAAATTGCTATTCTTTTGCATTCCTTTGGGGGCAAACTAAGATGGAAAGGCTTTATTTATATTTAAATCTTAGACTTCACTTTCACCACAGTTCCTTATTTATGAAATGTAAATGTCTTGTTGGAAGTGAGCTTTGGAATGAGATGGATGGCGAGACACGATACTAAAGAGAGAGATGGGAAAGGGGAGGGGAGTGCACGCTAAGGAGGGCGAGAAATGTCAAAACCTTTTTTTTCGCAGTCTTCCGAAATCTTCTCTTGCGCGTGTTCTTCAGAGGGCAGGTAACTGGAGAGCAGAACAACAGGATTAGTGGAGTGAAAATGCCTCAATAAGCTATGGTGGGCAGAACATGCACCCCGAATTGCTGATGTGCCAAGTTTTTATCACTAACAGCTCAGAGGGCTGTTGTGTGTAGATTTATTTTTTTCTACTTACTGCCGTGGTTCCAAATGAATTTCTTGTCCTTGTCTTTGTCTTTCTTCTTGCTCTTTGGGTCGGTGCCAGTTGGCTCCTCTAAAGGAGGGTAAAGGTCTCCATCTAGTGTACACACCAGCATCTAACCCAGGGATTGAAGCACAAATCATAAATTACTTTGCATTCTGCTGATTAATGTGGATGTGCTTGTGTTATAAAGGACAAGAAAAAAGCTGCAACAAAATAAAAGAATGTGCCGCGTACTTTTCAGTCCCATTTGTCATCCTTAACTTGAACAAGACATTTTATCCAATGAAGTTGACAAACCTTAATGCAGAGTCAACGCAGTGGTTTACCTGGCAAACATCAGCAGTCTTGTAAAATGTCTTCTTGTCCACCGTTTTCAGAGACTCAATCATACAGGGCAGATCGACCAACTTGCAGGCCAAAGGGACACGGTCTACTCTCACTATGCCATGTCGACCATCAGCTACAAATAAGAGAAACAACTTGATTGATTACAATGAGATGTGGTGCGTAAGATT
The DNA here is from genome assembly GCF_963584025.1 of Labrus mixtus. Taxonomy (NCBI): domain Eukaryota; kingdom Metazoa; phylum Chordata; class Actinopteri; order Labriformes; family Labridae; genus Labrus; species Labrus mixtus. The sequence goes on along the minus strand of NC_083621.1, from coordinate 13,358,437 downwards.
AAAGTAGCCATTAGCTCTAAGACACTGCAGTCACTTTTAATCTTAACCACGGGGAGTTCAAATGTAGGCACAGAACACATTTTTTAGATGTGCAGCACATTGTTTATTTGGCAGTGGAGGCATAACATTTGACTTTTGTTGTCAAATTCCAGTAGACGTTTTCCAACAAAACTCAAGTCACAGTTCTAAAAATTGGCCATATAATTGCAGTCAAAATGATGCTAAAACTTAAAATGTTTGTGAATTCAAATAGTCCAGAAGAGCTAGTATCAACATACATCAGTCAACCGGGATTACAAATTAAAGGGCAGAAATATTGAAGCTCCGGTTTCAAATGTATAATCAGACAGCTTCTTTATGAAAAGTATTGGCATATAAACTAAATTGGACTAATTGAAAGCGATGGCACACAGGTAAGATATAAATAATAAGACTAGTAGATAAACCAGCTTACGGTGCAATTCAATGGTGAGTCTGTCTTTCATGTTCATACTGCTAGACTGGGCAATCCGTCTTACCGTTGAGGCATACTCCTGTCAAAAAAGAAAGAAAGAGGAATCCACGTTTGTTTCAGCAGCAATCACATAAAAGTCGTATAGAATAATAAATTCCATCCTGTTCACCAGTCTTACCGAAGGAAGCCTCAGGACAAACTGGCTCTCCAGCTCATAAGGAGCGTCCTCCTTACTCTTGGAGCCGACCTTCCCAGCTACAATCAAAAACAACATAGCAGTGAACAAAGTGATCAAATAACTTCTGTTTGCTTGGCAGAGTTAAATGAAACACACCATGAGCTATTTAGTTCAATCTATCTGGTTTAACATCTATCTTAGATATATATATAGATCTTAGATCTTATCTCTAGATGTTCTGCTGTAAGTTAAGACATTGCCTTTTTGTCTGTTTTACTTTTGAGTACTTTCACTCAGATATGCCTCAAATGGATCTCTACACAGAGCTAACCATCTAATGAAGAGTGTTTTTTTAAATTAACCTCACATACAATTTACATTTAGATTTTTAATTCTTTAGATATTTTAAGTGTTTTTAGAGATTTCACATGAAAGCTTATGTTTTGCTGATTAGTTGATAGGAAGTAAATCAAATCTGTACACAAGGACTAGCTGAGTAAGTAACCTGCAAAGCAATAAATACTTAACACTGGTTAATACATATTTCTACTGAATGTTAATCCTAGCATAATGTATATTTAAATCAAACAGGTTTAATCTTTCTTACCGAAGGCCATAACTCTGTACAACAGCTCACCTCATGCGAGCAGAGAACTGTCATCATGATAATATCTGTCTCTCCATACTGTCATCTGTTCTGCACATGTTAAATTTACAAATTATCCCTGCACTCATGTTCACTTCATTTGGCTGTCTACTCGCCGTTACATTGTATAGTTTCTGCTTATTATATGTCTACACTCATGCACTTTAACTTATGTCAATACTGTCCATTTACAACTCTGTTTTGCACATTTACATTCAATCTTCCATATTTAATCTTCCTATTTAAGACTAGTAATGCTTAGTTAAATCCTGGTTGTATATATTCACATTCTTAGTTTTGATATATTTTAGTGCTTATTTACTTTGTATTTACTATTATATTGTGCTTAGATTTGCTAACATTGTGTTTTTTACTCATATTGTGTGTTGGATAACCTGCTGATGTAACGCCACAATTTCCCAGTTTGGGATCAATAAAGTAATTCTATTCTATTCTATTTATAAACTCTAAATAGATTGTAACAGTTCAGTTTATGTAACATTAAGCAGAGTCACGGAAACAAGCTTGAAAGGACTCTAATGTATATATAGTAGAACGACCGATATATTATAAGTCTGATCTGTTATTAATTGTATATATACTCACTTAAACAAACATTGCATTATCACAATAGATATGTTGACAAAAGAGAGGGCTAGCCATCGTTAGCTTAGCAGGTAACGCTAGACTAAATTATTGGCATAGGATTTGAACGTACCTTTCTGTTTAGATGTCATCTTCATCTATGTTTCAGGACAGCAACTGCTGCATAAATGTGCAGGAATGATACAGTAAAAGACAAATAGGCTGTAGTTGATTAACAATTTAGTTTAAAGCCGAACAGCTAAAAACGCGAAGCAGACATGGCTGAGCTGATGCGCCTGAACTCGTGCTGCATTCAAGTCCTCCTCGGATTTTTTTTGCACTTTTTGGTATTTTTCTAAAAGCACCCATGTCGAAGGTACAGGGTGACGCACTTACAGACCAAAAACAATTCCAACATTACTCAATTGAACAAAAACTTCTGATATAATGGTTAATTTTTCTGTACCTAATTTTTGATTGTGATTTTGTTTATCATGCTATCGGATGCTGCGCAATACAGCAAACAGTCAAATGTCTCTTGTTTTAGTCTGACAGTCGTCAAAAACACAAGGAAAAGACTGTAAATAGTGGAGAAATAGGCAGAAGATTACAAAAAGTATGACAAATAAACCAAACGAGATTTGATAACAGAGACGCTATCATATAGTTCTTTCACGCTGATTACATCTCTTTAATTTCCGATAAACCTGAACGACACATTACTTTTATGTTTTTATAGCGCGAGACTTTAGACTAGCGAGTTTCGGATTTTATTATTAAATAAATATTTACTATTAAATCTAAAAAAAAAAATAGACGATGCTCGAATATCACATTTTAAGCAACATTTTAAACTGACGTAAGATATTATTAAAATATATACATGAGTTTTGCTTAATGGTTGTACGATTGCAATTGTTTGTGTGGCAACCCCTTTTGAATCTTTATATACTTTTATATACCGTTTATTAAACTGGTATGTCGCATGAGAACCAAGCTGGTCAAAATAACAGAATGAGCCAGCTTTTATCTCACTTCCTGTTCGGAATGCTGAAAGTTGGAGATTTCACAATAAGAGTCTTCATTTATATAATCAGAGACAAAAACAACCAATTCTTTATCTCTTTTTAGTGACAAATGATATGAATTACATCCAATATGATGGGATCATATCTGTCGATTAGGATTTGATTAAACAAACAATATCCCACCACCGTGCATTTATGTCGAAGGAAACATTGCACACTTTCTGGAGAAAAAAAATAGTTTTCACTTCCGGGCCAGAATCGACTCCTCTGTTGCTGTCGTCTTTCTGCTCCTTACTCCCGTCAGAATAATATTTCTCCAGAAGTTTGCTTTCTTCTACGACGACATTACAGCATTAGAGTGCTGAACAGGCAACATGGTGTTTAAAGTGACTGTCAACAGTGCCTGGAGGGCAACAAGGACGCTGTGGCTGCCCGTGCTGGTGAGCCTCTCTGTGTGCGTCTGTGTTTGCAGAGCATCATCACCTCAGGAGGACAGTGCCATGGAGAACATCGTTACCGAGAAAAAGGCTGAGGAGAGCCACAGGCAGGACAGCGCAGATCTGCTCATCTTCATCATGCTCCTCACTCTCACCATCCTGACCATCTGGTTGTTCAAACACCGGCGCTTCAGGTTTCTGCACGAAACTGGACTAGCGATGATATATGGTGAGATGCTCAAGCGTGACTGAGAGACGTCATCAGTGTAATGACAGTCAATTTGTATTTACGATTATCTTTTGATTTTGCACTGTAGAAGTGTAGTGTAGGCTTTAATCTGCCAATAAACAAACAAAATATAATTTTAGTACACGCATGCACCAGCCATGTTTCCAGATAGATGAGCTTAGTTACAACAGTATAACCCCCTGTGTCCTGCATACCCTGCTCGGTTTTGACATATTAACAGTTAAATATTTTTTCTGAGAACAACAGTTGCACTAATAACCCACCTCTAAATTTCACTTCCCTACACTTTTCGCCACATTAAGAATGAAAGCATGCAGTGCTGCAAATAGAGGTGGTTTCGATCAGGCTGGGAAACAGGTGCTTGACTGTTTCCCCCTTCCCTCAGACATCGACATTCAACCATCTACACCTCTTACTGGGCTCTCCTTTGTCTTTGATGGAAAGTAGAGATACAAAATGAGCTGAAACAAACAAGTACTTAGAAACACAACATGAAATAGGTGGTTCCGTCTGTTCAGCTTTATGATTGTTGTTGTTGCTTTTTAACCCATTTACAACTTTTAGGTATTTACAAAACATGTTTTCCCTCTAAACATGGTAGATGATGTAATTTGTACAACTGTTTGAGGCAAAGAAAAGCAAGATAATTTATGAATACGAGTAAAAAATAATCTCAGGATCCCTCAGATTTATTTTCTGACCCAGCTCATAGTTTCAGAGGCACACGACTTAACTACATGTTGCTGCAAATAGATAAACACTTTAGATACCTTTCAGATAATACTCTAGTGAGGGAAGCTATGGAGGCAAAATAGTATTAGCTTTATTAACAATCCTATAATTTTATTTAGAACAATATATTTTATACAACAAAGTATTTGAAAATTTTAATGGTATAGGATTGGTATCAGTAATTGCTCCAACCTCCAGGAGAACCACTTGCACCACTTACAGATGTGTTTTCACTCAATACCTACCATACCATATGTTGGACATGTCTTAATATGAATGACCAAACTGTTGACAATAATAATACATCACATTTAAAATAGTTGCATCCAGCCTTCAGGTGTACTGTGTGTCCCGGACAGCCGACCTAGCTTGTCTTTTTGGAGTACTTAAAAAGAACAGAGCTAATATTAACAGTGTCAGAGCCTCCTGCTCGATGAGTCAAGATGTCTGATGTGAAAAAGTTACAGAACTTCTTACAAGGAGTGCTCAAGTGCTGTGATTCATTGACTCCTACACTCTCCTGCACTGTTTTCGTGACATGTAATTCCCAGATTATCACAAACCATCTTTCTTCTGACTAACTGTCCAGTTTGCTTCCCCCTCAGAGTAACGTCAGACACACATGCCGGGCCTTTAATAAACTTGGGGGTGTCATTTTCTAAACAAACATATCTGGCAGGGCAGATTGAGTTCAAACGTATGATTTTCAGACTTTGTTTTTAGAGCTCCACTTATGTCCTTTCCCCTTGCTTTGTGAGGCCAATTTGACTCACTCTCCATCCATTCATTTGTCTCCAGCAAAAACAATCAGCCTTAAATATTTGATGACGCTCTACAACTTTTGGCAGCCCAAGAATCCTCAACAGTTTCACCAACTCACATCTGGTCCTCCTTTGACAGTTTTCAATGTACTGTCTTAATTGGCTTTAAGTGTGAGGAACAGTATTTTCAAAGCATTAAGTACAAGATGATCAATTCATCATCTCTTCATTCATATCGACCTCCTTCGATAGATATTTCATAATATAATTCCACTCCGCCGTCTGTATCCTGTGTGTCTCATCTTGTCTTCCAGGCTTACTTGTTGGAGTGGTCTTGCGTTATGGCATCCATGTTCCTCGGGACATGGGAAACGTCACGCTGAGCTGCCACGTTAATGCCAGCCCCGCCACTCTGCTGGTCAACATCAGTGGTAAATACTACGAATACACGCTTAAAGGAGAGATCGGTGCCAATGAGGTGAACGATGTGCAGGATAATGAGATGCTGCGAAAGGTACAGGCCTTCATGCTACTATTATATAATTTATTAGTATTATGTAACATTATTATTATTCTACATGAAATGTATACCACTTCAGACCTCTTTACTGTTCATGTTGCAAGATTGTAATCAATCAGTGCATGAATAACAGACAGATTTATCCCCCGGAAAATAAATGTAAAGCTTTTTTGCAACATAACAGTTTATTGAAAACAAGCAAGCAGTTTGAAAGCATTACCTCGGGTTCAGGGAAAAATGAACTACATTTTTGACTTCTGACATCATTTAGGTAACCTTAAGTTGCATCATTATTCAATAATAATATTTGATATTTTCAACATAACATATCTGTTCAATTAATTGTAGTACACAATTAAGACAAGCAGTTAAAACTAATTAAAATAAGATAGGAAAATACTTGATTGATCCCAGAGGGGAGATTAAAGTCTTGCAGCAGCAAAGACAAGAAATTAGTGTGCAATTGAGTACACACAAGAAAAAGAATAAATAAAAGGTAATAATCAAGTGTATTTACAACTTTGTACTACTAAGTATAAAATAAACTATATACACATGAATGGCCAAACCCAAAAAACTCTACAGGACATTAAGACATGCTGTCCAGTAAAAGGCAAGTTAAAGAGACATGGTATGAGATAATGGTACAGGTTGTGAGATAATGGGACATGGTATGAGATAATGGTACATGGTATGAGATAATGGTACAGGTTGTGAGATAATGGGACATGATATGAGATAATGGTACAGGTTGTGAGATAATGGTACAGGTTGTGAGATAATGGGACATGGTATGAGATAATGGTACAGGTTGTGAGATAATGGGACATGATATGAGATAATGGTACAGGTTGTGAGATAATGGTACAGGTTGTGAGATAATGGGACATGGTATGAGATAATGGTACAGGTTGTGAGATAATGGTACAGGTTGTGAGATAATGGTACAGTTTGTGAGATAATGGGACATGGTATGAGATAATGGTACATGGTATGAGATAATGGGACATGGTATGAGATAATGGTACATGGTATGAGATAATGGTACATGGTATGAGATAATGGTACAGGTTGTGAGATAATGGTACAGGTTGTGAGATAATGGTACATGGTATGAGATAATGGTACAGGTTGTGAGATAATGGTACAGTTTGTGAGATAATGGGACATGGTATGAGATAATGGGACATGGTATGAGATAATGGTACATGGTATGAGATAATGGTACAGGTTGTGAGATAATGGTACAGTTTGTGAGATAATGGTACATGGTATGATATAATGGTACAGGTTGTGAGATAATGGGACATGGTATGAGATAATGGGACATGGTATGAGATAATGGTACAGGTTGTGAGATAATGGGACATGGTATGAGATAATGGTACATGGTATGAGATAATGGTACATGGTATGAGATAATGGTACATGGTATGAGATAATGGTACATGTTGTGAGATAATAAGAAACCTTCAAAAGGCTGAATAGTTAAGGCAGAATAAGGTCAGGCAGCTGTTCTCTGAGAGACTTCCTCATAAAGATGTTGCAGATACATTTCAGTGAAATACAATGGAGGGTCAGTTGGAAATGTTGGAGTATGTATGTTTTTTCTCAGCTTATGTGCTGGTTTTTATTTCTGACATCTGGGACTAATAGGCTCTAAAATGAAATGCTGCCTTCATCAGAACATACACAATATATATCAAGATACTGCAGGTTGTAATTCTTTAATTTGTCACTGGTTCAGTATTGTTTACCATCAGATGTACTCTCTTATGAATTAACTTATAAGTAACATAATAAATAACAAAATCACATACAGTACTCTATTTTGTTGTTGTTGTTGTTGTTGTTCTGCCTGTGTACTGATGCTGCCCCATTTTGTAATTTCCTGTTATTACATGTTTTTCTGTTGTTGATTATCCTGGAGGCAACTTAACGCTGTCCCAGATGTGTCACTTGCGATTCATGTATTAATTCAATAGTGCTACAGCCTGGAATTGGGGGGGGGGGGGGATCCACCAAAAATACATAATTCTAAGTGGTAATATTCCCTTTTCTAGCGATTCAGAACTTTAATATGATAATCTTTGTTGTGTGTGACTCAGGTGACTTTTGATCCTGAGGTTTTCTTCAACATTCTCCTGCCGCCCATCATCTTCCATGCTGGCTACAGCTTAAAAAGGGTAAAACACACATAATTAACAATAATAACACACTTTATTTTCCATATAAAATGTTTAAATCCACATATTCCCTCTTCCCTTTGGAGACGAGTGAGGCTGATGATTATATTTACTTTGCTGATTGTTGACATCTGTTATTATTTTGCCTTTCAGAGACACTTTTTTCGTAACATGGGATCCATCCTGGCTTATGCCTTTCTGGGAACAGTTATTTCCTGTTTTGTTATTGGGTAAGATGTTCATTTGCTAGAAAAGCATCCAAAATGTGCTTCGGTGGCGGTGTATGAATGGATTAGTGTTGTACTTACTCTCTGATGTACGTCGCTTTGGATAAAAGCGTCTCCTAAGTGAATTGTAACATTGTAACAAATGTGTTAATGCCAGCTGTTGATGTTTTTTTTTGTCAGGTTGCTGATGTATGGATGTGTGATGCTAATGAAGCAGCTGAAACAGCTGGATGGAGACTTCTTCTTCACCGATTGCCTCTTCTTTGGAGCAATTGTTTCTGCGACAGATCCCGGTACTTGCCGTGTCCATGTTCTTACTATTCAAACTTTATCCTGCTTCTAGCTTACACTAATTCTAAACTGCATTCACTTTTATATATTGAAGTGCTCCAAGCTTGTACTGCATGTTTTCACACACAGAACACAGGCACAAACTATTTATTTAGGATTTGACGGGTGGCATACAATATAATAAGAAATGCTGAGCTTGTTTGTCATTCACAGTGATAAAATAACAAAGAAGAATCTTTGAAAAGTCCATTCTGTTTACAACAATTTCAAATTTTGTTGGATGAACACTATTTTTCCAAACACTGAGATGGAAATGGGTTTGCAGCCTGTATAAGGTAGAAAGATTGTGCTGAAGCATTTTAGAGAAAAGCTCAGAAAACCCAAACATTATTTCATAAATGCCTAAAAGTTGTGCTTATAATTTCCTTTCACTTCAGAATTGCAGATTGTTTATCATGTGTAACCAGATACTTTCTTGGTTTCATTCAAATGATTTTAAGGTGCTGAGATAGAGGTTAGGGGGTCACTAATATATAAGATAACATCGTCTGCTTACAGAGAAATGTAATATGTTCCACCTCTGTCTGACATTCAAAGTATTTTGGGTTCTCCCTCATCATAGTGTTATACTAATTAGAAAAAATATTAAATAAGCATCCCCTGACCTTTTCCCATTTATTTGTATTCTGTACATGAGTCCATAAAACAACAGTTATATCCAATTAATACAATCCAAATAAATACAAAATTTTTCGAGTGTATGTTTTAAATATCACCATTCAGGAAAATATGTTAATCAATGGCTTTTCATTTATAGTATAACATGTAGAATCAAAATATAGCTCTTTAAAGCCTCGTTCTGTAAGTGTGTCAGTATTAACATGCAGGATCATTAAAGGGTCTTCATTGTTATTCTCTTTGTTCACAGTGACGGTACTGGCGATCTTCAACGAGCTGCAGGTAGACGTAGATCTGTATGCTCTGCTGTTTGGAGAGAGCGTGCTCAATGATGCTGTGGCCGTCATTCTGTCCTCGTAAGTTGCTCAAATCACGACTCTACGTCTGTTTCTAAACATGTTGTTTAACACAGCGGCTTGTTAAATTAAATTGCAAGTCATGTGCTCTGTATTGATCAGCTGCTGACCTTTAAGTAACCAAATATCAGCCTCTCATTAACGCTGTGCCAAACAAGAAGTGGTCTATAAGCTAACACTCAGCTTTTCTCCTCTTCCACATGGGACTGTTATTATTTTCACAGAATTGTAAATTATAATAGCAGGCACAGAGGAGAGACCGGGGCCTGTGGAGAGACTCTGACCAGCCCACTGAGCGGGTGTACTAAGTAGAGCGTGGCATTGTGTGCCTTTGCAGTGCCTCTGGACAGACATGACAAATCACCGGCTATTTATTTTTGAACCAGAGAAACATCTCATTATTTATTCATCCATTTTTGCTTTTTTTGGAAAACAGTGTTGTTGTGAGTCAGCAAAGAGCCCTCCTCTGTTATCTTTAAAGAAATTGTATTTTAAAAAGCAGAAGAGAGGGCAGAGAGCCAGGGGTTCTTATAGACAAATTGCCTGGTGATTTGTTTTGGGTGTGAACATAAAGGGTGAATCTATCACTTTCTGTGGGTTTTATCGCTAAAGACCCTCAGAAAACATCCAAACAAGTTTTCTAGAATTGCTTTCTATATCTGGCACCTACCCTGCTTTATTCAAAATATTGCTGCTGTGATGACATCCCTCCAGGGGCGTGTCCAGATGGGTGCCAAAATCCTTTACAACGATTGGCTATTTGCCTTGCCAGAGTTGGAATTTATGTTGAAATTTAGTCTGTGTTGCAACAGGCGGCTCATAGTTTTGAGTATGCAAATGTTTATTTTAAATTGTGACATTGGAGATACATATTTGTTTGAGTTGATATGTCGCTATCATCTTTTACTTAAAAGTCGATGTGATTAGTGCAGACAGAAGGGGTAAATAAATCCTCTTCATTCATGTGTGTGAAAAAGTCTGGACACACCCCTGCATCCCCTCTCGGACTCCAGTTTTTCTCCAAGAGAAAATACCTAAATATCTTTTAAAGCTATTTGACCCAATGTTCTCTTCTTTCAGAGAAAGACTTTAGGATGAGACAGTTCAGTGTTGAAACTCAGCTTCCTGGCAGCACAAAGTTATTGTATGAAGTGACAATTTTTCAAATGTTTGTTACAGTAGATGGTAGCTGCAGCACAGATGTATTTATGAGATTGTTCTGTTACTACCTGGAATATTTCCATCACAATTCAAATTGTTAGCCTACAACACTTTCAAAAACAAAGTAATAATCTAGAAGATTTCCAGTTAAACACATGTCTATTTAGTCACTATCTAAAGCCAAATGGGTCAACACAATGATAATTCAGCCTTTGGCCCAGTGATGAAGTCCCGCATTTACTATACTACCAATTAACTAACTGAGGGTCCAAGTGATTCCCAATTCACAAAATACTCAAGCGGTGCACAGGGAGTGGTGTGTTTTTCATCCCCCAGCAGGGTTTAGTCTGCTAGACTGGGAAAGTTTTGATAAGAAAACAAACTAGCTTTTCAACTCACTTGTAAGTCAAGCCAAGTATGTCTTGATTTGGTAGTCTGCCAACGTTTTGAGTCAACCAACATGACCTGAGAGTAAACTGGGTTTTTATCATCGATGCGTCTGGCAGTTGACATCACACAGGGGACACTGTTGTGATCACTGGGAATAAAAGTCTCGTGAGGTCATAGACATACCTGCAATCACTGCCTTTTGCAGAGTGGTCTTAAAAGAGAAGGAGCTGCAAATCTTTGCACTCGTAACAAAAGTACGGCCCCTTTGTTTGGGCTAGTTTCTCTTGTCGTGTCTGTTTCCTGTTCCATTTGGTTTTCCTGCATGCACTCTGCTAAAACATGGTGATTATGTTCGATGTTTGGGGAACACAGTAAAGTGTCTTCATTTTTACAACAACAGCTTTAGAGTTATATTATTGATTTATCTTATCAACTAGTTTATAGGAACATGTGCCCTGCACAAGAAATGTTGACTGAACTGTTACCACCCCATTTAAATTAGACTTTAAAGCAAAACTGGGTTGGAAATTTAGTAGCAACACTGAACTGAGTCAGATATTCTTTCATTCCACCTCTGCTCTAAACATGACTCCGCATTTCTCTTTCTCTCAAGTGCCCCAGATTAGATGAGTGAACGCTTACTCTGCAGCTCTTAAAACAAATATTTTACTTAAAAGTGCCCTCTGCAAGGAGACCTGTCATAGTGGTGAAATGTGCAGTTATTGATAATAAAGATGACTGTTGACAGAACAAGTAAAACAGATATATTACATTATAAAAAATGCATTCTTTAGATAATCAGAATCAGAATCGGGTTTTATTGCCAAGTACATTTACACATACAAGGAATTTGACTTGGTGTATTGGTGCTAAACAATTAACAAGGAAATAAAGCAGAACTAGCAACAACTTAAATACAGTATAAGAAGCTGTTACAATATATAAAATATAATTTAAAAATGTAAAATGTAAAAAATAAAAAACACAATGTACAAAAGGTGCAATGTAGGAGCTGTGCAGTGGACTATAAGAAGAAGAAAAAAAGGGGGCTTTAGCTTAATTAGTCCTGATGTATAAATATAAGTTGACAAACTTTCAGTGTGCAGTTATTTATCTTCATCTTTCTCATGATTGAACTCTCTGTGTACAAATTACACATGTAACTGGCATTAAATGATTCTTTTTTTCTGTGACTTTAGGTCAATAGTAGCATACCAGCCACAAGGAGACAACAGTCACACCTTTGAGGTCATGGCGATGCTGAAGTCTTTCGGTGTTTTCCTCGGAGTCTTCAGCGGCTCCTTTGCTCTGGGAGTGGCCACAGGAGTTTTCACTGCTCTCATATCCTTTCTGCTTCTGTTCCTAAAGAAAAAGGCTGACTAAGATATTTAAAAACACAAGCACAGTAAAATGTAGGATTAAATGGAAAAGTCAAAATAGATAGAAATGTGAAGATCATTTAACCTGTTCAGTATGTATGATTTTGTCCCAGGTTTCTCGTGGTTTTGTTCAAACTCCTTGACTTTAATCCGTACGTGACTAAGTTCACTAAGCTGAGAGATTTCCAGCTGTTGGAGACGGCCCTGTTCTTCCTCATGTCATGGAGCACATTCCTGCTGGCCGAGGCCTGTGGCTTCACAGGTAACACACACACACACATATTAAGTTATACAAGGTTAATTACGAGGTATACTGTAGTGTAATTTGTTTTCATTATATAAAGAAAGTGATCATTCTGTTACAGAGGCCTAGACAAGCACACTATGAAAATGCCCTTGAGTAGACAGAAAACCTCTTTGAGCAAACAAGTCACAGTTTTCCCTTTTTTGCTTTTCCAAACAGTCCATGTTTGCTGATCTTGTAACTCCTCTGTTCCTGTATCTCTGTCCCTCCTGGTGTGTTTCAGGTGTGGTCGCTGTGCTGTTCTGTGGAATCACTCAGGCTCACTACACCTTCAACAACCTGTCCCCTGAGTCCCAAGACAGGACCAAACAGGTCAGACCTGGACTATAAACACACAGCTGATCATTGCGTACTTTTACAAGTGTCAAAAATTGAGGTGGAGTTCCTACATTTATTTTGATTAAAGAATGAAGTTCAACTTTATCAGGGATTCTGTCAAACCGCTAAAGCTACAGATGTTTTAAATGTGACCATTTCACACAACTAAAGTGCAAATTTATTGTTTATTGTTACAGAAATCAGTAATGTGTTTGTTGGAAAAGCACAGATCTGAAGATATTACAGCTCAGTAATGCATTCAGCCACCATTACTAGTAAAAAAAAGATGCAATATTTTAACTGTTTTATTGAAGTCCCTGCTGGACAAAAAGTGATGCGTAAAGAGAGAGGAGCATTATAAAACCAAAAGAGAATGATGACACATAACTGCACTTACTAGTGCACTGAGAAAGTTAAATATCTCATGTGTAACAGCTGTGTTTCTTAATGAATGTACTGTTCTGTCTTTCTTATGTGTACGTACACTGATGTTGCAGTCATCTAAGGCGGTCATTGTTTTCTTGTGTTGTAGCTATTCGAGCTGCTCAATTTCCTGGCAGAAAACTTCATTTTCTCCTACATGGGTCTGACCCTGTTCACCTTCCAGAACCACATCTTTAACCCCATGTTCATCGTTGGAGCTTTTGTATCTTTTGTTTAAAAAAAACGAACTGTTACACTTTAGATTCTCAGCTTGATTTATCATTTCAATTTTTAGCTTCATTGTAGGAATATGGAGCTGCCAGAACAAAGTTCACAAACTATTACAACCAACCAGTAAGAAGCAAGCAGTGATGTATTAAAGGGGGGCAGTAAATAACCTCTGCACAGAGGGAAGAAGCTGTTTTGTCGTTCTCTCCTTAACCTCCTTCCCGCTCAGCTGGCAGTGTTTGTGGGGAGAGCTGCAAACATCTACCCCCTTTCATTCCTTCTCAATCTGGGCCGACGCAACAAGATCAGATCTAACTTCCAGCACATGATGATGTTTGCAGGTGAGTGGTATAAAGATGGAGTTAGAATTACACTTCACAGGATATGTAGGCTTTAAAACCTCTTCCCTCTTTGGATGTACTGCAACATTCAACACACTGCATCATCTTAAGGAATGACGTTTTTCCATTGAAAAACACAATAAATAAATAAATATGTAATTTGATGAATAGAGATGAGGGTTTGGGTTTAGGGTGGGGTCAATACCAAAGATAACTATCACAGGCCTGTAAACACGATCACCTGATTGGTCTTACATAGGAACCTGCATACTTGTTTTTAAAAAACATTCCTCTTACTACGCTCCTCAGGACTGCGAGGAGCGATGACCTTTGCCCTGTCAATCAGGGACACAGCGACATACGCCCGTCAGATGATGTTCACCACCACTCTGCTCGTGGTCTTCTTCACTGTTTGGATCTGTGGAGGTGGCACCACTCAGATGCTGTCCTGCCAGCGCATAAGGTACACCCCCCCCCCCTTCACCTTTTAGATCCAGGTCAGACTGAAGTTAGCAGACTTTTTTGAGGGGTTTGACAGTGCAGGGTATTTAGAGTATTGACTCATTATGTCTCACAGTACTCACAGTGCTCATATTTGTTGAACATAGCTCTTCAGGAACTTGCCTAACAGGGGAAACATGCTTCACGACACTGTTCTGCTCTGACAGTTGATTTACATGTGTATATTTTCTCTTTAACAGAGTGGGAGTGGACTCTGATCAAGACAACTCTGTAAGTGAGACGTGTAAAAAAACGTATTGCTATGACGTGACAGCTTTTCAATGATTGTTTGTGACTAAACCCAAACCACATTTTCTGTGTTTGTACAGATTAGTATCACTGACGGCTCAGAGAGGAGAAGCACAAAACATGAAAGTGCCTGGCTTTTCAGGATTTGGTACAACTTTGACCACAAGTATCCTTTTGTGAAAAATGTACACCTTACATTTTTAAAACGTTTTGAATGCTTTAAAACGTTTGTGTACATTTTGGTTCAACTATTATCAGAACTAGACTAATGCATGGCCTCTAATATCTCTGGTTTAGAAACTTAAACAAATACCAAAAGATATACAAAAGACACCATAAGTTATACCACAGTACATAGACTGTAAAGCACTACATAAGAAGCTTTCAAAGTGTTCAAACATTGCAATACAAACAAAGTTAAAGATGAGGAAAAACAGCGACCACCTGACAAGTACTCGTGACTTTGAACATGTTCCAGTTGAGTCTTCATGACTGTGTTTCTTCTTGTCAGACAGCAGAGGGAGCACCATGTGCAGACTAAGAGACGTATCATCTCTTTTATCGACTGTGTAGTATGAAGGTCGTCACTTTGACTGCATGTCTTTGTACATTATCTCTTTAAATTACTTTGAATTGGTCCATTTTGACCTTTGACTTAAACAAGATTCCCAACCTTATTTATCCACTGAGACAGGATTCTTTCATCACATTTAACAGTTCAGCTTGTTTTCTGTATTATATGTCCTTTACTCAAACCTTTCCTCCAGCTACCTGAAGCCCATCCTGACTCACAGCGGCCCCCCTCTCACGGCCACGCTGCCTCCCTGCTGTGGCCCCCTCGCCCGCTTCCTCACCAGCCCTCAGGCCTATGAGGTCAGACGCTGATTCTTACAGGAGCTATTTTTAGCTGTTTTATCCTTTTTTTTTTTTTTTTTTTTAATAAACCAATGAAAGAAAGTTACTTCAGTGATTCACAAAGAAGAGAGGGTCAGTTTGAAACTAAAGATTTTGTTTTGCATGGCAGATGAGGAAACAGAATAAACAGTTACCAAAGTTAGAACATAATGAGGTTAAAACTTTGTCCTCGTTTGTCTCAGTACCTGACACCACTCCTGCTCCCTCTCTCCTCAGAACGAGTGCCAGCTGAAGGATGACGACTCTGACCTCATCCTGACAGACGGTGACATCAACTTGACCTATGGCGACATCACCGTCAGCACGGACGCCACAGGAGCCCACATGAGCGGCGGCGCGGCCTTTGCCGGGGCCGCCACCTGCGACGACTTGGACAGAGAGTTAACATACGGAGATCACGAGCTGGTGATGAGGGGCACGCGACTGGTGCTGCCCATGGATGACTCAGAGCCACCCTTTACGGACCCCTACCAACGCTTACGGATGTGAAGACAGACCTCCGGAGCATAAAACCCAGACGTCCGACTCAAACTCACCCGAGCCATCAAGCAAGAGACGAGTACCTGACACTCCTCTCACTTTTTTTTTGGTCTGGCACCTTGCCTCGTTCTTTTTGCTTTTTTTTTTTTTCCCCCGCTCATAGCTACACTCACTTCCTCTAGTGGCAAATCACTGTCTCTACCTCATTCTCTTTCTGCTTGTTCCCACACCTTTTTTGGCGTCGGCCATAATTGTAAAATGATCTAGTTTATTTGCAGGATTTTTCAGTATTCAATTTTCTCAGTTTCTCTTAGTTTGGCTTTAAGTCTTGTGTCAGTCACCTTACTACTGTAGCATTGCACAGAGGTCCAGCAGCATGTGTTAGTGTGTAAATGCAAATACCAACTGATAGCTCATTTGTCCATGTACAGTATATAACAAGAGTACTATAACTTTGATATGCATGCTGAGGATGCTTGTCGTTTTCTTTGTACAGGAGGGTGCGGGCTTTTGTGTTTGGGGTCTGACGTTGAATGTTGCTGCCTTCTCTCTGTGCACCAGAGGCATGCTGACCCAGTGGATAACTGAACTGTACATTTTGTTAAAATCAAGTGCCTGGGAATTGTAGTTTTTAAGCCTGGTAGCCCACACTGGACTAGCTCCGGGATGGGCAGTCATGCAGTGAAATTTTTTCTTTGTAAAAAGAGAAAGTATACACAAAGGTAAAGCGACACCTCTCCGTCCAGAAGGTAGCAATATACTCAGTGTGTGTTTGGCCTGTGAGTTTGTGCTACTGGCCTGTAAATAGTGTTTCATGTGATGCCATTGATTCAGTGTAACCTTGGCAGTGAAAGTTGTGGATCTCTCCCGATGACCTCTGACTGTGACATAGAGAGGGACTTATCTTAGAAGCTGACGTCGCTCACAGTAGAACGAAGGGCTCCTGTTGGGGTCAACCGGAGGAAGCTTTGTGCCATGTCTGTCCTGCATTTCAACATTTTGTGAGAGCTGAATGCAGATGACCTTTAAGTGTTTTGTATACGTTTTTGCGAGAGGGCTTAAGCACTTTAAGCTGAATCACATAATTCATACACATTTTGCCGTGTGTGCGTTTTTTACATTACAATTATGGATTAACGTCATGACTTTTGATTGAATTTCTCGTTAAACCTCCCGATAAACATGTTTCAAAAGGTGAATTTGACACTGAAGGAACTTTGTACTGTACCATGTTATTAGTTAGCACACAAGCTCATGAGTAAGTGCATCATTTTGGCAAATCAAAGAACCGATTGTGTTTCTTTGTTATTGTGTTAGGGCTGCGACCGATGATTTATCAAATGAAGGATTAATCTGCCAAATGTTTTCACTACGCCCGGTCTCAGAGTTACATTTACATTTTCAACTATCTGCATCAGTCTGATCAACAGTGAGAACCCAAAGATATTCACTTTATTATCCCAAAAACAACAAAGATTTTATTTTCCATTTCAGAAGCTGGAAGTGAATTTGAGGAAAATGTTTTTCTAAAATAATCTAGAATGATAAATCAGACTATCAGAGTATTTGCAGCTAAAAATATTGTGTGTTGACTCTAAATGTAATTGTCTCCTTGTTGCTGTCTTAGATTTATAACAGTGCTCTTGATACAGTTGAGACAGTATATTTGTATTCCCTGATATGAGCATATGTTTGGGTTCTGTAGCAGTTCATCTTCAGGAGGATTGCTGGAATAGAACAATTATTGTTACAGTATATGATGAGCGTTCCCCTCTGCTGTACATTAAAGGGTTCTGGAGGATTGATGGTGTGATGGTTTAACATGACTTTATTAAATGAAAGTCATAAAAACACGCAGCATCAAAGGTTACTCATGGACGTCTGTTACATGAACGAGACCAACGGGAGGTTCAGTGATCTCCTTTGTGTTGCTTGGTCGAGTACAGCAGCTGTTAATGCGGGTTTAACAGGAAGTGTTGATAGGGCGTAACCGTGGAAACGCATGTTGACATGGACAGAAGCCAGAACAACATTGGTGAGCAGTGCAACAGTTTAGTGGTCGAGCAGAAGAAGAAAATGAACTTGGATGTAAATAATGGATGCCAGGGGATGATGGAAGAGTGAAAGAAAATCAAAAGAGAGACAAGAAGGGGTTAATTTGTTGTTTTTGTTTGTTTGTTTGTTTGTTGGGGATGATACAGAGTTTGAAGGAAGGGCACGCTTTTAGATACCACCTCTTCCTTCAGCGGTTATCTTCTGCTGTGCAGGAACTTCTCTTTTTTTTTTTTTTTAATCAGACACCATCCAGGAAATGATTCTCTGACTACCATTTTATACTTTTCATTTGAGTTGGTAGAGAATTCTGTTTTGTAGAAGGGAAACAAAGGCGTGAAAGAAAGTTAAAAAGGTTTGCACTCCACCATTGAGAATGTATTATTCTTTAGCTTTGAGGTTTGTTTTATCTAACTGCTGCTTTTATTATTATTATTATTATTGTTATTATTATTATTATTTACCTTTATGTTTTTGGAAGCTTGTGAAAAAAAAAGCAAAGTCCCGTCAGATGATTGAATCTTGATCGAATGTTCAGTGGAAGTGAAGTTGTGTCACTGATGTTACTGTGAACAAATGTCACACTGTAGGCACAGATAAGAAGGTTCACGATGATTTCATGCTGTTGCTCCATCTGATCACTTTGCCGTTCAGGTAAATTGTGTGTATGTTTGCTGCAAACTGCTGTTTGAATGCTGTAACCATGACTGCTACAGAGCAGGAATTATTTATATCTTCTGCTGCTGGTGGGAAGAAAAACAATATATATATATATATATATGAAGAAGCTCAGATGTGTGCAGCTTTTCTTGAAATGACACTTTAACTAATGTGAACTCTGCAAAAGCTGATGTAGGTTTTGATGTTTGCCTACTGCTCTGTCAGTATGTGCTCTCTCTCTCTTTGTTCTCTGAATGCTGACTTGTGATTGGCTTTGATCATTGGAAGTCTCGTCTGAAGTAGCTGACCAAAGAGGCCTGCTGTGCTTTGTGTTTCCAGACAGTCCACTCTATCTTTATACCTGCAAATTCTCTGCGTGTAAGCGAAAGTGTGTGTGTGTGTGTGTGTGTGTGTAAGTAAATGCCTGGTAGCCTATATGGACGTGTTCGCTTGTATGTTTGTGTGTGTGTGTGTGTGTGTACGAGAGAGAGGGGGGGGGGAGCCATCGTGTCCTGTCTCGCCTCCTCTGTGTTGCAGGTACTGATTGTTTACATCTGTGTAAATATACTCTCACCTGTTCATGTGCGTGCAACGGTCAATAAACAGAAGCCTGTGCTTTTGGTTAAAGCCCTCGCTGTGATGGCCTCATTTATCTCCTTTCCTGTTTATTGGATGTCTGTGTGTTTTGTGAGACTGTAGCTGCACAGCCCCTGAGATCATCCCATCCACAAGAAGTATGAAAGAAGATTAGTGCCAGAAGTGATTCGATTTGAGTTGAACAAATCTGAGCAGGGATTTTCACATTATGCTAAGAAATGAAATATGGCAAGCGCCCCAGGCCTACAAAGTATCAAAGAGTGTCAAATGTTCCGGAGGGATCAAGTCAACGTTAGGCTTGTCAAGCAGGGTTAACCTTAAGAAATGTGGGGTGCTGTGTTTCCCATCATAAACAACAAGCCTCACCAAATGGTCAGACGATAATGTGAAAATAATTAGACATTAAAATGACTTTATAAGTTTTGATACGGTTACAAATGCTGGGGCTTTGTGTTTCAGCTGAACACCTACTCCTGAGATGTGTTGGAGACTTGGATCATTCTTTCACAATTTAAAAAAAAAAAATCAAGATTTGCTTTTAGAACTTTGTAGAAGAAATGCTACAATAACAACAATACAATAAGGATTTAGTTCAGCTTCCTTTCAGCGAACATGGACGTCGCCCCGTTTGCGGATGCATCACACAGTTTGGAACGAGTACAGGTGCAAACATAACATTCAATTGAGTCGATTGGCTCAGTAACTTCTCCAATGTCGCAGACACACAACTCAGCTATTTGTTTTTTAAAAAATGGTTCCGTAATGTAGCTGTAAGGAAAGTACAGTCAGGAAGCCTATGTTCTGCATGCTGGTTTTATTGTTTATACTGTGTCACGACACTCCTCTGAGCATGCTCACTCATTTTGTTGTAATGATGAGACGACATCATCCGCTTACGCCTCCACCACCAGTGTCTGGACTCCATGGGGGGGGGGGGGGGGATAGATCTTGCTGCCACTCAGGACAGACATCTTGGATCTCCCTATCTCCCTGTAGAGTTCAGGCGCCAAAGATTCTGTGCCAATCATTCAATATCACGTGTAAAATAAATATTCATCTTTGATTCATTAACTCGTCTCTCCTGATTGAACTGCTACTGATAGAACCCCGTGTAAGAGCTCGACAGGGGAGGAGCAGGAAATAAAACAAATAAATTCAGTGTCTGAACTCTTCATTTTTCAGACTCATTGTTGCTTTTTGT
Source organism: Labrus mixtus (assembly GCF_963584025.1). Taxonomy (NCBI): domain Eukaryota; kingdom Metazoa; phylum Chordata; class Actinopteri; order Labriformes; family Labridae; genus Labrus; species Labrus mixtus. Next base: position 13,337,909 of record NC_083621.1, on the reverse strand, counting down.
TAAAAAAATACGGGATTTTCTCATCTTTTCAGGCTCCTAATTATTAAAATAATAACTGTCCGAGAAGGAAAAATAAACAGATTGTGGTTGAATCTTTCATAACAAAAAAAAGCTGAAGATGTTTTTCATCACCCATAAGTCTTAACAAGTCTTAAATAAAAGTCTAAACCTGTTGTTATACATGGATTAGGCCTTTTTGGTTCAGCATTACATATTGTTTTGACCCTGAAGTATTACGAGTGTGATTTGTGGTCTAAATAACTCTTTCTTGGTCTGTGTAATTACTGAACAAAACCTGTTTATCAATAGTTCATTTAAAGACACCTTGTTAAATATACACATGGCTCCTCTTCTCATCTTATATTTAAACCTTCTTACTGATTAGAAAACACCCGAAAAATTAAAATTCACACATTTTCTCCAACTTTCTTTTTAATAACAACTGAACCAGAAAACCAGAAGATATTCTCTAACGCTCACCCCCTAAAAATGATAATATGACATATGTGTGATCATTTCTCCAAGATAAAGGGGGCTGGAATGGTATTATATGAGAGCCGCACCCTGCACAGCAAAGACTGATGGCATTTTATTCTCCCAGGAACGATTTGTGCCAGATATCAGGTAACATGTTCCTAATATGGGCACATCTCCCTCCAGTCTGCTCAAGAATGTCTGTACAGTGAAGTTGCAGTCCGGGCAGGAAATAGTAGTTTTAAAGGGCCACTTAACTCCGGCTGAGTTCCTGAATTCCTTTCTCTCCGCACAATAATGTTGATGTGTTTGATAATGACAAATTCCTCAAATATTGTTCCATCTGGTTCTGAGATCTTTTCCACTTGTGTAACGGTATTAAATGACCCAAAAGGTCTCTGACTCCAAGAAGAAAACATGTTATTAGAAAATCAGATTTCTCTACTCTATGATGTGGTTTACAATTTGCTTGTGCATTTGAATCCATCTAGAGAAAAACTGCCTTCTTGGGGAGTTTAAAAATCTAAAACCTCTCCTTGTGCATCGTACCATAGTAAAACATCTCGTCCATATGTGGCTCTTATGAACATTCATATTTTGTTGCAACAGTCTGGATGATATTTGTTGTTTTTTAGTCTTGCAGAGTCATTCGAGGACTCTTACACAAAAAAACAATGAGCCCAGCATGTTCAGCATTGGATATAGGATAGCCAACATGGTAATTTTTGATGCATGAAAATGTAGATGTTTTCAGAGGCTATCCTTTTGTCTTATGTTTCAATTACAAACTCAGCAGACATCCTCCCTTCATGTCTTTACCCTGACTGTGCACACATTAGGACATCCTCATTCTCAGCTCTTTCCTGAAGTAAGACATGTATTTGCTGATCAGTGTGGTTCAAGGTGCAGATAATTGTTTAGCCAAAATGACAGTGTTGGCATCTAAATAAAGGAACATATTTTTGGCATCATGCATTATGATTTTAATGGATTGATATTGCTAGTTGAGTTTACAGGTTGCGTGTATTTACTGCGGGTTAAGAATGAGTCATCTTGATGTTGCCTGATTCTTCTATTCATTACCAAAAAAGGAGACACGAGAGGCTGAAGAAGGAGAAAAATGTGTCAACTTAACAAGTCTGACCATCTTTTGTAAACATGTCTGACGTTTATTATTGTGAGGATAATTATTTTCACAAGTGGGGATCCCGCCATGGCAGACCATGGCTGTACACACAAAAAGGTGATTGTTTCGTTCTGCGCTCATTACGCAGGAAAGCTATGACTCCTATTCTTCACGATGTCGTTTTTGTAGGGGTGCAGGGGAAATTAGAAGTTTGCTAAGAGAGCTTATAAATTCCTGGTTGAGGTCATTGTTTATAAGCGCGTACAGAGGTTTGGCTCGTGTCCTGAAGTTTTTTGTTTTTTTCTCTGGTCCTTCTGTCTTTTAAAGCTGCGTTGCCTCCGCAGATTTCACCTCTCGGCCAAACCCTCCGGACGCACCGCTGCTGTGGAGTGAAACACACTCATCTGTTCGCTTTGGAGAGGTGAGTCCAAACCCACAGCTGTGTTCAGCTCAGATCGTCAGCCAGCAGCTCAGTCCACTTCAGGTGATCTTAAACAGGCAGAGTGACAGAAAAAAGTAAATCAGACGACTGTTATTTGGCCCGTTTAAGCGCAGTTGTGCCAAATGCGTAACTGCAAAGATTTATATGCAGATGGCGGTCTAAGTTACTATTCAAGTCAGTGACTTTCTCTGTGGGAACTTTCTAAAAATCACTGATATGTTCGAAGGATTTCTTTTAAACTTTTTTACCACTTGACCATTTTGCGCGCATCGCAACAGGTGACGTGGTTTAACTGTAATTGCACGTATTGTGCAGCGTCTATCTGCCTGCATCTCTGTTAATCCTCTGATTGTAATATTTGGAGCAGGTCGACTGTTCTTTTAATTTCAATGTCAATCCGTTTTTCTGTCTTATATTTTGAAAGTCCTGTCACAAGGAGTTGAAGGTGTCAGTATTGATTATTTATAGTCAACCTCTGTTCAAGTACACCTCAGAATATATCATTTTATGACTGCTTTATAAGTTTGACACTTTATCAAGCAGTAACAATGTGCTTATGTCTTAATGTACTTATCATTGTGATACAATCATACGTGTAAGTTTATACAAAAAATACACGTTTTAGATGTAGGAATTTAACCTGCAATGAAGCGTCAACGGTGCAGCATTTCTACTATATCTCAACACTAATTACTGATTACATATAACAAACAGATTATAATCTCAAAGAAAAAAGAAAAAGGGATAAAAAATGTGAAAAGAACCACTGAGAAGATTTTCTGTGCATGCAGAAGTTAAAGACACAGTATGTAATAACTCAATGCAGCTCTGCAATAGAAGATCTGCTATGCGGCTTCGCCTAAAGCCCAGTTTATAAAGTGTCAGAATAATGTTGGACTGTCATTATTGAGCACATTGTTAAAGAAATTGCATTAAAATGAATGTTAATGTTGAGAGTCTGTCTGTTGTATCAGATCTATAGCTAATTAAATCAAACGTTATGAATTCATATTAGTGTTACACTGACGTCTGAATAATGAACATTAGAGCCTAAAGGTACTGGTAGTAGCTTGAAACTGTTAAAACATCCATCAGCTTTCCTTCTCCTCCCTTCTGGTCTGGACAGCAGCCAAACCACATGCATGATGTCATCACAGAGACCTGCAGATTTCAGTCCTCTCTCTGGCACACTGGACCTCCCTGTGGCTCCAGTATGACTTCATCATCATTCCCAACTCATAAAAACATCGCACTTCAACGAGCCATGAGTTAAACCACTCTCAACATCAAACGAAAGCGGTCTCTGGAGTTTTTTTTTTTTTAATATAATTTATTTATAGGCGGCAATTTATAAATCACTTTTTAGTCTGAGATCTCAGAAGTCTCTCTATTTTAAAAATGTCATGTAATACCAGCACAAAAGCAGTGGCCAAATCCAACAAGGCAGTTGCAGCTTATTAATTTATAAATCCTGCTATGTAATGTGTTATTTATATCAATATTCAAACACTCTGTTGTGTGTCAGTGCCTGGAGCTTTGCAGTTTGTACAGACAGAGACTTTTGAAGAGAAGACAGTTTCATCACCTCTAGATCTGGGAGACAGGGGGTGGGGCTGCGGGGGCAGTGAAACCATCACCAGGGCTGAGTTAGATGAGCCAGCGGAGGTTCTCTCTCATGGATGAAAAGTGGGCTGAGATTGCACATGATTACTGCGTAGAAAAAAAGAGGATGGAAGTGATAATGAATGAGGACAGATCTTAGTTTCTTGGTTTCTAGTTGTTGTGTTTTTTTTTTTTAAGATTTAGTTTTGGGCCTTTAATGGAGCGATAGGAAAGTGGATGGAGATGAAAATCAGGGAGCGATAGAGAGAGTAGGGAATGACATGCAGGAAAGGAGCCACAGGTGGGATTTGAACCTGGGCCGCCCGCTTGGAGGAACAAAGCATGACGTGCTTGCACTAACCACTGCACTGGTTTCTAGTTTTAAATGGGGTTGGGATAACTTTGATCCAAAAAAAAGAATTGCCAGGAATATCCTGATCCCAGCAGAGGGCTGGATTCAGATTGGGCAAAAAAGTGGATTTAAATTCTGGATAATTATTTTTGAACAACTGGACCTAGAAAATCTGTAACTCATCCCAACTACGTGTGCTCAAAGAAGTCTACCACTGTGTCATGGCATAACTGTCGAATATTGTCTTTAAGCCAACGATAGGAGGGTTGAGGAGGTGATATTCATGAAACTGTTAAACCTTTTCTGAGATCTTTAGTCCCTAACGTGTCAAAAATTGACATTCACTGTCCACATGAAACTGAGCTAAATGTGTATTGTCCCGGGAAAACATTTTAGCCATTCTTATGTTACGATTAAGTTTCTTCTTCTTTAAAAGTTAGACGCCCTGACTTTATTCTGCACTTAGAGGCCCGAGTCATGTGAGGGCCGAAGTGCTTGGTGTCCTACAGTGAAGGCTTTATCTCAAAGTGTGTAAGTGTGTGTGCGGGTGTGTGTGTGTGTGTGTGTGTGTGTGTGTTTGTGCAACACTGAGTCATATCCCTTTGAGGGAAGTGTTAGTGTGTTGATAGAGCTCCCCTTTTGCCCTTTTGTTCGCACGTATTTGACCTCCAAGTGTCCGGGTCCACAGCCACGCCCTGATTTCTGAAGCAACTCGCTGACCTTTTGCTCTGTTGTGATCCAGCTCCATGTGTTTACAAATGAGAGTGTTTGTGTGTGGCTTGTTGTCTTGACACTGTGTTTTTTTTTGTATGTACATGGTGAGTCACCGAGTCCCCTGACAGAGATAGTGTGGCTGCATCTGTTTGCCCGCTAACCAGATCTGGAGGGTTACTGAGACACATGGACGTGCAGGGCGAGGGGTCATGCTGAGAAATGAGCTCTCACACACAAACACATAAGGCCTTTGTTGCCATCGGTAACAGTGAGGAGAGAGTGCTTGCTTGTTTCAGTCACACGGAATGACTTCCTTTAATTTACGCTACAGGCCAGATTTCCTGTTTCTGCTTTCAAAACGCAGACGCATAATAATTTGTAATTTGTACCCAGGTTTCCATTATTTGAAAACAAAAAAAACAATTTACAGCCCAGTTAGTTGTTCCAGTTGATCAGTAGTCGTTTCTTCTCTTTAAGTGGTGAAGTTTTAGAGACGACTGGTGGAAGAGGGGGTACTGCGTTTCAGCTTTAATAGTCTTTTTGGATGGCAGTCACCGGGGAGAATTAACACCATCTTCGGATGAGACCATGCAGCAGAGAGAGTGAAACCAAATGTACTTCATATTTGTGCTGTCAAAATTTTGAAAAGAATAGGAAGAAAGAGCCATGACGCCCTGTAGCTCTCAAAAACTATTGAAGAACTTTTTTTCAAGAAATGTTTGTTACAAAAGGAAGTTTGTGTGAAAAAAGTTTGTATTTTCCAACCTTACTTTTCTTAACTTTATTATTCCGTCATTGGACTTTATGTGGTGTAGTGTGGTGTTAACTATAATAAGAAACACAAATGACTCATTAAAAAATAATAATAAGAGTAACCTTACATTTAGTCTGAAAACACTGTGTGCAGGGAAAGTGAAGTCAAAATGTATTTCCATTCAAAATAAAACTACATTCTAATAAACTGGTTATAGTATAATACAGAATATATAAATCTGTGTACAACAATGTGTAATGTTCAAGTTTGCATTTTTTCTTTTCAAAGTACAGTGTTGTTAAACATTTTTCAGTAAATCTGTGGTTTAATCACAATTTATTCATTCAAAAAGTTTCCACCTTTATTTGATCAAATGGTCCTCAGCGGCCACTGTTGGGGCCTTAGCAAAATTCACAGGGGGCCCCTCCAACCACACATCTGTCACCATTATGTTACAAATAATCTGACACCATCGAAACAAAAAAAAGCAAAATGTTAAAAAAAATTAAAAAAAAAAAGTAATGGCTTGCCCTTGATTCTGGCTGAATTTTTGGACATGTCAATATGTCTCTATATGATAAAAAAAAAACATATGATCAAAAAAATGAAAAAGCTTACAGCACCTGGTATTCCCAGGCGGTCTCCCATCCAAGTACTAATCAGGCCCGACCCTGCTTAGCTTCCGAGATCGGACGAGTTCAGGGTGGTATGGCTGTAAGCCATTATTGAAAAAAGTTCAAATTAGTATTATTTTCAAAACATAAATATAAACAACAGTTTCAAACCATGTCATTTCCAAATATAAATATGAAATATAATATTATACCCCCTTAGGGAGGTTTCCAACTGTCATTTCAAACTTTGGCACTGTTGTGGTTTAAACATTTGTCAGCCCTTGGGGCCCCCCTACTGGCCCGGGGCCCCAAGCAGTTGCCTGTTAACAAGCAGCGCCGCTGGTCCTATAGCTGTACTTTACCTGAGCAGCTTTTTGCATAATGGAAAAACAGATTGGATAACCACGGAGCTGGGGTAGTTTCTGATTATCTTCAAGTTTATGAAGAAATGCGGAATACTTCTGTCCAATAACATTTGACCTATGATGTGTTCAAGACTTACTCGCCATTATCCTAATGATCATTTTTCTGTTCAACACCATCTATCATCATTATTCCATTTGTCCCCAGTCAGATTAAATCTAACTTTCATCACCTGCTCTGTCCTGTCATTGGGCAGCAAATCCACATTACATCAATACTGCAAATAATAGAAGAAGAAGAGAGATAAAACATCTGAAAGGAGAACAGTCTTAATGTCGATGTAAGTGAAGAAACAGAGTAGGATGGATGGATAGAAGGAGGGGAGGAACAGAGCAGGAGGCGGTTTTATTGGAGCGGGAATCATGGCGCCTTCCTGCTCATTAATTAGTCTTTGTGGGTTTGGAGTAATTGGATGACAGATTATAAAAGGACAAAGTAATGCTCTGCTCTACGGTAACGGACCAAATCAAATCTGTAATTACAACCAGCTGCCCTTTAAAAAACCAGGCACACACACACACACACACACACACAGACACACACACACACACACACACACACAGACACACACAGACACACACACACACACACACAGACACACACACACACACACACACACAGACACATACAGACACACACACAAACAACCTCACCAACTGCGTTGTTATGTTTTGTCTCTGATTGATGGACACATTATTCAACATAGTAAAAAAAAAAGACGAGTGGTTCCCAGTTTAATGAATCGAGCTCTAACTAACTAATTAACTCATTTATTTTCTCTTAGTCAGTCTCTCGAGGCTTTAACTATCTTCTCGTTTCCGTTTGGTACTTAAGACCAAAATCAAATAAATAAAGGTTCCAATATCATTTGCTCTACTGCAGAACAGACTGATGGTGGTCCAGGAAGATCTTTGTTATAATTATGAAGATCAGTTATAAAAATAATACATTTTAATCCACTTAAAAAGCAGCTCTAGTCCGTGATTTAAGAATAACAAATTGGTCAAATGAAGACATTGACCGTAAAATTGCTGAAAGACGAATCCACAGTGAGTTGTTGTCAAACTCAACAAAATGTTTTAGCATCTTTGAGCTCATTATGTTGGTTATTCCATCCCACAGCTCTACTATCCACTCTACTCAAACTCAAACGTATCACTTGAGCACGGGGAGAGTGGATTGCATGTAAGATAAAATATATCAGTGTCCAGGCAAAAATACAGTTTCTCTGGGTTGATTTACCAACATTATAATATAATCAAAGACCAGTCCTCAGGCTCCGTGTCTGTTCCCTCCTGTCAAAAAATGAATAAAAAAATACCAAGTTCTATCAAAGTATAAACAAAATAAAAACTCAAACATAATAAGTATTAATAGAAATGCCATCAAACGTAACTAAACTCAATAACAGATGGTACCCTTTAAATTCATTTCATAAGCTGTAGCAGTGTGAGCAATTGAAGTTTGGATGGATGCGGACATTTTTCCACTGTTAGAGAGTTACCTTTGAGTTGAGAGGATTCATGTTGTCGTTTGGCTGTTTTATCAGGGAGCACTGGATGTTTCCTGGAGCTTTACAGGAGATCAACTGTCTGCGCAGAAGTATCTCTGAGATAACTGAACAAAAAAGTCAGCTGTGTGTTTTCATCCCATTCTAAAATATTCGACTCTGGCATACCAAAATATCTCATGGAAAATACGATATCAATATACAATATACACTTAGTATAAACATACACAGACATGCAGATAATAGAAGAGATACTTACTTAACACACTGTGTCTCTCCTCAGCTCCGTCAGTTACTCCTCCTGTGGGTCATCCCTTTGACTTATGATGGGATCCAACATGTCATCGGTTCAATTTTTGGACACATTTGAACAAAATGTTCTACGTCGTGGCAGTGGGAGTATCTGTTATCTCTCATGGTGATCATTCAAAACCTCCAGACTTTTTTTTTTTTTTTTTTTTTTACCTTCTGATGTTACAGCCATGGAATCCAGCCTCCATCAGCCCTAATCTATCCCCTCTGCATCGTATCATCCGCTCTATCCTCTAATGCATACCCTAAAAAGGAGTGCAGGGCCACAGGTTGGATTAGGATGTTGGGTCGGGGGTGTGTGCGGGTCACAGAGGGGTATATACAGACCCCCATAACTTGATGAGGTGTGTGGGTTCGGGTTTGACCCTCTGTGGATGCTTACCGTCTCCTCCATTGTCTTTCTTGTTTTCTCCGTCGTCTTTTCGTCCTGATTGGAAGCAAACATGACTTTCTACAAACACTCAGGTAATACAAACTAAGACAGAAATGTGTGCTAATTCTGGATGCTAAATAGGTTATTAAATGTTTTGGATTTTTAACCAGTAATCAGGTACAAAAGTGTGCTGTATATTTAAAGTTCAGAAATACATTTTCCCCAATGACGACTTTTTATGAGAATAGAAAACGAACACTCAGCTTGCAACAACAATTTAAAAAAAAATATTTTGTAAGATTGTAATCACTGTTCAACGTTTCGTATGAAAATCACAAACGATGTGAAGATTCTTTTTTTTCTCAGTAACAATATGTTCTTAACTCAAAAGTTCACTTTTGGGTGCTTTTGTTGATTTTGTTGCTGTTGTGTTACATTTGAAGACAGTCTTCCCTAACAAAACAATAAATGGCTATAATCCTTAAAACGTTGATAAATAAAAGATAAAATCTTCCCCTTCTCTTAAAGAGGTTTTCATTTCTTCCACTCAAATCTTCTGTGTAGTTTGACCTGTACAGATTCAGACACTACATTTGGATTAAAAAAAAAATCATGATTATGCTTTTTTTTAGATTAAGCTCATTTGAATTTAAACACAACTTTAAGCACACATTCTCAAATGCCTTTTTATGTATTGTAAGAATTAATGACTTTAATTATGATGGCTTTTGATTCTTTACTCCGAAGCCCCATGAGATTGATTTATTATGCCAAAATCCAATTGTTTGATTTAGTTGGAGCTGTATACCATCATTATCCACGGGAGTCTGGACCATGATGCTGTGTTTTTGGCTGACAAACTCTCGATCACTCTGTCTTTGATCCTTCTCTCTCTCTCTCTCTCTCTCTCTATCTCTCTCTCTCACTCTAAACGGTCTTCTGTTGACCTTTCCAGCTCCCCAAAGGGACCACAGTGGTTTAGTCTTCTCCCTCCACAGCTGAGTGTCGGCACATACCACGCCTGTTTGACAGGGGGCAGCTGTCATGATGTTACTTTCAAAAGATTAAAGTACTGGAACCACAATAGCTGCTTGGTCCCGGTAGTCATCACTCTTTATCCTTCTCCCATTTGTCCCCCTGTGGAAGGTCAAAGTACTTTAAATAGAAAGTACATGTCTGAAATAGACTTCAGGCTCAGTAATGAGACCCCAGCATTGTGTGTTTGTGATATGATCAGATGTTGGACTTGATGTGTTTGTCCTGTTTTAGCACCGTGAAATCTACAAGTACAGGCTGAGTGGACATCTGAGGGCTCAGTCCTGATTCCAGTCTTTATGCCAGAAGCACAGCTGCAGATACTGTAGCTCTCATCCATCCACACACACACACATGTTATGAGGTGCATACCACGCTCCGAGAGGCTCGTCTGTTTTTTACAGCTGATTACCGAACCCCTCTTAAATAGCTGCATTCCCCTTTTGTAAATATTTCCCTTGCTCTAAGGTAACTCGGACAAAATGCCATTCCAGCCATTGTGTCCTCCATCGCCTCCCCTGTTGTGCCCACCAGATTAAAATGATATCTGACGCCCTGGATATTCCACTTAGGCTGACACACTGGTCAGCTGCTCTCCCTGACGTCCTGTGTGTGTGTGTGTGTGTGTGAGATAGAGGCTTTAAAGTGATGTAGATAAAAACATAATATGTCCTCAAACTCCACCCAAAGCCCAGCTGTTCCAGGAAACTCCTCAGTCTGCTCCCAGTGGACGCCGCCTGTGATGGGAGTGCAGGAATGTTGCTGAATGAAGAATGGAAGCAACCCAGTTTACAGCATGGGGAGGGGGGGGGGGGGGCAGTGCACTAAAAATATGACCTAAACTCTCCTGGGGGAGCTTGGTAAAAAAGTCTGCTGGACAAGAAACATGCAGACAACAAGCAGACATGTGTGTGCTGCTCTTGTACCTCACTCTTCTCTCAGCAGTTTGGTATGCTGCTGTCTGAGCTTTGTCTCACATTTTATTTCTAATATTACATTTTAAGATTTTAGGTTTGCAGTAGTTGTCTTGGAAATCATTGTGTTGATCACAAGCTTGGGTTACTTTATAATATTTTTGCCTATATCAAACTTCTTATTTTCTTCTTTTTGTTCCTACATTTTTATTTCCCTTTTCCCCTTACTGGAAATACATTTTTTAAAGTTATTTTTAAAGTTATGAAGTTATTTTGAAATAAATGCTTCCTGGTTACTTCTATCTTTTACTTGTATGTTTTAGAGAACCATGCAGATGTTAGAAAAAGGGAAACACTGCCCCCCTCTGGTGTCCAAAGGTAACATTCATTCATGTGGCGTGGATAGAAGTTGTCTGACAGTTTGTTTGCTGTGTGTCTCCTCAGGTCCCAGGAGCTATCTCACCTCCACCATGACTGATCGCTTCGACTGCTACTACTGCCGCGACAACCTGCACGGGAAGAAGTATGTGAAGAAGGACGACAAACACGTGTGCACCAAGTGCTTCGATAAACTCTGTGCCAACACCTGCGCAGAGTGCAGACGCCCCATTGGTGCTGACGCCAAGGTGACCAAACTGTGATCACTCCCCTGCTCTTTACAGATAAATTACATTTTGTTTATCCAATTAAAAATGTCAAGCATTTTTTAAAAATATACAGCATATTTAATATGAGGGTGTGACGCTTTATCATACTTTGTTTTTGACTTAGATATTAATCTGACATTGTTGAATCATTCACTAGGTACCCAAACTGTATTTGTAGAATATAGCATATTCATACACACTTAATCCAAAATATTAAGAGAAATTATATAAACAATTTGATATTTAAAATGTATGAGCAGTCTTTTAAGTTGTTACCCAAAGTACATTTTGTGATCTTTTGTATACACCCACACCTGCATGATAGTAGGTACAGCTGATTTGGTGCTTGAAGGTTTTTTTTTTCCCTCTGACAACTCTTAACTAAATCACACCAGAAAAAAAAAGGCAAGTTTAACGCTTTTAGTCCAGTCAATCAAGAAACAGGAGACTTTTCTTGACCCATGAAGGAGCACTATATTGTTTTTTTTTTAAATTGTGCTTAAAAAAGCCATTATGAAGATATTAACCTTTCGGCTAGAAATTACGATTAAATATGTTTCAAATAACTTACACTAAGAGAAAGATAAATTATAACTTTTATTTTGAATTAAAATGCACATGGATTTATTTGTGTAACTTTGGCTTGCATTGAAACCAAGCCAATAAGAGAGCAGGAAATCATTTATACAGTTAATTATGCTGTGACTTAGAGAGAAACAAATCCAATCAATCATATATTTATTCCAGGCTTGATAAGGGCTCCTGCCTGCACTGGGGTCCAGATAGTCAGTCCCACTTTTCCCCACACTATGTCGCCCATGACTGAAGCATTTCTTAGATCTGTGCTTCAGTTGAACTTCCTGTGTTCTTTGTTTCTCTTCAAAGCCAGAGGCCTATGTCATCCAGTAGTGACCTCTGCTCCCCATATTTGTCTCAGTCACAGATGGTTAAAGCCTGAAAAAGATGTGTCATTACTACTGGTGGAGCTTAAATACTTCATATCACATTTGCACCATCTAAATCCTCTAACTCCTTCAGGCCTCGCCACACCCCACTTCACCTCATCTCCACTGTAATGCCTGACACATGGGCTGCTTCTGTCCTCTGGCTGTGGTCCACATGATGAGTAAACAAAGTCTACTTTAATAAGTTCTGCATGAGGACTAAGTGCTCATAATGCTCCTCCTCTCTCTGTGTTCAGGAGCTGCACCACAAGAACCGTTACTGGCATGAGGACTGTTTCCGCTGTGCCAAGTGCTACAAGCCGCTGGCCAGTGAGCAGTTCAGCGCCCGCGATGACGGCAAGATAATGTGCGGCAAGTGCAGCTCCATCACCGATGGCAACCGCTGCCAGGGCTGCTACAAGGTCGTCTTGCCAGGTGGGTATTATACTTTAACCTATGAGAGGCCCTGAAGACACATTTTCTTTATAGGTTCTTACCATAAAACTAATCTCTGTGCCAAAGTTAGATCAAAAAGTAAAATAGGTAAGAAGAGCACAAAGAAACCCCTAAACCTTATACTTAAAAGATAAAAGTAAAACATTTAACAATCAAGTGTACCATTTTGTGTTGTATCTTTTTGTTGTTGTTTTGCCATACACATTATATAGTATGTCTTTTTCTTTCGGGGTCTACCAAACGGTTTCTAGTGATAGGGCCTCGGTTGGAAAATATCATGTAAAATATTTAACAACATTTCAATCCAAATCCAGGGATAATTGTGGTCTTTTTGGCTTATGTTCCCAAACACAGAAGTTAAATCTTATCAAAACATACCCCACATAGTCCTGGTGTAAGAGATCACCAGTTTGAAAGCTGGATTTTTTTTTTTTATATATATAAACATTTTAAGTTGGTGTTTCTCAAAAATGTAAATCAGATTTTTACTTATTTTATCGTAAATATTTTATGTAGCAGAAGAATACCATTTAAAACTATATGTAGGAGGTTTAAAGACATTAACATTCAACTCTCAGTTCTGAGGAGTAACGTTTTTTGTCTCATCTGCGTCTTTGTTTCTGCGATGTTTCCTACATAAGCCTCTATTTTAACCTTTGTTTGTTTTCGCTTTGTATGAAGTATTGAGTGATTAAATCAATCAAGTGCTGTAAGAAGTTATCAGCTGCTACCTTTAAGGTCCGACAATAAACAGCCAATCATTTTGCCTCCAAGTATCCTATAGATCATAAACAAGCCTGACTGTTGTCAAACATTACATTCGGATTTTAGAGTGCAGAACTTTCAGTCAGTGACATTTGAAATATTTGTGAAAACATTTATGCAAATAAATGTCGATTATTTGGAGGAACTTCTAGAAACATGGAGTTTTTGGTTTTCAAATGTTGGTCAAGTAGACATCATAATGCTTTTTTTTTGGTCAAATATACTGATGTGAAAACTAAACTGGATGATGAGGAGCTAAAATCCATCAATTTTCAGCCCAAATAATTGGAAGTACTTCATGTTTTTTTTTGTAGGATCCAAGAACGTGGAGTACAAGAACAAGGTGTGGCACGAGGAATGTTTCACCTGCTTTGAGTGCAAGCAGCCAATCCACACGCAGAGCTTCTTGACCAAAGGTGATGACATCTACTGCGCTCCCTGCCATGACAAGAAGTTTGCCAAGAAGTGTTTCCACTGCAAACAGGTACAAACAATACTTTAATGATGTATGTTCTGTATGAGAAACAGTCAAATGTTAACTTCCTTCACTCACTGATGTGGTCGTGTTCGAGGCTCTGATAAGACGGTTTCTGTGTCCCTCTCAGCCCATCACCTCTGGAGGGATCAGCTACCAGGACCAGCCCTGGCACTCTGAGTGCTTCGTGTGCCACACCTGCCGTAAAGCTCTGGCCGGAGCTCGCTTCACCTCCCACGAGAACAATGTTTACTGCGTGGACTGCTTCAAGACTGACGTGGCCAAGAAGTGCCACGGCTGCAAGAACCCCATCACAGGTCAGGGCAGAATACACAGACGCTCTTTTTAAAGTAGGTTGCAAACACATACACGGATTGCAATGCTAGCATCCATGGAAGATACTGTTCAATGACTTTTGTAGTTCTTAGTCATGTCTTCTAATTAATGTTTCCTGCATAATTATAATGAAACCAACCTCTTATATATATTGTAATCCACTGACACAGCACTCAGCAAAAGATCAGTTTCAACTACCGCAGTTAAAAAAATCTGTTATGAGGTAGTTTGTACAGGGAAATAAGAGACTGTATTAAGTTGGTGTATTTCAAACTTCATGGATATATGTTTGACTATAGTTTTGATAGCAGGGTACTAAAGGTTAGCTGTCCATGCACACATTTGAAATGTTTTCAGGTTAGCATTCAGTTCAATAATTAAGAGTTTTAAGTTTCTAGAAGTAAATGAAAAATATGTATTTGTTTGGCTTTAAGTGTGAGCTTTTCTAAGAGTAAATGTTCCCTGTTTTAGAACCAACTTTCCAGTTGTTATGAAGAAAGCACCTCAGTCATTCAAAGGATGTTACAGGCAGCTTTATAGATGGATTTTTCACACTCCTTTTTCCTGCTTGTTTTGAATTTATTTTGCACTCCGATGTGCAAAAAGTGAACTGATTGAAGGTAAAAGTATCTATGAAACCTGAGTACTGTATCATACATAGCCATTTCTTCTAGACTTACAGAATTGTCTCATTACAGCAAAATGCAGAAGGGGTTTACAGACACACACTGATAGAAACACTTCTTAGTTTAAATATGAAACCAACAAAGGTTGCTTTAATATCAGGTTTTGAAAGATTTTTACTCAGCGTCAGGACAAACAACAGAAAACGATATTCTGAGTGTTGGTTCTGTTACCTGGACGTGTCATTACCCGTCTTGTGTTGACTGATGGATGTCCGTGTGCCTCTGCAGGGTTCGGCCATGGCACCAATGTGGTGAACTACGAGGGATACTCCTGGCATGAGTACTGCTTCAACTGCAAGAGGTGCAGCCTCTCATTGGCCAACAAGCGCTTTGTCATCAATGGAGATCACATCCACTGCCCCGACTGTGCCAAGAAGCTGTGAGCTGCTGCACCGACAGCTCAGCAGAGGATCACTGTTTAAAGGAGATTAAACCCACAACTACATGTAGACAGTTTGTAAAAGAATCTTTTTTTTTTCTCATAGATATTGAGAGTTTTTGATTTGGCCTAAAAATGAAAACAGTTGGCGTAACTTCTTTGTGAGGATAAGAGTGAAGGGTTTTACAATTAAATGTGCACTAGCTTGGCTCATTTATCTACATATACATTAATGCAACTTGTTTAGCTGCTACAGTAGGATACTAACTCGGCAGAAGAATTACTTTTGATGGTTTGTGAAGAGTCGAACGAGGATTCTGTGCAGCATTATGACACAGAAGCATCGTCAGTGCCTTACTGGAATCTAGTAGAGAATCGAATGCTTTTTACATGCTGCTGCTGCTCAGTCATACCAGCTTTGATTATTGATCTATGATGTCTCTGAATGATTGAGGGGATTAATGAGAATGTTTGGAGTGGATATCAATTTAGAGCTTTGAGATTGAAGTTTAAATGTAAACCGCTCGTTTAACCAAGACGTGTGAGTGTGAATATTAAACAAGAATAAAGGAGGAAGAAGTGATTTGAAGTGTCTCAGTTCTCTACAGCAAGAAATCAAAAACATGCAAAGGAGTATTTTAGCAAGACTTTATTTTTTTTGACGGGTTGTCTCATCTCAGTACACTTTAGATATATGTACAGTACACATCGAATTAGCAGACAGGGGGTTATAAGGTTTAGTAAATCTTCCAGAGAAAATATTTGTATTCACAAAGCCCCCCAGGTCGGGTGGGCTGATTGTCGAGGCTGAGGTAAGGACAAGCTTTCTCAGTTAACTGTGATACATTAAAAATACTAAATCTCAATCTAAGGCACCGGTCTATCCTATTGTTAAAGACAACATTGAGGACAGTGAGCTCTGTCTTGTAGCCCTCTAAGATGCAGCAGGACCTGGAATAGATACAGTATCGGTTTAAGCAGCAGCTACAACAGTCCCCTTCAACAGGTGGAGGAGAGGAGGGAAGGTTGGGGGGGGGGGGTTTCTGCGTATAATTGCAACTTTCTTTTTTCCATTGAGAACATCACACCACTCTTCTTTGAGTCTGTACAGTAAAGCTACACTTGGTAACCAGTCTTTAAATATAGTGAGTAATATGGGACAGTGCAATGAGTCTCCTCGATTCTAGATGAATAATGTGAGAAAGCTTAAAGCGGGGGTGGGGGGGGGGGGGGGGGGGAGCTTCTAGACACAGGGTAAGTGATAAGGGACGGACTCTGTAGTCTGGCGTTACATTCATTGAGCTTATTAATCACAGCTAACACCTAAAGCCCCTAGTTTTTATTTACAAGAGGATTTTTGTTAGAATGAGGGTCTGAAAGCCAGCGGAGAACAAGGCAAAATTCAAGGTCCCCAAACCTCATGCTTTTACTGTTAGAGCAAAAGCAAAATTAGACAAACTAACAAAATCCACGACATACCCTGAACTGAAATGGAAAACAAGTCTGACCCATGTCTTTTTTGTATACAATGGGCCCTGGCTCATCTTTCAAAGTATAAAAGTTGCGACCTGAGCTGATTTGCCTACCATTACTATCCAACATCTAGATATCCTCAGACATAATGTAAAACATTTGTTGATGACATTAAAAGCATCATGAAGAGGCACAGCCATGACTTACAGTGTATCCTGTCAGATGTGTTGCTAAGGGCTGCAACAACTCTACCAAAACCTGTGAAGTCCCTGTGAGGCGATGATCAGAACTACGGTTTGTACATGTGAAGCTAAAAGACCTTAAACTTGAAAACAAAGAAACACAAAAGGGAGGGGGGGGGGAGGATGTGAACTCTGGGTTTCCAGGCTGCCACAGGGTTTGAGTCAAACAGAAACCTGACTTATAGCATAGTCACACACACATAGAGACTTCAATAATCCACATCCTGAAGCCACTCCCTCCTAAACATGGCTTTGTTTGCCTAATACTGATTCTATACACAATAACACTTAAATATATGTAGACATGTATTTCCTTATATAAACAAACAGCCAAATTTTATCTTATAAAAATATTTGAAATGCAATTTGTCAGATGTAGCAGCTATTCTGTTGGAAAGATGAGAGGGAAATCATTTGAATTACTGAAGTAGTCTTGCAGACCAAACTGTGAAAGGAAAGGTGTGTGTGTGTGTGTGTGTGTGTGTGTGTGTGTGTGTGTGTGTGTGTGTGTGTGTGTGTGTGTGTGTGTGTGTGTGTGTGTGTGTGTGTGTGTGTGTGTGTGTGTGTGTGTGTGTGTGTGTGTGTGTGGATGTGTTGATGAAGCTCAATTAAGACCAGATAAATGTAAACCTTACTTTCAGTTCAGGAAAGGTGAACTTGAGACAGAACAGCCGAACATTCAAGTTAAGTTTGGTTATAAATGCATACAGGAAACTATTGGGCTTCATCTGTATATTAAGTGAGTTTGTTACAGTTACAGATGTTCAAACAGCTGTTCGGTCCAACTGTCGTCACTTGGGTTGAGACTTAAACTAATGAAACTCTGAATCTGATTTAAATTGCAAAAATGTTAGTAAACATGAATTCTATGTACATATATAAAAAAGAAAAGTAAACTAAATGGACCATGAGCAAATATCAAACTTTTTAACTCTATTGGAACATGTAAATTAAACTACTGTGTATTCATGAATCTCAACATTTGTCAACTCTAAATGTAACAGCTGGAGCTGTGCTTCCGGAGCCCTCTATTAGCCAAAAAGGGAACACATGGTGAGGAAAGCTGGGAGACAAGACGTGTGCTTTCATCAAAATATCCGGATGAAGGACACAACCCTGGGAATTGAAGTGAATAAATACAGAATTCACCCCCAAGTGCATGTGCATGACATATCATTGATTAACTGTCAATGTGTCGACCTCAGCACAAGCAAATTCACATTAGAAATTAGAAGTTGGGAAATAGTAGTAAGGCCATATTGCTGGATGCTGCAAAAAGCAGCCAGTCAAGTAAATTTAGATATCAAACAGAATGCATTAACTCTCCTTCCTTCAACTCACAATATTAACATATATTCAATTCACACAGCCTAATGTACAAGAGTCATAGAATATTTTCATACAAGGGAAAAAAAAAAAGACTAAACATAGAACAATAATTACGGTAAAGAAGCCAAAAATTAATAAATTACAACAATGCACCCCTCACGAGACAAAACTCTTATAAAACATTGTCAAAATTGGACACAACATAGAAGAAAAAAAAAAAACATCTGGAAAGAACAAACAACATGGAGGGGAAGGAAACTTTAAGCAAGAACACTGAAGGAATATATGGAATTTCCCTGAAGCATAACCTTTATATACCGGTACGTATAATATTTATATATCTGTTTGCTCATCATTCAGGGTGCAAATGTAGCACTTGGGGTGGTAGTTCTGCTTCACCTTGTACTCCTCCCTCTGGCAGAAGAGAAGAGAGAGGAAGAAGCTGTCTGGAACTTGTGGAGGATTTTTTTGTAAAGGAGCTCAGCTGGACAGGAACTTCACGAGTGCAACAGAAAGAGGCTTCTCAGAGACGTCTGTAGCATCAAATCTCTTCAGAGAAAAGAGGAGAAATAGTTAGTTTTTCTTTAAGAAAAGTACATAAAAAGAGGGAAATTCCCATTAGATGAAGAGGTGTAACTCACCTGACATGGTTTCTAAGGGTTGACTAGAGGAATGCAGGTTGTTGACCGGGGTTCCCTTGTCCTCTAAGGCTACCCTTGGCCCTTCTGAGCTCCCATCACAGTTGATCAAGACCTGGTTACTGTCCTCAGCCTCCATTATGGGCCGGGTCTTGGAGTGGACGTTCAGATCATTGAGCTCCTCAAAGCTCCACTGGGTAGATTTACCATTAACACCTGATACCACCTTGGCAGAGTCCTGCTCATTCAAGAACTCCGAGCCTTCAACGAGGCGACCCTTAGGCATCGGACTGCAGAGGAGAGGTGAGAGAACGATTTGATCAAAACAAAACACAGGTTTAGTTTATTGCTGAGCGAGAGGTTGAGAAGTGAGTGCAATACTGAGAGAAATCTACTCATTTTCAATGGATTCCTACTGAGAGAAACATTCCCTGGTAAACAAATACATAGTTCAATTTTTTTAAAAGACACTTGTCTCAAACAGCTGGGCGTGAAATTATTTGACAAACGGTTTTTCCTGTTATTTAGTCTGACTCAGGATTTGCCACCAAATTCAGTTGGAATTGTCCTCTACATCTAATATTAAGCATGCAATTTTTTCTTCTCTGTGTACAACAACAACAACCTCTGAGCTACAAGAAATAGATTGTGAAATAACGGAGGCCTCATTCCTCTCCTGACACAATTCAAGACAATTGTTATACTGCAGAGTCACTTCCCCTTATCAGAGTTCTGATGGGTTCAGGTATTGGCCTTGAGGTACTGGCACAGTATGAGTACTGGTTGAGAGACAACATGCAGCAGTTGATGTTAGAGATGTTTACATAGAAGCAGAGAGCTGTGGGTGCTCTAATCTACTAGAAGGGCCCATATTTTTCATTCTAAGTGGTAAATTTCCCTTCTTCTGTTAATCAGAAATCAGCCGTCAACAATCAAAGCATTGTGAGCACAACTCTGAGCCGTGTGTATGTGGGTTTCATTATCTTTTTGCAAGTCATACCTTACAGCCTGAGTCTCATCTGTGCTCATGCCGTTGTTATTCTCCTTGTCGTCTGTCTCTGGTTTTCCATTCACACTGCCCAGGGGCTCCTCTCGTTGATTCCCCAGGTCTCCACAGGACAGACCACACTCTTCTGTATCTTCCTCCAGTGGGATGTCATCTGACTGGCCTACAGTAACACAGGGGAAATAAGTCGATGAGTCACTATGAGTAATGTAAATTCACACAAACAAACTTAATGTAAAGCCTATGAAAACTAACACAAAGAGAGGAAACACACCTTCAGTGGAAAATACTAAATTAATTTAAAAAATGCACGTATAAATCTTTATGTTGTCTGACATCCTGAACATCATCAGTGTGAAAACAAGAGGAGGAAAACACTTACTCATGGTGTCAGAGTTGATCTGGTCCATTCCCTCATCTCCATCCTCCTGTGAACATTTATCGTCATCATCATCTTCTCTCTATCCAGGAGACACAAACAACATGTGATCACACACACAGTGTAGATGATCTTTGACACATGTGAGATGAATGAATGTGAGCTCACCCTCAAGTCATTTTGTTCCCCCTTTCTTGTTCTCTTCATTATCTCTTCAATTCTCTGAAATGGGAAAAAAAAACATTTTGTGTTATTTGGATCTACATGAGGCACATTAAGAATTTACTCTGTTAAAATGTTGTCTTAAATGTTTTTAATCTAAGTCGTTAAGGCAGGAAATGACATTCAATTTGTCTGTTACCTCTTTTGATGCAGCATAAGCCTTGAGTGCTTTACGACACTATTTGATCTTACTACTTAAAGGCTTAATATGCGATTTTTCACACTTCAATGTAAAAGAAATCAAGTATATCCTCTGAAAATAACTCTGAGTCATGACTGTCTACAATGGGTGTAATGAGTCCCACTGTCTGTGATGCTTTCAGAGTTTTCCGAGTCCTATCTTCAGTTTGTTTACATCGCCAGGACGCCCGGCCAACTCTTCCCCTCACGTATAAAAGTTGTGTAATTGAGGGACTAGAGAAAAGAAGAACAACATACTGTACTCACTGCTTATTTGGATGTCACGTAAGCGTTTCTAGATCACGGCCATTTCGGGTAAATTTACATGCAGTATGAAGATACGAGCATAATAAAGATCGCTAGCACTAGCATGCTAACACAACAATGCAGCACAAGTTTTTTTGGTTTCATGCTGGTGCTCAAGGACGACATCTGCTGGATCAAAAAATCGCATATAAAGCCTTTAAGAGAAAGCAAGGCCCAAATAACTGATCAAAATCTCCCCTTCATTAAGCTCTTCATACCTTCTTCCTCTCCATTCGTTCTTGCTGGTTCTGCTGCATGATGCGGTCTCTCTCCTGACGGACTCTCTCGGCCTCCTCCAGGGCTTTGGCCTCGGCCTCCTCACGTTCCTTCTGGAGCTCAGCCTGTTTCACGGCCTCCTCCTCTGCCAGTCTCAACCGGTCCTCCTCTGCCAGGCGAGCGTCTTCCTCTTCTTGAATTTTTCTCTCCTCTGCGAGCTTCTCCTCCTCCTCCAGGCGTTTCAGTCGAGCCTCCTCCGCCAAACGTGCCTCCTCTTCCTTTCTTAACCTGGAGTAGTAGAAAAAAAAAAACAGAAGCAAATGGTTTGAAAGCTTATAGTGTGTGTGAGTTTTTAGTTTCTGGTAAGTTTTTAAAAAAAGACATGTAAGGGGTTGTTTATGACAGTTTCAGTAGACAGAAAAAGAGAGCATAATATTCCTTTAAACCATGTGTTTAACCATGAGTATCTTATTTGACATTATTTAATATTAATTCACAAACAAACCACACATTTGATTTGACTTAATAACAATTACACTTTTCTTAAGAAATCTTTTAGCAACTAGAAGTGTTGTGGGGGAAAACGGTGCTGTCCAATAGCCTTACTTTTCCTCTTCTTCCCTCTGTAGCCTGAGCTGCTCCTCTTTCTCCTTCTGCTCTCTCATCAGTCTGCGGTTCTCAGCCAGAATCTTGGCCGCCTCAGCAGCTGAGTTGGTGCCTGTAGAGGCTTCAGATTCAGGTGGAAATACAAACACAGAACATACATTTAGCTTTTAAAAAGGCGAGAGGATTAGAGGATTATTGTATTGACAGTAAAAGAAGAAAGCTAGATTTGTGTTGGAGGTTATACAAACAAAGAATAAGGCTTCATACTCAGTTGTGTAACCATCACATGATCTTCTCCTTTCTCTATGTGAGACCTCAATTTATCTCTGTAGGAATAGAGCATGTGTGCTTAAGCAACATGATAATAAAGAATATGAAATAAATGTTTCTACCGTCATTGTATTAAGCTATAGAAGGCCGTGAGAAGGACTGCTAGATGAAACTAATGTGCAGAATCTTTTCGGTTTGTTCAGTTAATATGTAAATAATTATGCTATGGCAATATATTGAGACTGACATTCATGCCAATAAGAATACTAAACTGAGTAGAAAATTTGTTTTTCTCTGCTTGCATGAGGTGTTATATCATTTTAAAGCTATATCAGTGTGCAGAACATGCTTCTCTCCAATAGGTGGCAGCAACAACAACCCAGATTCTGTGACAGGATGTGACTCCAGCTGGAACGATATTAGTCTCCGGCTCCACTGAGATTTACAGCCAACTGAGCTGCTGCCACGTCAGTTTGCAGCACAAAATAACACACACATGTAGTATTGTAGATTGACTTTTGAAGCAGATGGTCATATTCTACAGCTTTTAAACCAAAATGACTCTCCTTGAAGCGGTATTACACCATGATCACAGAGGTTTTCTGCTTCGAGTAAAGTGGCTGCTGCAAGCACAGCTGACAACAGAGAGATAAGAGAGCGGGGGGGTCAGAAGTTGCCTCCATGCATCAGTGCAAACATCCTGGTTTCCAGTAGAACTATCAGTCTTGGCAAATATTAGTACTGACTAATTAAAATCTTTCAGCTGCCTGTTGTATTAAAGCCTGCCTGAAAGACCTTCTAAAACATGATTACATGTGCTTCCATGATGCACAATCAAACATTCAAAGTGAATTGCTTTCATAAGACTAAACTGCTCACCATCTTTCTCTTTGGTTTTGCTAGAGTCAGGGGACTGCAGAGCTACACCGGGGACAGGACACAGATCCTTGGACTTAGAGTCCCTCTTTCGCAGGGTTGGGGGTCCTGTTGGAGTGAGAGCTGGTTTCTGTATAGGTGGTGGTTTAGATGTAGGCTGGGGGGATGGCGGGCGTTGTTTCATTGCACCTGGTGAGGGTGGACGTGTTTTGGAATTTTGCCTGGAAATAGAAAGTTCAATCTAAATTAAATGTATTCAAACTCTCAAAAACGTTCGTGGTATCATCCCCAAATCTGTTTTTAGAAAGGCTGTAGTTTTACTTGGCAGCTGATGGAGAAGGTGTCCTCTTTGGGGCTGGAATGGGAGCTGGAGATGGTGAACGGTTGCGTACCAGAGTAGAAGATGGGGAGGGGGGGCGTTGCCTGCCAGGCGATGGTAACTGCTTGTCCTTCTGTGGTTCAGCAGAGATGGGAAAAGAAGTGACACAGTTTTTCATAACCATCAATAAACTACGACCACGAAAATTACTCACAAGTGAAATAATGCACAAGAACACTTATTTTTAAACGTTAATGTTTATCTTATTCTGTGTGGCTGAAAATCATTTAGCAAAGTATAACTGAAATCAAACAAGTTCAATTCACACAGCCATAATAACTTCTCACTGGAACATTTATAAATACATCTCTCTTTTCATTCTTTGTCTATTAAAACATTATTAGGTGGCCCTCAGACAGCCTGTCATTAAAAACAGACACGATTCTGTAGTGGACATCACTGCATGGGCTCAGGAACACTTTAAAAAAACACAGTCTGTGAAAACAATTTATCACTGTTTTCACAACTGCTAGCTGAAACTCATCCGTAATGGTAGTGCACATGGCCTAGGTAACCTGCACATTTGTGAAGGAACCATAAATGCTGAACAATATATACAGGTTTTGGAGCCACATATATCTCTTCTCTTTCAGATATGGCCTCGCTTGTTGCAAAGCACAATCACATATTACAACAGAATGGCTCCACAGGGTCCAGGTGCTAAACTGGTCTGCCTACAGTACCAACGTGTCACCCATTGAACTGAATTATGAAGCATAGAATGACACAAAAAGAGACACTGTCTGAACATTTTTGAAACGTGTTGCAGGCAACAAACTCAAATTGGGCATACAATTTCACAAAAACAATTTCTCATTTTCAACATATCCGTGCTTAGTCATAGTCACTGTCTCTTTTAAGCTGTACAATCAAATAACTTTATGGCTTTAATGATCTAAGAGTCCTTAAAGAGCACATAGTATCTAGCATAATTCCTAATTTTACTAAATCTGCATCCATTAGTTCCACTGGGGATTCAGCAGTGACACAATGCTTGTGTGGGAGAGGCCGTGGGTCAGGTTTGAATTCATCTATTTTTAATGCTCATGTGCTCTGTTTGTCACCTGTAAACCTGATGACAGAGGGGCATGAGCAAGGCTGGTCATGTGACCCACGGCCGAACCCAGATAAAAAGCTCTTGACCACCCCAAACCTTTAGCACTGATTGCTAAGTGAAGAAAAACGATTTATTTGTATTTTATGCATCTTTGTTAGAAGTTTTCATCCTTACTCATAATATCCTTTCATAAGCAAAGAATAGATGCATGGAATTTGCAGAAAACCTATGTAGATAAATCTTGTATTATAAACGGTATCTTATTTACCTTTTGGTAATTTGTTTATATTAATATCCCCACTTAAGAAAGATAACCTTGATAATCTGTTTTAACTGCCCAACTTGACCCAAGGGTCACACAATTTAAATTATCTTTACACAAATCTGTGCATGTGGGGAAGAGAGACAACAATGAAATGGTAGGGACAGTCAAAAGCTTTGACATCTGGCCCCAGGCTCAGGGTGTGGTCTGCTTTGCATGGGCTGATATGTCCCTAATAAGGCTACTGTGGATCCCTTTGTCTCAAGCTATGACAATGATGTCCTTCACAGCCATGGAGGGGGAGGAGGAGGGGAGGAAGAGAATGGAAGGAAGGTTGAGAGAGAACAAGACACTTCAGTGCATCAATTGACACTGTCCGAGACATCTCTTATACCATGCATGACATGTTGTATGTAAAGCAGCAAGCCGAAGAACATTAAGGGAATGTGTAAAGCAGCAAAGGTCAATGAACAGCTGGAGGAACATTTCCCTATGGTTAGCATCCTGCAGAAGTACTTTGTAAGGCAAATTCAGCAGGATATGAGCATATACATAAGTCTCTAGCGGCATGCATGTATCGTATATGCTCATTCTGGTTGGCAGGCTATGGGAGAGGTATCCATCTCATTCTGTAATTGTCAATTACTAAATGTTGTAGTCTTTTCCTTTTTCCCCCAAATCAATGAAATGGCCTTCCCATGAGAACTAACAGAGAATATTTCTGGTATAATAAAAAAGTAATATTCTATTTCCAACAGAGTGAATAAAAAGACTTCTCACAGTAATACACATGCACCAATTTGAGAGTATCTATTATCAATCTGTAATTTGAATACGGGTTAGATCAGAGAAACCATTATAACTGCACCACACTTACTACATCAGTAAATCGAAATAGACAAAATATTATCTCTCCGATCATATCTTTGTATCAAAAACAAACAAGTTAAATTCACAATTTGATATATAATTGTTGACAGTTTAAGTCTAACAGGTGTCATTATTTGGTAGATAATTCATACCCCAATTTTTCAAAAGTATGAGAAACTCGACAAACTACATAAAACAACCAGACAAACCTCCTCTGGTAATAATACCATGTCTGTCAGCTACATTGTGCATTTTAGTTCTTATGTATGTGATGTATCAAGAGAATCAGAATTAAACTAGATAATGCTCATTCAATATGGAGGCGAAACTGCAGGAGGAAAAAGAGGGAGGACAATAAGGAAATCAGTTAATTCTCAACATTACACTTTCCTTTATGTAACTGTTCAATAGAAACAGTTCTCTTTGCTGAACAGAGGTGTTCGTACCACAAACATAAAGAGAAGCTCTCACCAGTGAGGGGTCTAGGGCTCCATCTGCAGAAACAGAGGTGGTCATGCCGCTCTTCTGCCGGTCAATGCTGCGGCTTCGAACGGGTCCACGAGATGGGTTCAGGGAACTGGCAGAGGCTGAGCGAGGACACAGGTGACACTCTGGTAAAGGACACAGTCATCGCATGGCCAGAGGAGCACAACCAATGCGAGGCGCGACAAGCAGGGAAGTTGGGCAGAAAGCAGTAAAGAGCAAAAACAGGGAAGAATAAAGTGAGTGGAGGGAGAGTGGAGAAAGGGAAAGAAGGAGGGGAAGAAAGAGTGATGGAAGGCAGATGGTGGTTGAATGGAGAGCAGGAGAGTGATTTTATAAGGGGACAAGAGCACAAAAAAAGCAATTTGTTAGATTAAGCCCTTTAGGCAGGGAACAGCTTGATTTTTGAAGCTTTGATTGGGCTGCAGATTACAGGAGACTTAAGAAGCAGAGAGCAATAATCCCCAAAACAAGCAGAATACTCAACAGGTACCAGTCTTTGAACCCAACATAAACAAACCTGAACACAAAGCATCACAGCACTGCACAGCGTAGAATAGACTACAAAAAACCTACCACCAACAAGGCACAACACACACCGACACAGAACACACGAAGCACACAGAATTATTAGTACAATAAACACACAATGAGTGTTGTGTTGTTGTGTTTTGTTACAACAGTAACACAAAATGTGGGGATAATATTTAGTTTTTCTATTCTTCTTGCCATCATGCCATAACTCATCAGACTCTACATCAGACACTAAATGCAACATTTGTAGTGCAGGTCTAGAATTGTAAGGCAATGCTTTGTGGGACACAGGTATTAATCTAATTTGTGTGTAATCCGAACCAACCGATTTAAAATGTTCACAACTTTAAAACTTGTAGTGGCAAAGGGTAAAAAGCACTGTCCTTGGCACTGAGTGTAGCTTGTAGTTGGTAAGGAGAGTGAATACTGTTGTCCACTGGCTATGAGCTTGCTGTGTCAGATTGAGGGATTAGCCATGATAATCCTGAGGCCTGGAGAACTCTCCCTGCTACAGCATGCTAACAACAAATGTTTTTTGATATTCTTTCTGATTGCAGATTGAGCAGCAATGGTGACTATGAAATCTACCCAGCCATGAGCTATCACTGCTGCTGCTGCCGCTAATGCAGTTGTGTCATGTTTCTACTGGGACTATACTTAGCAGGAGATCGATGGCCGCTAATGGCTTTGTAATGGCTGGTCAATAAACACCAAAACCTAATACCAACATGGGGAATGCAGTTGCAGCTTTGTGAGTCAGTACTTTACAGTATGGTTCTTTCAAACTTACAAAAAAAGTCAACAAGAAATCATTATGATTGTCTATGCTATATATGATCAAATGCTGTACTGTAAACCACTTACAGTAAAACAGTCAAAGAAACAACAAACCCATAAACCCCCCCATTCAAGACTTCAGGGCATTTTAACAACATGTCAGCCCAAATCAAATACCAGAATAATAGCATACTGTTTTTTTATTAGTGTGATTCCAATTCAATATATTCTTTAGATATGCTTGATATAATTATTTCAGCACTGTGTACAGGAGTCCTGTGCACTCTGATCACACTACCTGCATACATGCAACAGCAGAACAGTCTGATTCTGATGTAACAAGAACCAACAGGTAAGCAGCTTAGAGTAAATCTCCCAGCATGGACTCCAAGGCTCCTCAAATGCAGGGAAGTGCTCCCAGCCAAGTCAGTCCTGCTCAGCTGGGCTCAACACACAACAGTCAATTGTTTCTGTCCTTAGTATACATGTGAGCTAGACCCGTGTGTGTGTCAATATTAACCCAGTAACTCTGCTCGCTCACATGAGCATACTTTGCCAAAAATGATTACTATATAAACATAACATAAATAACTGATTCTTACAATCCAAGCTATTATTTTGGAGCTGTGCAGTAACTTCTAAATTTCCATCACCAAAAGGTCACCATTCACTGTGAAGGATTGATCAAAAAGCATGAGTCTGCAGCAGGGGTGGGTTCAGTTCTAGTTAAGTTATACCGCACAGACGTTCTACTGATAAATAAAGGTAAGTAGAGAGGACCAGCATCTGTCTAGCTATCCCTCCTCTCCTGCAGGGTCTCCTAACGGAGGTTACCTGGAGTTTCTTTTCCTTCAGCTGACAGGGCGGCGGCGCTCTTGCTCCTAGCTAGTGAGGCCTGGGTGGGGGTGAGCAGGCGACTAAGGACCCCTCCGTCCACAGTGCTGGCCGTTGGCCTGTGAGCTACACGGCCGAAAAACCCCACCCGAAGACAGAGAAGAACAAAAAGGCCAAGAAGGAAGGAGTGGGTGAGAATGAGGGATCAATAAAGTATAGAAAGGTCACCATGTGATTAGACCAACAGGATAGAATCAACATCAACAACCAAAGGTTACGTCCCAATAATCTTACATGGCCTCATTGTCAACTGTCTTTATCTTGTTAAGTTTTAGAGATAATTAATCACATGAGGATAGACAGTATAAGACAGTAAGGAAAGGATGCCATGGAAGCCTGCTGGGACAGACCAAAGACTGATTGACAGGTAACTGGAGCAGTTTAAAAAGTAATCAAGGTAAACAATTAGGTCAAATCAATGGTTCCTTGCGGCAGAGGGAGGTGTGCTGATGGGTAAAAACAAAGTATTAGTAAACTTCATAGAAAACAGAGGAATGCTATTGGGTAGGAAGATGAGAAGTGAAAGAAGCCAGAAGACTTATGCACGAAATGGCTATGAAAAGGCTCAGCTCGACTTATTTGGAACTTTTTGTTGGATTTAGTAAATTAACCTGAACTTGTAATGTGCTTTTCTTCTTCTGACCAATCAAAACACTTTATACATTATATGACACATTCACCCATTCACACCACTTTCACACACTTATGGGAGAGGCTGCTATGTAAAGTGCCCATCCGAACTATTCCATTCACAAGCATTCACACGCATCAAGCAGAGCAGCGGGAGCAATTTGGGGTATAGTGTCTTACCTAAGGATATTTTGACATGTGACTGCCAGAGCTGAAGATTGAAGTAACAACCTTTCGGTTTAAGAATCGACCGATTCTACCACTGAGCCACAGCTTCAAATGGAAAAAGTTTTGGATAAAACCTAGTGCTTTTTTTATCATCTCAGCTGAGGTTACGAATGAGATGTTCAAGTCCATGACAGATGGCTAAGTGTTACACAGCAGAAGCTACTTTGCAAAGAGTGAAGTTCTAAAAACACATTCAAAGCATAGAAATGTAAATATATGAGATAACACAGGAAGCCTCATTTCTTTATTATATTATTAGTACATTACAGAATGCACAGGTCCTGCCTTTTTGTTATGGTAGAACAGACAATACATGGTATTGCTGATGCCCAGCTAAGATCCCCCAAAATAGTAAACAGGTACTATCTTCTGTGGAAAACTCATTGTTGACAGTTCTAGTACCAGTTCCAAGCAAGTAGAGTTGAACAGAGCAAATACCGTGCATTGGGCAGTGGTTAAAGACTTAAAGTGATAGATAAAGTGACCGTGATGAATAAAAAAAAATAATAATAAAATTTAAAAAAATAAATGATAACAGAGGAAGAATTCAAAAGTGGACAGGTTGGTCTCTGTACCTTAATCCTGGCTTCATAAGGAGAGTGCAGAGTCACTTCCTTTTGAAACCCCTTACTGAGAAGACATCTGTTTTGGACAGACTTGTTTTTTGTAAGCAGTTGAGTGACAGCCCTTGCAACACGGCAGCATGGCTCACTACTTGGCACACATTTATTAAAGAGAGATTTTTTTTTAGTAGGGATGTATGAGATACTCGTCAATTGCAAGTGTTTTGCCAACAGGAGATGCTGTTCAGCCCGGCCCTTTTTATTTAGAAGCCGAAGTGCTTGATAATATCAAACTCTACAGTCATTACTGTGCCGTGCTAGATTCATTTCAAACATTTGTTGATTAAATTTAAAATCAAATTGGGATGCAGTTATATCGAAATTCACAATATAAATATCAGTGTAGGCAAAATTCAATGCCACTATAGACCCTGTGTGCTGCAGGCAGAGGAAGACGTGGTGCGCAGAAGTAGTGCAGAAACAAAGTGACTCGCTGATGGCTAGTAAAGCGCTGAACATTTTCTCAACCAAGGGGCAGACCTGCATCTCCTGTGGGTTATACACTAACTGATACTACTGACAACTACCACATACAAACCCATGCCAAAAACTCGAACTATCCCTTTAAGAATCTAGGTTATTAGAGCTAAGGTTATATTTAGTAAAAGAATAGAGTATGTGGAAGCTTTCGTGTTAAATAATATGCTATGTTATTTTGGATTTGTTTTAAGAATCTTGTGTTTATGAATGATGTTGTATTATTTCCTAAGCTAATCACATACATTAACAAACATGTACACAGAACAAGAGGATGATTAGAACTCGTGATATGCATGAAGAGACTGACAACAACTATTGGACAGACAAAAGAATTGGTGGTTAATGGGATGGCACTGGCATACACCACACTGAAGCACAAGCCCAGTGACTTAAATCCTTCTTGGGGGGAGAAAACAATCAACACTTTGTGACAACAAAAAAACAATACACTGTGTTAGAGCAAACATTGTACACCACAAACCATTCCTAGATTGGAAAACAAAAGGTTAAGGCAGTCAAGCTGCCAGTGAGAAACATGGCACAGTACAGGCTCTGGTGGTTAAAGACAGCAGGTTAAGCAATACAGGACGAACAGTGTTCCTGTTAAATCACAGATAAAAGACAGTGTGGAGGTGCTTAGCAGCAGCCTTGGGTAGTAGTAGTAGTAGTTTGTGAGTAAGACTTCATTGAAGGATAGCATGGATTGAAAGAAGGCATACATAGCAACAAGAGCTGGCCAGTTAAAAAGACCCATTTAGCGGATGACAAAGACTTAAGCCAAATGAGAGTGTTATCACCAAAACCTCGTCGTAACAGACAGTTGTGGTTTAAAAACCCCGCACAAATTCAGAATGTTCAAGCTGTTAACATCACAGCAACATGCTTGTTATTCATAAAGGAAGGCCTGAGATGCAGATAGACGGCATGACAAAAAAAGAGATTCCTGACTGTTCATGCTAGCCACCTTGATCATCCGATGTCCCTTTATCAGGCCTGGCAGGGGTTTGTGCTCTGCCCACACTTACTCGTGTAAGGGAGGAACTTCTCTTCTTCAAGGAATGGCCTATGGACATGAAAGTGGAGTTATAGCCAAGTAGGCACTGGGAGTGAACAAGGAATCCCAGGACATAGTTTACAAGTCATGTGCACTTCATTTGGCTTTCATGTGAATCACCAGGCTACAGCAGACAGCAGCTGATGTCCAAGTTTAACAGTCCTTAAGCTAACAGAGGATGAACTGCTCCCTCTGATCATAACAAGAGGGGTCCTGCTGAAATATAAATAGCTAATTATGCTTTAGCCATTTTATTAAGCTTGCCATACTATAGTCATAGCTGCAACTGGACTTGATTTATGCTGAAACTTACTGTATCTTTTCCCTATAAACTGTGGAAGTGTAGCAAATGGACTCTACATGATCTTTGTTATGAGAGCATAGTGTGGGATGGAGAGGGGGTCTTTTGCACCTGTCTGTTCCACCTGAAGCTTTTTGCCGTCTTCCTTACTGGCCTGAGCAGCATTGCCATTGCTAGACAACCGGTTACATGACGAACTCCTCTGCTTAACACCTGAGAGACAATGATGAAACACCAAGTGGTGAATTTACACTGCTCTCCTGTGAATGGAACAATGGCCCTTTAGGAACATAATTATAAAACCTGAGAAGGAAATAGCATTAATATGAAACCCAAATAATCAGCAATTTCACAAAGTAGAAATGGCACTGGCAACCCATAGAAGCTGTGGAGAGATATAAAACTACAGATTGTAATGATTATTTTTTTTGTTTAAATCAAATATACTTGATGTCAATCAATTGTTTGTAATATTGTAACAAACTTCCATACTACTATGAGGAATTATATTACAGAATCATACTTTGCTGCCAGGAATCCCTTCTGATTCTGAAAATTTGATTGATTACATCATAGGGGTGAATTGTGATTATATGCCGCCGATTTGGAAGCCCATGCTAATTTATCATTAGTAGGAACCAGAGACAGAGAGCTAAAGCATCCTTTACCAGTCTGTCTGTGCTTCAGTAAGCCTGTGTGTAAAACCCTGGATCACAAGAGAGCAAAATGTTTAGAGTTCACTCCAGGCTAACGGCTTGGAGTAAAGTTGGGTCTGTTCAAGATTAGTACATTAATGATCAGTGAAAAATAATTACCTCACTGATAATAGACTATTTGGCAAATAATACAATGGTTAAAACATAGTACAGGAATTCACAGAGGGGAGGGAGCAAAGAGAAGGGGGGAAGGAGGAGGGAGGGACTTACTTTTGTCGGGAGATTTGATGAGGGTAGCAGAGGAGGAGGATAGGCGTCTGCTGATTGCAGCCTCAGACGGCTGTTTCAGGTTCATGGTGGATGTGGAGCGTTTGTCCACTAAAAAGGGAGGAGGAAAGACAGACGAGGGAGGCGGGGTTTAAACTAGAGGTTTGCCAAAGGGGAAGGGCAACTGGGTTAACACAAGGGAGTACAGGGTTCTGCAAGATCCTGATATCCCTTATATTTGACAGTTGATATGTTGCTTTATCAAAATACCTCAAATATATCCACTGTATCCCCACTGACCTGTTGATATAATAGGCTACTAATGCTATCGATGTTAAACAAAACACATAAAACTAGACTCTGCTGGTACATAGTATGTTTAACATTACAATGTAAGTTTTTACGCAACCATAACAAATGTGTTGTGCTTTTAAAGGCAGGCATGGTGGTTAGTTTGCAACATATGTTAACTTTTGACCTCTCCAAACAAGCATCGAGCATCAATACAATGTCCATACCAAAGAACCCACAGCTGTTATCCTGTTATCCTTTTTGTACTGGGCTTCCATGCAAAGTCACCCACATGATCTCGAAGTGCTAGGCAGTGTGAGTGAGTGAATGTTTGAGTGTCACCATCCTCTGTTTACTCAGTATAAGACACATTTGGAATACAGGCCCCATACAAGAAAGTGTTAGTGAAAAACTGCCAGTTAGTGGTTGGTGGGGTGAGGGGTGGTGCTGGGAGAGAGGTATAGAAGATGGGCAAAGAAGCTATCATGAGTGCCAGTGCCAATCCATGCTGTGTTGCTACATTAGGGAGCAAATTATCAACACACAAAACCTTGTCGACTCCTTGGCGGCTTTTCTGGTGAGGCAGGGGAAATAACTACTGTTACGGGAGATGAGGCGCTGGCATCAGAGTCTCCTGTGGGAAAAGACAGCTCTCAGAGAGGAGCAGTAAAATAAGAGATGCTGAGGCACACCCTACACAAGAGGGAAGAGTGAAGGTAAAATCTGGCTGGTTGACTGCTTTGAAGACCCGGGTATTGGAAGATACCAAGTTTTAAAGATGTTTACAGAATAATGTTCATTGAGAGTCAAACTGTTGGAGTGGTTGTGCACAGGTACATGTATTGTTGAGAGCGTGATAGACTACAGTTGCAATTGTCATTTACATGCACTTCTTTACTTAGTAAATAAGAAGGATTGTATACGTTTTTTTAGCACAACAACACTGGAATTAAGAGTTCCTGACAGCTAATAGAATAGGAAAGTACTATTACCAAGTCTGTATTACCGTTTTGTATTATCAATCATTACCAAGTCAATATAGAATGAGAGGTAGCTCTGATGCAGGGTTCACAAAGTGGTTAAATCTTCTGTTGAAACATAGAACAAAGCCCTGTCCATCCATAGAACAAGGATTTTGGAGAAAATGATACACTGTCGTTTGTTTCAATATGCCTTTTAATATTGGTATAAGAATATGACTTCAAATGTTAACTTAAGTATGACATGATCACATCGAACATTTCACATCTTGTTAGGAAGGAAGGCTCAGGGTATCCTAGTTGTTTCTTGGATTTCTTGGTGGATTATGAACTTTAGTTGAATTTAGGGGCAAAAAAAGAAAGGATTACATTTTTGTGGAGGAAAAAGGTTTTCTACCTGTTCGTCCATCTGAGTCTGTGGAAAGTCCTCCCCAGGACCATCTTTTCTGCCTCTGCTCCACCCGTTGACTACGCTCCAATGTCCGCCGCATCACCGCCTCATAGTGCTCCTGCAGCATAACAGGAGAAGAGAATCAAATATAAGTAAGTTAAAGCAAGAAACAATCATATCTTAAGTAGAAGTTGAGAGGACAAGACTAACTAATCTGCTGTAATACCTTAAACACTGTGCTTAATTTAAAATAAATAATCTAAATTTTCATTAAAAAGTAGTCAATATGAAAATCACAACAAAAAAAACAGTTTCTACATTAATTTAAATGTTTTAGTCAAATCAGCTGAGCAAGCACTACTCTGAGGATCCCACAAATCTTCCACCAGTGCAGATACCTTTTCCTCTTCCTGTTTCTGCTTCCTCTTCTCCTCCACAGCCAGTCGTTTCTGCTCCTCCTTTTTTCGCTGTTCGTCAACTTTTTTCTGACGCTCCTCCATCTGACGCTCTACTTGTAGCTTGGCCTTACGCTCCCTTTCCATGATCTGAGACTCTCGCAAAGCTAACCACACATACAGTGTGTCCATGATGGAACGTTAGTGAATACAGGAAGAAAAGGAGATTGTTAGTATGCCGTCTTCTTCTTCTGTATCTTTATAAGGACTGAGTTGCTTATGACAGCAGAAACAGGAGCACACTCAAACAGTTACAAATCCTCAGTTGTACAACATCAGAAAGTATTACAAGAAAACAGAAAAATCATCAAAGTCTAATAATCTGGGGAGAGCAGCAGCAAACACACCACTGATTATGACTATTACTGAGTTGATCAAGACAAATTATTTATGTAACAATGCTGCTAATCAGGGAATCTTTGACCGAACTTCAATAGCATCACACATAGTCAGAGGCTAAAATTTTGTTAGATTGTCCTCGTACCGTGTTGTCTGTCTGCTTCCTCTCGTCTCTCTTTCGCCACTCGCAGTCGGTCGTCTATTCTCAGTGCAGCACCGTCAATGACTGCAAACATATTCATGTGTTTATATACAGTTAAAAAGCAAATATGCGCAGCAATATGCACATTCAGAGAACAAAAGGGGTGATTACAATGTGTCTTAGTGTTACAAAGACTTTGCATCAGTCAGGCAGATGAATGCATGTGGCTGTCACTGGTGAGCTTTGTCAACTGTTACAGTAAAGGAGGATGACTAAGGTTTACCTGCAGTCGGTAATGAGGGTGGTGGAAGTGGATAGTGTTGCATCTAATGGTTCAGATTATAGGGGACAATGCGGCAGTACCTGTGAGAAACAATGTCAAGGTGTGGTTTCATTTACCTGGCCTACACCCCTGAGGTTTAGCTGGTACGTTGGTGGTAGGTCCTGGACTGTTCCCTGCCAGGCTGCGCCGCTCCTCGGCTTGTGCCTGTGCAGCTGCAGCTGTATATCGGAAAACATGCATTACACACAGAAAACAAGAGTTGAATCATGTCATATCGGTCATACCGAGTTTTTACCTGAAATTGGCCATTTTCTCTGTGCTTTGTTTGCTCTCCAGAGGAATTTTAGTTCTAGAGAGATCCAACAGATTTCAAGGCGCAGAACAATCCAGCTATTCAGCCGATTAACATGGCCCCTCGCTCATGGTCAATCGTGCAGCCTGCCCTAAACTTCTGTGACAAGCCTAGACCTTGGAGTCATAGCTACTGTAAGAAACATGCCTGGAATACAGCACTTGCAGCAAAAAAAGAAAAAATGTCATCTCCATAAAAAACATTTTGTTTGAAGACCCATAGATTCCTCTCAAGATTTTTTAGATGCAGGCTGATATACTTAAAGGTAAGTACATCAACACTCCCACCAAGACCACCAACTGCTCAGTATCACTTTCTTCAGCTAAAACTATAACAGGAAAATCACATTTGGAGATACTGAAGCAGGAAGAAAGGAAACAGAGAGGACATGATTAAGCTTTATGAGCCCTGGTATCAGACATTCAGCTCTCCTCTTTCCTCTTGTTCGTCTGTATTCAGCATTTAAGAACTGCTGACAAAGCGGGAAATGATAGTCATGTTCTACTTACATTATTGATGAGTTCTTCGATCAACTTCTTAAAAGTCTTTCATTGTCTATGATGAAATAAAACTCTACAGTTTCTGTAGCCTTCAAAACTTACTGATATGTGTCCATAAAGTTATAGACAGAACTATCTTCTAACCAACTGCTACCATCCTTACATCTATACTTACATACGCCTTAGTCTCAGTAATCAGTCTGCCTGAAGTTCAAATATCTTTATGGTTACAATAGATTCAAAGTACATATTAACTACCTACGTAAGTTTTTGTATTATTAAAGTTAAAATCCATCTTATTTTTGAGAGTAAGCAAATCAATGCAGCCTAAGGGCTTC
Source organism: Labrus mixtus (assembly GCF_963584025.1). Classification (NCBI taxonomy): domain Eukaryota; kingdom Metazoa; phylum Chordata; class Actinopteri; order Labriformes; family Labridae; genus Labrus; species Labrus mixtus. The sequence goes on along the minus strand of NC_083621.1, from coordinate 13,301,267 downwards.
CATGTCATGCATTTACACTCAGCATGCAAACATTGACCAATCAAATGCATTTCAGGATGCATGGCCTATGCTTTCACACCATTTGGCCATGAGACAAAGCACCAGCCAGTCATGAGCTACACTAAAATTAATCACTAGCAACTGCCAGGTTAGTTTCTAAGACATGAGGAAATATTCTGATATTTGCAATCATTTGGATTCAGAACAGAAAATATATCCAAACTTTAAAGTAAGCTCATATCTCAACAGTGAGCTAGATTTTGGACACTGCACGTCTTTTTGTCATCAAAATACTGAACATTTGACACACATTTCAAATTTTTCTTCCTTTTTCACTCGCTAAGAAGGACATTCAGATGTTACATTAATACAGTATATAACCTACATCAATGAACTCAATCAATGTCTTGAAGGAAGCCTAACAAGAATGAACAGATGAATTACTATTGAACAGCTTGTCCCTCACCTTTCAGAGGGTAGACAAGATAAAAAAAAAATAATAATAATTGTTTACCTTGGTTATTATATGCTTGTGACAACATGACCAAGGCTAGGATAGGAAATCAAAGCAGGCGATACCTGCTGAAAATATTCTGGTCCTGCTTGAGAGCAAGACAAAACTGTGAGAATCTTCTTTCTAATAAGAGCTGTGTTTTTGAACTTAACTACACTGTAATTGGCTCACTGCAGCTAAAGCTAACTGTTGAGGGAGTTACTATGTTCAGTCTTTAGCATTGCAGAAGCTCCAGTGTTACAAAGTCTCATAAAGATGCTGAACATTATCGAGATGTATAGGTCTTTTTAATGCTAATGAAAAACAAAACGTTTTTTGCTACTTCACATCAAACTCTCACTCAAAATTCAGCCAGAGAAAGTGTTGTGTTGGTTTTGCTCTGAGTAAGATAAGGACATTTGTCTTTAAAAAGACCCGCAAAAGTGAACTGGAATGGTCATATGATAGTGGTTATAGGACATTATCCAAGTTAGCAACACCTTTTACTTTTGTTGTCTTTACGTATGGAAAAAAATCCTGCTGTGCACAGCACAGGCACTGATTATGGTTTCACATAGAACAGCATAGCGTCTACGTCCTATCAACATGTAAATGACTCCACTACCTCTCCATTCTGAAATCGACCAAAATGAAGATTAATAACAACATTTAAACTATAACACAATAGACATGTAAAGGCGAGTTACAATACTTGAAACATGCATCAGTAGTACTAGGAGCTGGCCAGAGGACAGAGAGCTGACAGGATAAGTGGCAGTCAATCATCCTCTGATTATCTGTATTCTGCAGAAGCATCATTGCTCTCTAGTCAAAGCAGCTTATAAGGGTCAAAGTCTGCAGTTAATGCCCAGGGGAAATTAACAGGTCATCTCAGTTTCCCCTCAAGACTTCCAACTTCAACCACTCTGGCTGAACCAGGGAGGTAAATGAAGCACACATGACTGTGATTTTACAGCAATTTGATCCACAAGAGAAACTTTTCACTAACAAGGAAAGTTGCATAAGCTCAAAGCAATACACTGCTTACATTTATTTAACTGGCTATAATACATGCAAATAGGGCTAAATTGTATGTTTGACAGGCAGTATGGATTTGCATGTAATTAGGGTCACAGAGGATATGGCGAGAAACCTTATAGCATCACAAATGGGCTTAATGAAATGATCAACACTCAGAAAAAGAAAACTAATACAAAGGCATGAATAAATCACACACAAATTTAAAACATATTAACCCTCCATTTATCAAGATAAAAAAAAATTATAGACTAAGTATTCAACTATGGTGACACATTTTGCAGGTTATTTAATAGAAATGCTGTGCCTTTTATACACTCAGTTACCTTTTTGTTACATCATATCTCACAAGTCACAGCCTCCCTGTTTTTCTCCAATTTTTAATGAAGGCAACTATAACACACCAGGCACTCTGTGTCACTTGGTTACTGTTGCTAAGTGACGGTCACAGCAGCTTGGGATGGATGAAGTGCTTCTCAATCATGCCTCTAAACCAGGCTCGGATCTGTAAGTTAACGTTAACTCTGAAATGAGACGATTCATTGCTTAATAAAGGGAAATGAATGGTAAAAACTTTGAAGGTCTAGACATTTCTGTCAACACTGACTTCATATATGAGCTGTGCAGCATTGAATAAAATAATGCTGATGATGCAACCCATTATTATCGATGTAAGATAAAACTGAATCATCTCACCCAAGTATAAGGTTTTGGTATCATAACCTCAAGTAACGACATGACAGGTTTTAGACTTCAAGCGAAGTGACAGTTGAAAACTTTAGAGGGAAGTGAAAACAGACTTGAAAGCACACAGACATACAAGGTAACAGCTCTTGGGCTAAAACTGTGCAGACTTTTGTTGTGCAGCGGTTGTTCCTGCAACTCCCCTAATATAATGGGAAACACTGACTGGTGTAAATCTTCTTATTAGAGATGCACCTTTTTTATCTGGTGTGACCTGCCAATACTGATTTTCTTTCTTTAAAGCACTATGATTTACAGCTAAAACAAATGATTTTTGGAACTTTTATTTAATTGAAATAAATTGTATGTTCATAATAACACAGTGACTGTTAAGTAACTGTTTATTACAAAATATCTTAAAAACTGCCTCAGGTTACATGATCATCTCTCATTCTCACTTAACCTAATTACTGGAAGATTTTGAGTGTATTTTAACCTGTATTCTTCTTTATTTACATGCTGTATTTTATGTTAGAAGTGTCTTTATAAAGTAAAACCAAAAAATGTATTTAATTATCTTTTAAAATAATACATGAATTGATCACCCATTGATCTATTGTTTCACACTTAAATGCAGAAAATTACTTAGTTTACTGGTAGTTTTTTATTTTATTTGACAGGGGCCATGCCCATTACATTTGTTGAGCCAGACTTAGCTAACAAGCTAATAATGTGGCCCTTTATCCAGTTTCCACTTTAATAAGACTTATGGAAGATGGGAGGAAGGTACTGTTTTCTCAACAGACCTCAAGAGGACCAGGTTTACTCATAGAAAGGCAAAAGAGCCAACCAGAACAAGTGCTGCTCATCACTCCATCTCTATGGAGATTTGCACATTGTAACATGCATCATTGTTGCTGGCGGCATCAACTGACTCAGCTAAATACTTCAAAAGATTAAAGGAACAAAAAGTCATTAACTGAAAATACACTTCACTGTTGAGCTATATAATCAAATGTGCATTTTAGTCAAGCGGCAACCTCCAGTGTTGAAAAATGAAGCCAACAGGGAAGTGCAAAATCCCACAGTTCACGGAGTAACTGCTTGAGGCTGGCTGCAAGAACCAGAAGTGACATACACACCTATGCAAAAAAGCATTCGCTCATGTCTCTATTGGCACACACTGTACAAGTAATGAATATATTGATAACTCATCAGTTTAGATTTCATGACGATTAAGTGTTATTCACAATAAGGTGCGCAGTTGACCTGACGGACGATGGGCGTGGTGTAGCTGTTTGTCATGAGCCTTAAGACCCCCCTCAGCTCCAGCTCTTAGTCTGTCTTTAGGTTGACTGAAAGTTAGGGTGAGACAACATTTCCAGCATGGCGACCATCAACGGGCTTGCAAAGCCCCCTGCAGTAACAGACGGGTGATGTCACTCAGGCTTTGTCATTTTATATTTACAGTCTATGGTATTAGTTTTGGACTGAATGTTATTGTTTAAGAGCAGTCTGCAAGGGTGTGCCATTTTAAATAATAATCCAAACATAATATATCATGTAGGTTAATGTGATGGATTTATGCCTGTGATTATTCATGTAAGCCATACACGATATATAAAATCTGCAACTGTGACATTTATTTCAGGATCATCCAACAGGTTTAGGCAGTAGGAGATGCTTATAAAAAAAAAAACAGGAACAAGATTCTGTGTAAGGCACATATATATATTGATTGCATGTGGTCTGACTTTCCGGCTACTGAGTTAATATGGAGGTGGTAAAGACCACCAGGGGGGCTGCTGATGACCCCACTCCACAGCCCAGACAAAAACACCAAACAGGAAACTGGCCAGCCTGTATTACATCATAACACTTCTGGTTGAATGCTAACACGGATCAAAAGCCAGTTATAAAACAAGCAAGATCTTTAGACAATGTTTGGTGTCTCTGTCACAAAACAATGTAGTTATAGTGCAAGAGCAGGTTAGGTATCTTCTCTGTGCCTACTTCCAACTGAAGAATTTACAGAGCACTGCTGCATGGTATAATTAAGCAGCTTGTTGCACCGGAAGTGTCTGCAGGACTTAATGACAGGGTAGCTGTGAGTGCTAGTATGCAGGGATTTCTTCCTCAAATCAAACACAGGTTAACAGGCTGATTCATTGTAACAAATATTGGTCAAAATATTCTCAAAAGAGGCCTTTGTTGTATGTGTCTAATCACTGGCTCAAGATTTCAGGTCCTCAGATAACACTGCTGATGCATGCTCGTGCACACACATGCACACACTGACACACCAGACCTTCCATGGGATTACACGACCTGTTCATGCAAAGGTAAGCCTAGGCTATTTGCAGTACTTGCAGGATCATGATGACACAAGAGTCTCTTCTTACAGGTGGACCACAGTATCTTTGAAGGTGGACATTTTAAAGATGTGATCATATCCAGATCCATTATTAAATCTAATCATTAATGCATAGCTGCAATAATATTTTGATTAACCGATTGAAGGCAAATATTACAAATATTATCTGTAATATACATGTACAGATAAATTGAATTCCATTTTCAGAAGTATCTTTGAAGATTTAAAAATTAATTGATAAATTCAATTGAGATAGAATGTAGATTAATGTGTAATTAAATAACTCTTGAGGCTGTCTTGACTCTTTCCTATTTGTATATGATAAAGCATTGGGTTATGGTGATTAAACAGATTATACAATAAAGGTTTTAGTGTAAATCGACTAATCTGTTAGTCACTTCTCTTTACCAGAACAGCAGAAACTATGGGTACCTCTTGTAAAAAAAATATACTTAAAAGTACTCTGGAATTAGAGTTACATGCCAAAAGGCAGATTGTTAGTAGACCTCACAATCAAATCTCCTATTATTTGGTTTGTAGGCCTTACTAAACCAAAACAAGTTAGGACAAGAGTGCTGAACCAAAAATAAAATACATATCTCACATACACAAATCTTATCTCTAATACAGTATGTAGCCAAACATCCACTATCATGACATATTGCCTCTCGTAAACAACACAGATCCCAGTGTTATGAAGTTGTTCACAATGTACAGGCTTCTATGGCAGAGATGAAAGAACGGGACTATTTGGACCTACTCCTAAACTTCCCTCAAAAACATCCTAATTTTAAAAGATGGCAGAGAAAATATATCAAATGCAAGTATTTTGTAAGTAGGAAATAAAGATGAACCCCCAAAAAACAAGATCTTATTTTGATAACATTCTGACTGATTCCTTATCTCATGGACATAACTCCTCTGAAGATAGAAAGGCAGACCTTAGTTGTAGTCTACACAAATTCACATGTTTTGCTATTCAAAACTCTGGTGCGTGTGTGTATGTGTATGCACGCACAGACTGCAAAACATCCAATCAGTCGATTTTAAAGACAACAGTTGAGTGAAGCACACAGAACCATATCTGGGATCTGAGTAAAATTAAGGCTGGCCCATTTCCTCCTTTGGTTAAATCCAACCAGCTCAGAAATACTTCTCATGCTTTTAATTCTGCAGCAGCAGTTGCTGAGCCAGGATCAGGATAACCTTGTAGTGTGACTTGCAATGGTGTGATCTCCCTTTATAATAATGGGGTACACTTTCTGCTTGCTCACATTCTTGTGTAAATAACTGCACAGGAGCTAGATTCCTAACATTATTCTATTATTATCAGCCTTCATGCTCTGCCTGGAGGCCAAGCACACATTGACATCCAGAATTCCAACATTTCACATCACTGTAAAGTTTTTGGATATTTTCATAAAACCACAGAATTGGGTGGATGTTAAATTCCAGATTGAAAATAGTGAATGGAAAAGTCAAGGGAAACAGGAAGAAGATGAGGACTAAATATGGTCCAGTTATTGCCAGGAGTAAAACATGCCTACACCCACATTGGGTATGCAGAAAACTCCCTTTACCCTAAAAAAAAAAAAAAAGTCAGCCAGGCTGCAGCTCAAGTCATAACAAACTGTGCATTCATGCCCACAGAAGCAGACACAGTAAACAGCCATTTCTGAGAGACCCATTGATTGAGATTTTGCTGCAGCAGTTGGCTTACATGTAGCTATTTACAAAAATGAAATGTGCTTTTTACTTGACAGGACTGTTTGTGACACCAGGCCTTGTCAAACCCCAAACTCCTCTATCGCTTCATCTACTAGAACACGCTGCTTTATTCTCTTTACAGAGCTCGACTTGTGATACTGTCTGACACCCCCAGCATTATGTGAAATTCAGGTCAGACATTGTTATAGTCACCCTCCCTGTTGAGTGGTGGGGGTTATGCCATATGTCAACAAATGCGAAAAACTGTCAGCAAATTGGTATAAGAGAGAAAGTAGAATTTTTGGATTACAACATGATATTTTTACATCATGAAGAAAAGACAAAACTGCCGAGGAAATGGTTTGGAAAATAATGTGTCTTGTTGGGCAACGACTCAGCCCGCTGTCAATTTCAATACAACAGACAAGAAGAGAGAAAACACTTCCTGCACTCTTCCTGATAGAGATAGCAGATGATCACTTCAGACGATAATCCCCAAATGATGTAGCCCCCTTTAACGAAGAGAATACCACTTACAAAACAACTAGTTAGCTTCGTTTACCAACCAATTGCTGTTTGTTTATCGACCCAAATATATTCACAAAGCATTTTTTAGGTATTGTGATTAAAAATGCATTAAAGCAAAAACTGCTAAGCAGAATGCTAAGTAAGCTAGGCGCCAGACAAGTAAAGTCGTCATGTGTCAACCGGCTCTAACAAAATATAACTTTAGTCACTTGGTCGCTAAGCACATGTACTTAACTTTAAGTAAGTTAACCCCGTCCCTTTCGCTATTACACATTCAGAAGTGTGTTAAATTCTGCAAGTACAGTTTCAAAGCGTCAATGCGGGAAGAAGTTGCAGATTTTCCGCATCCATTGTGAGCAGATAACCGGACACAGAGCTAACGTTACTAGCCAGAGAAGCTGGCCGCCGTTCAAACAGCCCGGTTAGCGGCGGCAGTTTGCAACGTTACAAAGTGAAACAACATTATAAGACAATAAACCAAAAGTAGGATTAAATATCTCACCTATTTGGGCTCGCAAGCCTTTGAGAGTCGTAGTACCCTCCGCCATTTCTCTGAAGTTTTCCTTCTCTGTTTTTTTTTTTTTTTTTTTCTAAAGCAGGGGCGCGTAACACATCGCAGCCGGTAGGACTCGGACACCGCGGGGACGTGGACATCAAAGATATGGTGAAAGAGAAGAGGTCTAACTCTGACAGTTTCTCGGACCAACGACAGAGTCGAATAAAGCGGATGAACAGCATGCAATATGCTTCACTTTGAATGTAAGCTTTTCTTTTATTTTAGGTTATGGCCAGTTGTTGTAATCTTTATTACAAAAGAAAAATCATCTTTAAAAGTAATTCCATGCATTATACCACAGCCAAAACATAATTCTTATTTGAGAACTGTATTGTACCTGCTGTTTAAAATAATGACAAGAAAAATCTTATACTGTTTAGTTAAATTTATTTTTAGATATGTACAAAAAAATATATCCTTAATAAAACACTTAAATTAAGAAAATACATTTATTAGACAACAATGCTGCAGGATGATGTCGCTGTACTAACTGCAAAACCTTGCAACTGCTCTTCGTTCGCTTTCAAGAAAGCGGCATGCCTCCAGGAGGTTGCAGGATTTTGGAGATTACTTCTGTCTGCGTAAGGCTTTTAGAATCAGAGCGCTTGTATAAAGCTGTGCAAAACGCATGGCGTGCCATTATGAAGCCATAATGTTAGAATAGTAGTGGTCCATTAAATTCAATTGACGATCTATGCGGGTAAAGAAAACCCATGTTCATCTCCCCCTGAAGTTCAATTGCTCCCTCTGGCGTTTATATGGATGTTTTGTATGTCGGTACACTGACAGTCTATCCACCAGAGGAAGCCTACTGACAAGACCAGCAATTATGACTCAGAACCAGTTATTAAAACCAGCATTATGGACTCTAATGAAGCAAGGCGGTTAAGCTGGACAAAAAGAATAATAACATATAATAAATAAATAAATAAATAAAAATAAATAATATAACATATCTTTGATTAGGCCTTTAACATTCAAAGGTTTTCAGAATGAAGAGAACTAGACAGAGAATATAATTATCCATACTGAGATTGTTTAAAACAAGTAATTGTAAAAGAAGAAAAATCAAATCTTACCAGTGTGAGTCTGCTGAAGGCTCCTTACCGTTAAAGATCAAGTTAAATGGTCTGTAAGCAAGCTTCTCCCAATGAGAGACTATCACACTTTCTCATGGTTCTCTGTTCTTTCTCTTGACCTGAACACTGTATCCTCTGTCTCAGTCAGTCTCACATGCCTTAGCCAGAGGGCCTCTCATCTATTTTACATGGTAAACAGGAAGTAACACAGCATGCAGGGTTAAGTTGCAATGGCCTGGATTGGATCTTGGGTTATTTAACACTCAAAGCACAGCCACTCCTTCACCCTATCAATATCATTGTGTCATCAAGTAATATAATTCAGGTTTAATATTCATTTGTTTAAAATGAAATTGATTTCTGACAGGAGAACCTTCTGTAAGAACAAAAATGTTGGGTGATCCATCCACTGTGTTGAAGCTGGCGCCATGGTAACACATCCTTGGGTCTAAGTGGCCCACTTGTTCACCACAGCTCTGTGTATCCGAGCAACAACCTGAGGATTAGGCAGGAGTGCTGCAGCCTGGGCTGTGTGTAGGTGGAGGTGCGCAGGTACTGAAGAAAAAGGTCCTCAAAGTCACAGAGATGAACAATGACCTAAGGTGGGACGCCCAAAGACTGACCAAGTGTCCTCAACATGTCCTTGTTATTGGCAGGGTCAAGCTGCAGGGACAAGTGCTGTACTGAGTCATCGTCGTAATTCTTTGATCTGGACAGAGTTAGAAAATAATCACCATAATAATCTTCAGAAAGGAATTGTAACTGATGTATTAACATGGTAGGTGGCCACGCACTTAAGCCAAAGGAAAACATATCCTGGTCCCCGAGCCCGTTCCCAGACTGTCTGAAGTTGTCACTCCATCTGAGATTGACATAGAAAACTAGAAAAGGTAGTGCAAGTCTCATCTTCATTCTTCAAGGAAAACGATTGTTTTCATATATAATTGGTATTTTTTTTAAACTGTTAACTGTGGGCAGTTGTTGGTAGTGATGAGAATTTTTTTTCTTCTTCTGTAGATTAATAGAAAAAAGAAACCAACACTCAGTGAAGAACTACAGTAAATTAATGTGCACTTGCTGGCAAAATGTATCAAATCTTTTAACATCATGTGGAATTACATGTAAAGTACAAGTACTCAATTCTGTACTTAGTGCCATCCCTATAATAATAATAACAATGATGATTATTTGGAACTAGATTAGACAGTCAACCCTTAAGAATTATGTAAGAAAGAAAACAGCTTAAGTAAGACCTACCATGAGCACAGCAGCATAATGATGACCTCATTTGGGGAGAGTCTATGGAGTGTGTCATCCTTCTTTTGTTCAACTTATTCCCTAAAAAAAACGTGTTCTCTCACAAACTCAAAGAACTTCCTTTGTCAAGGAACATATACTGGACTGTAAGAAATATGACACATACCAGAGGCACACCAAAGAAAGGAAAAATACACTTACTTGGCAAGTTTAAAATGCATATAGCTCAATAAGTGCATAATCACGAATAAGTCTGGTTTGCTTCCATACAGACTGGTCCTCATTTAGCAGAGGTAAAGTATTGGGAATTATTTTTTGACAAATTCCCTAATGCTACATCATTTGTGACGCAAGAAAGGTTCCCAACAAAACCATCAACCAGTGGACCAATAAATATTAGACGTTTAGGTCCCCCCACCAGGGCTCCTCATGTCACAAGCGGTCATATCATATTCTCCCTTGGTAACTCCCTTGTTCTCGCTCCAGCATCTTAGACTGGGCAGCAGAGGAGTAGGGAAATGAATAAAAATGTATGAATGAGATCTTTCTTAGAGAATGTGTTTCAAACAAATGTCTGTGCATGTGAGAGTGTATTTGCTAGCTGGAAACATATCTTAAACTCTACACCCAGATTCTAGTAATCTTTTAAGGTTTCAACTGGCTGCAGACTGGTGTTGTATAAGCCATAGTCTGAAATCATACAGTTGCAATAAACTGTTTGTCCACACTGTGGTAGTATGGAGCCATCAAACTGCCAACCAAATCCCCATTCTGATGCCATATAATGGGCATAAAAAGAAGAGTCACTGACTATACTGGTAGTTTAATGTTTCTCTGGCTTAACAGAAGGACGTATACTGTCTTTCCAATAACTCTTTAGAGCACAACTGTAAAGAAGACACACAAGGCCAGCAGATGTCACACAGTAAAGCCAATTACATTTGTTTGAGCAGTTATCACTGGAGGTTCATTGTGAAGCTTTTGAGTGTTTGAAGAAAATTTACAGTGACCCAAAGAGCAGACACACACACACACACACACACACACACACACACACACACACACACACACACACACACACACACACACACACACACACACACACACGCACGTACACAAATGCAAACCTGCTCTCTAAGTCAACATAATCATGACTAGTGAAGCTTTTTGATATCATTGTTTAGGAAATTTTAAAAATAAGTGTATGTAACAACCCTAAATATAAAAATACAAACAGACAAACTGGGAAAACTGTGATAAATCTGTCATTAACAACAATACACAGAAGGTTGAGCACTGTAGTCTTCAACATCCTGGAGTCTTAAGTTAAACTTTAAGCCTTGTTAAGATAATTATTACAAACTCAAACTGTCACTAAGCCACTGGAACTCTCACAACTCAGCCATGTGCTTAGTAATACTGGACACAAATGCATAATCAATATGTTAATGTGAGTATTTCTTTGGCAAAGGTTTCATGAAGGTTTAAATGGCATTTTGTTGTCTTGTTAGTTATATTTATGGCCACTGATTAATGAGTAACTTTGGGAACTAAACGGAAAGGGCGTGGAGGTCTACTTATAGACAATTAAAGTGACGCTTAGGAGCAGACTCGTGGTTCAGCCAGCTTCTTATGAGCTGATTTGATCTCTTAATTTCTCACAAAATTACAATACAAATCTGTCCATTCATAGGACATTATGGTAAGTCACATTTTTTTTTAGTATCAATACATTATTATTTATTGTATTTTTCTCACCTGTGTGAATGCAAATGACAAAGTCTTATTGTGTAAACTTTCGGCAGATGATCACTTGACTGACACTGAAACTCCTGCGTTGTTGATGTGGCCATGAAGTCCGTCAGAAACCTGTCTTCTCTCGCCTTCTGTCTGAGTATACTGCTGGCAGTGTGTCTACTGGGCTCAGGTACGATTTCTTAATCATTTGAAAGCCTTCGCAATATTTTAGTAGTCAGGAAATATCACACAAATATCCTCAGGTACCTTACTGTGTTTGGTACCAGCTCTTTTATCTCTGGGATTACTCTATTGTGTCTTTATTGTGTTTGCATTCTTTTATCGTGGCTTGATAAGATCTGAACTGAGCTGAGAACTAATGATTGTTTTGTCTAATCTACTTGCCTCTTTTCCTTTTATGTGTTTTATCTTCAGCTGCCTCTGACAGTAACAGTCTGTGGGGTAAGAAACTGAAGTTCATAGGTCGTCCTTGTTTGTGGCAGCTACACCCAAACACTGCCGTACCAGCCCTTAATGAGCTGACTGTATGCATACTTTTACGCCTCAAGCTTTTAACAGAATGGACAGGTTTTGACTACAAAGCACCAGGGCGACGAAGCATCGAGCTGGGACTTCAGGGCAAAGGTCGAAAGGGGTCAGTGTGGCTGTTTGGAAGAAAAGTACCCTTGACAAAGGAACTAAAATCAGACAAATGGTACTCTGTTTGTGTCACCTGGTCCGGACGAGCTCAGAGGCTACGAGTCTACATCGATGGAGACAAGGAGCTTGAGGCTTCTGTGGCTCCCCTCTCGCCCCAACATCTGGCCCCAAATGGCACTCTCACTCTGGGGGTGTCTCATTATGTATTAAACAGTGAGGTGCAGGAGGAGGATGGGAAGGGTCTGCTCGGCGACATTGGTCTGTTCAGGATGTGGGCGAGAGAATGGAGCGCCGAGGAAATGAGAGAAAAGAGTTGTTCTGATGGAGATGTGGTGAGCTGGGACTTGCGACAGTGGAAATACAACTGCCCTCCAGAGCCAGACAGCCATCTACACTGTGGTAAATACAGTTTGACCTTTTTCAATTGCATTTCATGGTCAATCAGGTTAGAAAAATAAATCACTAACAGTTTTCCCCGCCTGTTCACAAAACTAGGCAATCAGGGTGAACGTTGAATGAGTGGGCAGATAATACACTTTGCTGTTCAGTAGCTAAAGTGCAAGGTCAAAGAAAGGGCGAACAACACATTCCTAAGTTCATAAAACACCTTGGTGTTAGGTCTAACATTTTTCTTTCTTATTGTTTTTTTTAGCATGGTCACTGTACAAAATCAAAATGTGGACATTCTTGGATACGTCTCTGAGGGCTGGAAAATGTCCTATGTCGCTGGAGGAAGTCACAAGAAACTGGGTATGAAAAATACGAGACGATATGGATTGGATTTTCCAACCAATGACATTGAACAAACAGCCAGAATGAAATGATTTGCCTTTGTTGTCGTCTCTTATCAGCTGGAGAGCATTTTCCCTCCAAGGATTTCTGTCCGTGACGTCTTTGTGTCATCTCCAAGGTAACACAACTTCAGTTTGAAAAACACTCCTGTACGTTTATCAATTCTGCCATACAAATAAATAAACAACAGTTAATAAAAGATTGCACCCCAATCACACCTATGAGCCAATTACAACAATACCAAAAGTGTTAGTGAGATGTAACAGTTGTTATTGGTCAAGTAGAACACATTTAAAACATATACGCAGTTTAGATTTGTTTGGGATAAGTGAATTGTGTTTTATGAATGTATGCAATTAGATGTATTTTTTTTTTTTTTAAATTGGAAAGCTGGCAGAACCTAAAGCAAAGTGACAAGTTCAATATTTCTCTGGAATCGTATTGGTGTAAATTTAAACACAGCACTATGTATTCATAATAAATAGTGTGAATTTGTAGTGCAATGCTTGAGGAATGAACTGAGTTACTTTTCACTTCTGTTGGCTGGTGTTTCATCAAGATCCAGAAGCTCTGGGCTTGTATTGGCAGTGAATTACAGGGATGACTGGTGCATTATTAGACTCTGATCAAAGTGTTGCTCCCTGACTATGACTCCTGTCTGTAATTTCTCTTATCTGTGTTCCCATACAGCAGAAGCTGCCATGGGGTTAATAATTTTGCAGCTCTGCATGTGCAACGACCTCAGGTACACCACTATAAGTGCTCAGTTTGATTTTCCATGGAAAGAAGAAGCAATATCCTCAAAGAGCGATTAGAGAACAGATGAAGTGCTTGAGACAGTTTTCTTTTCTGAGGAAATGAATACCGGTAATACAGCTTTAGTAAATATATAACACAGCTTTGTGTTTCCAGGCATCATTGGCATCCTCCGCCTGTGATAACTGGTAAGTCCCACAGTTTAAAAGAAGGCCGCATGACACAAGATGGACACAAGATAATTTCCAAACTTAGGTAAAGATAACATGAGGAGTGTCATTGCGATTCATCTCAAGTTTCAGCTGTGAAGTCTATGTGAACGTGGATCCTGCTGTTAAAGTGGACGTGGTTCAGGCAAACATCACTGCTCTGCTGAGTGGGAGCTACTCTTCTGACTTCCTCAGCCTGACAGTTGACCCATATAGCATCAGCGTCCTACCTGTAGGTACGTTTAGTCTCTAGAGTACACGTCTCTTCCTCTCATGAAAGCCAGCAAAATGTAGTCATAGTTGTGTGTGAGTGGACTTCTGCCAAAGATTAACCAGACGTAGATTTTTATGACCATTGAAATTGTCCTGAAAAAGGATGTTGGTGTCACGTGTATGTACATACATAATTATGCAATATTTGTTTAGTTCTGTGTTTTATAGACACAAAGAAGTCTCTGGCTCTAATTGGAAATGTTTACCTGAAGCAAGAATATTAAAAATATCAATTTGAGTAATTCAATTAACCTAACACTTTCTCTGATATTGTTTAGTTACCAAATTAAAAGGATGGTGCATTCTGCAGATACATGCATAACAAGGATAAATGATATCAGCACCTGCAGAAATACATATAATTAATACATATCAGATACAGGACATTTTTGTGTTACTTAAAATACTTATCAGATGTTTTAATCAGTCTAAGAAAAAAACCCTAATTAATATTCCCACAGTCAGCTATTTTCAACTTTTTTTTTTTTAAATGTTCCTTTTTTTAATGTTAGTGAGTCATATAATTGAATTCAATTTCAGAGTCTTTCCCTGAAGTGACAAAACCAACTCCGACTGTCATCACTGAATTAACTACATCAGGTGAGCTCGCAAGAAAGGATTAAGCATCAGTTTCTTAGAGCATGTTTGCAGATTTTAATATTAAATTCAAAAAGTCTGTAAAAGGCACTTTTGTTTTCTTATGTTTGAAGGGTATTCTTGTAAATGTTGTCCTTTGATTAACAAAAACAGGTCCAACTGAAAGCCTGCCAGCTCGACCTGTCAACACGTCAACGACTGGAGAGCCTTTAGATCTCAATGAAACCATCGGTCAGTTTTTAGAAAAAAAACGAAATACATCATTTTCCATCCTCCTCTGTAATTTCTTCTTCACAGTGTTGAAGAACTTTGTCCAACGAGAGAACGCTTTTTTTTAAGGCAAAGTTTTGGGCTTTTGTGGCCTTATTTAGATAATAGTATAGTGAATAGAGTAGGAAACTGGGGTGGAGTGACATGGGGGGAAAAGAGCTGAGGGCCTGATTGAACTCGAGCTGTCTGCTTCAAGGACTACAGCTTTTGCACAGATGGCGCAAACTTAGTCTACTGCTATGCCAACGGACATCCCAGAAAACGTTTTTAATTGGAGACAGCATTGAAACAGTCACAATACACGTTTAGATCACAAAAAGGTCAATTATAATATACATATAAGTGCAACAGAAAAGTGGATAGTAGACCTACCGACAAACACAGCAAAGTAAATATTAATGTCATTAAGGCCATGTGCTGATTCAAGAGGGAATTGCTTTATATTTCAAAGTGAAGGTTTTAATTGTGTTTTAAAACCTGAAACTCTATCAAAAGGAATCCTGATCAGTGTGGCTAAACTTTTGGGGATTTTGGAATTATTCTACTTGCTTATTTGATTGTTCCCTGTCTTAAGCACCACATTTAAATGTTGTTTCAACAAATCTGCAAATGTATGCCTGATTGGAAATATCTCAGTCAATATGCCTCCCTGAATGATGCATCGTCTGCCTTCTTGTTTTTGCAGTTGGGCCAGATTTGTTCTTCAGAGTTGATCTGAACTTGAGTATTACAGGCAGTCCTACAAATCCAAAGGGTGACATAACGACATGGGTAAGAGACCCACACAAAAACACTTAGTCATTTTCTCCAACGAAAACAACCTTACACTGAGTTATTCTCTTGGGTCTAAAGGTGAAAAATCAGCTGGAGGTGAATAACAGCATGATTGTACTGAACCTCATCATAGAAGAGGTTAATGGCAGGTGGGCACTGGATTTATTAGTTATGGCATACCTAGCATTCAGGTTATATCAATATATGTCACATGAAGCTCTTTGAAAAAGATGAAATCTCTTTTTTGTACTGCATAGGTACATGGAGCAGTACAATGGACACGTGGTGAGTATATATATGTCATTGTTATCGTATCCAACTTAAATAAAAGAAGACAAACAAAACTAATAAGTGCAATTTATTTTATATTTCAAACTATTTTCCACAGAAGTTGAATCAAATCGTCAAATAAGAATTCATATTGAAGTCATTACAGTACATCACTCTGATTCCTTTCTTTTAGATTTTGGACGGCCAACAAACACAGTAGGTGACTGAACAAAGAAAACCATAATGATGCTGAAAGCTGAAGCCTCTCTGTTTTCTTCTGTAACACAGCTGGATTTGTACTGAACTCTGGATTGACTGTATCAAAGCCTTGAAGTTAAAACTCATGTTGTGTTTTTCATCTACAGATATAACTGTACCTTCCATGTTCAGGAATTCAACATGAACAGTGTGGAAAGTAATAAAGCTCTAATCCATGCCGCACTGACGTCAAAGTATGAAAATGGATCCTTTACTATACAAACTATGAACTTAGTGATCAAGCATATAGGTGAGACCATTTTCTCAACACCATTTGGAAAGAGAACTTACCAGTAGTCTAGTTATGAAATTAAACTTGACTGCGCATATTTTCTTTTTTTAGTGCCAGAAAACTGCTTAGAGGAAACCACTTTCACAATCTTTGGAGAATATATTTGGCCTGAAGCATTTCCAGAAGTTAAACAGGAAATGGGATGCAAGAAGCCAAAATCAGAAAGAGCCTCCAGGCTTTGGTAAGAAATTAACTTAAACCATACCCAATGTGTTTCCACAGTATAGTCAGATTGCTGGTTTATGACAAGGTTCAAACCTATTTGATCTTTGAGTCTGTTTCCATGGAGACAGCTGAGCGGTACAAGAGAATTCCCTCAATAACAATGTCCTGTTTCAATCAATCATCCCATTTACTGCACATATAAGCTGATAGATCCCTGCCAGTGTTTAACACATGCAAAAATCAATTTCCTATAAGTGAACTATTATTAGTGCAATAAAGGGCTTCCATCTCCCTTGTGTTATTTTTGCTTAATTAAATATCACTGAAGGGACAGGGACAGGGACTCAGGTTTATGGTCTGTTAGTGTTAATGGCACTCTGCTTTGATAGTTATGAAGTCCAAACACAGTCATCAAGAGAGGACAGGTGGTTTTATAGACTTACCACCACCCTTTTTGGAAACTGGCAATAAATGCATTAGCCAAAGACTGAGCTTGACTTTGCATTCATAAGCTCCTAAGTAGGAAAAATGTGTGTTGTATTGCATTGCTCATAACCGACCACCAACCTAAGAAAAAAAAGATCTGCTGAGTATCTGGTAACATGATGTTATGACTGTACAAGTCACTGCAGTTTTCAAATTGCAATATTTTCTTTTCCCAAACTTGTCCAAGGTGTACAACTAGCCTGTTTTTACTGTAAACTTAAATGATGAAGAAACACGAGGAATACAAAGGAGAAATCCTTGCTGCATCTTATCCCATCTCCCCCTATCCCATTTTTCTTTTGTAACATAACGATGAGTAAGGTCTTTAAATTTAAATTCTGTCTTTACACTTTGTTAATGAGTCATGCAACACACACATAGGCTGAAATATACACACGCACAAACAGGATCCTATGGACATGCAGTAATGGAGAGATGTCAGAGTGAGGGAGTTTACAAACCAGTTAAGTTACCAGTTAGTTCACCACCTTAAGGTGGATTCAGGGCAGACTTGGGCTGACCTGCTACCATTTGTTTGTAGCCTAAAGTCACTGAAAAGAATACAATTATTTGTGGATTATCAGATGAAAAGAAGGCGTTTGTTTACTTTTCCTTTTGTCATATTCACTCTGATTTTCTACTCCCTACAGCAAGTTAGACATTGAAACTGACCGGACCAGCTGGTCTGTTCCTGATATGACAAATTGTAAACCATTTGTAACCATATCAGACTTGGAAAATATCAATGTTACTACTGGTAAGAGGATCAGCCGTACGAAAATCATTTTATATTTCATTGCTTTTCATTTTATAGAAAAAGAAAAGATTGCCGCTTTAGAAAGCCCAATAAATAAAGAAATACCCTTTCTTGATCATTCTTTTTTCCTTATCAAACTAAAAACTTGCAAAACATGTTTAAAAACAATGATGAACTCATTGGTTTTCAGGTAACGCGGAGCAGGTGGTGGACATGATTCAGGACCTTGTAAGTAATCAGTTAGAAAACGATGCAGAGCTCTTTTCCGCTGATCTGGATACAGTTGTGGACAAGCTCGGTGAAGTGGTTGATGCCAGTGTCGTCATACCTGCTGTTGGTGCAGATATTGTCAATATTGTTGCTGATATCCTGCTTTCCAAAACTGACATCACTCCTGTGGCTAGCATGTAAGTGGAGAGAGAAGTGGGTCATCTCAGAAAGTGATATCCCATCTAAAATCTTGTTTGTATTAATCTTAACTTTCTGTTGATATGTATGACTTCCTCTCTTTGGAAATAGTGTCCTTAATCTAACAGAGAGAATGGGTAACAAAATGGATTTCCCAGATGAATCTATCAATGTAACAGCACCTTCACTGGCCCTGTCCATGGTCAATGTAGACCCAGGTGACTTCAGAGGCCTCACCTTTGGTGTGTCCTGCACTTCTCCAATCCTAAACCCAAAGGTGGGTTGCTATAATGCAATAATATGCTCCAAAATGTTTTACAGGCAAGGCAGATTTCTGTGGCATCCTTGAGCAAATGTGAAATGTAAAAAATGTGTTGAAGCAAACTTTGACATCTTAGGCAGTCATGCCACATTTACTTTTAGCAAGGTAGAGCAAATAAAAAAAACTGGTTGTCAGGAGGAGTTTGATTTAGATTAGCAAGTGATGAGAAATACTGCTGTACCAACCCTGCAATTTAATGTAATTGTTTCTATTCAGATTTTTGTCAAACAGAGCTTTGTGAGTGAACCGCTCCCTGACACAGATGCGACTATCTCTTTGCCCCCTGCCCTCCACGACCTTTTCCTTCCTGGAGAGGATAATAAAACCCGTATCCAGTTTCAATTCTATGGCACAGAAGAACTTTTTCAGGTACTTCTATTTAAAAAAAAAAAAAAAAAAAAGATTGGTAGCATGTTTTGCTGTTGTTTCTGTTGTTTTATCATCTACGTTAAGACAGAGAATTTCACGTTTACTGGAAAACGCACATAATATAATCTTGAATCCACTCAGAAATAATATTTACCACTGGAGTATAAGAATGTGTTTTTCCAAAATGTCAAACTTTTACATAAGGAAAAACAAAGACAGTAAAATATGAATATTTTGCCAATATTAATGAATACTTCTATTCATTACTCCTTTTGTTACCATGAGTTTCTAATTGACCATTTAATTAAAACTGTCATACTTCATACATTCAATTATAGTCCTGCAAACCTTTTCTATTTTCAATAGGATCCAGACCTCAACAATGGAGCACAGAGCAGCTTGGCATTGAATTCATACATAGTGTCTGCCAGCGTCAATGGCAGCCATGTACACAACTTAAAGGATAAGGTGGTTGTGACCTTGAACCATCAAAAACCCAAACAGGTGAGGAATTTTACCTTCATTGATCAATTAGATGAGTATTTGACTCTACAACTAAATCACTTCCCTGTTTTGTTTTGTTTTGTTTTGTTTTGTCACAGCAAGAGTTTGAGGTACGCTGTGTGTTTTGGGATTTCCAGAAAAATGGTAAATTTGTCATTATTATTATTTTTTATGTTTACAGATGAGATGATTTATAGAAATTGGACTTCATAGTGCTAACAAAGGTCTCTTAACATGCACATCTGTGTGATTATTGATAAGTGATGTGTGTGTGTGTGTGTGTGTGTGTGTGTGTGTGTGTGTGTGTGAGTCAGCCGGGCAGGGGGGTTGGAACAGCGGAGGTTGTGAGACTCAGAGTATCTCTTCTAATCGGACCAGCTGCCTGTGTGATCACCTCACTCATTTTGCTGTGCTGCTGGTGAGTCATTGGTTTGCATTTATATAAATAAAACCGGGGAACAGAAAACTCCCACAAACCCCAGCCTGCTGTGTGCAATCTGGCCAGAAGCTAACTGCCTACATCTATTTCTGCCAATGACACAAGATGCTGACGTAAAGGCCACAATGTGGATTTTCTTTTTTCTTGAATTCAGTTTGGATTATGATGTGTTTTAACAGCTGGCACTGACCCTTGCCAGAATGTCCTTTCATGTGCCACCACTAGAGGGCAATTCCCTCAGTGACATCTTCCATTGGTTTCTGAAGCGTAGTTTTGAAGCTCAATGATTGTAGCCATGCCTCAAGCAAACTTTTGGTCAACCTTCTCCTGGGCCTTTAGCCTCATGGCAAACAACTAGAGTGATCGGATCAGCCATGCCCCTATAATTAACTCTGTACAGCGTATGCCAATAGCTATTTAGACCAAATTTCTCACTGAACAACATGTTTATTTGTGCTGTAAAAATAAGCATTTTAATATGGGTGTGTTTGGGACTTACATGGCTTTTGCAGCCAGCCTCAAGTGGACACTCGAGGAACTGAAGTGTTTGGCTTAATTTCTCAACAGCCACTTGATCTTTTTCTCATAATGTATAAAATGTTTGTTCTGCTTTTTATCCAGGATGTATCCAGGAGGGATCTCAGCGATACTGACAGTCAGATCCTGACAGTGATTTCATATCTTGGTTGTGGTATATCATCCATCTTTTTGGGCATCACTCTTCTCACCTACCTTGCTTTTGAGTGAGTCCCTTTGAGCAACACTAACTGAGCTATCGCAGTCTGGCAGACAGCGACTGCATCAAGTCAGAACATTAACTTAAATAAGTTATTGGAATGATAATAGAATCACTCCGCCTCTCTTTCTTCCCCGCATTTCCTGTCTATCTTCTTCGGGTGTCCTATCAAATACATGTCAAAAGGCCCCAAGAAAATCCTCCAAAATATGAATGAAATAAAAAACACACACATTTTTGGAACATCTTATTAAGTATTAAACCTAATCCATAAAGGCGAAGTCTTATAAGGAGCAACTTTGTCACCCAAGAATTTTATATCTTAATAATATTCAAGGATTATTTTATTATCAAATAAAGTACATTTATTATGTAGTAGTAAATCGTGGCAAAGAAAACCAGTTTTGTCTATTTGCACAGGCTTAACACCTGCATGACACCAAAAGGCTTCCAACAAGCATTCAGAATTGAATTTATGTTTCTTCTCTCTGCTCGTGTTTATCTCATTTCAGAAAGCTGCGTCGAGACAACCCATCTAAGATACTTATCAACCTGTCAGCTGCCCTGCTGGGGTTGGGCATGCTCTTCCTTCTCAACTCCTGGCTGTCATCTTTCTCCAACTACGGCCTGTGCATTGCCACTGGTGCGTCGCTGCACTACTTCCTGCTGGCTTCTTTCACCTGGATGGGCCTGGAGGCTGTGCACATGTACCTCGCACTTGTCAAGGTCTTCAACATCTACATTCCTTCCTACATCCTCAAGTTCTGCGCCGCAGGATGGGGTAAGACAAGACCCCTCGAAGCTCCTCACTGCAAGTAGAACACGTCCAGGATCAGTCGGAATGAATGATACGATGAATCAGTGATAGATTTGATTGGTTGAGGGTTGAGCTGCGAGGGGGAACAGGGATTTTTTTCACACTTTCTTTTATGACTTTCTTTTCAATAATTGCCAAAAAATGTATCATAAATAACTGTGAAATCTTGTACATAGGTAGGAAACAATCGGAATATTATTTTTCTTACCATATGAGTAATGAATCAGCTATGATTGAGCCACATAAACCAGATTCTTTTTTCTCTAAGGTATTCCTCTGGTAATAGTCAGCATAGTGTTGGCCATGGATAAAGATGCGTATGGAAATGCTACACCTGAAGAGGCTAAAGTGGGGCTTCAGTCCATTGAGCAATTGTAAGTAAAAGAACTGTGTGAGTCATCTCCTTCTCAGGCGCATGTTGTCTAAAGACATAGTGAGATCAGTCATATAAGTGCATGATAACATACATTAATTTATGTATTAATTAATTTAGAGGTCAACACTAAGCAGCATATCAGACTATAAATAAAGGCGGTCAATGACATGAGTGATAAATCCCAGTGTAAATGTCATAATGAGGAACTTTCTCCCTCCCTCCAGCTGCTGGCTGCAGAATGACGTCTTCTTCTACGTGACGGTGGTGGCTTTTTTTCTTCTGATCCTGTTGTGCAACATCTTCGTGTTCATCAAGGTTCTGGTTCAGATCAGACAGATGAGGTTCAATAAGTCATCAGCAAACAGCCGCACGTCTCTGCAGGACCTGAGGGCAGTGGCCAGTCTCACTGTCCTGTTGGGCCTGACCTGGTCAATGGGCTTCTTTTCATTTGGCCCAGGAAGAGTGGCCATGCTGTACCTGTTCTGCATCTTCAACACTTCACAGGGTAACAAAAGGGGCTGTAGCTGAGGGTGAATAGCTAAAAAATAAAATAAGAGTGGGCCATTTTCAACCAATCTGAATTGTGTTAGTGTTAAGCAACATTGAGGTATTTTGCATATTTCAAACAAGGGATTGTTTGGACATTTACCATCATTCATTTCCCAGTTTATCTTGTGGTTTGGCTGTTTTCTTTTGGAAGTTATAATCAGACTTAATGGCACAGAAAGAATGAATATGATGCAGAAACAAAGACACACCTATGTCTTTACCATGTTATAATAAAAGAGGAGGGAGTTTATTGTCTCTTCTCTTTGTTCCAGGTTTCTTCATTTTTTTGTTTCACTGTCTGATGAAGGAGAATGTGAGGAAGCAGTGGAGAATTCACTTGTGTTGTGGACGTTTCAGACCCAATAATGACTCAGGTACCATTGAAAAGCCCAACAATGCTTAAATGTGAAGGGAATGTCAAAGTATAATAGCAAGAATTTGAGCAATTTCTCTTTCTCTTTCTTGTCTCCTGTGTTCAGACTGGAGCCGCTCTGCCACAGCCGGTGGTGGTCGCCCCAAAAAGAGCATTCTGGTTAACACTGTCTCAGTGGCTTCTGATAACACCACCACCAGGAAGGTGTCAGATTCCTCGACAGGATCAGCACCAAACCACCACCAGAGGGCGTGAGTGGGCCTCCGTGTATGTCTTGTTTTAAAACGCTCCCTGGCAAAGTGCATTGTTCAAAGAAGAAAAGAAAATCACTTGTTTATGTTTTTTTTTTCTAATACAGTTCATGCGAGGTTTGCTACCAACTGTCTCTGCAGCAGCTCTTATATGCTGTAGCACTGTGCTTTTAATTTAAGTGTATCTGCAATTTCAATGATAATAAAAACATTATTGTTGAACCTTTTTGTGTGTTTTAATTTTCCACATCGCTACACAATCCACACAATGTCGGAAAACTGATTTTTCTTTTTTTTTGTGAGTAAAGATTGAAATGCATTCAGACAACATATATCGCTTGTCTGTAAAATTAAGAGTTTTAACACAATAATATTTTTCTTGACTATTGTTGCAACTGAAATAGCAACAATAACTAACAATAGTTATCTTCAATTAAAGGCTAACAATAAATCTTCACAAATAGCAAAAACTGCAGCTCTTGTGACATTACTAATTAATTCCTTACTAAATAAGAGTATGTGATTTTTGTTGATAAAATTTTTCCTAGGACATTTTTTGCATAGAATTAGGTTTATCAGTAAAAACAAAACATCAGAAATATCACCACTCCTCTGAGCAGCACTTTTTGTTCTGTTCACACTGAGTGTTAAAAAATAAATAGAAGAACCTCAAATCAACCATTGAATACATGAAGGCCCTTCTTTTTATTTAAAGGTTTATTTTTGGGCTTTATTTATAGATAGGACAGTGGATAGAGTCATGGAGAGAGTGGGGGAATGACATGCAGGAAAAGAGTCACAGGTTGGATTTGAGCCTGGGACGTCCGCTTAGAGGACAACAGCCTCCTTACATAGGGCGTGCACTAACCACTAGGCTACCGGTACCCCATGAATCCCTCCTTAAGATATGGTGATCCATTCAAAATGAATAAAGAATCTCTTTTATTTGCACTATTTACCCTGTTAAAGAGGTTTAACTTCATGTTATCTCCATTATGTTAAAACTTTAAGAATAACACAGAATCATCTCAGCCAGTAAATGACATCAGAAGTGCAATCAACTTGTGTTGAAGTTTAAGACAGCGGTGGTAGGAATGTTTGTCAGATGTCTTTCAGGTTTTCGTGAAACTGGATGGATGACATTCTAGTCATAGCTGTCTGCATTCACACACCCTCCCAGTCTAACGCACCAAGAACCTTATGAGGCTCAGTATGCAAAACGTTGTTTTTTCTGTAGAGGAAGGGAAGAAACAAGGACACCTCCTGTAGCTTCCTTAAATCAGGTTATTGAGTCTGATCTTTAAACTCGAGCTAAGGGGTACTTTTTTTTTTACGACAACACTGGCTGCGGCCCATGTGGATGAACACTTCAGCTTTATTCGAGCAGTCAATGAAAGGACACACTCACTGTTCATCTTTGGTCAATCATCAGGTCAGGTAAGAGAAGAAAGTTATTTACAATATCCAACAAAGTGGTTTAAATGATCAATTCAGCTAAGTATGTATGTTTATTTTGGTTCGCACTATGGGATGGATGTGATCTAATTATTTGCACTTCAGTCAGAATGGTTTTCCCAAAATAGGACACATTCAGTATGCCTTTCAGCCCTTTTTTTTAATCCTTTTTTTTATGTATGCCGTGCAAAATAGCACAAAAAGCTATTCTTATTTTGTCCTTTTGGAACATCCAACCACAAAAGAGTTCCAGTTATGAAGATTTCCCAGTATTGATCTTGGTTGCTGGATTTATTATTTTTTCCATCATGTTTTCGGAGTTTATATGATTAAAGACACAATTTCTGAGTCATAAAAATGTATTGTATTTACGTTTACTTTATCCACTTGCTGTTTGCGTTCCTGTTTGTGTGCTATCATCAGTTTCAAAGAGATGCCACTGATTCATGACATGAGTCCTCCAGGGCAAGTCCAGATTAAACTGCTTCAGATGTGCAGATAAAGAGAGACGTTACACCTCTGGAGAAGAGTTTGATTATATATTGCCAAAAACTTTTTTGGCAATTTTGGCAAAACTGAAAAGGAAAAACTTTAATTTAACAGACAGACTTCCCGAGCAGAACTATATTCACTGGTTAACATTGATCTTTATATTGGACATTTTATAACTGTTGCATTAAACCTGTGGAATAATGCATGGTCAATTACAGAAATACTGGTATGGTTTGGGCAGCTTCTTATGATCCTGTATTTGTCTCTGTTTTCAGTGACAGCTGGCCCAATGGAGGACAGAACAGACACTCCAATGGCTGTGAAGGTGGAGAAGCATTCTCAGTATGTCATCCTGACTTACTTCCAGGGGGACATCAACAGCATGGTAGATGCTCACTTCACTCGTGCACTCAACAAAGTCTACAAGGCCAAGGCACCGGCAGCAAAAACAAAGAAAATACGTAAAACTATTAAAATGGGTAAGCAAAAAAAAAAGTCATCACTGTATTGGCCTAACTGATTATAAACAGCACAATCAATCCAAATCATCCTGAAAACATGTCCTTTTTTCTTATACCTGGCAGAAGATAGCATCCCCTGTCAGGGGAGTGCTGTTGACCCTTACTCAGAGTCACAGGTCCCTCCTGTAGCAGGACGTCTCCTGACCTTCAGTCCTGCAGACAACGTTCCTGACTCATGGCACTCGTTCACTGGCAGGGCAGGAGAGGGTCCAGGGTTGCCATACTCCATGTCACAAGATGGTTTGAGTGTAACCGGACAGCAATACGCCACATCCCTGCTCAACCTACTGCATAATGACCGGGGTGATATGGGACCCAGCACGGCCTCCAACTCGAAGCCAGAGGGGCTCCCAAGCTGGACGGTGCCACAAGGATTCAGAGAGTCTGTAGACCCTGCTTTGGGCTATGAAACTGGTAAGCCTTTAAAATAACATATTTGAAAAAAGGAATTGCAACCATTTAAAAAATAAATAAATTGCTTTGATAGAAAACAGACATTTATCCATTCCTCTATCTTAATATGGTACATCAGACATATAAGTAACCTCATAGATAATTATCAATATATCAATACAACAAAAAGGGGACATTTAGGTGTTTGTAAAGCTGCAATCTGACTTAATTCTCTGTTATTTAATGTCTGAGCAATTAATTTTTTTGTTTCAATTCTTGAAGAAGCTGAAACTGACGATTAAGAGCAAAAACTCATTGTCATCTGGTTTAATATACTGTCATTGGATTTTGAAACCAGTGGAGTCTCCCCCTACTGGCTATTAGAGAAAAAAGCAGGCACGCAGTAGGCACACAAAATGCACGCACGAGGCACTTGGCTTGACTATTGGCTTCACTTATGAAACCAGAGCAAAATTACTTCCTTGGTCTTTTGTGGCCCTGAAGGAGTTTTTCCAAAGTTGACAAAACTGCTTTTTGTGATTGTATGATTTTATCACTGCACTTTAGTGTTGGAATCTTTAAAGGTGCAGTATGGAGTATTGGTAGTGAAATTTGAAAGTTGGAGAAGTGAAACAATTCTATGCTATATTTTGTGAACTGAAAACACACACTTTACTCAAAGAAAAAAACGGGTCCCTGAACACTGTTTAAAGCATAAAAGCTACCAGGAGAGGTAAGTTTTAACTGTTGCACGCCCACCACCATAACTTCTTGGGTAGCATTTTATCTACAAACTGTGTTACAGGGACCACACAGTTTGTTTCTCCAACTTCGAAATTTCTCTACCAAAACTCCATGGTGCACCTTTAAGTTGACAAGAAAAAGCCGGCATAACACAGTGGAGATTTGTCGTTCATAACTAGACATGAAAAGTCTTTCAAAAAGAAAGAACTGAGTTGCATTGTGGGTGGGGAAAATAAAATGGAAAATCCTGCGTATGTGTTGTCGTTTTTTATCATCTATATCTTGCAACTGCCCCAGCTGAAAGAAACTTAATACACTTTTTAACCACGAATGGAAAAAGCTTTTAAACTTTAATGAACATAACTCCTCTATTACTAGAATTTAGGTGTTTCCCTTTTGGAAAAGAAGACACATCAGGTGCTTTTCACTTTGTTTTCAGAGAAAATCATTAGTAGTTGGAATAGCTATCTTTTAGTTGAAAATGATGCATTCCTACAGCAGAAACAATGATGCACCATAAAGCATGTAGGGCTCCTAAAAAGTGTTCATTTCTGAATAAATTCACACTTTGTTCAGAGTTAATGAGGAATGATTAATTAAGAATGAGGTCAGTATGCTGGTTCACAGAAATGAAGAAGGTAGTCATCAGAAAACTGGCAACCTATAATTATGTTATTCTATTAATAGCACTTGTTAGGTATGTGGTAGTTTCCGTACTTCCTTACAGGTGTTATCTCAGGAGTCTGTTTCTTACTCTGAGAAATGCTAATGTGTTAAAAAATAATTCACTCAGTCGGCTTGTTTACAAAGCTGACCCTGTGCATCCATGAGAGCTGCTTATCATTATTGCTGTCTTTGTCTCCTCTCTGTAAGGACGCCATCTGGAAAAGAAAGACCTGTACTGGTATTGAAGCATGAGCGGCTGGCGCAGAAGAAACAGAGAACAATCTCAACTTTCTGTTCACCTAGTAGCAGTCAAATATATCCTCGTCAAACAAGACTCTTGAGCGTTATCAGAGTACACTGTGACGAAACAGCCGTGCTTCCATTCTATCGCCCGCTCTTTCGATTTCTCAGTCAGATGACCTCAGTACCTCAGTATGTAATAACTGGAACAACCTTTTTCTGAAAGTGAACAGTCTCTGACAAACCTGTTCTTCAACTCTGTCAGTACTCCTGTAGAGCTAAGGGCTCAGTATATGTCGTTGCTTCCTTTGCAGGTTATTTGAATGAAGGGCATTTTCTTGTGCTTTTAATCAGGCAATTCTCTTAGTGGGCCTACACAAGTAAATAGACCAGTATTAAGTTAAAGTGTTTGAATATTGATGTTAATAACTGCGTACAGCTCATAAAGATGTGTTTTAGTAGTGGTAGAATATTTCATATACCAAAACAAACAAACAAAAAAATGAAGGATAGTGATGTTATTTTATGACTTTCTTTAAATGTAAGGGAATCTTCAAATATTGTTGTGTGTTGTCCTCAATTAAACGATGTAGAAATAAACATATATGGCAGAAAAAAAGAAAAGAAAAAAAACATGAACATTTATCCACACTCCACAGAGACGCTGGAAATGAACCAAGTTGGAAAATGAATTCACTGAGAAAGTGCTCACCTAACTGTAATGTAGATGGAATGGAAAATGTCTGTCACAAAATGGCACAAGTTTGTAATCAAATCAACATTTTAATTTCACTTCTTAAATATGGGGTTAGTTCTGTATCTTTTGAGCAAACTGGACACCGGCCTCAAGGAGATCTTTTTGAGGGACTACTATATTTTTTTAAATTATAGTGTATATGCAATTGTTAATGACATTTTCAACGGATTTTCTGGGACAGACTGGAACCCAACCAAGCTGTAACATTCAACCTTTTTACACGAGGTGAGTTCTAAATCCATTGGGCTAACTTGATGGCCTTGAGTGGTTGCTAAAAGTTTAGAAATTATTCTAGTTTTTTAATTTTTGAAATGTAAATGGTCAACTCAATGTAGATTGAGTTCCAACCCAGCCGTCAGTAATAATTACCACATCACCAAACCGTGTTATGGTATATATATTTTTTATTACATTCAAAAGTGTGGTGCAGACTCCAGTGTGAAGGAGCCAGATCATGCAAACTCCACTAACCAAGCACCACTGTACCAGCAAGCCCCCATCAGAGCTGGAGTAAAAAAACACAACAGGGTTTCGTTATATATAAGCCAATTAATGAGCTTGGCTACTTGTGCCTGCAATCTGAATGCTGCCTTACATCCATTTGTATGTAAAATAAGATGATTCATTTACAACACATGTTGAATCAACAGTCTGGCATGTTTAGCGTTCGCTCACCAACTGGTCCTGTCGTTGTCAGAGATACATGATGACAGTATTCACATTTCACTGCCGACAACATTCATGGAAACAGATGGAGGAGTTGCCATCTCCACATGAAGAGGGAGGATTATTGATGTTAATTTGCTAATATTAGTTTCTTACCATCTGGAACCGCATGAACAGTGGTTACCGAACTGGGCACTGGTCCAGTGGATTAATGGACTCCCAAGTCATGTTCAGGCTTATGTGAAATAAGATGCCTTTTAAGTAACGGTCCAAGGCATTTAAAAAAAAACTGAGTTTCAAAAAGGGATCATGCAGGAGCAGAGAGTACCTCTGTACTGTAATTAGACATGAAAACACAAAAGACATCTTTGTTTTCAAGGCATGAGTCTGCAAAGGAAACTCTGGGACCCATGAAAAGCCCAATGTGGGCTCCACCACTACAGCCCAAGTCAACCTCGCACAATATAACCACACCTCCATTATACTTATTTAAGCAGCTTAGAAAAACAATAATTCTGTGTTACACCCTGAACATTTGTAATCAATAACCAGAAGGGAGGAAGCCTGATATTTTCTCAGTAGGCTACATCAGCCTTGACTTAACTTGTTAGTAAAGGTTTACATGCTAAGATGCTAATTAAGATGCTAAACACAGTGAATGTTATACATGTCAGTAATTTAGCATTTTCATAGCAGTAGATAGTGCAAATGGTCACTGTCTTGAACATCTTAACACAGTGGCTAGTATGAGTGGAGATTTGTTGTACTTGTTTTTAAAAAAATCAAAGACTTAACGTCTACCTCTTAGTCACCATTAATTAACAAACAAAACAACATAACAGACAAAGAAGGACCCGTATCTAGATTTTCGATGTTTGGTTCAACATTTTACTTTCGCTATTTCCCTGCCCTCTTTTAGTTATGATATTACCTTGTTTCGCTTTTTCCTGCTTTGCGATCAAATGCTGTTTTTCAATTCTAAAATGATACAATGTGCGGTTGCTTGAAAAAAAAAAAAAAAGTCTCAAAAAATGATTCACTTGATATTTTATCGCCTTTTAATACCTCTTCCATTCAAACCATATTATATAATATGACGGTGGAACAATAGGTGACAAGAACATGGTAATGCAAGCTAACCCTGAGTTTCAATTATGTCAGTATTCATATGGTAATTTATCATTTGACAGCACTGGAAGCTTACTGAGAGACTATAATTAACTGTCCTTCAAAGAGGGCTTGTTGCTTCTCTGAATCCATCACACCATTATCATTCTGGGGCATTTCAGAGCCGGTTCATGCTATATATGCCAGAAGAAGTAATCCAGCGTCCAATTTGTATTTGTATGAATTTTCTTAATTCCAACAGTTCGTAAAATATGATTGTATTCCTCCACACAAGATTTTACCATTGGTTTACTAACTGTGAACACCTTGTTGAAAATATTTCATGTGGATAGTACAACCATTGTAAAGGAGCTTAAAATAACAATTAACTTTTTGGATATATGCATGAGATGTCAGAGGATTTCTACTTCAAAATAATGTTAAACAAAACCCAGAATAGAGATGCATAAACATATCTTCATAATTCTGAATATTCTTGTTATCCTTTGTTGTTTCAAGAACACAGCACATGTTATTGCAACATTGACTTATAAAACATAAAGTTTTAGATAAAAGGAGCCAATAGTAAATGCGCAGAAACAGTAAAAATGACTGTGCATGGGGTACATCAGAGAAAGCTCCATTAAGACTTCTTACTCAGGAATAAAATATTAAAGCATGCTACCTCTTTCAGCACACGTTTTATTACATTTTTTCATATAAGTCTCTCAAGGAGTAAGTGATGTAAAATAAATGATAGACACAGAAGCAGCAGACACTGCAGCAGCTATGGATTGGAAAGTCTTACTGGTATTTTTTTCTCTGAAAAAGTAGGAAAAACAATAACAGTGTGGTAAAGAAAAGAATAAACTGTAGTCCTGCCAGGAGGCAGGCATGAATTCAACATCCATGCAGACTTGATACCATAATCCCCCTTTTCCCCTTGTGTCTGGCATAATCAGACTGATCTGAGGCCAATAATGGAAAGGGAGGGGGTTGGTTCTGTAGTGATGATTACCTATTGAGCTTCCAACAAGCCAATGATACTGATTGGAGAGCATGAAGAGGGGGCATTAGAAGTCCATGGATGCTGTCTGTGGGTTTGAGCTGACACCATTGACCAGAGCAATGGAGATTTACAGAGCTCTCCCCTGGGGTTGCGGCATCAAATAGCAATTTTATGCCAGTCCTCAAGTCATATATCCACTGTAATGATCAGATTTTACATCAGTACATCTTTTTGATCACAACAGTCATTGTCAGGTAAGAAAAGTAAAGATTCCTATAACCTGTTATCAGTGGTTGTGTCTCTTGCATTTGGCCTACTTTGTTCCGTGAAAACAAAAAGTATTTTTCTTGGTATTTGTAGGTATCCACTGAATGAAGCCGTAGCTTGACGCTCCCAGAACTCCTCTCTTAAGTCATTTTCATCCAAAAAATCCACGGGACCAAATGATCAAAGTTTAAATGTTTACTTCAACAAAAATAAACAAAAAACAGATACAGGTTAGTCCAAAACTATACAAAAAGAGAGATGAGGAGAGAGAGAGGTCAAAAGACTGTGTGGCTCCACTCTCTACTAGTCTGAACTGAGCCCAATTAAATCCACAAGCCCCTCCCCCTCCCAGATCCAATGAACAAAAA
Organism: Labrus mixtus; assembly: GCF_963584025.1. Lineage (NCBI taxonomy): Eukaryota > Metazoa > Chordata > Actinopteri > Labriformes > Labridae > Labrus > Labrus mixtus. The sequence goes on along the minus strand of NC_083621.1, from coordinate 13,269,426 downwards.
GTATTACATGCATCCATAAATTTAACATGATGAGCAATAAGGCTCCTACAGTATTAAAGAACCAAACAGAGTTGACCAGTGTATTACCCCATCAGAGTTTGCTCATCCGGTCTTCCCTTCATGTGGACTTGAAAAAGGCCAACAACTGTGTCCACAGAATCAATCAATCAGTCAATCCATCTTTATTTGTATAGCACAAATGCACAACAAATGTAATCTAAATACACTTAACAAACGAGCAGTTAAAATACCTACTCCATCATGACCACAGCACTAAGCAACATTTAGCAAAGTTACAGTGACAGGGGAAAACTGCCTTTGAGAGGCAGATACCTTGAGCAAAACCAGACTTATGTTGAACAGCCATCTGCAAAAACCGTGTTTTAACTGGGCTTGGAAAACAGGATCGAGGGAGATGCGGAAAGAAAGAGAAGGACAGAGACAAACAGCATCGATGCATAGGATGAGGAGGCCTGCATTCTGGGAGTGTAATGTTCTAGATGGGTAATACCTAGATATATAGGTATATATTATATTCAGGTCTAATTACAGATTTTTTCCTCAATTGTTTATAGGTTCTTGTTAAAATTGCACATATATTTTCACAGTAGTTCTAGTTAGAACACGAGCTGCTGCATTTTAAGCTCCAGGAGGGTCCTTGGTGGGGTAACCCTTCATTTTGAATTACTGGGGCTGTTGTTATGATCCATGTGCTCCTCATATAAGAGACACATCTTTTATCGGTTATGGCCTTGATCAGCGTTGTATACCTTGGCACCAAATCTGTGTTGTTGTTTTTTTTAATGGATCTCAAAGTGCAGCCTTGGAGAGGAAAGAGTTTAGTTTGGGGAAGTAAAATTGTATGCAGATGATGAGTTTCTGTTGGCTTCATTAAACTGTGACCTCCAGTAGGCACAGGGGTGGTTTTCAGTTGAGTGTGACAGATGGGATGAGAGTAAGCACCCCCTTGCCTTAGAGCATGGCTCTCTGCTGGTAAATGGTGGATGGAAGTGAGTTCTGCCTCAAGAGAAGAAGTTCATGTGTGGTGGTGAAATGGCTGAGGGGATAGACGGATTGGTTGATGCCGTGTCAGGAGCTATGCAGTTGTTGTACCAAGGCATTGTGGAGAGGAGTGAGCAGATCTGCCTTTAGATTTACTAGTTGATCCATGTTCCAACATTCACCTATGAACATGCGCTTTGCTGACGGAGATGAGATCACAGATACAAATGGGAGAAACTTTAAAGGAGCCTGGTGGTTAAGGCATCTGATTGGAATCTCTTTATCATGCCTGCTTGGTTGGTGGTTTTCTTTCCCATCTGACATATTAAGTTAAGTACTCCATTGCTTTGTTTGCTTTCCCCATTTGCAATAATAAAAAAAAAAAAACTAAAATCCAAAGGAGGTAAATATTACTTTTCCAAAAGACCTCAATTAAACGCATTGAAAAGCCAAGTCAAGTCAACCAGCAAGCAAACAATCGATTTGGAAGAATTGTTGTATTTACCAACACAATTGTGATCAACTGACTTATAATAAAAGGGAAGCTTCTAAGAAATAGAATATATGTAAGAGCCGCAGAAAAAAAAAAAGGGGTGGAGATAATACCTTACATTATGGGGTACAAGTAGTGCACTGGGAACACTGACTGCTCTCCCCACACTCTAATAATTGTGTTATATTGGCCCTCACAGCAGTGTGTGTCCAGCTCCTCTTGCGCCCTCTGCTCTCCCCTCTCTCTCTCTCTCTCTCTCTCTCTGCTATGGTCCTCCACACGCGCGGATACAACATCAGCACCACAGACAGCTCTCTCTCCGGCTCCAGCATCACCATCGACTCCACCCTGCGGGACAACGCCGCACCCCAAGCCTTCCCCGGCGGGCTGAGCCGGAGCGGTCACACGGTGGTGGCAGTATGTCTCGGCTTCATTTTAGTGGCGGGAACTCTCGGCAACTTCCTCGCTCTTCTTGTCTTCGCGAAGTTTCGTTCCCTCTGGACGCCCATCAATCTCATCCTGTTGAACATCAGTTTGAGCGACGTCCTTGTGTGCGTTTTCGGGACACCGTTTAGTTTCGCCGCGAGTCTGCAGGGTAGATGGCTCATTGGAGAGTACGGCTGCAAGTGGTATGGCTTTGCAAATTCGCTCTTTGGTGAGTTATGTTGCCTATGTAGGCTTTTTTTTTTTTTTTTCAAAAACATTTGTGCCAAGAGTAGGAATTTGTTTGATAAATTCAAAAGGATACTAGGCTACTTAACACTGAGAAGGTTTTTGTTTTGCAGGCTTTGGACCGATACATAACTGTTGGCGGGAAGTCACTCTTTTCTGATTCTTGTGAAAGTGTGAAAGTGTGAAAGTGAAAAATCAGGGATTCATCCCTGTTTATAACTCATCCTGATGGGGTTCATAAATGTCTGTCCTAAATTTCATGGCGGTCCTCCTCCAACATATTGAGACATTTCATCTGGAAACCACAAAATGTCTATCCTTATAGACCATACTGGTGCTAAAAGGGCAGTGTCATTTAGGTCCACTGTGTGAACTGTTGGCTAATCACTTTGCAAAATGTCATGACAATCCATCTAGCTGGGATCAATAGCTTTAGAAAGCCATCCCTTGTATGACTTAATGAAGACAAATGTTCAACTTGATTTCTTCATTTCTTTGGAGGTATCTGGGCTTGAAGTTTAAATTCTTTATAGAAAAGAAGAAAGCCCTACACGGGGATTAGAGTGAATGGCAAGTCATTTCTATAGCTACTATTCAGTGAGGTTCAATCACGATTTAGTGCCATATTGGATTTGAAGAAAGGAGGAACATACTCTTACTCAAACATGCTCATATACAGGATCATGCTGTTTTTTCTGACACATATAAAGGAATACTTTTTTGAATTAAAGTAAGAAAGTAAAAACAATAATCAGATTGGGTTGCTGTCATTATAAATAGTTTTACAAATATTACATAATATTTCATACAAAAGGTTAAAAAAAACATACATTAAAAAAATATAAATATATATATTTTATTTCACTCAATCGGTTTAAATTGTATTTAAATATAAGAATTGTTTGAGAAACTCAAAGCCGCTTTCATTCCAGCTATCATTTCACTGAATAGTTTCCATACTTTGAACAGATTGATTTTGCAGTGAGTAAAGTCTTAGTAGAGCAGGTGGGCTGACAAACTCAACATGGACTCTTTGCAAGCAGTGAGCCAAAAGTTCCTGTAGGAGAAATGAAAGTGCCCGTGTTGAAAGAATCACTGTTTTATTTGCGTTCTGAACTTGTGATGATATACTTTTCTGTCTTCTTCTCTCTTGCTCTCCAAGGCATTGTGTCCCTGGTGTCCCTGTCTGTCCTCTCCTATGAACGTTACACCACCGTGCTGCGTTCCTCAAAGGTGGACATCTCAGACTTCAGGAAAGCCTGGCTCTGTATCGGGGGCTCCTGGCTCTACTCTCTCCTCTGGACCGTGCCACCCCTACTGGGCTGGAGCACCTACGGGCCTGAGGGACCTGGGACCACATGCTCCGTCCAGTGGCACCTCCGCTCCCCCACCAGCATCTCTTACGTGCTGTGTCTCTTCATCTTCTGTCTGCTGCTGCCCCTCCTGCTCATGATCTACTCTTATGGACGAATCCTGGTGGCAATCAGGAGGGTGAGTTTTTGCTAATCTGCTGCAATACCAGATACTTTTTTTGTCATAAAAAAAAAAAATGCAACTATTTTATATATATGAATACGGAAAAAAACACATAAAATAAAAATGTTATGATTAAAGTTAACTTCCTAATTTGCTGCTTATACTGAATATATATGTGTTTATTGAAGAGTATTCTAAACAAGTTTTTTTCCAGGGTGATTCCTTGGGTACACAAATTAAGTTGACACAACTAACACAAGAAAAAAACACATATTACACAAACTAAAACACACCATGCTAGATTAAGGTCGAGGCCTATTGCTACTGGGAGTTTTTGTATTTGTGTCTGAGATCAGAATTCATATTTCAGAACGTTTAGTCACTTTTAATTGAAAATGTAGCCTCAAGTGCTGAAAAATAAAGCCGATGCAGAAGTGTAAAAACCTGCAGGTCCTCAAGTGTCTACTAGAATCCATGTTAGAGGCCATATTAAAATGCACATCTTCACAGCAGAAATACTCATGCTTACAGCCTGGTCCTTTTTAGTCTCTGTAGCTCATTTCCTTATTTGCAAAAGCATGTATGATGGGGAAGTTTTTATACAAATCATCCCTTTTAACTACATTAGGAGAAGAAGATATTATTAATCCCATGAGGAGAAATTACTTTTACAGTCTGTTATTGAGAAATGCGACACACACATAGGCTGAAACACACACACATGCACAATCAGGATCCTATGGACATGCAACAATGGAGAGAGAGTGAGGGGCTGCACATGAAAGAGCACCTGAGCAGTTGGGGGGTTTTGTGCCTTGGCAGTACTGGATTTTTTAATCTCTAGTTACCAGACCAATGTCCAAACTGTGTCGGCACTGGGACTTGAACCCAGAACACCCTCTGTTTCTTCACCCAAGTCCCTACAGACTGAGCTACTGCTGTCATTAAGACTATGAGTCAATCATAATTAGGCAATAAGAAGAAGAAGAGGAAGGGACTGATTTGACTGACAGCCACGTACCCATTTGCCAACTGACAGGCAAGACAAATCTGATGGATGTGTTTCAGCAATTAAGATATTCATTTGGTCTGCCTCAACTCCATCTCCTTGACTGCAGACTTAAAGTAACATAAACCTAAATCTAAATACCTGTGTTATTTCAAAGTGACTTTCCTTTGTGGACAGTTAAGAAACATGTTTTCAATCATGTGTTCATCTTACGACAACAACCTGAAAGACGCAGAGATGCTTCATATTCTGTGTACCATTAGAGTCCATGTTTCCCCCTTTTTAAGTAACCAGTTATCTGTGTTTGGCTGTATCATAATTATCAGAATGTAATAATTGAATATAAGATGTCTCAGAGGTTAAGTGATGGCTGTCAGACTCCAACTATCTCTTGGTCATGTGTCTACAAGGTCATTTCAAGTAGCATCAAGAAAAAAAAAATCCTTCAAGCTGCAGCTCTGTGTTTAAAATCTTAACAACAATTTCTCCGGAAGTGGGTAGGAATAGAGCTCAACACTGACGGCCCACTTTTTCAACAGCTCTGATTCTGGAAGTAAATTTCCCCGATAAAATATTACAATTCAATTTCAGAAAATCTTTAAACCAAGATATTGAAGCCGGAAACCAAGCCAACCAAGCTCCCAGAATACTCGTGACTATAAAACATTTGATTCAGGGCAAGACAATGATTGGAAAAGGCAGATGTACAAGACTGTGTACATTCATTTTTCTGGAGTCAAGTAAATGGACATGAGCTTGCGGTCAGAAGACTAGAAAAGCGCTTACACACTGATGGCAGAGGTTTCTATGTAAAGTCTCCATCAGATGTAGCTAATCCCATTCGTACACATTCATACGCCACTGACGAAGCAGCGGGAAAAACTTGGTGTTAAGTGTCTTGCCCAAGGACACATCGTACATGTAGTTACAGGAACTGGGGATCGAACCCCCGATCTTTCCAACTGGAAGACGACCAACTGAGCCACAGCCACCCCATAACAAAGATAGTAGTACAAATTGTGTTAGCTATCTAGGCTGATGGCGGAACTATCCGTTCGCATCCGGCGCTGGGGGGCAGGAAACATTTCCATGGTAACAGTGGTATCCACCAATTACAAACACAGCTGTTACACTCGTATTTTTCTTAAAACAAGGTTGAAATCATATGAACTTGTGTCTGCTAGTGGAGCATATACCTTTGCTTGACACTCTTGTGGTAAGTCTACCTTGGATGGCTTTGACGTTATCTCTAATAATCAAATCCACTATGGAGAAAATGAATGGGATTTTCACTTTCGGAACCACACTGTTAAGCCCTATTTAGCTGACGTCTTCAGGGGAGTGTGTGAGGCTCTTGCTGCCCCCTTTAGGGCAACAACTCCTTCCTAGTTTCCAGTGACTCATCCTTGCCTTGGTGGCGGTTACATAAACCTGCCGGTCACTCAAATAATTGACAATTAAGGATTTCGGATTGGTGTGGGGTCCCTTTAATGCACTCTTTACTACTCTGATCCATGAATCAACTAGAAGATATTATTAGACATGGAAGCAACCTGTTACTATTGGATACCTGATATTATAGAAGTACCTCTATTTTTTTTTTACACCATCCACCCCAGGGAGTCAAAGATAAGAAGGGCTTTGCAGATTTGATTACCATACCGGTAAGTAAGGGCTCAGCAGTGTTCACCCGTCGCCTTCCAGCCAAGAGCCCCGCCTTATGCTTTTCTTAGAAACCCAGCAATCAGTGTGTGAGCCTTCTGCCAGCCTCCCATAGGTGGCTTAAACCAACACGTCAGAAGGACAGATGACATTTATAACAACAGCATCAGTTTGGCTCAAGCTTGGATTTGTTTTCTACCAACTTTCCCTTCACACCGTCACTCTATTGATTGTCGAAACACTCAATTTTTGTCATAGCATTATAGTCCAATTAGTAAAGAAAGGATGGTTCAATAGTGAAGAAAATAAGTCCTACGTTTGGTTTTGCTCCTGAAGCTGTGTTTCCTGTCTGTAACATTCAAACTAAAAGTCTGCCACGCAGAAATCCCAGCTGGTGTAAAGGTGTCAGGATAGTTTTTACATTTAAGGCGATCGAGGAGAAAGGCTACGGAGGTCATGACTTGAAACAAGGTGAAGTGTAATCGAGTGTCTAAGCAAACCACAGGGGTATTTCATCAACGCGGAAGAGTTGACAATGATTTTGATGAGATGCTTCTGTATCCACTTGGCTTATGACAAAATGTCTATGAGCTGATTTTAGTCCAGCAGAGCTTTATATCCGAGCCTTTTGTTGCAACCTTGATAGAAACCAAATAATACTTTGTAAGATTAACAGTTTTGATTAGTAAATGTGTGCTGGCAGGCATGTCTTGTTAAAAGCCAACAGTCTAAACTATATAACAATGATGCTGTTGTTAAGGCCAGTGTTACTCAGTGGTTTAGACAAACTAGGGTTATTAGTACATTGTGGGGGAGTGGAATCCTTGCCGCAGCAGCCAGGGTTTGATTCTAATCTAGACCCACTGAGATGTGCCATGTATACAATTGTGTTGAATGTGTGCCTATAAATGTGCCTATTTAATATGTTGACATATGTGGGTTCAACTTTTGTTCAGAAGAATTCAAAAGATTCTTATTAAAGATCAGTCCACCTGTTGTATTAAGCACATTCATTCCTCTCAGAGTCCCCCGGCCAGGTTTGACTAATGAGGGTAGAGGGAGGAGTGTATCAGCATGCGTTGCCGTGTGTCAAAGTGTCTAGTTTGTCTTTGACCACTGGATGGCACCATTAAGAGAAATGTTTCACCTCTCTTACACGTAAGAGGTGTAAGTTATCAGTCAAGCCACGGCTGCAACAAACCCAGACACAAGAAAACACAGAAATGCCTGTTCACAAGTACAGTCATTGAAAACTTTGTCAAGTCAAGTCAAATTCATTATTAGACCACTTTTAAAACACTTAAATATTTCCAAATATGAAAAAATTAATCTATAAAAAGATAAAACTACGTAAATATATCAGACAAATATTGAGATATAATCAGTTAATATGCAAACAATAAGTTTAGATTTGGAAAGCTAAAGATAAGAGGTGGGCTTAAGTTGTACTTTGAATGACTGAGTTGAGGGCACAGCTCTGATCTTGAGGGGGGGCTGTTTGTTCCACACATGTAGGCCCACAACCGAAAACCACAGCCAAGGCCAAATCCTTTAGGTCTAACTAGCTCAGACCCTCAGGGAGTCTGCGCCTCGGCTTCGATGACAGTAGTTCAGTCAGGGTATAGGTCAAAATAAATTTCATGACAGATTTATAACCTCTGTAACTTTTCTCTCCTCCTTTATGCCGTCAGGTGGGTAAGATCAATCTTCTGTCGGCTCAGCGCAGAGAGCAGCACATTTTGGTGATGGTGTTGTCCATGGTGTCCTGCTTCATACTGTGCTGGATGCCCTACGGTGTCATGGCACTGATGGCCACTTTCGGTAGATCTGGACTGGTGACTCCCGTGGCGAGCATGGTGCCCTCTGTGCTGGCAAAGTTCAGCACTGTGGTCAACCCCGTCATCTACGTGTTCTTCAACAACCAGGTGATCTACTACATCTGTCTCCAGCTCATGTATTCATAGATTGAAGCATGCTGTGTATGTCCTGTTGGCTAAAGTCCATATAACAGCTGGATAGTAAAAATAAAGAATTGGAAGAGAATAGCGGGCCAGTTTTCCCTCTACAGAGGAGACCCCGATGGCTCTCTGTGACATTGAGGGTGCAGCTCGGTCTAATTTAATTTTTTGTCTATCCCAGTGTCATTTAAGTACCACATACTTGTTTTATATGCAGCACACTTGGTGGTTGATTGCTACTGTTTGTAGCCATGAAAGCTCTCCTTCCTGCACAGCTGTATTTATACAAGCTTCTGTTTGGTCTTCTGCGTTTCTTTGTGTAGTAATAGGACCTATTTGATTGTTTTCAGATGCTGCTGAAGTTGTTCTCGAGCACATTAATCTCAGCTTTGATGCTTTGCCGTTTTATTCCCTGAAATGCTTGCAAACTAAAAAAAATCAACAGTCTTGTTCTGCTTCTACACAGTTCCACCGATGCTTTGTGGCCTTAGTGAAGTGCAGCAGGGAACCAGAGTCCGTTCAAACAGAGGAGCTCCAAACTGCAAGGACAATGTTCACAAGTTTCCTCCCCGTTCACAGACAAACTTCCCTCAGCTCCTCACAACCTCAGATCCCCAGAAACACCTCCCTCTGCAGCCGGCACAATGGCCGCCAGACGCTGGTTGTCCACTACACTCCATAACAGTTCTTCATCTTTTACAGCTGACCAAACATGGAATTTACAACAAGTGTTTAATCAGAACTCTCCTCATTCAGTGTTCATTTCTCTTAACTCACAACACTCATTATTGATTGATGATAAAGTGAAAGTATATGTCCATTTGTGTACTCTGTACCATTTGAATGTAACTTAGAGACATATAGTCCTGCCTGTTAATTCATTTGGCCATGTGCCAACCTTCAATGTGTATATGTGTCGATGTAAAAAAAGCTCTCGGCTCTCTGAGAATCTACATCCAGATGCACATCACAACTTTCAAATCAATGAATGTCTGTCGTGGTTTACATAAAAATGAAATACAATTGCACGTATCAGTTGGAATTAAAAACCAAATCATAAATGTGTTTACATATATTTCATGACCCTCAAATCATAAATGTCATATCGTGCTATATGATACTTATGGTGGAGAAAAAGTCGTAATTTATCATAAAAGATAGTGATGCAACAACAACAATACTATCTTTATATTATATATCATACAATGATCACACATAGTGGAAAATATAAAAAAAATAAAATACAGAACTAATTTATCGGGATTCTGGGATTATTTTATTTGAAATGGAAAATATATATTCCTGGTATTAATATACTGTATTTATAAACTGTTATTTTTCTGTCTGTGTAAATAAAAATAAACTATTGAGAATATGTTTAGGGAAGCTTGAAGTCATTGATCTCTCTCTCTCTCTCTACATTATTTGACAATAACATAGTTGGCCAGTTCCTGCAGCCCTATGTGACCTTTTGTGAAAATATTGTTCATACTTTTTCGCCCTTCAAATTTGACTAAGTGGATAGGATGGAAAAAATTAGATCTCATTTCAGGAGAATGTGGCACTATGGTAGACTGAATACCTCTGCATGTATCAATATAGAAACTTAGCATACCAGCATGTATTAAACTGAATGTTATACTAGTCTGCAAATGAGTCATAATTGTCGGCCAGTGTTTTTGAGGCTGTCTTGGATGGCAGATTGCAATCATATAAAGTAACCATTTAATATCCTTTCATTTCGGGAAAGTTGTGGTCTATATGTGTTAATTCCTGCTTCTGTTATGACTCCTTAAATTACTTCTATTTGAAGAGTTGCTACAGCTGCTGTGGTCATTTGTGCTAACCAGCTCCCACTGTATGAAAATGTGTCTAAATAATAATAATGTCTCTAATATTGACTACTTCAGCCTACTAAAAACACTATAGTGCATCATGTCATACTACATTACCACCAAAACTCACGTGATGTGTTTTTTTTTTGTCCATAAATAGAACCACATTGACATATAAATACAGATTTCAAGCTGCATGACAGAAGAAAAAAAATGCAAAGAGGACTTGTAGAAAACACACAGACACGTGCCCCCAAAGGTCACATCTCTCACAGATTATCATGTCGAAAAGCTTCCAGGAAGTAGAGTAAAGAAAAACACAGCTGCTTGAGAGAGCGGTAGTCAGAAGGTGCCTGGGATGTCACAGATCTTGGACCTCTCAAGGTTTCACCACTTCCCTTCACCACCATGATCAACACCTACCAGACCAGCCTGGCTCCACCGCCCATACCTCCACGCCACAATGGGTCCCACTCGGTCTTCATCCCAGCGCCAGCTCCGTCCAAGGGCCACAGCAAGGTTCTCCTCCAGTTTGTGCTCGGTGTGGTGCTGCTGCAGTTATTTCTGTCCATCGTAGGATTCATCTTCTTGTCCTCCAATGGCAAAAAGGTAAATAAAAAAAAAGAGTTCATTTTACAAGAGATTTCTAATATTGCAGTGAAGATGACAAAATAATAAGCTGCATATATAAGCTCTACAGTTACATTGTACATTTTGAAATCCTAGGTTTAATTTAATTAATTTATGAATGTGATGCCTTTAAGAAAGAAAAAAATGGCTTTAACCATTTTTTCCTGTTTCACTGCCATATTAACTTATTTCAAAACATGAAGCAAATGCATAATCTCTTGCACTTACGCAAAATAGATTAGTTCAATCTGATAGTTTACCTTTTTTTTTTTTTTTTTTTTTTAATCTCCGTGCATGCCGAGACATGAGTTAGGCCAATGTAGCACAGGAAATGCTCTTTATACACACAGGTGAGATGTGATGTTTTGCAGCATAGGGTGTTGTTGTGAGATGATCATGATGTGAACACAGTTAGGATGATATTTCATTATAGACATTATTAATTCGAACAAAGGAGAATTACCGTACTCATTCCTGATGATTTGCTTTTTTTTTTTTCCCTCACAGGAAAATTTTCCCTCAGCTGAAGTAAATCCAGAAAGTAAATATTTTTCATTTTATTTCTCAAAGTATTTTACATGAGAACTTTTATACAAACATTGAATCACAACACTGTCTCTGACCACATATTCCTTCTCGTCTCTAGTGTCCTTGCTTTTATCAGAACAGAAGAAAGGTCCTTCATCAGAAAGGCCCGACAAAGCTTTGGCAAGCATGGTAGTTAGTCAGAAAGCACGCACACAGACATCTACAGGTAAGAAACAATTAACTTCTTTTCATTTTTTTTTTTTTAAATGTGATGATGAGTACACAACCATCTATGTAACTATCTCTAGTATTTCTATTAATTTAGACTTATAATAATCTTAATATTGTCTCTCCAGCAGGTTATCTCCAGTGGGACGAAAAACACTCAGATTTGAGGAACATCAGCCTTTTCTCCCCAACCCACGTGGCAATCCAGAAGTCTGGGAAGTACTTTGTCTACTCCAAGGTGACCTTCTCCAAGGGTGACCCAGGGCACCCGCTGACCAGCTGGGTCATGCTGAGGAAGAGCATGACGGACAAAGATGAGGTTGCTATGAAGGCGTACTGCAATCTGGACAGCCACAGGGGGTCGGTCCCCAACATGTGCACGGCCACGCAGGGGGGGGTGGTTACACTGGAGAGTGGTAACCAACTCAGTGTCTGGGTACAAGACTGTTCACTGGTGGACTACGAAGAGGGAGCCACAACCTTTGGGATGTATGAGCTGTAAGACTCCTTTACATCACATGGACCTCAAACGGATGGAAGCTATATTCTTTAATATGCTGGATGGATAATCAAACTAAAAATGTCCTCGCTTTTTCGTGGGATGCAGAGCCAAAGACCACATTACTTAACAATAATTTATTCAATCTGATATCACTGTGTAATATGTTTTTTTTTTTATTTCAATCATATTTGTTGTATCTTTTGTATTTATTTGTTTTAAATGAAACTGGTATTTAACCTAAAACATCTGTTCCCCCCTCTTGTCTGGTTTCTTCTTCACATCAGGAGGTAATTGGAAGTTAAGGACATCGGCACATTAGTTTTAAACACAGCTATATTGGTTTTAAGTTTCCAGAGAACGAACATATAAACACAACATTTTGTCAAGTGAAGTAAAAGGATGACGCTTTTCTCTAGCTGTTCACCAAAATAGTTGGCGTTGAAAGTTGCTGAAATTCTTCATGAGGGAACATTTTTAAGGTGAATTAGGAAAAACTTTTAAAAAGTCAAACAATTCAGATTGATCACATTGATTAATAGATACATTCATACTATGATATACATGAAATCATAAATTATTCTGCATCGTTTGAAGAGGTTTCAAAACATCTTATCGGCTGTATAACTACGTCTTTTGCATTCAGGCTCAGCCCTCTGGTGTTTAATTTCTAGCACACAGGAAACCACACAAGAATTGCGCCCTCTCATGATGCTGAGTAAAAAAGGAACAGGACCACAAAAGATGTTTGTAGTTTACCACTCCAAAAATGCATCTCCACTCAGAGAAGTTGATGCTGTTTCCAGTGAAACAAGACAGAATGTTTCTTGGTCATCATTAAATGACCAACTTCAAGCATGTCTTGAAATGTTTACATTTCTGAAAGGAAGCTGCAGAATTACAACTTTGATGTTGCATTTTCCTCCTTTCAGCAGCCTTTAGTTCCCATTAATTTACATATCGTTTGTGATCAATCTGTTGAAGGTTATCCCAACTGTGTGATCCATGTCCTTTATTGTCTAGTAGGGGATCATCTAAAATGCTGAAGGATTTTATATTTGCTCTAAAACACGCACTTTAAAAAAACAACAACGGCTTCTTACAGGCAGACTAAAAATGTAAACACCTCAAACTTAGTAACATGTTATGTCAAGTTTTAAGGTTTTGTAGTAAAAGGGTTAAAAGACGAGATGCTGTTCTCCTGTTTAAATAGAACTTCATTAGCTACTTTTTGTTTGAGTTACTGTAACCTGTTTGTCACTGTAACCTATATGAGAAACTGTCTGGTGAGTAATACGAGGTGTAAAAAGTCTTCTCAAGAATGCAAAATGCAACCCAGAGCAGGCTTGAAGTTAACACCCCATACAGCATGGAAAGTGTGAATCTGAATGGAGGTGTACTTAGATGAAGAGGCAGAACACGCTCACAGGATGTTAACAAGTCAATCCTTCCATCCTATGAAGGCTGACATGCCACCAAAACGTAGCTCACAGATTCCTGAACGGCACATGTGCTGAAGGCGGCATGGAAAAGCAGTCCTTTGTGATTTTCCAGTTAGAATGAAGGTAAATGGCGTGTTTTTTTTTACTGTATGGTTTTCCATTTCTCACTAAAATGAATGTCCAAGGCGAAAACTCCAATTCTTATATTAAATCTTTAATAAAAGAATGACCATACCAAACACAAAGTACAGAGTTTCTAGAAAAAAAGCATTTCAATACTTGCATAGAACAACCTTTCAATAGGACACACGCACACGCACACGCACACGCACACGCACACACACACACACACAGTGGGTCTGGAGACGTCATTTCAGATCAACAAACCGGTGCTCAACCCACTCCCACCAGAAAGTGCTCACTGAGGCTGCTGGGAATTGAAAAACTACAGTTTGTGGTACTCGATGAAAACAATTGAGAATACCAATACATCGATAACGTTAATCTCCATGGATAACTTATAATGAGACAGTCTCACATCTGTACAGGAAGCACACATCTGTACAGATTGAACAGAAATAGTGATTAAAAATCAGCTCTAGCAGCTTAATGAGACATTTTTTTTCTTTGCTGAAGTGCCTTTAAGCAACAAACAAAAAAGGGAAGAAAAGATTGTTGCAGATGTACCTGTGCTGCCTCGTACCCTGCACTATACAGATGTGCACTTCCTAATATGGATTGTCCATAATGATGTTACATATCAAACATTTCTAATGGAAGCTTGGCCCTGAACAGAGACACTTAAAACTATCATCAATACCAGACGACACAGAACAATAAAGGCAAATGGACAGAAAAAAAAAATACAAGGCCAAACTGGCCACGTGGCCCGGCCCTATTTGGTTAATAAATCGGGTTAATTCATTATTAAGATTATTATTACAATATCTCCAAAGCTGGCTTTCCATGCTGGGTCAAACCCAGACTTGAGCCAGTAAAGCAGTCACTTATTGCATTTCAATAACATCCACTGCTGCTTTACAGCACAGAAAGAGTACACAACAGTGTCGACAGTGCACACACAATTAACCTCATGAGGAAATGTACCGGTGCGGGTTCTTTTTGCAACTAGGTTAGCAACAAAGCCCTCATAAAGACTGAGCCGTTCCTATTGAAATACTACAACAAACCAACCGCGACACTTTCAAAATTAATCCTCCATGTTCAGTCCCTGTATGGTCTCAAACTCTCTTGACAATTTACTTACCCTTTTCGGTGAGGCACTTAAAACAGCCGAACTCCACTTTACATCCACAAATAAATCCCTCTGCCTGACTCCATATACTCTGCATGAAGCTGCTGGGAGGCTGCTAACAACAAAAAAAATCTATATTAAAGTCATTTTTTTCCTATTCCGCGATGACAAAATACATTTCTTCCCTTGGCCAAAACCTTGATGTTTTTCCTACACACCAGTATAGCTTAGTAATAAAACAGACACCTCAATAAATGCTTGGGTGTGCAATAAATAAAGAATATCTTTATGAATTTTATGTTAAACTATTACATGAGTACATTTTAGTAAGAAAAGAAGGGGTCACATCTTGCGCCCTCTTGTATCATAAGTGATAAATCGTTGAGCCTTTTCTATTCTATGTTGAGGAGTCATCCCTGAAAGCTTTGGACTAGTTATACCTGTTCATCTTGATGATCATATTTCTGATGCAGAATTCATCCTGTAGGAACGCTGTACATTCATGCAGTTTTTAAATAAACCGTAAAGGTGTTTTTTTTTTTTTTTTTAATGAAACGATTGAATGGTACATGATGGTCTAATCTGATTTGACGTGCCTACAAAAAAGCCTCCTGGAAAGTTGAAATATGAATGTCTTGAGTGTTGCAGAAAGCTCATCATCACACATGCTCATGAAAGCTCAAAGAATTATCTTCTCACTGGGAGGTTTTGTGACAAGTACAAAATGAAAATGATTCAAGGTGTTAAGGGAAGTCAAATCCACTCTCCTCTGGTAACAGAAGTGCATGCAGGAGAACATGTGTTGGACTCGATGGCTTTGTACTCCTTTTCTTTTTTTCCAACTGAAGCAAAAAGAAGGAGCAGAGAACGCCGTCTGTCCTCGTTCTGAATAGCTCCATTAGCTGGGGAGTTTTTCACAGTGCCAGCAAGCCAGGAGGCAGTATGTTTGAAAACATCCCACTTGATCAGTCTGGGTTCTGCTAGGCTGGTAATTGAAGAGGCATGTTTGCAGTCTCAAAGTGAGAAGCTGGATCAGGAAGACGGATTAGATGTCATCAAAGTGTCACAGCTCGCTCCAGCATTCGCAGCGAGAAAAAACCTGGAGCATATTCGCTAAGGAAGCGAGTCCAACATAGCGTACGTTGATGTTAAAATTTAGAGACACATGAAATCGACAGACACACACTCACTCATGCACACACAAACCGAAATCTGTTTCTCCCCAAGCATGCTTGCATAATTTGACCGATACACTCTCGCACACTGACACACCAGGATGAGTATGATTGAACAGATGTGTTCAGTGGCCGCCGTCTTCCCAAGAACAGTCATTCTTCTGCTTGGCCAGTTTTCGAACAACTCTCTCCAGGTCTTTGCGAGACTTCTGCTCCTCCTCCAGGAACTGTTTCATCCACTTGTTCTCCTGTGAAACATACAGACAAAGACAGCTTTGAAAGTGTGGGTGAGACTGATCAGCATCCAATATTACTTCGCTTTATTCAATCTGTAACAGCAGCCACGATGGCATGGCAAAATAGTAAAGGTTTTATACAGGGCTAAAATTATGTTTTTTTTTTATTATTATCATTTTTATTCATTAAGTTGTAGTTTGTTATTTTCAAAATCAACAGTTATTGTTTGACTATGACTGTAGGTTTCTGGTTAAGTTGGAAATAAGTCAGGCAGGCTTCCATCCATCGATCCGTTATCTATAGAGCTTATCCTGTTCGAGCCGATCCCAGCTGCCATTGGGGCGAGAGGTGCGGTACACCCTGGACTGGTCTGCCAGTCAATCACAGGACCGACATATAGAGACAGACTACCAAAAACACTACGGGCTATTTTAGAGTCACCATTTAACCATTACTTTAGACCGTGGGAGGAAGCCGGAGTACCCATGCATGCACGGGGGAGAACATGCAGACTCCACACAGAAAGACACCTGTCCGACGGGAATTAGAAACCAGGAACCTTCTCGCTGTGAGGTAACAGCCCTTACCACCTCAGGCAGGCTTATTTTATCAAAAAATAAATCAAGAGTAAATGGGGAGTTTTAGCCATATCATTTCAATATGCTGTTGAAAATAAGTTATGGAGTAAGGCAAATGCTTGTTAGAGTAAAAAAAAAAGATATGGACCTATGGGTCTGAAATAAAGCATAAAGTAAAGTATATAATCAGTTAAGCTGTCGTCGTATTTCAGAATTAAAAAGGACACATAAACATGTTTCTGAGAGAGGTACACCATAGTCAACATAAAAACTGTGACTGAAACGCTCCCCAACTCACACTTACCTTTTTCAGCTCGTGAACCTCATCCTTTAAAGCATAAACAGCATCAACCAGGCTCCTGAAAGAAACCAAAAGAAAGCACAGTCAACTCTCCTGGACACCTATATCGACCGTGTTCTTTTGAAACACCTCATCAAATCAGAAGGTAAAAGCAATATTTGCCAACTCAGTCGTAAATCCAGGTTATTCTGGCTTCTAGTTCAAGGTCATATTGTGTGAAGATTACAGCCAAGACAGGATCAATAACACATTTCTGAACCTCATCACAGAGTAGCTGGATCCAAATAGAAAGAAGAACAAAGCCAGCTGTATCACAGTTAGAACAATAAGACGATGAAAGCTTATCTACCAAAGGAATGATCCACATACTTTTCCTCAATAACAGTCTGCCCGTTGCTCTTCATCTCCTCCACGATGATCTTCTCCTCCTCTGGCAGGAGCACCTGAGGGACACACTCTTTCCTCACCGCTGCAAACACACACACACACACACAAGAAGACACATTAATTGGACGACTTGAATCATCAGCTCTATCAGCTGCTCAACATGTAGCGTACTCAAACACAGACCTGTGGTGGTCTGGTGCAGGCTTGCTCCTGTGCAGTACGCCTCGATCACCCTCAGTATCTGAGCGTCCTCTTCCAGGGCGACCGTGCCTGATAAAAGCAGAGATTCAGAGAACATCAGAGGGACTCTTGCGATTCATCCACTCTTCATTACTAACCTGTGAAACGACATCTTTCTAAATGTCTCAGTTTTATTTTCAATATCGAAGCAACTGAAGCAATACAAGCATTCTATGAAGACCAACATCAGCTGTAAAACCCCAGTGAATTCAACCAACCCTGTATTCCTCTCTTATTCCTCCCCTACACATTTGACAGATGAGATTGATGAAATAGAGTTCCTACTTTTCCTCGTCTGTACATCGTCATCAGACGGCTTCCGCTCCTTCTTCCTGTTGCCTGGCAGGAACTTCTTTATGGGCCGTGGGCTCTTACTGGAGTCCTGCAGGAGTGCAACATTCAAAATTGAGATGATCCCTCTCTCTACAACACACACACACACACACACACACACACACACACACACACACACACACACACACACACACACACACACACACACACACACACACACACACACACACACACACACACACACACACACACACACACACACACACACACACACACACACACACACACACACACACACACACACACACACACACACACACACACACACACACACACACACACACACACACACACACACACACACACACACACACACACACACACACACACACACACACACACACACACACACACACACACACACACACACACACACACACACACACACACACACACACACACACACACACACACACACACACACACACACACACACACCTTTAAAGCAGAGGCTCCAAACCAAACAGTGCAAGCTTATGAGAAGGCACATCGATGAACAAAACTGCGTCAACAAACAAGGCAGCAGGCATGTGTGATCCAGACTGTGAACGCTACATAAAACAGCCTAAAGACATCCAAAAAACTGTTTCGTTTTTCCAAAAGGCTAATTTCACATAAAAATACGGCCACTGACTACTGGAAGGGAAGGAGACAATCTGCTTTATATTCAAGCTTTACCTGTGACATACAATTCAGTGGATATCATTCAAATTTTTTTTTTTTTTTTTTTTTTTTTACAAGTCTATCAAACCACAATGATGTGGTTTTAGGAGTGAGCGATTTTCTCTGTTTGCTGATGAGTTGAGTTTTGCATTTGAAAGACGGGAGCAGACTGTTTCCTCTCATTGGCACATGAAATACTGAGGTGTGATGAATAATTAACGTACTAAAAATAACAGTTTACGGCTGCTCATGTGCTCGTACCGAAGCAGATGGGAAGCGAAACCTGTGACCTATGAACATCATGTTCTTATAATATTTATATGATGTTAACCAGCCCTAACGTGGGGATAGAAAGGAAAAACTTGGTCAAATAAGCAAAAGGAACATTGGCATTCATGGGCATGGGGTATCCTTCAACTCCACCGCAGACTGCCTAAAGCTCCTGCATCGCTGCATTTTCTTTTCCTCTCTAGAAAAGCACATCTGAAGAGTTTATTCTAAGAAGCATGAAAATGCAACTATTCTTCATGTCTGGCTATTAAAGTAAAATGAAACTTATATTCCATAACTGTCATTAACTCTGCGAGTTAAGGCCTGTACACACAAAGCTGCCAACACATCCAGCAGTCACAGAGGAGAGATTTAGAATCTATTCAGAGTTTGACTTAAAACATGGCTCAAGAGTTACTGCCACTCACAGCCATTTTGAGAATTTTCACAAACCATTTATGGCTCATGTTTCAATTATCAATTATCTGCTCCCCTTTCAATCTTATGGTGTTCTCTAGTCCCCGACTACAGAGTCTTATGTTCCCAATGGACACAGATTCACCTTCAGGTATTGCCTAACAGAAACAGGTTCTGTGTAACAATCCACCCTAGATCATCTTCTCAAGTATTTAGGCTCACACTTAATATCTGTCTATGTTCTGCTTGTCGTATATAATATTAGTCAAATATTCAGAGAGGCCAAAACCATTATTGGGTTGCCGTGGTATTTGGGCCCTCAGAGAGCCCATCATTTTAAAACAGACGATTCTGCAGTGGACATCACTGCGTGGTCTCAGGTACACTTCCATAAGCCATTATCTGTAGATATAGTTCACCACTGCACTCACAAAAGCTAGCAGAAACTCTATAGATCAAAGTGGAAACTGTGTATAAACTAGATCCAGAATGACCACTGCCTTCTCAGGGTCCAGGCTCATTGGAAATCTAAATGGACTGAGGAGGAGTTGAAAAATGTCCTGAGGTGTCATGAGTCAAAAATTGACTTTCTGTTTGGAAATCCTGTTCTCTGAGCTAAAGATTAGAGGGAAACATCTGGCTTGGTATAAGTGCTCA
Source organism: Labrus mixtus (assembly GCF_963584025.1). Taxonomy (NCBI): domain Eukaryota; kingdom Metazoa; phylum Chordata; class Actinopteri; order Labriformes; family Labridae; genus Labrus; species Labrus mixtus. The sequence goes on along the minus strand of NC_083621.1, from coordinate 13,249,458 downwards.
GTTTAAAAGCCAGCAGCAGTGATGGTATGGTGGGTGCATTAGTGAACCTAGTGACCTGAAGACAACATCAATGCTGAACCATAGAAACAGGTTTTGGAGCAACATGTGCAGCCAAATAGAAAACTTCTTTATCATGTAGGGTCTTGCTTATTTTAGCAAGACAACATCCAAACACTTTGGACGTATTACAACAGCATGGCTCCGCAGTAAAAGAGTCTAGGTGATAAACGTACCTGCCTGCCATCCCGACTTGTCACACATTGAAAATAAATGTAGACAAAGGTGAACCGAACGGTTGAACAGCTGACATTCTACATTTAGCAAGAAGGGTAAAACATTCCACTTTCTAAATTACAAAAATTAGCCTCCTCAGTAAACTTAAAAAAAAAAGACTCAAAAAGTGTTGTTAAAAGAAAAAGTGATGATACCACCGAGCGGTAAATGACTGTATAAACTTTTTGAAATGTGTTCCTGGCATTAAATTCAGAATGGGCCGTTACATTTCCCAAAACGACGACATTTCTCAGTGTTGATTGTTGTCTTCTTTCAATGAAATATGAGTTTTGAATGTTTTGAGAATCATCACATGATTCAGTTATAATTTAGAATTAGACAAAACGTCCCAACTTTTTTAAGAATTGGGGCTTTAGAATTGAGTTGATTGCAGATAAAATTAATCTTTCAGTTTTGGCAAACAAAGCTGATACCGAGTCATCAGCCTGGACGCAACTTAAAATACAATGAGGGTTGAGTCCTGAAGCCTTTGTACAAACTAAAAATGGATCATTGTCACATCTGATGAATTTGCATGGACTACTTTGTACTCAAAACTGTTATGGTTTTTTCCAACCAGGATTTCCACTATCATGGAACCCCTTGAAAGAGAGACACCATCTAACCCATGACAGCGTCATACACTGGCAAAACCTTTCAGAGCGGAGTGACAGAAACCCTGACTGCACTTTGAACTGTATGCAGATTTACCAAAAAAACATCACCTCTAGTAGAAACTATGGTTACATCAGACGGTTGTTTCCTCAGATAACTGAGAACATACTATAAACCATAGTAAGAAAAAAAAAAAAAAGAGCGAGACACGCAGAGCCACTGAGAACAGGAAACCCAGCATAAGACGATGAGGGAGGAGTAAAGCAAACAGAGCACAGCATGCGAGCTCAACACTGGGGTAAACACACACACACACACACACACACAGGCAACCCCCCCCCCCCCCAACCTACCAACCCCCTTTCCCTCCCCACACACACAGAAACCTTACCTTCATGATATAAGACATCCTCTACAGAAAGCAGGACAGGAAAGAAAGAAAAAGGGGAAATGTGCATGAAAATTATGGTGAGAAGAATTTGATAGAGTCAACGGTGAACATTTTAACACCCCAGATGGAATTCACCTGCTCTTTGTCCGTGTGGAATCGGAGGGTTACTTCATGTAAAAAAAATATATATATATATATATGGGCAAATTGTGAAAGAGAAAGATATTCATTCAAAGGACTGATTGTTGAAAACCTCACAGCGTACAGGAGTGTGTTTGTTTAGAAGTATGCGTGATTCAAAAACAGGTTATAGTCACAGCATCCTTACTGAAAAGTTTGATGACTGTGTGAAAGTGTCTACCTGACACTTTGACCACGGAGTGAGCGTCATCATCACAACCCGTGAAAGAGAAGCAGCTCATGCCCTGCACACTCAAGTGTTCTCTAATGCCAGTCAGACACAGTGACCATGATGCTGTTACTGTGAACTGAAAAACCCTTGCTCTTCATTTTCTCAGACAGGCTACACTTACAGTATATTTTAATACGTCAGTCTATACACCAATCCGTAAAGTGTAATTTATAATCCTTTAAAGATTCTTTATGTTCTGACAGGAATGTTTTCTTTACTAGGCAGTGGTCAACACAGCTACACTGTTGGACTGATTTTCTCACTGTGGATATGTTATGGCAGCCTTAAAGAGGACATATACCCCTTTTCAAACAGTCCACTGTGGTCTAAGTGAAACGTCTGTGCTGTGCTTTGGTCAAAATATAACATGAATCAAGCACCAGAGGAGGTTTGTGACCCTGTATAAACCAGCTCTCTCAGAACGCTCCGTTTCGGTGTGTGTGTCTCTTTAAATGCAATGAGCCCCCTGCTGAGTTTTACCGATAGATATCACTCCTCTGTAGTGAAAATGAAAATGGCAGACATGTGCAAAAGTTTCGTTCTAGGCTTGGGGTGGAGTCCATGGGTGGAGATATCAGGGGAGGGGACGGTATATATATATTTTTAAACCAGAATCCCACTGTGATGTCACAATTGAGCAAATTTGAAACAGAGCATTTTTCTTGGTGTTGTAAGACTCATGCAGACCACAAACAAAGGACTGGATGGGTTTATTTCACATTTTGTGGGTCAGTAGATACTCAGGTTACCAAAATATATGTTCAAAAACTCTGTTAAAGTGGATTTTTCATAATACGTTCCCTTTAAAGGTAACTTAAGTGTTCTAGAGAAACGATGGATGGAGAACGGATTTCAGGCAATTGATCACTGGATATGTGATATCCATTTTGCAATATTACAAAAGGATTTGGAGGTGTTTGCACCTCCAGCTATCTCATAACGTAGGTGCGTAGGGAGGGCGACAAACTATTACTTGAAAAGAAAAAAAAATCCCTCATACTACTATTGCTAAATATCACCAATTAATTAGAAAAGAGTAGGCTGTGGGATTTTTTTCTTTTCAAATATTACAAAGAGGAAAATCCCAGCAGTAAGAAGACGATGTGTACACCCTGCAGATTTGAATCATGATGGGTAGCACTCCTGCTGACATACAGAGTTCATAGTAAAGGCTTTCAGATGTCAAATAATTTGGTAATTTGTTGACCGCAATTTAATCTGATCTTTATTTGTATTGGCTGATATAAAAAGTTCAGGTATCAGGAAGGATCAAATGTATCGACATGCGCGGTACTACAAGTAAGAAGAACTATACATGCAAACACTTGTTCTGTCACTCTTCACCACAGAGCAGTACGAGTCTGTGTCTACCTGTGATAAAAAAAAAAATATGATAAACATGTCAAACATCATCAGTAGCGTAGGCTACAAAAGGTTCTGATGTCTTGATAAAACAAACAGCAAACATCCGTCTTGAAATCAGAGTAATAGTGAATTTTGTGAAGTCAAACAGGAGTGATCAGCGATGAAAGAAAAGCTACTAATCCGTTACAGATTTAAAAAGGCTTGCTTGATACTACGGCCTATTTAACAACAGGATACAATAATGGAGGTAATCGTTTGGTTTCGGATCACAGAATAATTAGATCAGAAAGGACCACAACATCTATGCTCACTAACTCTTACTTTCACTGCTGAATGTGTGTCAACACTAGCAGATTAAAAGTGTGTTTTCTCACATCACCGGTATATATATTTGTGGGTTCAGTGGAAATAATGGTGTCAAACAGGACTGTGTGGGTCAGAGTTAAATAGAGACGGAAAAAGTGGAACAGAGGGGGCTAGAAGGTGAGTTTCTGACTAAAAGTAACACAGTTGTGTAGGTTTGTTGGTGCAACTCCACCGGCCTCTTACCTCTTTGTAACCCAGGGCAGCAGAAGGTTTGAGGGGGGGCGCTGGGCGTAGGCAGCTGAGCGACCACGGCTTGCTGATCTTTGGCGGTTCAAGGGGGCCGCGACTGACAGAGCTGAAGCTGCCCAGGTGGCACAGGTGAGAGGGGGTGCCGACCATACTCAGTGGCTTTCCTTCTACAGTCTTCATGGGCGAGTCAAAGGAACGATGACAAGCAGAGGTGTAAGAACCAAAGAACGATGACTATGCACATCACCACAAGGTGTGAATTTGGAGCACAGTGCAGGCTGCAATTTTGGTCTTGGTTTGACTGTATACAGTAAGTGTGTGTGTGTGTGTGTGTTTGTGCTGATGTGTGTGTGTGTGTGTCCTAACCTTTGAGATGGTGCCTGAAGGGCTGCCTCCTTTGGTAAACGGCTGAAGGTGCTCTAGCCACTCCTGTAGCTCCTGGGCACTACTGCAGAACACTGTGATACGATCGATCAAGCTTCCTGCAGCACCAAAAAAAACACACATCATAATTCCCGAAGTGACAGTTACATTACCTTAAAATGTAGCTATTCATGTACTTACTGCAATAAAACAAACCTTATATGATACAAAGTAAATACTGTTGTCTTGGCTCACACAGACTCTCCAAACATTAAGATATGGTTTGTCAAAAAAAGCTTCTTCTAAATTTGTGTATGAAGTGAATTGTTTTCTTTGTAGGGCACATTAGATACCCTTTGTCCGACCGCCTACAGAAGATCCTACAGAAGTGTTCAGCTGAAGATGACATTTCAAGAGAACCTTTTATGTGTTTTAGTTGCTTCGGATAGGAGTGTAAAACTGTAAGAACTGAAGGACGAAGCGGTCCTACAGCTGTGCTTTGCTAATGCCTGATCCATGATTCTTTATTTGGGTTACAACTCATTATAAAATAATACTGTCATTATTCTCTCCAGAGCTTAAGATGCAAACCTGCGATGTCAAAGGCATAGTGTGCATTTTCTGCATCCTCAGCATGTCTTGTTACCATGGTACCGGTCAGCGCCAGTCTTCCCTGGATGAGTCAATCACAGGGAGAGGGAATAAGACACAAGTCCACAGGTAGGGGATCGTATTTGAAACCAAAGACATGACTCACATAAAGCACAGTTCAAACCCTATTAAGCTCATTCTATAGCATACAGAATAAACATTACCTGATATATAAAGCCGCTCATTCTGGGACTGGCGGAAAGCATGACCAACACATTAGGAAAAAGCATTAGATAGCGCTCCTCTTTTTCCTGCAAAGGAGACAAAAAGATTTGGTTGCAGTGTTAAAAAAAAAGTCAATGATTGCATGCAATACGACAGGGTGAAAGGGTTTCCTTCAACTGCCTTCCTTTTCCTTCATATTTTTCAATGCACAGAATGTTACTAAGGCTGAAGCTGTTCATTATGCTGTTTGCCAAAAACAAAAAATGCATGCCAGTTTATGTCACACCTTCTGATGTGGAATCATCATTATAACCGACAACAGGCGTATTGAAGATCAAGTTACAAACGAGATACTGGGATTGGAAAAGCTGTTGCTCGTTATCTGAATGGAACATAAGATGAGCAATTATAAGATGTGAACAAATGCTGAGACCAGAATAGTGGTTGGAAAGTGGTTGGCAAAGATATAAAGTGGGAGAATCTACATGTCTAGTTTGGGCTACTTCCAACCACCAACTCAAAGTCGACCCCCACAGAGAAACCACAGAAGAGAGAGATGGTGGCATTTCAGTCTGCGTGTGCCCCAGATAGGTTTCTGTTTTCTCGCTGCAGAGAGGATATTATGTTAGCAGAAAAGGAGGCAGGAAATTATCATGCAACTCTGTATTCATTTTACATATTGACGTACTTCATGGTTGTGGAATCTGAGTTACTCTCAGTGCCCATAAAAGTGAGACTTTACAAATACATTTTGAGCACCTAACCTAATTCTCACTCTTCCTCCTTTTTGTTTATCTGTAGCCCAAACCATGTTTCCTCAATCTTATATATCATATAGAATGTATATCATCAATAAAATAAAAGACATATTTATTCAAATTTAGACTATGAAGGGAATGAACAAAATCTTTTTGAATACTGAACTGGTCACTGCAGCTGTCTTGAATTCAGGTTAAAACTGGATTAAAACGGGCGCCAGATAGCCTAGCGGTTGTTTTGCACGCCCATGTACAGAGGCTATGGTCAAAATAGTGTCTGAACGTATATGTCTAGTAGTCCTCAACCCAGGGGCCCTCTGCTGCATGTCATCCCCCACTCTCTCCCTCCAACAGTTCCTGTCTCTCTTCAGCTGTCCCATCTAGTAAAGCACCCCCCCCTTACTTATATGAGAAATACATGTCTTACTGTTTGCATGTGTAAAGAGAAAGCAGTAAAGGTAAACAACAGGGTTCCAGGAGAAATGGAAAAGATTATTTAAATGACTCCAGTAAATCTTTTCAGTCGTTAAGATATGGAAAAAGAAGCACATTGATGTTCTCCCGGACAACTAAGCAATAAATCAGTGAACATTTTACTTTATTTGATGAACTTGAATCAATCCTCTTTGACAGAACGGGAGCCAGAGGAGTCTAATCTGAAGCTTTCACTATCCCGGATAAATCCTTAAACAATTAGATGGAACAAAATTGACAATTGATTTGAGCTCTGGTTCTCCTGGTCTCTCACCTCACTGGACCCATTTTTCACATGGACCTGGGACATGTAGGCCACGTGACCCAGGCTCTTCATGCTGTCTCCCTCCCAGGCCCTCACCGGCTCTGACAAGATCTGGAGCTCCAGATTCTTGCGCTTCCGCAGGTCTTGACACTGTGTCTGATTTAAATAAAACACACACAATATACACCAGACAATGAAGAGTACATTCAAACAGTGATATACTCATGGGTTCTTAAACACCAGGTTCTTAAAAGAGGCTTAAACAAGTATGATTGTGAACAGACAAGAATTTCCCTCACTTATGATAGGATTAAGAAAATGTAATTTTTTGCTTATTTTGTATATAAGTTGTGGATGTGATATTTTTTAACTTCCTATTCAGAAGTATACAGAGTTACCTGTAACATAAAGTAGCACATTTTCAGATGCATAGCAGGGGTTCTCCCTCTTCATACAGAAAAAAAAATGACAGTGCAACATCAGTCATTTTCCACTGCACATTATATCAAAAAACAAGATTCTGTAGATGTAGACCTGCAGAGGTGTAACTAGGATTTCTAAAGCACCCACCCACCCACCCACATGTTAAAAAAAAAAAGAGTGCACATTACAAAAGTCAGAGTTTTGAGATGCTTTCCTGTGAAGCTCTCTGTAGACACGTGTGAGTAACCTCAGCTATATTTACGAAGAACTCAGAGCTCTACCAAGGAAACTGTGTCTAAGGGCGATGTTCGGTGGTGCGGTTGCTTGTTCCTAAATCAACTTTTTGTGATTGCATTTGGGTTTACACCCACTAAAGGAACGACATAATCACTTGAAAGTCGGCAGGGAAAAAGCTCAGGCACTTTTATTACATTTGCCTAATTTCATTTGAATGTTTTAGACCGTTAAGTTACGCAAGAGAAAAGAATAAGCACAAACATCCTGGAGGATAGCATACATTTAAAAAGTCTTTCACACAAAATAGTGTCCAGTCTTATCTTGGGTAATTACATTGATTAATGGAAGGAAGGGGGGAAAAAAGGAAATTGAGGAAATTTACAATCCAATAATGAAGAATTGACATGCGGGGCTTGCTGGTTGCTTTACTCACCTTTCACCTGAAAAGATAAAGAAGCCAAAGCTCTGCAGGAGATTAACAAGGAGGATAACTTTGAAAGATAGTTCTAGCAAGCAGAGCTCTGCGGGCATCCCACACTTACCACTAGGTTCCTAAATGCTGCAGTGGCCTTTACAATGTCTGCATAGTCCGGGTGGGCTTCCTGTCGTAGAAATGAGACAGCAAATCAGATCAGAAATAGAAGCTTATATCACGCCTAAGTCCTCTTAATACTAAAGCAAGACAAGAGTACATGCTAGCTGCATTGTGATTATGAATACATGTCATTTAATGATGTAAAACATAAATGTTTTTATATCAACATAGACTTTGACACTACATGCGTCTTTTCTCCTGTACCTCCACATGTCTCTCCAGCTCCTGCAGCAGGGTGGGGTACTTGTCGAGCCTCATGAAGGGCTTACTGAGACTGGTGGTGAGGGTCAGGATCCCTGGAGCACTGGCTCCCTGGCTCTCCATGAACTTGTCCAGTTCCTCACTGTTAAAGGAACAGAATCAAAAACACACTTTTATATACACAACTACTGAGACGTCTGTCTAGATCGGGAAGTCTGCATGAGAGCATTCATGCTAACACATTAAACTATTCCATAATGATGGCGTCACGGTAACACTTTAAGGTAATTGGTGATTTATGTCTACTAAATTTGCAATGAGTTCAGGTGGGGATTGAACAGGGGTGTCCAAAGTGTGGCCCGCGGGCCATTTGTGGCCCTTGAGGGGATTTTTTGCTGCCCTGATTCTTCAATAGCCCGAGGCCTCATTTAGATTGGCATATTTTTCTTTCTCATGTTAGCAAGGGCTGGAAAATATTCCCAAAATAAAAAATGCTCAGTACAATGTATGTTTTTTCATTTTTTTTCTACAGCTTTTACTATTTTCCACTTTTTTTATTAACTATGAAAATAGACCTATGCACAATTTTTGCAAACAAGCGAATTGTTGTTTAACCATTTAATAACCTGAGCTAAATACATTAAAAGCTTGTCCAACAAAAATGAACCACATTACAGGCTTGATTCTGAGAAAAAAACAAATAAAGTAGAAAGAAGAAGTTGTGAAGTATTTGATTTCCTTTTATTAAAAGGGTTTCTTTTGCGAGCCTTTTGATTCTGATCTACAAATCCTTACTATTTAAAAAAAACAAAAAAAAGAGAATACAATAGTTTCTCACTGTAATTTGTTATTGTGTATTTACGGTATTTTTGAAGAGGTCAAAATACAAAAAGTTCACCACAAAATTATTTAAAATATTTTAAAAAACAAAACCTGTTACCCGCGAGCGATTCTAACACGACAATTTTGGCACGCAGGAAAAAAAGTAAGGACACCACTGGGATAGAATAATGGTTTTACCAAACAGTCAACTGTGTTAATATTCCACGAGAGAGACATTTATTAAACATTTGAGGAGCTAGAATATAATATGTATATTAACTACTCCTCCCGCCTGTCACACAGAGAGGTAAGTAAAGTAAATCAAAGATAAAGATTAGATTATACATTTTAGTTTTTAACAACAGACGAGGCTGTTTTAACAAAGCTACCGCCTCCCATCTTTAAGAAAGTATTCAACCAGAGAAATCTCAGAGTCACTTCCTCCAGAGAACGTTCTCTGCCTCACTTCTGGTGCAGCAGGAAGTGTCCACAGGACGAGGGGGAGAGAAGCTCAGCACATTACTCTCACCGCTCGTACTCTACCAAACTATCTTTCTGTCTGCCGTTCTTGTGAAACTTGGCTCTGATTTTAGTTTGGGGAAGAGTAACAGAATGTGCAGAATGAAGATTAACAGCCAGGATGTACAGAGAATATTAAATTCTACAAAAACAAAAAGCTTTTAAAATCAGTTGATTACCCTGGCTTCAGATAAAATAGGATTCACTAAAGCTAAACTATTGAACTGCTCGCAAGGTTAGAAGCATGTTGCTACAAAGAAGAGCGTTTCCATGATAATAAAATAAATGTTTTAGAAAATAAATGATTGATTGATGATTAAATTCAGATTTTGTGACAACAAACCGTGGAATTCAAAACACACTTTCTAATGAGGCCTTGAAAGTGGGCTAGCCACTTCTTAAAGTTTCCATTTGTTTTCCAACACTGTTAAAACCACCAACAATTAGAAAACACCAAACATATCACACCGGATCTGCATGCAGGGTTGACACAAAGCAATGCAATGGTGTTACAGTTTAAAAGGAACAACAGATTCACTTCACCGCAATCCTGAAAAAGTGCTTTGAAAGTCATGCAATTCTCGATTATAACGACAGGCTGTGATCGTAAAACGTCCAGTAACAACATTGGGTAAACATTGGCTAAATGTCATTGTTATAATAAGGCTCCTGCAACTGAAATGCAAATGTGCTTACTGTGAAAAATAATGCCTTGCTTGCCTGTCAACATGACCACAACCTAAAATATCCTGTCAACAGTCAGCTTCCTGTGTGAAATATGACTTATCTGCAGCTCACATTGCAGAAGCTGTAAAAGCACTTCTACTTCAAACAAGATTCTACCATTTAAACTGTGGCCATGGCCACGCTGATACATCACTGTGACTGGGATCTCTTACATACAGATTCAACACACCAGATCCCACTCAATGAGCATGATGCATATTTACAGCCTCTGTGCTGAGGGAAACTTTCAGAACAAATATTTGTTAGAAACACACAAATCCAGGTAGCGAGGGTGGGGGTTCATTTACACAGGGAAAGCCTGACACCTTGTGGTTCATCAGCGAAACACAACATGCAGCAGATACAGACATTACACAGCAGTGACCCGGGTCCACTTTTTCACACACACAAGGCTACTTACAGTAAAAAGATAAAATAAATAAATAAAAAAAGGACTTAAGCAGTGTGCCGTTCCTTTGACCTCTGTGATCCAGAAACTCATTTGGTAATGTTAACTTGTAATAAGGCACTAGATTTGTTTTCTTTGAAAATGAGTCTTTAGGTTTTCAACCCCAATTCATACATTGAATACAGTAGCCAGGAACGTTTTTCATTTAAAATATTAATCTAATTATCATTGCAGTACATCAGTGTGCTATATAATGATGAATATAGGCTGTTTTATTTGTTAATGATTAGGCACCTGACTCCTCTTTATTGTTCTAAGATAAGATAAGATACTCCTTTATTCATCCCACAAAGGCGACATTGACATTGTCGCAGCAGCAAAGAGCAAGGATTGCCAACAAAAGAAGCACACATTGCACAATTAAATAGGTCAATAATAATATAATAATAAGTCAAATGTCAAAAATATAGATACAAAAAAATCAGCTGAGAGCTGCAGTTGTAACAAAATGCAATCAGTATGTTCAGTAGTACACTATCATGCACACACATATAGTGGAACATGTTATTGCACAGGTATTTTGATAACATGATATAATAGTGTTATTGCGCAAGGTTGGAGTGAATTGTCCGGTTTGTGTGTTTTCTGATCTACTGGGTACATCCCTAAAACACTGCTTTCTTTCATTGTTGACGTAGAATTCATAAAAGCATAGATGTGTTTTCTCACAGACGAACTAAAGGTCGGAAATAATTCATGACACAGCCTTGAAGAAGTTCTCAGGGAGGATAAGAGGGACTCCTCATTCCGTCCAGGACGTCCGAGGCAGTGAAGCATGGACTCTCTATACCATCAAATGTTAAGAAACTGCACCACCTGTCAAGATAATGAGCTCAATGATTCTGAATATACTTCTTGCTATCCTGTGTTACTTAGTCATACACCGCCAGACTTCACAGTCACTGTGACTCTGCACTGTCCGTCCTACAGCTGAACACTCTGACATTAATCTACTAAGACAGACTTCTTAGGTATACTTCTTTAACTGAATTTTGTCTCCACTTTCATTTCCGGTTTAAAACAATAAATGTCTTTGTTTGCCTGAGAACATTCGCTGTGTGTTATCCGGGTCCCTAACCGGTTTGTTATGGCAGCTCAATTGGCTATAAAGATAGTACCAACTCTTTTTTTCCCCTGAATCTTTAAACCTGTCAAATGATCAAACAGAGCATGTTCAAGTTGTTAGCAATTCAATCAAATTATTTTTCCTTCTCAGCCTTCTTTGAATACTCAGTTCAAAACTCTCCAGCTTTTATAAGAAAAATACAAACAAACATCATCAGTGGACTCACAAGGATTGGAAAAACTGTTGATGTTATAGCTTGGAAAACCTTGAGTACTTATAAAGTTGTATTGTCCATCATCTTAGTGAGACTTTGTGTTATTATTACATTTGTGGTTTTCATTCCAATTCCCACATTACCTTTATGATTAAAAGTCAGACTTGAATTCGTATTTGCAGTGAATGTCTGTGTGATTGTGTTTCATGTGTGCAGGTGGCTGACCTGTGATCAGTGAGGATGCAGACTGCGGAGGGGTGGCTGGAACAGTAAGCCAGGTACAGAGTCTTGATCTGACACATCATGTTTAAGTAGCAGCCCGCCACTCGCTGCTGGCCCTCTGGGACTCTGCAGAGTCACACAAACATGGATAAGGTCAGAGAGGGGAAGAGGGGAAGAGATGAAGAGAGGAGAAATTGGTTGGAGTATAAAGAGAGACATGGAAAGAAAGAAACATTTTCCTCAGTATTTACTGATGTCAGAGTTTCCATACCAGACAGCAATGCACCACAACACATGCAGAATTTTTAAAACCAATGTGCGCAAAGATCACGACAGATTGAGCTGCATGATCCCTGTGATTATCTGCATCATGCAATACTTTCATTAGTTCTGCAGAACACTTGGACACAGTAACTTATATTATCTGTGCAGTGTTGTACATGAGCTGCAATAAAACATCCATAAAAACCACCATTGCATAGGAAGGGGTCCAAACATTGTACTCCACTGAGACAGTCAGCAGAGAAGCTGACTGTAGGTGACAACCAGGATTTCACGGCGGTCCCTGTAAAGCATGACTTACTTGGTGCATTCTTCCAAAGCTACACATAGCCCCTGCTGGAAGGTGAGGATCTCCTCCAGGTTTCCACACAGGGTGGTCCCGTCTGCACTGCTCAGCCTGAATATAAACAAGTTTAACGTGAGCAGAGAAAAAAAAAAGGTCTGTGCTGCAGCATGCGTGATGAAAAAAAAGTGAACATTGACGTAGTATTGCATTCTTTTAACTTCAGTAAATCCAAGAGTAATGACTGATGAAGTCTTATCCCCAGTTATTGATCAAAATGTTTTTATTTCTCTTACTTGTCGCTGGCTTGTAGGGGTCGTAGATAACTACTGAGTACTGTCTGTAATTCTTTGACAAACTCCCGCTCGTGATCCAAGATGTCCTGCACAACCTGCAACAACCACAAGATCCATTCATGTTGATAAACAGCAACGCACAGGGATTCCAATGAGTCCAATGAGTACATTTTCATGTAAAACTGGTTCATTATCTAGAAGTTCACAAGACCCCATCAGTACTTTAACTAGTTCACTAAGGGTGAGAAAAGAGAGTAATCCTGATTTAATAACAAGAAAACTTCTGAAAAGGTAACGCTTATTTAAAAAGCGGACACACACTGATTACATACTTTGTATTTTTTGGTCATTTGTCAGTTACAAAAGAAGCTCTTAAGATCACTATTGAATTAAGTAAGTGGTGAAATTCACTACTTTTCACATCTTAGCTTATTTACTCTGATACATTTTTTTTTTTTTTTTCATTTTTTAACAGGACAGGCGATGCAAAAACAAAACATTCTCACTAGCAAGAACACATGGCTCTAAATAAAATCCAATAAACAGTAACATCATACAAAAGACTTCAGTATTTTTCCTTTAATATATTCTGACATGGGTAATATTATGATTAGCATAAAGCAAAATAAAAATCTGTCATTGATCATTTGGACTCACCACACTGTAGTAGTTCTTGGTCAGCTGTGTTCCTTTAGGAGACGCTGGTTTGTCTGTGGAGGAGAGTAAAAAGGATTAGAGAGCTACTCAGAATGATTCATGAAAAATAAAAAGAATAATAAATATCAAGTCAACAGCCACCATCTTATAATTCCTTTGAAGATTTTTAACATCACATTTAAGTCAATTTAGTATTGAAATGACACTATCTTTAGGGCGCACTCACACTAGGCAAACCGTATCATGTTACAACATGTTTGACAAGCGTGCTTAGGCAAATTACAAAGCAACTTTGCCTAGTGGAAGTGCGTCATAATGGCCTACACAAACTAAAGTGAACAACTGAAAACTTTTTTTTTCAGACAAATGACACCTCGGCATGCTTATCTGTTTTTTAACACAGCTTCTTTCTTTCTTTTTTTAACGGAACAAGGCCACAGCACCATTTGACTTCATCATTACACTTTCACAATAATGTGTTAAATGCAAGTTTAAAAAAGAATAAACAAACAATATGTCCGTACTAAGCTCCTTTTTAAACTGATAACACCTTTCATAACTTCGTGATCATTCATGCGCGGCTTAACTCACCGCAAGGTTTGATTTCCCTGACATAGTTACTGGGGAACCAGCCCGCCTTGCCGTTGAGTGAGCCCTCCCACCATCCTCCCTCCTCCTGCCGTGACACAAGGATAAGGTCCCCTTTATTGAACGACAGCTCGTCCTCGTTGTTCTGCTTGAAGTTGAAGCGGGCCTTCACCAACGACTGCCCACCTCCTCCGTTCTCAGACATCTCCTGGTTGTGAGGGAAAGTGGTCAGAGAGGGTCAGCAACAGAAGCACAACACTCATGAGGTGGTTCAGCAAAGAAGACCTGTGTGTGTGTGTGTGTACTATGTGGGGGTCATTTAACTAAGCAACAGGTTTTAATTAAATGCTAGTGCTCCTTTTGATTTCATTCTAATTTAACTGCAGAGGGAGATGAAATGTCATCTGAGGTAAACAGCTACTAATAAGTGATCGGACAGGTTTAAAGTTTGAATGTGAAAAATAAAACAGAGTTTTCATGAATGTGAAAAGGTGGACCGGAAAGAAAAACAACACAGGAAATATAGTTGCATGTAGAAAACACATACCACTGATTTGGATTGTCTGCGCAGAGAGCCTTTGGATTTGGCCGAGGAAAGTGGATGTGAGGATGTCGACTGACTAGGAGAGGGGGCACCGGACTGCTGACATGACCTCTCAGCAGCACAGTCTACACACACACACACACACACACACACACACAGGAAACATGGACTCTGTTAATACAATAACATCAATGTTTGAACTTATGGCATCCATCCTGGTGTTGTTCCTGTCAGGGTAAGAACATTACTTCAGCTGTAAATGACTCGCACGCACGCACCTGACTCAAACCAACCGACTTCATAGACCAGCCACACACCCACACGCACACGCACACCCACACGTACACGCACACGCACACGTCATGGTCATCAAAGATGATGTAGGTGCACAAATTAGGGGGCTGACAACTTGGTAATTCATTTGAGTATGCTCCACTACTATTCTTAGCCCCAGGACTGTAAACACATTAATTTATCATGGCCAAAAGGATACAACTGATTTCAGCTAAAATGGCACACTGCTCCAAAATAAGATCAGCGGATACAAAAAAAGGAAGGTAACGTGCAGTCTCATGATCGTCATGTCTATGCGATCACTCGTGCACTCTATGCGATGGTTCAATCGGACTAATTGACACATATATAACCCCCCCCCCCCGCCCCCCCCCCAGCTCTGTCGCTTACTTAAATTACAGTTTGAGTTGTTGCTTGTGAAGCACATAAAAATCTACTTGATGTCTCACACACACACACACACACACACACACACACACACACACACACACACACACACACACACACACACACACACACACACACACTTCTCTGATGTCATCACTCAGCCACCGCAGCACAAGAGCAGTGATTTAGGGTCGGTAGCTGCCAGCTGTCTCACAGTTTGAGTGCAGGCCTCGAGGATGCACTGACAGAGGTATCAATTTGGTTGCCAGTTATCACTTGAACTGTGACACATGGCAGCCCTGCAACCTCTTCCAGGCTGACAAGCTGAAACACACTCACTGAAGACTCACTAACAGATGCCAAACTGGATGAAAGTCAAGGTTTAGTACGTGTGCATAAAAGACTAAGAAAATATAGCCGTATAAGAATAAATAAGGATTGAAAATGCTGTGATTTATGTTCACTTACAGTCAGAAACATTTTGGTCGGCAATCTTGTTTGATCAGACGTGAACTGGGAGCTTTATGTCAATATGGGAAAAGGCTGCAGATTCCCAACTGCCTTCCATATGCTGAGACGTCAGGGAGGCCTTACTTATGTGCTGAAAAAGGTCCCTGAAGGCAGCGGGACAGTGAAAACACAGTGCAGGAGCGTCCCATGGATCCCACATGCCTTCCGTCTCCAAACACACAGACAGAGCAGCCTTACAAGCCCTTCTGTCAGCATAGCAGGCCTTTGCTTACTTACAAATGCTGTCTGTATATACAGTGAAATGTGCCTAAGAATTTACGCTGAACTAAGATAAATAAGGCTGAGCAAAGAAGCACATATGGTAAATGCAAAGTTGAGCTCGCAAGAGGATCATGAGTTACACAAAACTCAGAGGTCTCGTATGTTTGATCGTGCATAGGTAGCATAGTCCACCACAAATAAGATTATCATCAGCTGCAGTATCTATATTGTTACATCTCTACTGTCATATAGAGAAAATGGGAAGCACATGTGTTTCCAAATAGCTGAAGCCTCAAACATGTATAGCAAAGCATGGCAAGGTCTTATATACACGTCCAAAAAGGCTGACTACATATCTGTAAGGCTGCCTCCAAACATCGACTCAGAAGTGAAGTCACAATCTGTAATGTGAACACCTCCTTTCTTATCGTTTTAGTAAGAAATGTACTGGAAAGGAAGAGGATGTACGTGTGTCGAAAAGCGACAGCATCATTTCAATTCTATATAGGCTTCATCTAAATGTGAAAAAACAAGTACTGGTAAATGAACAAAAGAGAATATGAGTCTATGTGTGGATGCACATGAGTGAATAAGCTGCCCAGCATGACACAAACACACACTGCCATGCAAGCTGCCCATGAGTATCACACCCAATAATGATCTTAGAATGGCAGCATGGAGAAAGTCTGTGAAAAATGACCATTAACATAGAACATACACCTGGCCACTGCTAATGTTTACTTATTTAAGTGTGTGTAGCTAAGAGTAGAGGGGAGTGTAAGAGGGGAGGTATGATACATTTTCTATTGTCCTCTTGCACTTAACACTGTTTTTATTTTGAACTGTATTTTCTTGCGTTGCCTTTTAAACACAGATTTTGATTGTATTAACACTGTACATGTGTTGGCTTGTGTTTGTGTTTTATTTGATTTCATAATGTGTTATTGCCTTGCGGTGTATCTTTCCTTTCACACATGCATTGAGGCCATTGACTCTATGCGTTGTGCATCCACTGTAAAGCCGTTTGCGTGGACTCCTCTCTGATTCTTTACCTTCGCAGAGGCCAGACTTTTATAAAGCCGTCACTGATGAATAACGAGTGGGGGGGGGGGGGGGGGGGGGTCCAGAAAGAGTGTAGAACTCTTACCTTGTGTGGCGAAGTTAACTGCCAGCAGAGTTGTCAGCACCTTGCCAAAGTTCTCGCCAGAGTACAGCCACTCCGGTTCAAATCCCTGGATAGATAAAGGCATAGAGAAGATGCTATTAGAAGACAAACCCCATCACTTCAAAATCACTAGAATCAATCAAATGAGGAAAGGGGAGAAAATACATGTAAATATATAGACAGAGAGAGAGAGAGAGAGAGAGAGAGAGAGAGAGAGAGAGAACAGGACACTAACTCCTGGCTGAAACAATAGCACCCCCCCCCCCCACACACACACACACACACACACACACACACACGCACACGCACACGCACACGCACACGCACACGCACACGCACACGCACATGCACATAATGGTAACACACAGAGGGATTTGAATAAGCCTGTAACAAGCAAGAGATAAAAAAACTGATATGTTGAGTGTGACCCATATTCTGTGACTTAGTGGTTTGTAATAAAAAAAAGACCTAACAGTGCCAGACTCAATTGTGATTGGCCGTGCACTCACACTCAGACAGTCACACTGCTTGCTCTGGTTCATACAGCTATCATCTTTCCTCCGGCGGATTAGGTGTCACATTTTAAATAAAACATCTTAAATATAGAGTTTTAGTAGTACTGCCTCGGTCCTGGATTGTATACAACCTCATTCAGACTTTAAGCAAGTGTGACCTTTGCACCTGTGGGCGAGGGCTCATCCAAAAGGGTCTTCATGGTTTGAAACATTTACTCGGGTTGCTTTCTTCACACACTGTTCTCGCCAGTCCAAACATGATCAGAAGCTATTATTTTAAGTGTATTTGTTCTTTCCAGCCCTAAACGGAAGCCTGCACAAAATAACATAGGGTGGCAATATAAACTACAGTTCAGGTCAACTAAGCAGAACTGTTTAGGTAAATTATCGCTTGACTATATTTAACAACAACAGTTCCCTACTAACAAAGAGTGTAATGTTTGTCTTGCAAAATCTCAGTAATCAGTGTTTTCATACTTCTGTTTTGCACAACCATCAGAGAGGTGCTCCTTACTGGTAAAAAGTCAAGTCAAGGTATCGGTGTTGATATGTGGAAGGAAAATTTGTTATTGGAAAAAAATCTCGACTGAAAACCCAGTTTGCATTTAGAGAATGATGAGAAGCCAAGTCTTACATCACAGTGTTGATATTGATCATTGGTAGGTGTTGTCAGTATTGATGTCTTGGCCATGGTTAGGACCAGTATAGTTGCAGTGAGTCGTCGTATGAATTCACGATACTCTGAATAACTGTGCTAAAGTACAAGATTAATCCCATGCATTTTAAGAACACGTCTAAAAAAAATATATAAAAAAAAGACGAGGCCTGGGCAGTGAACAGCGCTTCCTCTTTCAGCATCCGAGTGCAGAAGTGAAAGCAGAATGACTGTTCTCTCTGTGCAGTAACAGAAAAACAAGCACTATATTCTAAGGCAAAAAGAGAGAGAGAAAAAAACAACTCCTTTTAACCATGATCACATCACTGGCTAAAGGATGGGTAGGGCCAGCTGTGGCACCAAAGACATCCATTGGCTGATGCATTACAAAACTTCTGCCCATGAGCGGCTGGCTGGCCACAAAAGGTCTAATTATGGGCTAAGGCAAGGTTGGTGGATGAAAGCAAACGGGACCTCCCAGACATAACAAGCCAGCTGGGCAGAACTACTGAGCCATTTGACTTTGCAGTAAGCCAGGCTTGCTGACTCAATTAGCCATTTAAAGAAACCGACTGATGTGATTCAAGACCAGAGGGGAGTATTTATAAAGCCGGAGGAGAAATGACTGTCCAGCGTGGGAGTCACCAAACAGGGCTGGGTACAAAGACACAGAGAACTCCCAACATCTGGAAATGATTTCTGTTCCAATATTAGGACATCTTTTTTTGTGGTACGGCGTATGCCACGGGGGAACCTGAAGCAACAGACACATGACAGTGCTGCAGGCTATAGAGGACATTTAATAAGAAGCAAACACTGTTTTAAACTGTGGCAAATTAACTGAGGCGATTCTCATTAAGGTCAACAAATAGGCAACCTTCCTGTCTAGTGAGAGAGAGAGAGAGAGAGAGAGAGAGAGTGACAGCGAGATAAGCAGATGACAACACAAGCAAGACTGTGTGTTCAGTCTTATTTTTTGCTGCAGTGGGCTAAGAGTGCTAATAAGGAGATCATGAAAGAGAAAAGGTCAGGATAAGACAAAACGTCGCAAGTTTGATGATGAAACTTATCGGTTTACTTACCTCCACTTTCAAGGACGAGCATCCTCTTAGAAACTCCCTGATGTTTGAAATGCATTCAGCTTCAGTTCTCGGGTCCTGGCAATACTAGGCACGCACACACGAGATAAATAAATTAACACACACATACCTCTTTGAATGACAGATAAAGACACGAGTGTTCACAAGACCGACGCTAGAGACACATTGTTCGCGTTTTTTTTTTTAAAAAAAAAGAGCATTAAGTGACATTGTTAAAAGCAGAGTTAGGTAACGTACAGGTGGAAGAATTAACTGTGGACTCTTCCTGTGTCTCCTTCATGCACGCATAAACCATTAACAGCACACACACACGTCAAAGTAGACGAAGTAAAGCAAAACATCCGCTCACTTTGCGAACTTTCAAAATAAAAGTCCCATAATTGTCACGGTGCAACGCGCTGCATATAAATGTGAAGGATAGTACAGTTTACATTGTATCCTCAGGTGAGTAAGAGTATAATCTGTTCTTTGCAGAGTAGCACATGATAACATGGCAGACAGAGCATCAAGATAGGTCGGGAAATCACAAAAAAGAGAAGTCGCTACTACCGGTTTTATTCACGATTTGACTCCGCTTTTCTTTTTTTTCTTTTTTTTTCAAAGGGGAGGTCTGCACCGGGAAGAGCCTTTCAAGAGGAAGTGACGAAAAGTCTTTGCAACTGTTGTTTATCTTTTATCAACTTTGTCATCTCGACAATTAAATCAAGCATGTTTAATAACGATTTGTCAAGTTGGAAAAAAGTTGTTGTTGCTCAATCACTCTTACTTCATGTGTGTGTAACGCAAACATGCAGATGAGTCCTGTTTTTTTCTTCTTTTTTTTGGGGGGGGGGGGGGGTGTTCACATAGTCGTGTCAAGAATGCGGAACATTTTCTTCGCCTCACAGGAAACCACATCTTGAAATTTGGCGTGGAAAAAACTCACATAACGGATCAGTGTTCAATTCACTAGGCATCAAAACGGGACGAAAGTCTGACTACACTTCTCGGTTTTTGAACCAGTGAGCTACAAAAACAAAAAAAAAAAATGAAGGCCTGCAGCTGCTGGGAGAAGTTCCTGTCGGTATCTTTTTTAATCAAAACCCCCTCCCTTCATTTAATCAAGAGCAGTCGATCATTTAGTGTTTTGTTTACTTGACTTAACTTAAACTAATAACTCACCTTGGGATTGCAAGCAGGTATGAGCCTCTCCGTGAGCTTGCACAAGACCACCCCATCCTTCAACGATGTTTTCAAAAACTCCTCCGGGTCCGCTATGTTCTTTTTAGGTGAGCTGAGCACTCCTAGTGATATTAACCACGTTACAGTCTGCTCCTCTGGATTCATAGCTCCACAAAATGAGCATTGCCTAAGCACGCATTGCTAAAACAAAAAAAAAAGTGGCGACGGCTTGTTCCGTATCAATATACAACTCACATCCGCACTTGAGCTAGAAGTTAAAAAAGAGGCGGTGGGGGGAAGGACGACGCTGTCTCTATCCGCAGAACTGATGATCCCCCCTAC
The DNA here is from genome assembly GCF_963584025.1 of Labrus mixtus. Lineage (NCBI taxonomy): Eukaryota > Metazoa > Chordata > Actinopteri > Labriformes > Labridae > Labrus > Labrus mixtus. The sequence goes on along the minus strand of NC_083621.1, from coordinate 13,228,676 downwards.
TGGCAAATAACACACTCAACAACAGACAGGAGTGTTTTTCATCCGCAAAGTTGCACATGCTGGCAGAGGACATTTTTCACTTATTATATACGTTAAATTAAACTTGGTGTCAGGAAACGCTACTAAGGAACTGACATGCATCATCTCACTTAGCTACTGTAAGAATAATCCTTAATGTGAAACATTCTTATGCAGGGTTATTTGATAATCAGGCAATGGCATTTACAGTGTAGTTAAATAATGTCATTAGGTCAAGATAGGCCTTGTTTTCTTACAGCATTGAAAATTGTTTTACCACTATATATATATATATATATATATATATATAAACCCTTACTAGACAAAATTGAGATACTTTTAGGAAGAAACCATTGGATTTTTTCAATTATGTAATCTCTAATTGCATTAAGTTAAACATGCTAATTAACCACCTTTCAGATAGCTAAAAAAATGATTGAAATAAAAATTCCTGAAACAGTGAGATACCACAAACTCCTAACTCACTATAAAAGTGTTACAGGTACCTATTTCAAGAGTATAAGTGTCCTTCTAAAATCATTATTTCATGATTTAAAAAGAAAAAACTAAAACACACAAAAAAAAGCTCTTTTAAAAAATCTTTATTGAAGAGCACCAGAAACACTAAACTTGAGCAAGTCCCCACTTGTGTTCTCCCAACTCCTGCCACGCATTTCCGCTTGGAGCAAAGATTCTACGAGCACTCTCAACAGACTCCTGTGCCAGAACCTGGAAGTAAAAATGAAAATGATTGATAGCATACTGGTCAACAGTTCAATTTTACAATAAAATACATCAAAACCACAGCTATCTGATAAACACTGTTGTATACAATAAAGAACAAATTGTGCTTATAACAATGTATCATATTATTACCATCATTTTCTAAATTAGCATGAAGTTACAGGAAAGATCCACTGAACACACCTGCACTTTTGTGTTGCAGTTTAATTGGTCCAACAACTCGAGGACACAATTCAGGTAAGTTCCAAGGTCAGTTGCCTTGGAGGGTTGGTTATCCTGCAATGAGAACATAATATTAACTTTTTGCCCTTCACTAAATTTTGTATTCATTATACATTAATAATGTTTATATATTGTGTGGTCCTTGGTCCGACTTAATTCGCAACAGTGATCGTTTCCAGTTCGGTCGTACGGATGGCGTTCTTCCAGAGGTCTCCATTGTTTGAAATGGCATGCTTGAAGGATGTATTTTGGTACTCAAAAGATGGCTCTCAATTAAACAGATGTCTTTCAATTTACCAATAAAAAAGGCTTACAAAAATCTAGTAATATTAAGTTGTGATGTAAAAAAAAGTCACAGTTTCCTTCATCCCTTTACTGAGTTTGGACGACTGGTAAGGCAAAGGGTCAATGCTGCAAGGGCTCATGTTTGCAAAATGGCTGTTAAGACCCTCTCTTGAAAATGGACGAAACTTCTTGGGAGGTTGGCGCCGTTTTAAAATGATTAGCTCATTAAACGCTCTACAGTGAAAGTCACATTCAGTTGACATCCTTTTTTTGTCCTTCTGAGGCAATAGTTGTCTTGAATGTCACCCTTTGAAGGGAGACTGCAATACAGGTCAATGAGAAACTCATTTACAGATGAGAAACAAAGAGGTTTGCTTTGCTTACCAGCTGCTGACTACCAGTCGAGTTGCATTTGGTTGTTGTTGCCTTTGGTTTTGACGTTGCATGCCATCAAATGGCTCTAGGATGATGGATCCATTTCCAAGGAACTACATCGGAACATTTTGACAGTAACATTTGCCTGACCCTTGAAGCGTCCAAGCGATGGCACATTTGTGTTAAGCATGAACAGAGGTCACTCGTCTATTTTTAATAGCACGAGCAGAGTCACCTAAGCTTTACAGGAAACTTGGAAACATCAAGTCGTTACTCAACATTCATATTGCGGCCCCTCTTAGTGTTTGATAATTGATGAGCAGTGGTTAAAGTTCAACTAAAAGCTTTATTTGAGTAGGAAATCCAGACTTGTAGTTCATTGCAGATTCCAACAGCACTGAACGTAAAAACTAACACTCACTTGGTAACTGTACTGTTACATGAGTAATAGAAATACTAAAAAAAATAAACAAACTTTACACAAAAACTTGGGAAGTCAAGACACATATTCAAAGCTAAGCTTTATACTCCACAGATTTAGACAAAGCTAGTTTGTGTTGTTAGATTTCTTCTAAAACACTTGTTAAATGTGCACGGAGAGAACGTCTGCTTTCATGTGGTTTTCAAGTCCAGTTCAGTATCTGCTGCGAGACATTCCTCTATCGGGTCGATTGCCACCGCGGCCACCGCGTGGCCCTCCACGACTTGAGCTGCTGTATGAATCACGAGGAGGGTAGCCTCTCTCAACAGGGGGAGCTGGGCCCCTTTCCTGCCTGCCCATTCGCTCACCACGACTAGGTGGATATGGGTCACTCCGACTGCTGGGGTAACTGTCACGACTGCCATAGCCTTCCCGGGAACTGCTGCCATAGTCATCGTAACGACTGCTTCCACTGCTCCCACCATAGGATGGTGGGGGGGCCCTTGAAGGTGGGGCGCTGCGAGAGTTACCTGCAGGGTCAATGGGTCAGGTAATTGGCAAAGTTCCATTTATACATTTTTGCACTGTCAAGTGCTAATTCTTTTTTTTTGCCAACAGAATTGATTCTGTGACAGATAAAGATTTAACTGAGGTAATGTTGAAATGTCCAATTGGGTAAATTATCTTTAAGTTTCAGTTCATACGAGCAGTAACATATCCCAGCGCAGGGAATATATGGGCACTGATAACCACTTCTGCATGCCATTGATTTGAGAAGCCATTTTTCCTTTTGAGCTCCACGTGTTAGAACTGAAGGTTAGGACGAGGTTTTCATTGTTGTCTTCAGGTTTTTCTGAATTTTACTCCTTGAGGGAGTGCTTTGATAGGTAACTCATACAGAGTCAACAGATATTTCCACAGACTTAGGAGTTCCTTACGGTTGCAAACTCTCCGGGCCAAATATTCTGCATGACATTGTGACAGTTTTTCTTTATCCCCTGATTGCAGGGACACTAAAGGCTGATAGTTGCTGAGCTTTTGATAGCATTTGTTCGTTTTTTCAAATTTGCCAATCGTTATATTTTCAAACACAAGAAAGTATGGAACTTGTATTGCTGTGTAGAGGGATGCCGCCAAGGGAAAGAAAACCTTTTAGATAGAGTGCCTGAGTTGCTGTTCTTCTGGAGAGTGAGCGTCGTATAAACGGAGATTGTTGTAGTCAATGCTGGGATTTTGTGGATTCTTTTGTGCAGCTCTTCTTTGCGCCACAGTGGACATAGGCTGTCATTACAGTTATGGAGTCATATCTTACCGTAACCATCATATGAATCTCTGTAGCCACTGCTGGGACGGTCCATATATCTGGGTTCTCGGCTTCCCCCATAACTGTCACGTTCGCTGCATTGTACAAATACGTTAGTTTTAGATTAAATAAAGTCTAAACGCGCATCTTCATTCTCTTAGTTACCAATACTTATACCTGTATCCTCTAGACATTGACCCATAGTCATCCCGGGAGCTGGAATTGGAGTAATCTCTGTATGAATAATCTCTGGGTGGAGGTCCATAGTCCCTGGAATCTCTAGAATTATAATCCCGACTGGAGTAGCTGTAGAAGAGAACAACATTTTACTACTGCACTGAAAATAGTGTTACATGGTAATTGAAAATCATAATACATCGACCTAGACGTAACTACATTTGGAATGTCCTACCTATCTTTTGAGTTGTAATGGTCATCTCTTGGTGATGGATAGTCATCCCTCCTGGACATCATGGAGTCTCTGCGAGGTGGGGGTGGACCATAGGGATCCCTGTCTCTTGACATGGTGGCTGGAACACACAAAAGATTTGTAAACTGGCTATTCAATCATAAAATAACACTGAGCAGGCAACTTGAAGAGCTAGATAAGTGAAAAGTGAATGCTATAAATTTGCTGACGTGTCATTTAGGCGAGTACTTTGTTAATATAACTTGCACGTGCCTATTATTAGTTTTAGGTAAGACAAGACCCAACACATTTCCCGGTACTTACGTCTGTTCATGGGGCCAGATGGGGCAGACCTCTTTGGTGGGGGACCTCCATTACGAACAGGGGGTCCTCTCTTCATTGGGGGTCCTCTGGATGACATTCCTTTAAAGAAGGGTTCTACATTCCCTGAATTATCATAGTAATCTCCACAGACAAGAAATGCAAATATTAATATTATAAATTAAGTTCAAAAGGGAGAATTTGTGAGAAAATTAAATGCCAAAATGATGCCATTACATCTTTTTTTACAATCTCGATGATAAATTTTATAATCACCTCTTGGTGGAGGGCTTCTCATACCGCTATGACCTCCCCGAGAACCACGGGGGCCTCTGGGTGGACCACGGCTACGGGAGTGCATGGGTGGGGGTCCTCGCCTGCCAGAACTCTCAAACTGGGGTTTTGTAGCCTGCTCCACTTTGATTGGCTTGCCATCAAGAGACTGTGGTGAAAGAGTTAGAATTACAACGATGACAGCAGTTTGATGATGATGATGATGATGAAAGGTGGTGGCTTCACAAGAAAGAGTACCTTTCCATTCATCTCACGAGCTGCATCCTTTGCATCAGCTGGAGTGTCAAAAGTAACAAAAGCAAAGCCTCTTGATTTGTTTGTTTCACGGTCCTTCATCAGAAGAACTTAAAAGAAGGAAATAGAATGAGAGAGTAAAATGATTAATAATTCAATTCAAAGTTCATTGTTTCTAAACCTTTAACAAATGTATCAAATCAGGATTGTCGATTCCTGATCACAAATACCCAATGCTGCTATTGTATGTAAATGTGAGCCTAGACCAGGGGTGGGCAACTGGCGGCCCCCATCAACCCTCAACGTGGCCCTCGGGTCAATTTTTACATATCAATTAAATGGAGACATGAAGAAAAACATCTGCCATGAAATCATGAAAACCAGAAATATGTCCATAATCATATTTAATCACTGGTATATGTTGAAGTTAAATTTGAGACATTATTGACTGTAATCGTTTTTACATCCTACAATTTGGCCCCCTGGCAGTGAGAATTAAATGAATGTGGCCCTTGCTGTGACCACAGTTGCCCATCCCCTGAACTAAACCAAATGTGAAACAACAAAAAATGTGATGCCTTTACAGTCACACACGTACACATCTGGTACTCATTACAAGCGCGAAACAGCAAATATTCGGCCTTTTAAGTATAGCTGCATTTTCATTTCTTCAAGGTTTAAGCTATGGTACGAAGTGGGGGGGGGGGGGGAGCAAAGAGTGGTTGTAAGCGCACCTTCCACAATCCTGCCATACTTGCTGAAGTACTGCTCCAGGGCCTTCTCGGTGGTCTCGGTGTTCAGTCCACCGATGAAGAGCTTTCCTGGACGGTCTGCCTCTGCCATGCTGCCAAGTCACAAACCTGCAACAAAACGAGGCGTGTCGTCTCAGTACATAAAGCAACTGCCTATTGGCGCGCAAGTTCAATCTTGTTTGGTGTGTAGTCATTCATGTTGCGTTTACCTTCAGCTGGCGAAAGTCTTGAGCTGTTGAACGCGCAAAATGGCGATGAACGTGCCAGCAGCTGCAGCTCGTTACTTTGCTGACGGTCGCTAGAAAAGAGGTCAAGCTACTCGCGGTGATAAAAAATATACAAGAGCCCACAAGCTACTATTAAAATGTAAAAGGACGACTAACATGCAATTAGTTTTATGGACGCTTACAACACTATGTAGCGGCTTTGTGTATGCTCTGGCGTACAACGGGTTATTCTTGTTATTCCCCTCCCTTCCTTTATTTCGCCTGCTTCCGGTGTAGGCGGGTCGTCGTCGTTACGTCTTCTTCGTCGTTTTTATTAGGGCAGCTTTTATCTTTTGTGTAGCATTATCACCATCTTCTGGACTGAGTGAATAAAGACTTTATTGATCCCCCCCCACGGGGAAAAATTTTGTGTTACAACAGCTCTAGAAAACAGGAAGCAGGAATATAATTATTAAAAATAACAAGAAGTTAAAAATCAAACATATTTACATCCGTTAAATAAAGGGTGAAAAAAATACAATAATAGATTTATTTTGCACTTTTTTGAACTTATTTTCCTTTGCATTTGTCTTTGCATTTGTTGTAGTAGTTTGCATTTCCTTTTGAATGTGCAGCATTTCTATATATGCTGCGCGTTTTTCTAAATGTATGTCGTTTCATCAGTTGCTGAGCGTGTGACCCCCTACCGGCCACCGTAGAATGATCCTCAGGAGGAAATGTATCGCTACTCAAGTGTATTAAAGTTATTAAAATAAGCCCCCACCTTTTCAGCTGCAACATTCAAATGATTTACACTACACACGAATGCTCAAGTAGATTAATCAAACAAAAAATTAACAATTCTGCAACGTGAGTAGGCTACTCCTTTTACTGGTCATTCAAGTAGGCTACATGATGATAATACTTTTGTAATGTTACATGAGTCCATTTTAAAATGCAGACTGTTTACTAATACAGACTATTTACACAAGATAGTTACTGCCCAAGTGGCCTACTCTTTCATTGTGGCATGGAAACAAATAGACAACACATTTTTTAAATCCTGAAGAAAAGCTTAATATGTCACATGAGTGCCCTTCACACTAGCTCTGATGTCATCAAACCATACCATTACCTTTCATCAAAGCTGCTTCTATTTGAGTTCAGATTTAAAGAGAACCTTTCATAACAGATGTTTGTAAGAAGGACCTTGTGTTGGCAGTCTCTGGACAGGGCCAATGTTATTCTGCACAGTGGAGGACAAACGAGACAATTAACTATGAGATTAACATTCATCTGATTAATGATGATTAGGGCAGTACATGTTTCTGTTTCTCATGTCAGGTTATTTTTGATAGAGGAAAATACCCAGTTCTGTGAGGTTTTTTTAAAATCACTAAGCACACATTCACTCTTTGCGGAGTTTAAATAGTCATTATAGAATACTATGCTGGAAATGATTCCTTAAAGATCTGTTTATAAATGCTGCATCACCGACTTGCAGTGCCCTCTTTCAGCCTTTCAGCATGGTTTAGACCAGTGGTTCTCAGCTGGTCGAGCCTCAGGACCCACCACCAACTCATTCATGAAAAATCGCGACCTTCAGATATTTTTCAACCAATCAGATTTGTTCAACGAAAAATTGTGCATTTTGGACCTCAGACAGTAGAAAATGTGACAGAACAAAACAAACATGTTGGAAAAAGTGCTTCATAGACTTTTTAAAACAATATTTTTTTCCAGGCACACATTATCGACCCATGAAAATGGCTTCGCGACCCACTTTTGGGTCCCGACCCACCAGTTGAGAAACACTAGTTTAGACTATATACATTCCTTCACAGATTCTTAAATCCTATTTTAGCCGAGCGGCCTAATCCAAAGGAGTTATTTGTGGTATGCCACCTTACAAATGGGATGTTTCCATCTTGAATTGAAACCTTTGGAATGGTTGTCATTTCTGCAACTTCCTGCTTGCACAGTATGAAAGCAACAACATTTATTTATTTTCACACATCTTTCCATTCAGTTGTCAGCTGGATTGTATTAGTATCAGCTAATGAATGTACAAAATCACTTGAAATCACTTGATTTATTCAACAGAAGCCAACAATCTCAATTACTACCTCTACCATATATATATATATATATATATATATATATATACATATATATATTAAACGACACCTGCAACTTACCTTACTACAGCTAGATGAAGATCTGCATTCAAAGTTTTACTTGAAGCAAATGTAGGCACCAGCACCTTTGTATCATAGATATTGAAATTTACAAACAACATTTTAGTCATGTACGAGCTTTAAATATAGGTCAGTTAGCCTAACCTTTAATGTTTTTATTGTATTAAATTATTTGATTAAATTATTTGATTTTTTTATATAATTCGAAGGTTATTTACTATATGATCCTCTTAATTGTAGGCCTGATTATTGGCTAATGAAACACTAAATGAAGTACAGTATCCTTACTGTCCTAAATTTTGCACACATGTAGCTCAAAGTTCTTGATGCAATTACTTTAAGCATAAACTGGACAAATAACTGGTCAGGCCAGCAGGGTATCACAGATACAGTGGCGATACAGTACTGTATGGTGGTGCTATATGCAGTTGTAGAGTGTCTCCTGTGCCAGAAGCATGTTGTAGCTGGAACACTGAATAAAAGGAGCCATCGTTCACAACCTTTTGCTCTACGTCGTTTTTCACCTGAGAGATATTACATCCCACTATGTTCTGTTAGACACAACAAACATGATTGGTGTTGAATCCAAGCAGGGGTATCAAGTTATTGAAATCACATGACTTAGCTGATGTGATGTCATAAATCATGGAGAATCACCAAACACAAAGTTCCCCCCCATGAAGTCCACTTTAGTGACATAGGATTTCAACAAAATCAATGTTAAGGATATAAAACTGTGATACATAAAACAACTTTTCCTATTGTTTTCTATATGTTAGTTATGTATTTGTGCATCAACTGATGCAAAAAGATTGTGAAAAGGTGTTGAAATAAGCAATCGTTGGTCATCCCACTTTAAGAAAGGTTGTTAAAGTGGGACAGCATGAATGATGTGGGACAGTTAAATACTGTGTTATTTAATTGAGAGACTATGCCTTTTTGGAAATACCCCACATTTTTTTGAAGTTTGGGCTTCATTTATTTATTTTGGTTTAGGATTCAAAACATTATCCTGAGTTTCCAATAGGCTAGCTTACTGTTTAGCAAACTAGCTACAAGAATAACTAAGTCAAATGAATAGATTTTAGTCACATTGATAAAAAATGTTTTATTTACAAACCATTTAATTTTGTGTGTAGAAAGAAATAATTGTGCATATAATACAATCTTCTTTTGGTTTGCAGCTTAAAGTTAAGGAGGGTATTTGAGTGCACATTTCATTTGTATACATTTGGTTTTCAGCTTATCTAAAACTCGTCTTTTGAATATTTGCACTAAAAGTCTTTATTCTCATTTCTGCTTTGTTCTGCAACTCTTGCACAGCATTTACCCTAAGGAGCCTAAGTGTTTGTTTGCTTGTTTGTTTGCATTTTACAGTATGGTTAGGGTGTTTATGGGATGCTACTAGTTATTGTCTGCCTGTCTGATAAACACAGCAAAGACATTGTAGGCCCTCTAAATTATTGAAATATGATTGTTTTTGGTAAGTTTGCTTTGTATAAATTAGAATATTTTTTAGCCTAAAAACTAGTGTCCCAGATTTAAGATGGTGCTCACCTCAATCAGACAATCCACACACTCTGATAAACAACATTCCTGTCCCCAACAACTGGAAAGACATGGATCTAGCAGTTAGGGTCTCTGCAGAAATGACATCGTGCATTAAGACAGGAAAGGCTGACTTATGCGGTTTGACAGTACAGTATCTAAACAGAATGAATTCAATTCCTTAAGGTCGAGATTGGTTAAAGAACTTTATGGCATGCCACCCTCTCTCCTGCCGTATGCCTGAAGCAACATCTTTGGGTAGAGCTATAGCCTTCAACAAAACCAGTCGGGGAGTTCTTTGACAGTCGGACCAATGTGATGAACAGGTGACAGAATGAATATATTTCATAACATTAATAAATGTAATGGCAACTATAGATTGTCGAAGAGTTAAGTAAATGTCCTGTACAAGAGACTGGCCCATTTGTTTAGTTATCAGCCCAAATTACCAAATTATTTACAGTTCTTTAGTTATGTAGTTAGTTACAGTTACTCAAGGCTGATTTAGCATTGCTTGTAAAGCTTAACGATTCTGATTTTCATCATGGCTCTTGACTTTGTTTTATAGGTTCAAATTCCTTACGAACATGATTTATAATGTTGACGAAACAGGTGTCACAACAGTGCAGACACCAAAGCAAGTTGTGGCGGAAAAGGGAAAGAAATAAGTGAGGGCCATCACATCTGCAGAAAGAGGAGAGCTTGTGACTGTGGGCTGTGCAGTCAATGCTACTGGCAATGCAGTGCCTCCCATGTTCATCTTCCCAAGGGTTAGATACAAAGACCATTTCATCACAGGAGCACCTCCAGGATCAATTGGTACCTCCACCAGATCTGGCTGGATAAATGATTTTTTTTGTAAAATTCCTTATACATCTGGTTCAGCATACCAAGTGCTGTTCTGACCACCCCATGCCTTGATAACCTTGAGGCCAATAATAGACTGAGTTCACTGGATTTAGCAAAGAGCAAGGGGATTATTATGCTCACAATTCCATCTCATCTCCTGCAGCCTCTGGACAAGAGTGACTATGGTCCATTCAAGGGATATTACAACAGAGCTCTTGATGGTTGGATGAGATCTAACCTATAGGCAAAACAGCCAACATATACCAAATCACTGGATGTGTGAATGAGGCTTTCATGTCTTTAATGACACCAAGGAATATCTCTTCTGGATTCAAGTCCACATGGATTTTCCCCTTACCACAGAGATATTTTCTCTGGTGCAGAGTTTGAACCATCCATGGTGTCACACAGGCAAAACCCTGAGATGCTATCTGCTTCTGAAGATGATCCACCCATGGCGTTGTTCTTCAACATGTGGGACAGATTCACTCTTCCAACCCCCTGGATATGTCTCCCACTGAAATTCTATTCTTACCCAAAAGTCAGCAGCCAATGGGGCGCTGTTGGTGCAGTGGGTAGTGTGCGCGTCCCATGTATGGAGGCTAGTCTTCCAAGTGGGCGGCCCAGGTTCAAATACAACCTGTGGCTCCTTTCCCGCATGTCATTCCCCACTCTCCCTCTCTCCCTGATTTCCATCTCCATCCACTGTCCTGTCTCTCAATGAAAGCACAAAAGCCCAAAAATACATCTTTAATTAAAAAAAAAAAGTCAGCAGCCAAGAGCACAGACAAAGAGAAAGCGGATGAAGACAAGGATCCTGACTGATACACCTGAAAAGAAGGCAATCGAAATGGAACATGAAAAGAGAAAAAATAAATAGAAGGGGAAAGAAGTAACCAATGTCAAAGAACAAGGAAAGCCCAAGAAGAAGAAAAAACAAGAAGAAAACCCCAGTGTATACAGCAGCTCTGAGGAGAGTGATTTTCCCATCTCACTTGATGACACTTCTGAGTATGAGAGCTGCCAGGATGAGAGTAGTGAACCAGACATCTCAGATTTGTCAGCTGATGACTTTTGTCATCATGAAGTTTGCGAACAAATCCAAAAGCTACCATTATATTGGCTTGGTTGAGAGCCTCAAGGACAATGATGTGTTTGCAAGACTCCTCAGAAGGGTCCGAGGGAGCACTGACAAAGAGAAACCCAGCTTTGCATTCAAGGAGAATGATGTGGGATCTGTCCCACTGAATGAAGTCCTGAAGAAGCTTCCTAAACCTCAAAAGGTTGGAGGAAATGCAAGGAGGGAGCAACAACTCCCTGCAACCTTGATACATAGAATGTTGAATAGTCATTTTCTTCTCAGAAGTTCAAAACTGTGAACTGTTTAACAAAATTAGAACTGAAACTACTGTAGGGATTTTTTTCTTCTTCTGCCAAACACGTGTTTGTTTGTTTTTGTTTTTTGATATGTGACTGGATTTTCACTGGATTGACACCATTTTGTGAAGATATCTTTTGATCCTCAAAACTATGTTGGTGGTCCTTCTGCTTGGAAAAGTACATTCCAGAATTTATTAAAACTATTGTTCATAATAGAAAAAAAATTAACGATTAAATATAATATAATATTAAAGTTTCATTGGTCGTTTTTGTGTTGTTTGAGGTAGCTTTAAAAAAGTATTAACATTGTTTGGAAAGGTAAATGTATGATTAAATTATCTTTAAAAAGAGGTAAGTTCTTTTTTTATTCATACCTGCATTAAAACTTGAAAAACAGGATGGTCAATTTACCCCTATAGATGGCTCAATTTACCCACTGACTCGGATCAACTTACCCCTAGCCTGGGGTAAGTTGAGTCCCAGGAACACTTCTTTTCTGAGGTCATATTTTCATGGCTCTTTGTCATAGATGCATTCTTATATTTTCAATTGATAAGCAACATCCCAAATTAAAATTAGATGAAAATAATTGTCTTTGCCTTGAGAACCACGTCTAAAAACTGGCTCAACTTACCCCACTCTCCCTAAAAATAATGGACTATTTTCCCTGTGACACAGTATCAGAAAACTTTCTTCTGATTTGACAACTTGGAGATTTCACAATAGCAGTGTTCATATTGTGTATTGTGTTCATATTGTGTTCATATGGATCTTACAGAAGTTGAAATTTCACAAATTTTCCCACATAAGCCGTATCCCCTGTATGAGCACCTCAACAAAATGTACTTGTAAAGTATGTACTAGTTCCGGTTAAACTAGTCAGGGGTCTTTTACATGGACTTAAAATAAAACAGTAGTCTATCTGGTTATAGTATCTGGTTGTAGTTTGTCCGGTTTACTCGTTTTTTCTCCTCCTGCTTCCACCGATCACTTATATTTTGATGTAGGGTCAAAAGTCTATCATAACCCGCTCTTTGTTTGACCGGTTTTCACGTTTCACACGTGGATCTTAGAGACAGAAACCAACGATGTTAATGGAGGAAACGATAAGCAACGTCAGTGTAACTTCCACGGTGTCAAAAACGTCAAGACGGCCAGAAGAAAATATGACGTCCGATTTTTTATTTTCAACATAAAAGCATAGTGGTTTATGTGGATATGACATGTAGATATGTAGTGCTAGTGATCGTCCTCTTAACACGTTTTCATAAATATAGCTCTACTAAAATGCAAAGTGCGAATTTTATACCAGCTATAAATGTTTGACTCGTTAATAATTAAAAGTTGATGAAGAATTGGTTTTTATTTCGAAACTAAAATAATTTCATTTCCGGTTACTGCTTTGTGACTTCCGCATAGCTTGACAAGGCTGGACGTCACGGATGCTGGTTTGCCAGACAGGTTAGCTCAGCTGCTGCAGTCCCCTGTAGAAAGACTTAGCCAACAGCTAGCAAACAATCATTTCCACCAGGAGAACAACTCTCCTTTCGAAACAAGATTATCAAATCTTAGGGAAAAACCCGTGCCTGGGATAAAATGAAGAAGCGGATACACTTTGGTTTTCTCCTGGTTTATTCTCTAGTCTCGTATTTTTCGTTGGGCTCGGCGTTTTATCTTCCGGGTTTAGCCCCAGTGAGTTTTTGCGAAGACGGCAAAGGTGGTGAAGATTGCCAGGTATGAGGATTCTTAAAGACTCACAATTCTTGTTATAGGGTGGCTAATGTGATAAAGTAGGCATTTTGCATACCCAATTCAATGTGTTTACTTCCTCTATATTGCTATGCAGGCACTGTTTCTTTGGGCCCCGGCTATGACTTGGAGCCGAAGCTCTGCTCCCAATGATTAGGCTTTGCCAATCTTTGTTGACATTCACTGATATACTGATGTGTTGGTTTCGATTAACTTATAATTAAATTGCTTGTATGTTTACTCTGTTTCAAATAATGATAATATTTACCATTAATAGTGTTATAAACTAATAAGTAGCCACAGCAAATTAAAATCTTGTGTTATTAGTGTTTGCTTGCAATTGACTCTTTGTTTAATAACATTGTTTGTATGAATGGTGCAGAACCTGGTAAATGCTCAATACAACACAGATTCTGTCACTAAATGTTTTCTTTCATCCTCTTTTCTTTTCAGACAGCGATTGAGCTGTTTGTCAACCGGTTAGACTCTGTGGAGTCAGTCCTGCCTTACGAGTATGATGTGTAAGTAACATTTAGTCTGTTTTTTGAATTCATTTAATGTCATGTTTGGATTATTCAGGCTTTTTTTTTTTTTTTTTTTTAAGATTGAAGTTCAATAGTATCTTCTCATTGTGTGTGATCCTCTGTACATTTTAAGGTTTGACTTTTGCAAAGATGTCAAAGAGAAGAGGCCGTCTGAGAACCTTGGACAGGTGCTGTTTGGTGAACGAATTGAGTCTTCACCATACAAGGTGGGTGTTCAATAGAAATCTGCATAGCCTTTATTAAACTGCTTATTTTTTACACTCCATACAAGTTTTAAATGTATTTTGCTGATCAAATCTGACTCGTCTACCCCTCAGTTTAACTTCAAACAAGATGTGAAATGCAAGGCAGTGTGCACAAAGGCCTACAAGAAAGGCAACCAGGAGGATGCGACCAAACTGGATTTTCTCAAGATGGGAATGCAGTTGAACTACCAGCATCACTGGTTAGTGAAACACAGATAAGTAATGACTGCCAGGGGGTATCACACCCTGGCACACCCTTTATTCAGCATGACATTTGTGGCATTAAAAAACAACATTTTTTTTCTTAGGATCATTGACAACATGCCAGTGACATGGTGCTATGATGTGGAAGACGGACAGAAATACTGCAACCCAGGTTTTCCAATTGGCTGCCTTGTTACCACAGACGGCAGAGCTAAAGATGCTTGTGTAATCAATGTGAGTTGTTTATTCTGTGTGTGAATGCGTACTTTACCTGAAATTAGGCCTACTTAATTGGTCACGTGCTTGTTGAAGTGATTCCAATTCTGTTTTCCAGGATCCACATTACCAGTGTTTCAGAATGATATAACCTTTTGTTTTGTTTTAATCCTCCTAATAATAACTTGTGTTTTTTAATTTTTTTTTAATTTTTTTTTTTTTACATCATGTTTGATTTAGTAAAAAACTATTACTTTGAGTTTTTATAGAGCGCTAAGCATTATTGAATAGAAAATTAGCCTCTGATTTACAATTAATGGCCAGTCAAAGTCTCAAATAGTATTCATTATTATTTATCGTTTCACCATGAAACAATATTTCATGTAAATAATGAATGTTTACTTACAGCAAAGTCATAAACCTAACCAGAAACATGATTTCTTTATTTTTTTAATCAATTGGTCCAGGCTACACAAGTACAGAATTGTACAACTGACATGTAGTGATAAAGAACATCATAGAAAATAATAACTCCTTGAACCTAGAGATGTTTGTTTACATATTGTCCCCTGGAAAGTTCAAGTAAATAACATGCAGATTTGTGTTTTCAGTCCGAGTTCAACAAGAAGAACACATTTTATGTGTTCAACCACGTGGACATCAGGATCACTTACCACAGTGGAGCGTCAGAAGGATGGAGAGGGGCTCGGCTAGTTGCTGCAACTCTTGAGCCCAAGAGGTAATTGTGTTTGGTAGTAGGATGATATGATGCTATCGTATATAGATTTAGGTTTTTATTAAACTCAGAATGTTGCAGTTGAATAATTGACCATCCAAAACTAACACTAACTGTATTTACTTTCTGAATTGATTCTGATTGATTGTGTGTTTTCTATGATCAACAGTATTAAACATGCAGATGAAAAGAACCCGACCTGTGAAGGAGGTAACCCAATGGAGGTCCCTGGGGAGTTTGACAGTGATGTGTCTGTAGTCTATACATACTCTGTCACATTTGAGGTAGGCCTCCTAACTCTGTGACCAAATATATAAAACAACTTATTCTATGTAATTAATATATAACAATAACTATGTTCTAATAACATGAAGTGTGAAATCTGTTTTTTTTTCTACTTTTACTTCTGTAACAGGAAAACAATGATATCAAGTGGGCCTCTAGGTGGGACTACATCCTGGTCTCAATGCCTCACACCAACATCCAGTGGTTTAGGTAGGGTGATCATCTTCACTTTGTGCACCACATTAACACTCTCTACCTTTCATTCCCTGGGTCTTAACATTTTTTGAATCGATATTTTGTCTTTGTTGTTCAGCATCATGAACTCCTTGGTCATTGTCCTCTTCCTGTCTGGCATGGTTGCCATGATCATGCTGAGAACTCTGCACAAGGACATTGCCAGATACAACCAGGTGGACCAGGTAAAGGCATTGTTGAGCTCTCTGACAGTTTGAGCTGATGTGTGCATATGAAGCCCTGATGTATGGCTTTAAGATGCCGTTGTTGTACATAAACCAAAAAGGATAGAACTCTTAATGGTACAATATGTCGGTCAATAGTTGATGTGTTACTTGTGTACTGCAGGGCACCATGTGGCCACCTTGCAAATAAGCTATTCAAAGTAGCTAGCACCCTTTCTATAAAAACCACATCACACGGGGAGCCGCCTTATTTATTGTTGGAATAAAGACCTTTTTCTTAACTTTATGTAGTCAGTAAACCTTATAGTTTATTAAAACATGTGATTGTTACTAAAAAAAGATTAGAAGTTGAGGGTTTCACCTGGCTGTATAACAGATCTACTTGTCATGTTATCAAGGTTAAATGGCTAGTGCTTGTCTGTGAAATATCCCCAGCACACTGCGTGCAGAGTACCCAGAGTTATCAATATTTTGTTACACTTCACAGGCAGACTTGATAAAGCTTCCCTCGTCCAAGGAAAAATCCTCAGTTCTCTATGTAAGCTTGTCCAAAGCTGTTTTGAACAAAATATGCTGCGGTTTTAAAATCAGGTGTTTGGGTGTGTGATTGCCGCAAGCAGGCACATTGGAGCAGTATGTAAAATGTGGTGTGGTCCTTGTATTATTTTTCTGTTTGTGGTTTTAATGTGCAAGTTTAAAGAATTGTCTCATACTTTATGCTGAGGAGTTTTTCTAACCATTTCTGAAACTTTTTGGTTCACTTGGCTCATTCTTCATTTTGTTTAGCTTTGCTCTTGCACATGTCTAATAGGGAGATAATATTCACGACTTGGTGGTTGGTTAACCTTTCGCTTTTATAGCTTGCATATGAAGTGTTTGCTTGATTGTGGCTGTTGACACATGGCTGTCTGCCTCCACACCAGGAGGATGCACAGGAGGAGTCGGGGTGGAAGCAGGTGCACGGGGATGTTTTCCGTCCCCCAAGGAAAGGCATGTTGCTGTCTGTATTCCTCGGACAGGGCACACAGATCTTCATCATGACCTTCATCACTCTCTGTGAGTACGACTTCACATTAGAGTGTGATTCTCATTAACACCTATTATTAACCCTCTTTTCCATTGAACTCAATCACATCTCATTTTCTTTGCACACAAAATTGTTAGAGCAATTTATATAATGTTATAATTGCACTTAATGGCTCCCTCCTGGTTGGTAACTGAAAACCAATTATTAATTTCACATTATTAAGTCAAGTTCATGAAACAATAAAACAGAAAGCGTGTGAACATTTATAATAAATGATGTGCACCTGAAAAACACGAGTAGAACATTATAAACAAAATGAAAGGCATAACATTTGTCAAAACAATATTTGGTTTTACTGGCTGGCGCTATAGTACAGAGGCTTAGGGGTAGGATTAAAAGTGAATTGAGAATTCATTATGGGCTATGCAGAAGTTGTAGTAGGTGTGAGTGAGTGTACTGATGCCTGTTTGTCCACTGCAGTCCTGGCCTGTCTTGGTTTCCTGTCTCCTGCCAACAGAGGGGCTCTCATGACATGCTCTGTGGTCCTCTGGGTGCTGCTGGGAACACCTGCTGGTTATGTGTCTGCTCGTCTTTACAAAAGTAAGAACCCGGTGAAAATGGAGCTGCAAAGTCAAAACAGAGTCTGTCACCATCTGTGTGATCTTTCTTATCACGATAGCCTCATCAATCTCTGTTTTATGTTCTCAGCTTTTGGAGGTGAAAAGTGGAAGACGAATGTGTTGCTGACAGCGCTCTTGTGCCCAGGGTAACTTCACTCTCTGAATTTGCTTTGTTTTTTGTTTTTTTCATTTAGTGCAATCGTTATTATACATTTCTGCTCTGCTGTTGCTAGCTACTTTGCCTTTGGCACCTTTTTTGTTCACGGAGAACAAAATATCTTCCCCTGCCTCATAACCCTTTGTCCACCTCCTTTCCATAGAATTGTGTTTGCAGACTTCTTCCTGATGAACCTGATCCTTTGGGTGGAAGGGTCCTCAGCAGCAATCCCCTTTGGCACTCTGGTGGCCATTTTGGCTCTGTGGTTTGGAATCTCAGTGCCCCTCACCTTCGTCGGTGCCTACTTTGGATTCAAGAAGGCTGTGAGCTAGACCTCCTTTTTTTATTTTATTTACATGTTTTCTAGCTTGAAACATTTGATTGTTGACTTGATGTGTGTCTGTTCACGAGTTTAAAATCACTTCTTCTCCTTTTCTGATCCTGTGCAGGCTATTGAGCAACCTGTGCGAACAAACCAAATCCCTCGTCAAATTCCCGAGCAGTCATTTTTTACAAAGCCCATTCCTGGTATTGTAATGGGTGGTATCCTGCCATTTGGTTGCATCTTCATTCAGCTTTTCTTCATCCTCAATAGCATTTGGTAAGAAGCCAGGAATGCGGGCCGTCCAGTTTGTGTCTGCCATTGTCTTTTGTTAAGACTTGAGGCCTCGAGGATAAGGTCAACTCTTCATCCTGTTTGCCTTTTCTGTTTTAGGTCTCATCAAATGTACTACATGTTTGGATTCCTGTTCCTGGTTTTCATCATTCTACTCATCACCTGCTCTGAGGCCACAATTCTACTCTGCTACTTCCATCTCTGTGCTGAGGTAACCACCCCAAAAACCTGTTTTCACAGCACATACTATTATTATCATGTAATAGTCCTTCTTTAAATAATCTTTATTAAAACTACAAATCATCTTAAGTACCAGCCTCAAAAATCTTGCTTCCAAATATATATTGAACATGTCATACTGATGTCTGTCATACTGTGTGTGTCCAGGACTACCATTGGTGGTGGCGCTCCTTCCTGACCAGTGGCTTCACAGCAGTCTATCTGTTTATCTATGCTGTGCATTACTTCTTCTCCAAGCTACAAATCATTGGAGCTGCCAGCACCATCCTCTACTTTGGATACACTTCGATTATGGTCCTTATCTTCTTCCTCTTCACAGGTGAGCCTTTGCGTTAAACTTCAACTTCCTGCTTGTTTTGTTACAAAGCAATAACACCTGTTATCAGTGGCTTTTATTGTTAGGCTGAGTTTTGTAAAAACAAGTCTTGATATAGTCGGTTACTGTTAACTGTATGTAAGTTGAAAAGGGTGTGCAGTGTGTGTTAAAACAGATGACATTAGCTGTGTTTACTTTGCGCAGTATTTGTTAGGGACCGCTCCCTCCATCAGCTCCGCTCTCCTGCTAAGATTCAGGACCTTTATCCTGGTCTGGCTATATAAAAACCAGGAAGTTGTCCAAACTGTTTTGCAGGGTGTTTTATTTGTCAAAGATAAGACGTGTCCTTTTTATTTGGTAACTCGTAGTACAGACGCACTGTGCAGTATTGTGTAAAAGAGCGTTGATATGGCAAGGGTTGAACCGCCAAGTTGTTTAATGTTAAACAGAGACACTGAGGAAAATGAACCTCATATGTTCAAAGTCCCCCCTGGTCAGATTCACTTTTGCAGACGGATCTTGGTCAATGTTGTTGTTTGAGGTTTACTGTTTGACAAACCAGAATCTAGTATTATCAGGTATTTCTTTTTTATACTGTAGATACAGGCAACACAATCACGTAGTGTCACGGATGAGACCTACATTCATCCAGCTATAATTGCACTGCAGGCATATTAAAATAAATGCGCTTGTGCTGATGTTTGCACACATCTACACACACACACACATGAACAGAACATCACGGCTGCTTTTTTTCTCCATGTACAAAGAGACAGCGATTGACACATGTTGACATGGTAACGGCACTCTCCAGCCCTGTCCAGCTCTCTTGCCCACACCCACTCATATAATACTTAGGGCTGTGTGTTAGTTCAGAAAAAGGACCTCGTGCACGGCCTGATTATCAGCCTAGGCTTTAATGTCGCCCAGAATTATAGCGCTCTCCATGATACTGGATGATCATGGCACTTTTTTTTCTGCTGTTGTACCGTCATAAATCCAGATAACAGTTAGCCTGTAGCCCTACTTGACACTATCTTCAGACAGAGCTGCAAGTAGCAAGGGGAAGAGATGTCAAAAGATTATCACTTAGAAATAATCCACGCATTCAAGGAAAAGACGATCACTTTCCCTCCTTGCTTCTAGTTTGGATCTATATAATCCTAAGCTCTCTCATTCCACATTTTAAATTGCGTATTTCCTTGTCTGTTTTTTTTTTCACCTCTTCCAAACTTTGACGACAACTTATTTCTGGATTGGTCCCCCACTGAGCAGTCAGATAGGACTTTTTATACTTGCATGAAATTTATGCTGGATTTTGACCAATCTCGCTTCTAGATATGAGGGGAAATGTTCTCTCTCTCTGACAAACTGAAGTGCTGGTGATGAAGTGTCTGCTTTTTTGTGAAGATTTCTTTTACCATTTTCTTTTTAAGTTATAAGTTGAGTTAAAGTTTACAGGTTTTACAGTTTCACACTTAGTTTTTTTTTTTGTGTCTGTGCTCTCTGAGAAAGTGTTTGCACCTTGTGGTTTTTCTTTTTATTTGTGCTTTACTCAGATGTGCCTAAAACAGATTTCCAAAGGCCGTTATTCCCACATCGATTTTTTTAAGTTGTCCAATGTGATCGCAGGAGTTGATGTTATAATTAATTATAACAACATTATTTTTCAAACCAGTCCTCTCACCTGTCTTTTCTTCTCAGGTACAATCGGCTTCTTCGCCTGCTTCTGGTTTGTAAATAAGATCTACAGTGTGGTCAAGGTGGACTAGAGGACCAAGGGAGAGACTGACGCCTTGCTGACGCAGTACCGGTCGCCCTCAGAGCTGGCTGTGTGATTAAGTGGTCCAAGTGGACCTGAACTGAAACCATCACTTATCATAGAAAAGACCTGAAGAGCAGAGCCCGTCCTCTTTTGTGCTTTAAACTTATGTTGCCGTTTTCTTTTAAAAAGTATATATAATTTTGTGTTCACTGTCGAGCAGTAATATTTTGAGTGGCTCCTTGAAAATCAGTGTGGGTTCCAATGGTCTAGCTGTTCTAGTTTGTTTGGGTGGGTTTAACAAGAAGAGGTGAAATGTTTTTATTTAAATTTTCTAAAGGCAGTAAAATGTTCTGTATTTTGCTTTTCTATTCCCTTATGGCTTAATGTTTTGTTTTTCATTACATGTACTGATGATGAAAAAAAAATGTGTGTACATAATACTGTATAGAGAGTGAGCGAGAGAATGCTACTTAAAGATTGTCACCATAATGAATCCTTCTGTAGTTTTCTTTCTTTTTTTAAGGCAAACATGAGGCAATGAATCCTTCATTAACAGCCTGTTTGTAGGTCAGACATTCTATAAAACACTGACTTTGATATGATAACATGTCCATCGTTTTGTATTTGACGGCTTGCTACATTTAAGCTTGTATAGAAATAAGCACTGCTGTATCATACAATATTATGTTACAGTGTGTTGTATATGAAGGATCATTTTTCAGTGACTTGATGATTTTGTTTTTACAACAGTAGGGATCATAGTAAACTTCTTTCATCAATAAACTGGTCAGGTACATGTGTACTGTTGAGATTCGCAGATTGAGACGTCAGCCCTGTCACTGTTCTGATTGGTTTCCCTCAATTAATATGATGCAAGTCAACCTGCTCATCAGGTCTTTGTCCCAACTGCCAATAAAAAAAAATTCCAAGTTAAACTTTATTCAAACTTGATGTGACATTACAACATAAAAAGACATTACACTGAAAATAAGACTGGTAACATTTACAAAGCAACATTTTTTTTTAATTGCAATTTTGTGTACACTGTCTTTCATAAACACTCCGAGTTTCTTTTGAGAATTTGGTCAAATCAGACAATGATCAGAGCAGAAGATGATCAGAAGTGAAAGTCCAAAAACACAATCAAAAATAAACACGATACATGATACTGGATCATTTCAGATAAGTATCAACATGTCCGTTAATCAAAGTAAAGGAAGATCTGAAATAACATTGACTTGATTGTGACAGATGATTTTAAGTCCATCTCATGAAATGCAGAGCAATTTAACATTTAAAATATAAGGATTCAACATAGTGTCGATGAATAAGGTACGTCAATGAAGGCATATACAAAATGAGCCTTAAAAAACACTGGAATTTAGGAGGAATATTTAGATATGTTAATGTGTTTAATATGTTGAAACTTAGTCTTTGTTTGGTTTATTTAGAATGTTAAATGTAATCAATAAGATGAACGTAGTCCTACACATATCATTATGTTTAGTATAGTTCAGACTAATATTTGTTGTTCTCGCATTTGCCCAGCAAATGGTGCTGTCTGTTTCACGATATCCACACTTCCTATGATTGTGCCAGGGTTTATTGAAGCAGAGAACAGAGAAGGTACGGCAAAAAAATGTTGTTGTGTGAAAGACCATTGCTACATGCGACATTTACTGGACGACTACTTTGAAGGTTGCATATTATACCTTTCGACAAGAACTGTCAATTACAGAGTACAGAGCGGCAATAACAACCAATGCAAAGTCATTTGCAATTAATATGTGAAAATCACTTTATCAAAGGAGAAAAAAATAACGTCTTAAAATATAAGGTATACATAAGATATTATTTACTGTTATTTTCTTTATATTATTTTAAAACAAACCAAGCTCATTCCTCTCCTTTTGAAGTTAAATTTGTTTTTTATCTGTGCCCCTTTGGTTGTTTGATATACTTCTGTTCATTTACATAATGTCAGAATACTTGTTTGTACATTAGGTTTGTACCTATAAGTGTCTTGAAAAAATAATTATAACCAACAATTTATTTTGAAATTTCATGTCATGTAAAACAATTTTTTAAATGGTTCTAATGAGTCGTCCCTGACTTGCGTAGCCTATGAACTAAAATTCAATAAATCAATATCACAAGAGAAAGATTGACGTTCTTAATATCAGCACTATAGTGTGATTCAGTCAAAGATAACCACAGCAGGAATTTTACAACTGAGTTTTTAAAAATACATTTCAAACTTTCCCTTTTACTTTTTTTAGTGTGTCAGTGTTTAAAATATAACAAATAATACATATATACTTATATATTAGCCCGTTCTTTTAAGCCTGCTCCAGGATGTAGGCCTATGTTTGCCAATTTTATCACAGTAAGTAAAAAAAAAAACACAAAGAGAAGGACCCAAGTGCAGCAAAGAAAAATATTTAAATAAACAACAAGGGAGAAAAATAGAAAGCTTACTCTTACAGTATGACCAAAAATCAAACTCACAAAACAATGTCAAACAAAAAATCCAAACACAATTGAAAAAGCCCAAAAGAGCAGGAGCTCGGCCCCAGTACAGAAACAATGGAAGGGCTGTAAGCTATTCTCATCCAGCTGCTAAACGTATCTCTTCAGGTGTCTGGCCCCACATGTCTAAGCTGCATTAACGGAGGTTTGAAACTTCAGGATGTCTTTCACACACTTTGCCGTTGGAACTTGCTGTTGTACAGTCTCTGCTATGGTGTCTGAGCCTCAGTGATACCCTTTGAAATAGGTCTTTAACAGGTATAATGTATAGATTTGTTTGATGGCTTTGTGACGTATCTGTGTCAAAAATGTTGAGATATTTTATTAAGTTCGCAACTGATGGCATTCATGTGAAGAACATCAATGAGTGTGTCCTGATCAACAGATCCAATGTTTTGTAGATCCCTGCTCAAGGATTTGTCTGCTTTTACACCGCAGGTCACACCGACCCATTCACATCCGTTCACACACAGATGGCAGAGGATGCTATTTATCATCAGTGTTAACTAATCCATTCATACACATTTACACGCTGCTATTCTATTTAATGTCACCCTGATGGAGGTTTTTCTTTTTTTCTTAATTTGTTCGGGTGAAAAAGTTACTTTTAATAATTACTATTATTCATGCCAACTTCTTTTGACAGTTCATGTTAGTTTTAAAGGAAGCAAAATGCTTGCACCTATAGATCATTTTGCATGAAATACATTTCAGATTTAGATTCACTTACATTATCCTCAGTTATTTCCACAATGATGGACTCCTCAATCTTCCTGTTATGAAGAAAAATCCAAAAGAGTAGGAGACTCCAACAGTGACAGAGTCAACAGATTGATTAGGTTGAACCAATTCCGATCACTTACTGGTGCTACCCTGGCAGGCCACATGACCAACACATGTCACATAACATTCACATAAATACTTCACGGCTATATTAACCCAACACACACATATGACATCACACCATGATTCAGTACTACAGTGGACAGTAAGATAGGAGTCTGCAACACTGGTGACAAAAGTCACACTACTACATACGTTATCTTCAAGAATAAAAAGCTTCCACTGTTTGCACCCAATATATAAAAAATCATTGAACACAACTATTCCACAGTTTGTTAATCGTAAATTAAGTCAAATTTAAGATGAAGTAAATCCCTTCTGACAGAGACAATCTTTCAGCACCAAGTACAGCGCATATTTACCTTCTCTGTTTAATGGTTCAGGACTGAATTTCTCTATTATGACAGAGCAGACAAGAACCTCCTACCACACAGACTCTAACTAAAGTACATTCATCAACAGAATTTGAAATTCCAGGAAATGGGCGCAACAGAGAGATGTGCCCGCAGGACTGTCCCTTTCTGGTGCCGGTAGCCCAGTGGTAATATCCGGTACCCGACGTACAGAGGCTATAGTCTCCAAGCGGGTGGCCCGGGTTTGAATCCGACCTGTGGCTCCTTTCCTGTATGTCATCCTCCACTCTCTTTCTCCTCAATTACGGACTATATCCTCTGTCCTATCTCTAAATAAAGGCAAAAACGCCCAAAAATGAACCTTTAAAAAAGGAATGTCCCTTTCAAGTCTTGCTCTCATCTCACCAGCAAACCAGGATGAATGACTAAAGCAAATAAAGTCAAGAAGTGTGAAGTGTTTTTTTTTTCCAATACAAGATATTTCAGATTTCAAAAATGCATTATAACAGATATAATTAACTGAGTATACTCTATGACTTCTTATATGATGTCAAAAACTGCATGTCACAATTTTTTCTCTGTGGTGGTCTCTGCCTTATTCCCCTATGCAGGCTTAGTTAACCTGTCTGTGTTTCTTCTCTGTAAGTTGAACATGATTTCTGCTGCCAGTCGCTGAGCATCTGGGCCTTGAGCTCTTAGGACATGAGCTCAACCCCATTTATATTAACCTGATGGTTGCTCTCTTTTATTCCTCCTGGACTCATCCCAGCCATCACTTATTTGTCTTTGTTCTGATTTTCTTCACAACACCCCACACCTCATTACATCAATATTCCATATGTACATCACTGACTTGACTGACTGACTGACTGACATACACCATATTTGCATTTAAATCTTCAGTTGTTCACTCTTTAAAATATACGTACAATTTGCAGTAAACCATTGTGTCCTTCCTGAATTTGTCATGGCCCTTCAGCCAGGTCATGATTACTGCTGCTTACCTAAAAAAAATAAATTGTCATGTCCCTTTACATAGGAAAACAAATCCTGCCACCTGCTGGCCGCTGTTGGAACATCATAAACAAGTTGGCAAATGCAGAGTAAGAGGCTATAATGACAAACATCTGAACGTCAATTGCAATTAATATGACATTCACAGAGTGATTATGAAAGGAGAAAAAATATGATTCAGTTTCACTGTTGTTTTCATTACTACTATCAACACAATGGCATGCTCATTATTCTCTTATAAGTGCAGCCACATTCAAATCCTGCTCTGAATTTTGACTTGCCATAAACCAGACCACAAAGCAAAAAAGAGCATACTAAGAGGAGACAGTAATTGTAAGAATGAAACAGTAGTCCTTCCTCCCTGTTTTTCCTTCTTTTCTTCCTCTTGCAACCACACACATTGTTTTAAATACTTTTTACATAAGCAATTTTTCATTATATCAGCTGATTACTCAAATACTTTATACTTGACTTGAATACAAATCTCTTAGGAATCTTTGGCTCAACATCATCAAAGTTTGTTCTCATTCAATTAATTAATTCAATATTGTTGTGATTTCTGGAATTTCCTTCCTTCATTTCTTACTAATCTCCCCTGCATGCTTACACAGAGTGTCGCTCTGCTTGGTGTAAAATGCAAAAAACTGAATACTTGCTGCAAGTTAATTTGATTATCGAACCTGATTGTTATTTTTAAAGACACTGATTTGTAGACAAGGGCAAGCAAAAACACACATATTGCAATTTATTCACTTTTATTAAACAACAGACAACTTTAATGTAAGATAATGAAATCAGAAATAATACAAAATCACAATAGGAATGCCAAAAATATGTCGTTTAAAAGCACTTTAAAACATTACTTTCTCTTATAACATGATACACTTCTTTACAAACTGTACTTTGACCCTTTTCCCTTTACAGCGCAAAACTCATTGTTCAAGTTTGATTGTCATTGATGATACTGTAGCATCATGGATATCTCTAGGGGGCTTTTTTAAAATAAACCAAGGCTCAAGAAGAGTCTAGTCTGTCAGGTTTTGTTAAATGTTTCCCAGAAAAATATCACAGTCAGATAATTAAAAAAAACAAAAAACAGTTACACACTGGGAGCAACCCTCGTATTTTACGCTTCTTTTTCCTAAAACGCTACAAAAACATGACAAAAGGTGTAGAAACACTTCAGGGAATAATGCACATAATGTTGTGCTGCACTTGACATCTTTTTGCAACACATCTACCAAATAAACCTAATGCCTCTCTGTGAGATGAGTCACTGCAAGCATAAAAAAAATTACATAAGAACCCACTCTCGATGTGGCTCTAAACAGACAGGTACTGTATTAGGAGGTATCTTTACAAATCTACATGTATTCAGATGTCTGTTACATAAGATTGTGTGGCATGCAGCCTACTATAAATAGCATGACTCGCCACAGTTCAGTTTTTGTCATACCTTGCTCTCCATGTTCTGTATATTTTCAATAAAAACACTGTGATTGCTCCGTGATAGGCTGACATCACAAATGCAGTAAAAACTACGTCCAAATACAGAGTGGCACATTTTAAAATGCACCTTGTTTAAGAGTGAAAGGAAACATAGAGGCTAGGGTATCCCGTCAGGAAGAGGGAGTCACCAACTAACTCGTGTGTGTTCTGTCACTTACAATCACAATATGTCACTTGTCTAGTCATATACTCAAAAGGCGCTTTAAGACAGATACTTTGACAGGAACAACACAAAAATATACATGTCCACTCACTCAACAAGCAGAGCAATGATGGGCTCTACAAATGAAGCCAAAAGCATAACCTGAGTTCATTAGTTGCAGACAAACTAACTCAAGGACAGTCTATCCTGTGCCCCTCATGCAGGATCACAGATACAACACATTACAAAAAACGTTAAAGGATTAAGAGTAGTTGTGCAGATACTGCAATTAAGTGCTTCATCGGGACGCCTATGGCCTGTAATTAAAGCAAAGTAGTAAGAACACCAACCACTTTTTAGACCAGATTGGTGTAAAGGTGCTTTCTGAATTTACTTTCTTAAGTATAGGTTGATTTAAATGCCCATTTTCTGTAATAACTGTTAAAACAATACTGGCATCCATTTATGTGAGGAACCTTTGGTTTGTGTGGATTTTAAAGCCCCCTGTGACCCAAGTGGTACATCTTTGTTGATTTTGTCCTCTACATGAGTAAGTTGTGTGTGTTTTTTATCCTGCCCTCTTTTCACAGTAAAATGTATCACTCATTGTGAATATCTGCTGAAAAAAGACATGCTCCTTCAACTTGCTCTCAATTGACTTGAGCGACCACTACCCCATGCCATTCGCTTTTTGGGCATTCAAAAAAGAACATATAAATAATTAATCCTCATAGCTGATGGTCTTGTTCGCATTTGTAAATCATAAAGAGATGTCAGTATTTATTCCCGCCTCTTTCATAATCAGTTTAAAACCCTTCACAGGAGCTTTAAAGTAGTAATGCTGGTTTGAAGAGACAAGCAGCGTCACCCATTCTGCATTTCTGACATGTGATAGTAACACGTGTATGTATGTATAACAGTATTTACAAGTCTCATGTTAAGTCTCACCAAGTAAAAATACTGCCAGTGAATTATACATTCAAAACTGATCAATCAATGGTCCATTTTTTTTTAAAGAGATCATAGGAGTTGATCTTTTTCATTCACTCAAATGTACTTTGAAATGTTAATAATACCACTACTCCCAATGACAGGATCCTTTGAACGAAAAAACCCTGGCATCAGGAAGGCTATTCGCTTATTTCTAGCCACTGTATGAAAAGATCTTCAAGTAAGAGTAAATGAGAACTATCTGATGAATACTCAAGGCAGTCTAAGTGCTTTGTTTGCTGTGGACTGTGAGCTCCCTCTCAGAACTGATGCTGGTAGAGATCGTCTCTTTGCGGCTGTCCCTTGATTTCCTCTCGCAGGTTGGAGAGGATGACGTTGTGCACTCTTCCCAAGTCCGTAAAGGTAAGACTCGAGCGGTCAGGCTGGGCAGGTGAGAGCTGACCCGTAAGCGTCCCTCTGTCGTGGTGAAGCAGCTTTCCCCAGCAGAGCTCTGTCTGGGACGACCCTGTTTGCAGAACATCCCGCAGAGCAAAGCCAGGAATTCTTTCCTGACACTGCGGTGCATGTAACCGTAAATGTACGGGTGGAGGCAGCACTGCAAGAAGAAGAGAACAAGGGCAAGGGAGGAAAGCCAGGGGGGTACAGCTGCCCTGGCACTCATAGATATTGTATTCAGTATGCTGTAAGGCCCCATGCTGAGGATATATGATGCCATGATCACGAAAACCACCCGAGCTGCCTTGCAGTGGTAGTGGAAGCGTCTCTGTCTAACTCGAACAGGGTACCCCCTTGCTGAATAAGGGCCATCAGGTGAACTGGCCTGCTGTGGCTGGCGCCGTGCCTGTGGACTGCTAGTTGCTTGGAAGTCCTGCGGGCAGGGCTGGGAGTAGGACTGCGTCTGTACGGGGTGCACAAGTGCGTTTTGCCTCCGAGCTGCCCTGAACACCATCCAGTAACATCCAAGCATGATGAGCACAGGCAGCCAGAAGGAGAAGGTGGACACCACTGCAGAGTACGACAGACTGGAGGACCACACCACGGAGCACACGTTGTGGCGACGGTCAAAGTCGATGGCCCCCCAGCCGAAGAGGGGCGGTGTGCTTTGCAGGAAGCTAAGCGCCCAGGTGCAGATGATCAGGTTGGTGCCCAGGTGAGGGGTCATTCGGGTGGGATAGGACAGCGGGTGGATGATGGCCAGGTAGCGATCCACAGAGACAACTATGATGGTGTTGACGCCAGCAAACGCGAAAAGGTGCATGAGCACCACCAGAGCTTGGCACAGTCTGGCATCCAGGGGCCACACGCCCGGCACAGTGGCCGCTATGGCAAAGGGCATGACTAACACTGTCTGGAGAAGGTCAGCCAGGAGAAGGTTGAGGACGAAGCGGTTGGCCACGTGGAGGAGCTGAGGCTTCCTCTGGAACACCAGTAAGACCACCACGTTGCCAAACAGGGACACACACACTATGAGCGATATGAGCAACATCTTGACCACACTGTTGGCAGTGGAGGACCAGACTGGGTCTTGACTGGAGCTGGTGAAGCCAGACTGCCAGTGTACATCAGTGATATTAGTACCCGCAGCGAACACCTGAGAACCTGGCATTGTTTCTCCAGTGATTGTGCATGTGTGGTCTCAAATCAAGTGTTTACCATAAACCAGGTTGGTCCCATCTTCATAATAAAGGAAGGCAAAAAACAGCTCAGGTTTGTGTTTGCTTGTTTGCTGATGTAAATTGTCTTTCAATGTATCTTAGGTGCAAATATGAGCATGATCTCAAATTGCTCTCAATGCAGCCTCACCTAACACAGAGCACCACCGGGGATACATTTCTGTGGATTCATCCGTGGGTAACCTGGAAAAATGTTGGTGACCATGACGGATTTTCCATTCATCGATGTCAGTTATCACCCCCACCGATCCAGGCCTTATTCTTCTCTCAGCACCACATCTGCAGAGCGAAAAAAAAAAAAAAATGGAATTTGTCTGGCGACAACAAATGCCACCGTTCAAGCCTTCATCATCATCATCATCATCATCATCGACTGACAATGTCCAGACCGTGGCAAACACCGCGGTTTGCTAATCTGTAAATGATTCATAATACCTTGAAATGATCAGAGAAGCGATGTTTGATTCTCGGAGATGATGCTCACTCCGCTCCTGTGCTCGCTTCCCATCGTTTTCTCTCCCGTATCAGCCTCAGTCTCCATTCAATGGCAGCAGCGAGCTTTCACGGCTCAGCTAACATACGCTGCGTGTCTTCACCCAGCGGGGGTCTCTCATCCAGACGAGCATATCTCTCCCTCTCTGCTCTTTACGGATTTCATGGCATAGCCTACTAGACATTTATTCGCAGTCTCTTTTCTTTTTTTTTTATCAGCTTTGGTTTCCTCGTCAACAGTTTTAGGCTTACGGTCGGCTCTTGTCTCCCGAGGTGTCAGAAAAAATGAAAAACCAAGGACACCTGCACTGAGATCTCCCCCTCGCTGTAGCTTTTCACCGACCCCCTCCCATCCGTTTTTTACCCTTTCTGTTTTGAGTGCGCAAGTGCCCCACATGATTCTGTCTGACACGTTCAACAGCCTATATGATGGTATGGAAAGCTACAACCAGTAATTTATTACCCCCCTCCCATAGGCTCTTCGAGGCTATAGCCTAAGTAGAAAAAAACGCCACAGAACATCATGTTAAACACATTGGAACATATGGTTTTAAATAGGCTATTTGTTAACAGCAAAAACGTAACAAGAGTCCAATTATAATATATCAACATTGAAACATTCTACAATAAATGTCCTCCTTTTATTTCCTTCACACCTGATTGTCCATGTAACCATTACAACCCATAGCATCAGAGCCAGTCCCACACATCTCCTTAGTAACAACAAGTGATTTAATCAGATGCCTCTTTATGGGATCCTCACATAATGGGATGGCTCTTAGGGCAAAGAACAAAAAGGACTTATGTCAGCTTACATTTGAAGTGTTTTTGCAGAAGACCAAGCCCTGGGTTAGGAATTATGGTGTTAAAAGTAATCTATAGTGTGCCTACATCGCTAGAAAAAGGTCAAATAAAAGAACCTCATATCATTTTTCAGAATGATTTCTGAAGAGCCCTTCCTTTTTCCTAGTTCACAATGTTCTTTTGCTTTTTCACAACACTAAGATATATAGGTGGCAAAACAATAACTCCCCAAGGTGCTACCTGTTTCACACTATAATCAGAAGTAGGAGTTGGCCTGCAGAGGTGGATCATTTCTGTCTCCCAAGGGACAATGAATATTGTTTATTAATAAACCTCAAGTGGAAGTGAGACTGATTTAACTCTTAGATTTTACGGCTAATTTCCTTATCAATTGAAATCTTATTTTTGTAAGGCATGGTTTGTGTTTAAGTACACTTGAGAAAAATGTAAATACATCATCAAGTCAATATCAAGTTTTGAATGATTCCTACTCAAATCAATAAACTTGTGTTTCATAAGCAACATGAAAAGGATGTGAATATGTCAACACCCTTTAGTGGATTTTGCATCATGCGCTCTGTCTTGCTTTAGAGGCTTACTTTTGATACTTTAGAGGCTTACTTTTGATACTTTAGAGGCTTACTTTTTAATACTTTTAAAGCTTACTTTTGATTGATTTGATTTAAAGGTCCTTTGGCTCCTCCAATGTTTCCAGTGACATTGTTTTATCTTCATCAGTTGATACATTTCTTTCTTTCTTTCTTTCTTTCTTTCTCTCCGTGCCCCATCAGGGGAGCTCCCTGAGCTATACTCTCCCAAGAATTTAGAAGTCAAATGTCAGAGTTTCAATCATTTTTTTCAGTTTTGCATGTTGTGTGACTTCTTGTGATACTCAAACAATCATAGTACTGCAGGCTAATTCAATATTTATTTTAAACTTAAAAGCAGCTGTTAGACTTGGTTGCAGTTATGCGTGATCTGTGCCAGACTTGCAATATCATTACACACCTTTTAAGAAGCACTATGCATGAAACTTCTAATATATTTGTATAAAAAAGGAATTTGTTCTTTCTTTACAGATACAAAATGTAGGTGTTATTATTAGTTACAGATCATCCTTCAACCCCTGATGGGGTGGAGATGAAAACTATGCAGAGGCTGATTAGTTAAATAAACCCCTGTTGAACTGAGCTGTAATGTAAACCATTACTTAGAACTTCAGACGGTTCTATGAACACAGATATGCATTAACATGTAGTTTTTTTGTTAAATGTGTCTATTGACATGTTTTCATCCAATGATCTCTTTATTTTCTGTGCTACACATAAGCACAAAAAACAAAAACAAAAGAAACTTCAACATTTCAGCCTTTCTACAACAAAAAGCATTCATTAAGATGCACAGAAAACAAAAGCAGTACTACATTGTTCAATCCAATTAGTCTGTAGCTTACATGGCCAACTAATCAACACTCATAATTAGTCGTTTTATTTCAAGTCTTTGCACTGTCTGTGCTTTCCAAAAGCCTTTTGATGTGACTCTCGAGCACCCTGCGCTTTAGATTTAGATTGCAAATGAAATGCTGGGGACTGCAAAGGGGTGGGAGATGTTTCCCTGTTCTCGTGTTGAATGGACTGTGGTTCAAAGGCAGACCCAGGCCTGCTGCCTCATGGGATTGTTAGACTGTTAATACAGTTAGAACCTGTGCAGTGACTATAGGTACCCAGCGCTCTGTCTGCAGCTGTGTCATGCAGATTCTCTCTGATTCAGTGTCACTCACTGACACACACGGGCCGACAAAATCAAACACACTCTCACAGCTCTCCCAGCTCACAAGAGCATAACCCTATCTCAGTTTCTATCTCCCATGTCTATCCTTGTGTTCATTTTGTGAAAATATTGTATGTAGTTTAATATAGTTTTAAACATTTAAGACAAATATTACTGTTTTTAGATAAAATTATGACCATTATTTATCATCACCATTACCTAACAAAAACTTTCAGCAAATAAAACATACGTCAAACTCCATAAACTCCATATTTGTTAAAGTCTACTTTAATTAACATTTAAACTTATGATACCAGTGTTTCCCCTATATGCATCTAGCACCGGAGGGGCACCGCTGCTTAAATATGTCCTCCGCTGCTGATTCTTCTTTTTTTTTGAGCGGAGAAAGGAAAGGAAAGTTAATAAAAGGAGAGGAGAGTGTTGAGGAAATTAGTAAGAACTTGACACTTGAGAAGTGAGCTAACAGAACATTCGATGGATGAGAAAAAAATATTTTCTAACCACAGAGTCGCAAAAAATCCAGTGCCAGAATAGCAGCCATGCCATGGAACTGCTAACAGAAGACCACCAAGGATCCTCCAGCCACATCATCATTCTCACTGGCACAAACAACCTGAGAACACAGAGAGAAGAGGTGGCCAAATCTATTAAGAAAGTAATAGATAAAGCCTCCGCAACATTCCATTCTGTGAGGGTAGTTATCTCGACCCTGCTAGGCCCACCTCCCTCCTGCCAACCCCACACCACACATATGCACAAGCTCTGAGCAGAACAAATCCCATCCCCACACTGGACTGAGCTCAACCCTGTGACCTGAGCATACACCAGATGCTTAGCGAGCTCTAGACAATCATGGTCCAGGCCTAAAACCACTGGATTAACACCACCGTAAAATATGGAATACAAATCTTTCATAATTTCATCCTGGAATATACAAGGTCTGAGGTCGTCTGCCTTTGGTACTAAGAGCAGACACCCTACAACTACAGAGAGCCGGTAGTAGTAGTAAGCTAACAGGAATCAAACAAGGAAGAGATTGAGGCGGCATGTTGATATTGTACAAAACAGAACTTTCCCTTTCCATTAAGATAATCAAAAAATGAGCTTTTTACATCTACTTATAAATAAATAAAACACTAACCTCAACTTAAAAAGCATCATCATGTGTGTTGCCTACATCCCTCCAGTCGAATCTCCATACTATAAAGAGGGCATGTTCTGCATCCTAGAAGAGGAGATTAACCTTTTTCAGGTGGTGACTTAAATGCCAGGACAGGACGAGAAGCTGACACCCTCAGCACACAGGGAGACAAACATCTACCAGGAGGTGGAAACATCACTTCTCCAGTATGCCCCCCCCCCCAGACACAACTATGACAAAGCAACAAGCAAACATGGGTCACAACTCCTGCAGCTATGCCATTCACTGGGCCTGTACATGGTCAACGGTAGGCTCCGAGGGGACTCCTACAGTAAGTACACTTACAGCTCATCTATAGGCAACAGTACAGTAGATTACTTAATCACTGACCTCAGCCTGGAGTCTTTCAGAGCGTTCACAGTCAGCCCTCTAACTCCCCTGTCAGACCACAGCAAAACCACAATTTACCTTAACAGAGCAACAACCAATCAGGAAGCACAGACACCAATCAAACTACATAGTATCAAAAACCGCTATAAATGGAAGGAAGGCAGTGCAGAAACATACCAAAACGCTAATAGACATCAACAAGTCCAATTACCGTTAGTTAATACCGTAAGGTGTAAACAGGGCAGTAGAACACCTAAATAACATATTCGACTTTACAGCTTCATTATCTAACCTCAAGGCCTCAAATAGAAAATCCCCAAAAATCAAAATTAAGACAAATGGTTTGACAGTGAATGTCAAAACATCCAGAATCAATTAAGGAACCTATCAAACCAAAAACATAGAGAGCCAGACAACCAGAGCATACGCCTTCACTACAGTGAAACATTAGAAACCAACTCAATTCTATTGCAGTGTTTCCCCTATATGCATCTAGCATCTAGGACAGTGGTACTCAGCCTTGTTAGACTTAAGAGCCACATTGACCCAAAAAATATTTCTGCAAGAGCAGCAATAGAAAAAACTCTTTCTTTCTTAAAATATGTGTGGGAAACAAAGTGACAAGACTTGCAAATAATAATTTCTGCTGACAATATTTCTGCTGACCTTTTTTAAATAATTACTTTGGATTTTTTTCTCCAAGTAGGACCTAAAAGAGCCACAGGTGGCTCGAGAGCCTCGGGTTGAGTATCACTGATCTAGGAGGTGCACCACTGCTGAAATAGCAGTCTAGTTGTGGTTCAATTCAAAAGACTCAAGGATTGACATAATTTTGCATCAGCTTGCTATTATTAATGTGACCTCACCAAAAGTCACATTAACCATGTCTGCTATGGGGAGGTGAAATAATACCCACCATGCTTAAGATGTACAAGCCTGACATTTTCTTTAATGAAAGACATTATTGCTGATGTGGAAAAAAATTGCAGCCCACTACCAAAAATTGTCTATTATATGCCTTTTGTCAATGTCCAGTGGTACATTTTCTTTTTAAAGATTTAAAGCCAAGGGCTTTTTGCCTTTATTTGAGAGGACAGGGAATATAGGAAACCAGAGGGAGAGAGTCGGGAATGACATGCGGGAAAGAAGCCATATTGTTAGTCTTGAACCCAGACCCCCTGCCTGACAATAGCCTCTGTACACGGGGTGCAACCTAACCACTAAGACATCTACGCCCCAGTGGTTAATTCTTTTGGAAAGCACCATTCTCAAAATATATTAAGTTATTGGTGCATGGAAATACAACATTTATAACCATGCATGACAGGGATATATAGACAGATGCATATTTATTTTGGAAGTGATGAAGTGCAAAAGAGACTTAAAATGTAAGTAAATAGTTTGTTTGTAAAATGTTATGTTTTTGGCCACTAAGGGGCAGTAGAGCTAAGACGACAGGTACACAATTCTTGATGCTCTTTCCACTGGCATCTATTTACTCAGCATAAAACAGCAGATAAGTAACAGCATCACCTATTTAAATACGCAATGAAATTTTTTGGATTTTAGTGTACTTGTGACTATGAAAGTTTCAAAACAATTCTGAAAGTTTCCAATAAAAATGTGAAAAAGATTTGAATAAACAGGTTGAATTTTTATATGAAACACCAACATTTCCAATGAAAGTTGCCAATGAAAACTTATATATTTTTTTTCATGACAGTGCAGGAATATTCCTG
Organism: Labrus mixtus; assembly: GCF_963584025.1. Taxonomy (NCBI): domain Eukaryota; kingdom Metazoa; phylum Chordata; class Actinopteri; order Labriformes; family Labridae; genus Labrus; species Labrus mixtus. The sequence goes on along the minus strand of NC_083621.1, from coordinate 13,192,606 downwards.
AAAATTCCTAGTGAAAGTGTTTGAAAATATAAATAATATTAATCTAAGACACAATGTTTTCTTGAAAACTATAAAGAAAATGTTCCAAATAATCTTAGTAGATGGATGGACTGATAGATGGATAGATAATTGATTTATTCCCAAGTGTGTCCCATAGCCAAATATCCTGACCAACATGAGTTTCTGTGAAAGTGACAGAATATTTCCTGCCATTTTTTCCCCCAATTTCCAGGAAATATCTAATGAAGTTTTCAGACAATACTCTTGACAATAGTTTCAGAGATTCAGATTAAATAATCAGAATATTCCTAAAACTTCCAACTATAGAATAAAATAAAAACACATCCCTAAAAATGCGTAAACAATTTCCCTTGCAAGATTCATTCAAATTCCAATCTAAATTTCTATCAAATTTCCAAAGTTTCTGCTTTCTACATTCTATTGTAAATCCCCAAATTAAGTTGAACATATCAAAAAAGGTTTTTGATAATTCCATGACAATTTCTGTTAACACTAAGAACATTTCAAATGAAAGTGTTTGAAATTACAACAAACGTTTTCTAAAATGAGTTGTTGAAGGAAGTGCTTTGTGACAATCTTTTGTGTCTAAGACTGTTGCTTCGTCTGCTACGTTTTACCTTGGGAGACCCCCCGCCCTCCAGTTGGTTGTTTCCAATGCAGCAAAATCTGGTGTCTTCCCGCTGTGTTGGAGTTTCCCCCAGCGAACTAGAGGGTCACCCTCCCTGCGACTTCAGGGTGCAGAGAGGACTGCTCTGACTGTTGTGTGTGCATATGCACCTAACAGCAGTTCAGAGTACACAGGCTTATTGGAGTCTCTGAGTGGGGTCCTGGAAGGGGTTCCGCCTGCGGACTCTATAGTTCTACTGGGGGACTTCAACACTCATGTGGGCAACGATGGAGACACCTGGAGGGGGGTGATTGGGAGGAACGGCCTGCCCGATTTGAACCCGAGTGGTGCTTTGTTGTTGGACCTCTATGTTAGTCATAGATTGGCCATAACAAAACCCATGTTCAAGCATAGGGCTTTTTTCACAAGTGTACTTGGTACGAGAACATCGTAGGCCAAAGATCCATGATCAACTTTGTTGTTGTTTCATCAGATCTGCAGCCGTATGTTTTGGAGAGCAGCAGAGCTGTTGGATCAGATGGCGGGGAAGGCTGCCTGACAGACCTGGTGAACCCAAATGTGTCGTGCAGGTGAACTGCGATCAGCTGGTGGAGGCTCCTGTCCGTGGGGTCTTCAACTCCCACATCCAGAGGAATTTGTCTTTCATGGCTGGGGAGGTTGGGGACATTGAGTGGTCCATGTTCAAAGCCTCCATTGTGGAAAAGGCTGCTAAGAGTTGCGTCCAGAAGGCCATCCATGCCTGTCATGGTGGCAATCTAAGAACCTGCAGGTGGACACTAGCAGTGAAGGAAGCCATCAGGCTGAAGGAGGAGGCCTTTTGGGATTGGTTAGCCCAGGGGTCTGTGGAATCAGCTGATAGGTGTTTGGGTTGTTGGGCTGTCTTGACTTAAATTGCTGGGAGATCTGGCACATTGAGCTCCCATCTCTCCCTCTTTCTATCTCTGTTCATTCACATCATATTACTGCATGTCTGTAGTTCTTCATGATACATAGCTCAGTCTGTAGGGACTTGGGTTGAGTACCAAAAGGTTGTTGGTTCAAGTCCCGGATTGGATTGAAAAGTCTGGAAATTGGTCTGGAAGCTGGAGAGGTGCCAGTTCACTACCTGAGCACTGCCGCTGTGCTCTTGAGCAAGGCTTCTTCTTAGCTTTTACTACTACTCCTACACATACTTTGACCATTATTACTGACATTAGCTATAAATCAAATTTTTGTTATTGTTGTTATTGTTGTTGATGCTCCAAATGTCTGTATCCCTCTCCTTCTTTCTGCATCTCCCTCTATGCCGTCTCTCATTCTCTGCCATAAGAGCTTATTTTCCTTTCCCCCCCTCTTCTTTAATTTGACTCTTTCTTGTTTTGCTTTCTTTTACACCTTATTGAGTATGTTTTCTTGTTAGCTTTATTGTTTTTGCTTGGACTATAATTTGTGTCTGTGTTACATGTTTCTCTTTAGGAGGGCCACTCGACAAGCCCCTCTGGGTTTTTTTTGCTCCTCCAGCACCTTTCTTTCAAAATGGATATTTTGTTAATTAACTAATCATTATGTATTGTCTGCTTTTCATTGATCTATTATGTTAGTTTTTGTGTTTTGTTTTGTGCAATAAAATAAAAAATAAAAAATAAAAAAATGGTTCCAAAACGACCTTTCAAACATTAGATTCTAATGTGGAAAGGTTCCTTAAATAAAATTGCGATGCTAATTCTGTTAGTCAGTTAATCGCATTTTCCAATTGGTTATATGTTAGCATCAAGCTAACGAACTAAGATATACATGCACCAGCCGGCACTGCCAAACATTGGGCTTAACCAAACTGCAGCGCCCCGCGTAAGCCCTTTCAAAGCTTCTTGCAAAGCTTCTCTATCAAGAGAAATCTCTTTCACCTTTTGTGCTTAATGCAAGTTAAGAATTAAAATAGAAGTTTGTGTTAGAAATTCTGTCTTTGAAACAGTGTATATTTTAAACAGGAGAAGAAGAACACATTGCTTATCCATTATGTTCTACCTCTCATGTCAACACGTTTTTTGACTCTTTCAGAATTTACTCTTCAAAGTAGGCTTCTATGTTTTCTGCCTTCAAAGATGAACTATGTAAATAGGCCTGCTAAATCTTTTCAGGAATCTTAAAGTTTGTTTAATGTAAAAACATTTTATTTCTGATGGCTTGAAAATTCTGCTTGTTTTTCCAGTTATTTTCCATGTAAGACAGACTACATGAGTTTTTATCGGAGATATGGTCAGTGATAACAGTGAAATTAAAGTTCAAAAGGCTACCATCTCGTGTTTGTCTATCTTTATAAACCTTTTATTAATAAGCTTTTTATGCCACATATGATGTGTGAGTTTAATGTTTGGAGAGTTTCTTATTTGTATGGATGTAAGGAAAGTTAAGGCCTCCTGACAGAAAATAATTTATTTTTGTGAATCAGATAATTCGTATCTGGAGCATTCTTTAATGAGGAACACATTAAGGTCAACAGGCGATTTTAAAATCTCAAGCTACTTTGGACTTAAAATTTCCCAAAGATGAGCGTTCCCATTCAAAAAGTAAATCCTGGCATCAGTGTAAAATCTCTAAATTATTAGTGCACTTACATATAATAATTGGTATTCTAAGGTATGACAGTTTTAATTAAGCATAGAAGTCTTCAGAGCATTCAATTGCAGAGTTTTTAAAAAAAATTACAATAATAATCATACTAGAAATTGAATGAGAAGCATCCTGTTCTAAAAATTCAATGTTTTGACAAATTGGCTCAGGGAAATGCATTTAATATATTCCTATTACATGTTCTACATTATAATTTTCCTTTTTAAAGGCTGTTTCAGTTGACTTTTCCTTTTGTCTCATGTCTAAACACATTTAAAGTTAAAAGGACCTTCTCTCGTCTTGCGGTAAGAGATATTAGACATCATGCAGGAAAATAGGCTGCTCTCATTCGGAGCCAGATAGAGGACGAATACATGCAGGTTTGTTTGAATGCAGGAATGTGCTTCATTAATAAATTATTTCGGAATGAACGAATCATTACTTTTGTTTTATGAAAATTGAGAGAATCTTCCTGATATGCATAGCTTACACAAGGCAAAGTGTGTTTTTGTATCCATGATAAATAGAAAACAGGCATTAATCAGCATGAGGGATGGAGATGCACATAACATAAAAAACATGAACACACACATACACACTCACACACACACACACACACACACACACACACACACACACACACACACACACACACACACACACACACACACACACACACACACACACACACACACACACACACACACACACACACACACACACACACACACACACACAAATGTTAAAGCATGATTCCACTGGGCAACTGCAAAGAGAAAACTCAGTAAACAAACCTATGACAAAGAGATTGAGAGCATCCATCACAGCACCGCTCTCAAAAGGGAGCTTCCATTTTATTGCACAATGGCAGTTGTCTCTGAAACCTAAACAGTTTAGAAGTAATTACTAGTGTTTTCCCCAGAAGGTGATTACTTTGCCACACTTGGCAGCCATTGTCACCGGCCAGGCAGCACACTCATCAGCTCTCCCAAAGGGGAGAAGTACTCGATTGATGATGAGCCCTCTGTGGCTGGGCGAGAATTTAAAAGTACTTGTATGAGGCTCTTTCAGGAGATTAACTTGCAATAAGGGCTACCTGCCATGGACACATTGCCTGTATTCATGGTGCGGGCACAAAGACTTTTTAAAGAGGGGCACAGCTGCATGAAAGCAAATGGTGAAAAGGGATAGTAGTCACAAAAGACAACAAACCTCAAGTGTAAAGAAATAAAGTGTTTTTTTAAGTTGGGAGGCTTCCATTCAAAGGCAGACCATTCCTTCTTTTGACCATTGAGGATCCGGCCACTCCACCATCCAAGGCCTCAATCTAATTATTTTAGGACAAGACATGTTATGGTGCAAAGTGGCAAAGAGAGAGCACTCAGGACCAAAGTGCACTTTAATTCAATCATTCTATTGCACAGATTTCCCCCCTCAAATGGACGTCACACACCAGTAGACTGGCACAATCGGGAGGTTCCCGGTGGGGCCTCAGGCCCCTTTCGGTAGGTAAACACAGCACCGAAATCACATGCACTTATACATATGAGTGTTTAAGAGTAGACAGGAGTAGATGTCTTATTTCTGATGTAATATGCAAAAGAATATAAATACATACGAAGGTTCTGGTTTATTTTTTAATCTGGAAATTTTTGAAATCTTCAAAGGCAGATTAGAGTACAACCACAGGGGCCCCGATCTGATTCTATTCATTAAGCCAAGAGAGAGAGAGAGAGAGCGAGAGGGTGCATGTGTCCCTGCTTGCCTAAATGTGAAAATTGCTCATGCCATTATTTCGGATTTGAAAGTGGGAACTGAATGGATTTGCTTTAATATAACAGACATGGGATACCACATACAGAGAGGCAGAGGGGGGGCTAGACTTCTTTGCTTTTGCTCACACAGTGGAAAGGCCCTGACAGGTGTGCTTTTGTATTTGAATGTCTATGTGAGGGTGAAGCAGATTGTGCGTGCGTGTGTGTGTGTTGTGTGTGTGTGTGTGTGTGTGTGTGTGTGTGTGTGTGTGTGTGTGTGTGTGTTTGTGTGTGTGTGCGATTGCGGATGAGGGCAAAGACAGACATGAGGTGTGTATGTGTGTGGTTTCTTTTACGTGTTAAGCCTCTCCACGTTGGGCTTCCCCCTAAAGTGAAGGGCCTTCTCACTTCTTCTTGGTCTGGTCTTATAGCGGGCCAGGATTCTGTGCTGGCCTTCATGAGACTCAGACTAACTGATCCTAAGATTGAGAGCGAGAGAGACAGAAATAAAGTGTGAGCAAGTATTCAGTGAAAAGTCAGCGATAGCTGATGAAGAAAATAGAATTCAAATAGCGATTTTATTAAGTAACTTAATTCTTATTTCCATTAGTGGTCTCTCTTATCTGGATTAGTTCCAAACTGTTCGAGAAAGTCGTCATTCCCAGGCTGCATCTCATATCTTTGGTAAGAAAATTCTTGCTGCTTTTTAGTGTAAAACTATTCCGCTTTCATACTATTTTTAGAAATATAATATTGTGTAAGCTATATTTTACACTGTCTATTTACACTGTGTGATGCTAAGAAGTGGAATTAAAAATATTTCTGCATGCTTGTATGTCAGCTCACTTCTCCAAAGAAACTTGTGTGTGAGGATGTTTCACCTCTTAAATTTTGATGTCAGTGTCACGGTCAATGGCTTGAATGACATTTAAAGGTCAATGAGGTCACCTCACTCAATTAAGTGGCCAGGAAAAAAGAAAGAGAAACAACCGAAGTAGAAGTCTGGATTACCTCTTTGTCGAAGGCATATTAGGAATTTTGCAAATTAGTTTTATGCGTAAGAATATTAGTTTTGTTATTGAGGGGGAAAAAAGCAAAAGAAAAAGGTTTTCTCTAAAAGCTTTGGAAGCTGGAGGCTGATGCAGTTGTCAATTTGCCCACTAGATGTCAGAATTTGCCTAGTAACAGAGTGCCACCCCCCACCCTTCACCAACACCTGAGGGGGAAACTTGTGAGTAGCCTACACATGGTGTGACAGCTTCCCCAGGAAGCTCGGGTGACATTTGCCTCACTTAATGACACAAGCTAATTAATCATTAGCTGTCCCAGAGGTATTGCTGTTTGAGAGGCTTTGTCGTGCCTCTCCCCAGTAGGGGGTCCCAGCCTCAACATGTTATGTATGCATAACTGCCTCATCCTGCACTGCAACATCTTAATTCTCACCCGTTTAGCTAGTTTGACTGAACTGCACTCGCTCTTTCTCAACCCTTCATCTCGGATAAAGTATAATCTGCTGGAAGATAGGACACCTTAATTTTTTTCCAGCCTCTTGACTGTCAGCTAGTTGGGCCTTGGAGTCTCTTTGACTTAAAGCTTGACGAGACTTGTAATAGCAGTAGAAGTGAAGAGGAGACTTTATTGATGGTTGATTAGACAGAGAAGGGGAAGGGGGTTTAGATTTGTTACGTTAAAGTAGGGTTAGCACGAGTAGCGTTTCTGCCATTTCTTCGTCATATCCATTATTCTCTAAAATGGCCATGTTCAAATATGGCTTATTATGCGTCACTGTCTGTGGTCCAAATGAGTAGACATAAGGGAAGATCAGTATTTTACTGGAAGCAAACTGAGATGTTTTGTTGTGGCACTGCAGCTATTGAAATTTGAGTGAATGTGTGTCTGAACCCAAGCTAACAGGACTGTGTGGGTTATGAGTAATTATCTCTCATGGGGCGAAACCTTCTCTAGCTTTTCTTTCAGTCTAAAAAGCATGTGCGAAAAGCCTCCGTGAAATACAGAGAAAATGAAATCTGGCCCCTGTATATGTTTCTGCCCCTTTAGCATCATTACTGCCCCCCCACCAGGTCTTGGGCCTGTTTTGGACAGACCGGGGCCTGTTCGTCACGTACTGAGGGTTTCAGGTGATGCACCAGAGACGAGAGTGAGGTAGTGCATATTTGCGAGGGGCCATTGGGGGCACTTTGCTGATGAGGGCCTTGTCTGCAGGAGGGCTTTGAAAAGTGTTAGAGGTGTTGGGATGATACTCAAGTTACCCTTGGGATACCGTGACCTCTGACACCTGCTCCCTAGCCCTTGTGCTTTGTTCTGTGACCTGCGTACACGTGGAGGAGAGAGGTTAGCGAACGCCTCATCCAAAAGTTTCATGTGGGAGCAGGTTGAAGGGGTGACTCACCAAATGATTGCTGCACCGACAAATGGTCACATTTTGGTGGCATTATGGCTTTGACCATTTTGCTTGCAGTTACAATATGTAACACTTTTTCACTGTCTGTGTTTTTTGCAGCCATTAGAAAAATATTATTTTCATACATTTTCCAGTTCCTTCCTTATTTTTCTATTAAATTGTTATTTAAAACATTTCCTCTGTGCTGCATGCAAGTTGAGGCTTCTTAAAGGAAAAAGCATTTTTGTGATCTGATACATGGTTCATTATTCCATGTCAGAGAGTCTACCTTTTGATATGCAAAGGAGTAGCTGGTGAGGCTTTAGAGCCTCTACTCCGCCAGGTGTCTTTGGATATCATTTGGATATACACAGGATCCTTAACTTTCAATCCAATCAAGGGTACGATTTTAGTCTGCAATGAACAGACATAGTTATTATCTGGTACAGAACAAACAAAGCTTATCCTACTACACTGAAGATGTAAAGCAACTTAAGTTTTGATCCATATAGTGCCAAAAACGAAGTCTCTAGAACAAACACAGGACTTTGAGTAAAGCCGTCCTGCAAGGATGGCAGCAACTGAGGTGCATTTATATGCTTGTATTGTCTTCAGACTGTGTCACCTTGATGAAGCTCTACATGACTTAGTTTCTCTGTTACATTAGAAGATAAAGCATACTAAAGAAAATCTTTGTGCAACACATCTAAGCCTTGACCTTGTGGATACATATGCCATAGTTTCCACAGGCTGCGCGGGAGGCCTTTGGACACGACACATGAAGAGGCTACAGAACTTACTATTCTCCGGTTTATGCTGAACCTTCAAGATGCAAAGACAGATCTGTCGGCGTCTTTTCCTTTGCTCTGTCTCGATAAACACCGGGGCGTGTCCCTCCTGTGGGAACTCCATCTGTGGGCCTAAAGTGATGGCACCACCCTTTCCTCCATACCCATCACCATTCACTGTCAGTAAGACAAACACACACAGATACAAACAGGGAGCATGCAGGCTGTGCAAATGTACCTGACAGTAGCAGCATTCGTGCCCTGGAACATATTTAACTATTCACGCTCGACACCCGCACCATCTCAGCAGGAGGCCACAGGAAACAGATGAGGACTAGTCAGGTTGATCAGGAAAACTACAGCCTACCTGTACTTTCCACGCACTGTGCTCCCTCTGCCAACCTCTTGGCTTATTAACAATAAATCAGCATAATTTTCTTTAGAAGGCAGAGTTCAGGCTTGAAAGAGCTTTTACCATGAAGCTGATGGTGGAGCAAAAAAGAGGAGGGGAATCACTTGTCGCTCTGTGGGCTCTGTGAGGTTTCTACCCTTCCTGATTTCAGTCCTTGTGCATCCATCAAGCTCCCAGCATGAACTGTATTTACATTTCTAAAAAAAAACCCCCACAAAAAACAAGGAGTGGATTTCTATCAGGACCTTCAAGATAACTTATGTACTCACTTGTTTACTGTGCATCAAAGTGAAGCAAACTTCTTCGCTTACCCCCCCCCCCCCCATTCATAGCTGAAGCTCCACAGCCCTTTCATCATGGCAGGGGCGGGGCTGACCATTGCGTGTGATTCTCTATCTTAAGGAACCCCGCGATTACATCGGGCACAACTCTACATGAAGTAATGCTTTATAATGCCTTTTGTGCACAGCAGCTTTGAAGAGCCGTGTCCTTCCATAAGTTTGCTTTTGTGTGGCCCCCCCCCCTTTCCGCCTGTGTTGTAGCCACCCCACCTCACCCAACCCCCCACCCCCATCCCCCTAGCTCGGGACAGAAGACAGAATTTGATGTGTCGTCTCCCTATGCACACAAAGCCCCAGTGCATTGGACACACCTTGGACAGCACAAAGGATGAAAAGCACGACGAGGCTTGGACACGCAGGACCACGCTGCCAAGCCCGATAAAGACGCTTCAAAAGTCGAGTAGCAAACAGTGGCCTTCTTCTCTTCTGTGCTTGTCTTTTTTCTTCCCAGGGCCTTGCACTACAAGAGACAGAAAGAAGAAAAAAAATTAGACACAAAAAAGAGAGGCTGACTTAGTAAAAATATATTTTCGGAGGCTGTGTTTCTATCCACATGAGACCTATGAAAGTGAATTTTCCTTAATGTTCTGTCTACAGCGAAACAGACAGTGTAAGTTTGAGTGTAAACACCTAGATTAACATTTGTATGTCTGCCTGGTTTGAGTAAAGGATTAACCAAAAACATCCCGGCTTTGAAGCAGGCGGCCCATAAATACACTCAGCCGCTCCATCTCCAATCCCCTTGTCTCCTAAACCGTCTGGTCACAGTGGCAGGCAAAAAGCTGGACTGAAGCCCTCCATTTAAACTGGAAATGGACGCCCTCATTTTAAAATAAGTCACATTTGAAATTATTTGCATTTTTAACTAGGCTATATACAATATTGGAGGCGGTTGTTAGGATTTTTTAAATTAATATCTTTGATTTCACATATGCAGTTAAGTTGCATTAATACAGTTGTGTAAAGTACTTCTTCACAGCCTGCTGATATATTTATCTCTTTTTCTTTTTCCTTTTAAACAATAACAACAACAACAACAACAACAACAACAACAACAAAGTCCACATTCCAGCAATAACAATCCACTCTAGCCAGACAGAGACTGAACAAAAGCAACAACAATAAACCACCAGGAAATCCAAACAAACAACCTACATCGTGTACCTGATCTAAATACAAAATGAACAGACAGACAGACAGTGATTTATATCCAAATGATGAGTTAGGAAAGAGCCCCACACTTCATTAAATAGATCCTCCCTCCGAGCCGCTCTTTAAGTAACCCGATCATAGCTCGCAATTGTACTCAGTACCTCGACCCATTCTTTCAAAGTGGACGTAGTGGATGATTTTCAGTAGCATAAAGTTATCCTACAATCTGTTACAGTATGAAAGCTAAATGGCACCATAATTTGTTACCGTTTTGACATCTCAACATTGTCCAGCCGTATACATAATAGACAAACAGTAGGATTTTTAGTCAGATGTATTATTCAAGAAAGAATTGATTATCCCACATGTCTGTTGTTTTACATTTATACATCATATGTACCAGGGTCCCAACCCTTCTCTCACAACTGCTTCTAACTTTCATTTGTAAGGATTTTTTAAGCAAATGTCCCCCCCTCTTGTTAGTACACAATATTGCCCAGACATCATAAAACATGACTGTGCACCGGTAGCTCCCCCACCCTTGCCCCCCCTTCTCATTCCCTCGTTGAAACAGATGGCGTTTTATGCTGGGCACAATCAGGACTATTCAGCGTCAGGCAGGGCAGGCCCTCCCCACCTGCGCTCAGCCCCAATCACAACCCTAATGAACACATTGGGAGCAGTCTGTTCCAAATTACTCCCAGTAGGAGCCAGGGCCACAGGTAACCCCCCCAACCCTCACCCCCCTTTGCCACCATACTCTGCCCTTTCCTCTCCCCATCCACCCGCCCCAGTGGATATTGGCTCCAGTGCTTAGACCCTAAACTATGACTCCTAATCAAATCAAGATTTGTATCTCTGCGCTGTCAGCATTCCAACACATCTCAGAGAGGCTGCATACGCCGCAACAAGCATATAAGTTACATGTGGGGAGATATAGATTGACAGCAGAGGTGTTTATGTGTTGGAGCCGAATTGGTTCTATTTGATGTGTCCCTGAGAGCCGTCTTTCTCTTTGTGTATAGATCTATGCGTAATCGTCTTCCTCACCTGAGCACGCATTCACACACACAAACACACACACACACACACACACATGTGCACACGCGCACACACACACCCACACACACACATCCACATATTCATGGTCGTTGTAAACGCTGGTGTTAACCACAGCAGGCCTATATCTGTGTGTCTTATCAGCATGTTTCCACTGCTTCAAACGGCATCATTTATGCATTTGTGTTCAGTGTTTGCTCTCAGCCTCATGAAATCTGTGTTCGCAGCATATAGGTTCTTTACATTCATGTTTAATGCATGAATCAAGGCTGCAAAAAAAGCCGAAAAGTACTGGTTTCATTTCCTACCCAGCCACAGCCACTTGAATTTCCTTTTTTTCTCATTGGTGTATGTGTGGGCAGGAAAAGGCCAGTTGTATATTGTAGGCAGTTGACACCATAAGTGTGCTGGAGCCAAGAGCTTCTGACATTCTGATACACCCTCCAACATCCCTGGGGACAATAGAATGAAACCAGGACGCCTGCCTAGTCATGTCCCATCAATCGCCGTAGGACCTCAAAAACCACAGGCCAACCAACCAGCCCCCCACGTGGGTGTCCATCACTGGATTTGACAGGAGTTCTGCCCTTCTGGCTGCCCTCCTTCACTGTCCCTCTGGTCAATCTGCACCTCAATTGGCCCTACACTGGTGGGTGATGCCTGCTCCTTCTGCTGCATGTCAAAAAGAGCCAGGAGCCATAGAGGAAGTGCAAATATCCTCTAATGGCCTTGATCCAGATGGATGCGCCCATGACAATAGGCCCCCGTGCCTGTGGTTTTGGTTTTTTTGTCAGTGAGAAACGCAGAGGCCGCCACAATAACACAGCAAAATTATGCATGCAGGCCAAACACTATAGACATGTTAAAGAGCAGTGCCAGTTGCTATGATAATTAAGTTAGCTCATTCCAAAGCAGAGAGCTCTTTTCTCTTAACATGTCTTTAAAGGCACTTTGGGAACATGAGGCAGGCTTTAAGACAATGGAAATAGGAGAAGAAATAATGGATTCCGTGGCTAACCATTTCTCTGCCCATTTGCTTAACATAGGGCCATACATCTCTTAGTCAATGCTGCGTCATGGGATTGCCGTTGGGTGTTATGTGGGTTTTACCTTCTATCACTCAAGAGATTGACACATTCTATGAAGTCCATATGGACAACCTAAGGTGAAGGTAGATTAAAGGACAGATGATGAAATATTCAGATTACTGCTTTGCTTCATGGCAGTGACAAAGTTTCAATTCTCTTTGTAGAGGCCTCTTTTGCTCACAAGTATGTATTACTTACTGTAATATCACACTTGGCATAAGTGAACGCTGACCTGTTTCAGCGAGCGAATAACATCCACAGCATCCCTTTTGTTGCTTTTTCTTTTAACTGGGATGCTTGGTTACGTCAGGGGGTGTCTGATCTCCCTTGGCCTCCATAGGGTCTCATTTAGACTGACCACTTTATGTACAGCTGGGGAATGTTTGGCCAGTAACGTAAAACCAGGAAGCCTTTGAAACCTAACCAAAGCCTCTACAGGAAGAGGTTGGAAGTTCACTCATACTTGGAGACTCCAAAGCTTTCTTCGTGGACACGCTGGGGAAGGTCAGGGACAACTGAAGACACCTTTCTTCCTGCGTGCATGCAGCTGTGGGATGAAATGAGAGAGTCTATGTTTGGATGGTGTTTAGCTTACTTGTATTTTTGATCATGTTAAAGCCAGGACATCAAGAATAGATCATCCAAATAAAGTATGGTGGCCACTATCTTAATCATTCAAACCAGATCCACTACTTGCATGTGGTGTGTACACACTGCCACGTTCATTTTTTATATTTCCTCTACATGGTGCCAATCTGCCACAACAAGACAGGCGCTGAGTGAAAAGATTTTAAAATGCGACTCCAGCACTTTCATGGCAGGTCCTCTGTGTTAACAAGATGGTAGTTAATGGTTCTGCTTTTACGGCAGTGGTCGCATGTATAATTAAGCTGCTGTTGTATTTGTCATAAAAATCTCCAGGGGTGCAGGAAATGTTGCAGGAGCCGTTTTTCACTTTGAGCAGTGGAAAATTAAAACTGTCAAACCTCACAATGTTGTTTTGACATCATTCCAATGTTTATGGATTTTTCCTGTGTGTGGTTGAGGTTTTGGTATTAAAAAAACACTTAAGGGCCTCACCTTGTGTTTGTTGGTGGAACAAAGGTTGCAATGTTTGCACAATGCACATTGTCACTTCTGGGAGGTCTTGCCTCTGGTGCTGCTTGTTGGGAAACATGTTGCATGTGTGCAATTAATAGATGGCTGACTGTTACCTGCATTATTCCTGAGTCAGACAGTTCATGTAACAATATTTAATCCATTTGAAGTACAATCAGTCCATTATACTGCAGGGGATTTACATCATTAGCCTTTCATGAGTATAATGCAAAGCCAACTCTTTAAAATGAGAGGGCAATCCTATTGAAATAGATTTTACACTGATAACCTCTTACCCCAGATATCGCCCCATCTCCAGCAGATGTGTATTCATGCACCCACTGGCGGAGTCAGATGTTGACGGGTATGGCTGAATTGGGCTACAGACTACTGCAGTGGTTGCATGAAGTGTAAAGTGCACACACTCACACACACAGAAACGACAAGTGGAGATAGAATGGGTAAAGAAAATGCTATTCATATCTTATTTCTGACGCTTACATTAAAGTATTAAATAAATGTTGTACAAACATGTTGAATTTTTTAGTAGCATTATTAAAACCGTGTTCCCTTAATTCTTTAAGGAATAAAAAATATGTATGTTCAAAGACAAATTTTCAAGTTCTACCAAAATGTAATAGAGGGTACACACTGACGTCACTTATCCTCCTGACCACGCCATCTCAGTCTGACGGAGGGTCAGAACATTCTGAGACACCGCTGCCTTAAGTAAAGGACACGACAAAAACAGGAGTAAAACTGATGAATATGTGCTTAAATTAAGGACATCTGGACTTGACAGAGATCCAAACTATTTAAAAAAGACATAGTAGGCCGTGGACATTTACATTTGGGCAGACTTCGGGTTTTCTGACTTTTATATAAACCACAGCAGGAGCCTTCACAAAGCAGAGCATGAAGATACATATAAGCCTGGTTCTATCAGTGATGGGTGTGTAACTGAATTAACTGAATTAAGTCAGAGTGATGATCCAGATGTTTTTCTGTCTTTCAGAGATCAATTTGCAAGATTTTACTTTAGCTTTCGGAAGTCTGTAAAAATATCGATCTTGGTAACAATCGCACAACAGAGGGGTGCAGTCAGAATGTACCACTGCTTTCTTTGAGTTTAAGGTAGCTCAACTCTAACACCTGTTCTGCCAACCGCTAATTCATAATTTGATTGAATTAATTTCTAATTTGACAACCACACACATAGCAGGTCTAAAATGTAACACTATTTCAGTAGTATAGACAGGAACTGTTATTAGATTGGATATTTTCACTTTATTAAAAAATATTTGGAAATAACTTCAGTATTTGGACAAATAGAAGTTTATTTAGGTTAATGATGTCATTCAATATGTGATAGATGTCTATAAACCAAACTTTTGTTTATGATGTAAAATCAGCTGTGTTAATCAGACTTGATTCCTGTCCTAGCATAAAAATATTATCCCTTATCTTAGATGCTGAGTCATCATTGTTTGTTTGCTGTTTGACTGATATGCTGATAATTAAGGTCTTATTTTCCCCTGAAACACAGGTAAAAACGAGATGGAAAATGAAGGAGGTTCCATTTATATTGATCACTAACTGAATCTATGTAGGCTCCATAATGCGCTGTATAGACTGTTTACAGTATGTGTTACTTTAACTGCATGGTTTCCTCCTGTGGATTTATTTACATAACGTTATGAATTCCAAAGTTTTCTATAAACACTTTCTATAGGATCTATACTGCCCAAAGAGACCAGACCAGATGTTCACTGCTTACTTCTTATTCAGTCCGGACCAGTACGTGCTTTTTGCCACTCGCTGGTTCTAATTGCAGTGACTCCGTCCATCATGACATCATGTGCATCTCCTCTATAGGCTGCATTAAAATGAAAAGGAAGCTTTAAGCAGCCTGTTGTAACACAGTCCAAAACGTTGATTTAAACACCAATCCTGCCTCTGACACGGCAAATAGCTAATCATAGTTCAGGAATTTGGGGTGGCCAATCAGATTTCTAGGGTGGCCCTGGCCACCCCTTGGCTCTGCCCCTGCTGCACACAAGACATAAGAACACAAACAGTAAACTCTAAGTAGCCTCTCTGGGATTATCTATAAATCATGCAACTTGTAAAATCAGCCATCAAGCAGACGCTGTAACCGTTTCCAAACAATCACTCTGACAGTACAGACTACATAAGTATGTTTTCATTTCTGCAGTTAGGGGACAACCAAAGCAGTATTAGGAATGGAACGCTTACAAGGATTACTGGAACTTAAGGTGGCAGCTTGCTGGCAGAATGTCACGCACTACAGACGAATCTCAGATAAGCCTGATGTATGATTTACCTGCGTGGCCCCACTGATATCTATGGAGATGAGCCAGGGTGTCGTATTGGCCCCGGTGTCACCTCCACAACACCAGTTCCCTGCCATGCTGATGTCTGTATCTATGCTAATATGGGGATCAGTAGGGGTAGAAAGCTCATCTGGCTTTATCTTATCACTCTTCTACTTCACCACATCACATGCTGTGCACATTAAAAGACTGCAACCCCCTTCATCTTTCATCTTCTTACTTTTCCTGTATTTCACATTTCTACAATTCAACTTCTGCATCAACTTCTGTGATGCTTTTATTAAATTATCCCCTACTGCTATCTAATGTCAAATGCTAGACCTGGTATTGAATTACAAGAAGAGCTCAATCACAGTTTATTCCAGCTCCTCACATCCTGGAAAAGTAGAAAGCTTTGGATATTTCCTCTGTGATAACTTAGAAACCAAGAAGTCGGATCAAAGGAGATCCCAAAAATTGGCCATGTCTTCCATGTCCGTTTGGTTGAGAACAGCTCTGTCCAGACAGTAAATCCTGTCTGACTTAACTAACCTCCCGCCTTGTCCCTCTTAGCCTCTTTGTCTCCATCGCGCCCCCCTCCCTCCCGGCTGGGATGATTATTTCTTATCATGTATTTATTTGTTTAATCCACCCCTCCCCCCACAACACTTGGCGGCCCCTCTGCCTATGCACGAGCTGCCTGTCTGGCAGCGTGGACCCCCTCATCCTTCTACCTCCTCCTCCTCCTCCTCTTCCCACTTGTCCATATCCATTCCCCATCCCATCCCCACCCTGCTCCAGCTCCAGCCACAATGGGCGGATGTTGCTTTCAGAGACTCGCAGCTTCATTCGGGGGGAAAAAGACACCCCCACCTCTGCACTCCATCCTTACATCCCTCCCACTTGCATGTGGCCACCACTAGCCAGCCTCTATGCACACTATAAATAATGGATGCATTAGCATGCATGAATATCTTTTTTTGAAGGGGGGTGGGAGTGCCTTAATTCATTATTAATCCCCTTGAAGGGAAAAAAATGGGCCGTGGCTTTGGTGGAGCAAGGTCCCTGCTAAACTCTGCTTTTGGGACTTTGCTTATCAACACTGTACTCCTTTTTTTCTCCCCAAATTGGTGACCCGCTCCACCCCCTGGACCATACCCAGCCCCCTCCTTATCATAGCTCCTCCTTTCTGAAACCTCAAACTCACATCTCTTAAAAACACATCTGGAAGGGTGGCGTAATCTGTCTCTTTTATTTTTTTGGGGGTGGGGGGTGGGGGGGTGGGGGGGTTTGTGATCCTAGTCTGAATGGCCAGGCTGATGGTTGATTTGGGTGATGTGAAAAAGAAGATGGACTCTGCTGCTCCATCAGCCGGCCCTGGCTGTACTTCCCTAATGTAAATTGGTTGGAGAGCTGGGCTCGGCTGTGGGAGGACAGAAGTAGGGTTTAAGGTGGGTGCGAGGGGGGGCTGTGTACAAACCTAGTTGGAGAGCTTTAAGTCGTGTATGCGTGTATGTGGGTGGGTTGAAGGGAATTATCCGTTATTTTTAACCCGGGAACACTATGTCATATATTGAGGACATTAGATCAAATACATGGGTTAGAGGTTAAGCGCATGTGTTTCACAGAGATAAATTACAATTCAGCGTATTAACAAAGTATGTGGGTTTGTGTGTCTGTATGAGTAAGAAAGAAAGTGTGTTATGAGTGTGTTGATGAGTGTGTCCCTTTGTACCACACACGGCCCTCTTCCACCACTAGGTTGCACTGCCTGCCTCGCATGCCTCTCCTCCTGCTTGCCATAGCTCTTTGACGAATCCAGCCAATCACAGACCTTTACAGCAGAGCCACATGCCAGTTTCTTCCTATCAGAAATTATCTCACACACACACACACACACACACACACACACACACACACACACACACACACACACACGCGCACACACACGCACAAGAAGGTATACTTATGCACAGACCTACAAACTGAATATCTGCCTGTTTACTCACACTCATACAACGTACATAATCCTGTTTGTTAGAATCACCATGGCATATAAATATATCTAATCCACATGACAAAGAAAGATACAGCTTCATTATGCCTGTGTGTATTCTGTTCTTTCAGAATATTTATACATTTTGTGAAATAAAGAATGAAAAAAAAACAACGTTTCTTACCAAGAAATAACGTTAAATAATGAATTTTAAGTCAGGATTTTTAGACTCAGTATATGACCCGGAGATGTGGTCAAAAACGTAGTTATCTGGGCCTTTTGTTTCTGTCACACTTTTATTTTAAAGGTCAACAATTCATTTCTACAATCAACCAATACTATATCTGGTCTGGTATTTCTTTGAGTCAATTGATGGACAAAATATCAAAATCAATTAAATGCTGCATCTTTGTTTCGAGCTTGGGTTTACTTACAGAAAATTTGAGGCCCAGACAGACGTTTTATTATGATTGATGGTGAGAAAGAGACGACATGTTTTGTTAAAATATCATAACTTGGAATTCACTAATGTGCAAAAACATGCCCGCTAGTTATAGCACAACAGACCACATACAAACCAGGCTGGCATTGGCCGGGCCTGCAGGAAAACTTTCTAATTATTATTGAATTAAAAAAAAAAAGCTCTGATCTTTGTAACGTTGCACTCACAGTGGCCGTTGGGTCACTCCACTGCTGTTCGTCAGGCTGGATGATGGCAGCAGGGGTTGTTATTTTGACACAGAGAGGACCTGGTCTCTGGAATGTTCTCAGCTGAATGTTTGGATCTCAGGGTCTTCAGCATGAGGCTGGGAGCTGCTTGTGAGCTGGAGGCACCACACTGTGCCTCTGAACTTCACTCAATCCTCTTAAATTCCTTCTACTGGGCAGGAAATTGAAATATTGTGCAGTATTGGCATGCTGATGGTCATCTATCACAGGGGCCTGCAAGCGGGGCAGGTTAGGGTAAGAGGATATCGTCTGTAGATCAGAGATGGACTGCTGGGCCTGGGTTCAAAGGTAAAGACGAACGTCCTGGGTGAGGAAACAGGATAGCACTCTTTGCAGGAGTCCACTCTCAAACTGGCTTGCTTCATGCACATAACCTTAGTGTGCTTTCACCACATCATTAAAGAGCATTTAGTCTCCCCAAGGCACCTGGCTCAGAAATATTGGTCCTCATTGAGCCTAAGTTGACTTAAATGTGTGTCAAAGGACATGCACACATCATAAAGCAATAAATGGCTTAAAACTTAAGAACATGTATTAGTTAAGAAGTAAAAAGCATAGTCTGTGAGCTCATTTTAAACAGATTAAGAAAAAAATAAACCTGATTGTAGAATTTCAGCTACAGGAGTTTTTCTTTACATGAGCTTAATTTGGCATCAACAGGTGTCCTAGGACTCTGTGATAAACTATAGTGTCTTTTGTGCATGTTCATGTTCGAACATATTGTGATGCATATAGTCAAACAGTCATTTTGACTGATGATGCCGCCTTCATCGTTGCATAATCGTGACCGTAAATGCGCACAGCGTAGCAGGAAATGAAACTCGCCGGCGCATCACAGGGGGGTAGGATGATGTGGATGTGACTGGTTATATAAAAGTATAGGGCACAGTTGGAGTGAACCAGATGGGATGATGGCTGTCATTTTAAAGACGAACGCGCTTTTCTTGTCTGCCTGTGGAAATTTCGCCTCTGCATGACCTTGTGAACTTGCCTTCCGTGTGACCCTCGACAATCCCCCCCTCCGACGGCTCCCAGAACACCCCTCCACATCCTTGTGCTCATTTGAGCAGGCTATTACCCAGGCAGGAAGTGACATCAACGGGTCCAAACTAAAAATATGTCGCAGGACGGGCTGTCTAGGATGTCCAGGACCGGTGTTTGTAAAGAAGGATGCCATGCACCGGCTCTACAGAGTGATGCTCATTGAAGGATGCAGGAGAGAGCGCCACACAGGCGAGCCAGACAGACGCACTGGAGGCTGAGTGAGTCGCCTGCTGACTGAGTGCTTAAATTCCGTCACTTTCATTCATGCAAGTTCAGACATGGTGCCACACTTTGCCCTGTCTGAAGTCTGTGACGCAGCGCAGAGTAGAGGCGATAAGACTTATTTAGTGCATTAAGGAATAGTGTCCGTGTCGCTGTTATGAGACGGGAGTGAGGTGTGTGCAGCGATGGAGCAGACAACACTGTTTTGACTGGAATAGCAGGAGGGAGGAGTGAAATCCGCGCGGGGTTTATATGTGCGCTTTTACGCTTCTTGGTCCAATAAACTGGACAGATTATACAAAGTCAGATTTGTAATGACAACACTCATAAAATGAAGCGACTACGCTGAAGTTTGCCAAGTTGAATGTGCGTTCTGTTGCTTTGTAATCGTCCTCTCAGCACATGAATGACGTCTATTTTTATCCGTCCAGTGCGTGTTTGTGTCGTCCTCACCAGGGAAGCTCTGACAGACCCTGCCGTGCGTCCAGACTGAAAGTGCTGCAGTCACGTGGTGTCTGCTATTATCCACCCGCACGTCAGGTACAGCCTACTGCTGTGTGCAGGCAGTGAGGGAGAGTTTAGGTCCATAAGATATGTTAAGTAAAGATTTAAGGAAGGAAAATTATTTTTTAAACATATTCAAAAATATCAACCCATTTTTTTTTTTTTTTAAAGATTTCATTCTATTTAAACACATATAAATAAAAACATAAAAACAACACTGCACAATCAAGAGTGTGTTACATCACCGTTATGCACAAAAAAATGACAGTACATGTTCTCACTAAAGTGCGTATCATAGAGAGAGTGGACAGATGGACATTATTTCCGCAGATGATGAACAGGCCGCTTTCATCAGCTCACCACCTGCTGTCCTGACTTTCAGCACTTAGTCTGAAATGATGTGGAGCGGTCATAGTTTACCTTACAGGTAATAATTATTTATAATGTAATACAGACACATCATCAATTATACCTAGAAAACACTGCTGCCTGCTGATAACATAACAGCAAATGTCACCTTTATCCTAATAGTACTTTTTACATCCTGAGATAAGGAATGGACATTTAGATTTGATGCATTAATTAGGTTATTGACACATGTCTTGGAAGCA
Organism: Labrus mixtus; assembly: GCF_963584025.1. Taxonomy (NCBI): domain Eukaryota; kingdom Metazoa; phylum Chordata; class Actinopteri; order Labriformes; family Labridae; genus Labrus; species Labrus mixtus. The sequence goes on along the minus strand of NC_083621.1, from coordinate 13,171,836 downwards.
GCATTGTGTTGATGTCTTACAATACAACAGTGTTACATTACCTTGAGTGCTTATACCTCCCATCTGTAAATAAATGGCATTGTTTCAGCCTGTAAATTTATAGCACACACTTACTTGCAAGAGTTTCCAAGGGCACTTGAGCATAATAAGCGTGTAGGGGCCTTGTTACACTTCATTGCACATGGACCCCACTGCTTTTTACTTCAGTGAATTGTCCTATTGTAAGCTAAAATTAAAGACTTACAGTAAGCCTGCAGGTCATTGAAAACGTTTAATTGGCTCTAAGTGAGTCTTCTGCAATGTGAAATAATGCATGAGCTATACAGTTGTGCTGCTACTGTATGCGTTCTGCACGTGTGTGCAGCTGCCTATGGGATTACTGGTGTATATAACTCACACTGCTGTTGCCTGCCTGTCTAGGGTGATAGCTTCATTATTCATGGTTGCGTGTAGACAGCAGTGCTTAATCTCTGGGTTGAGTGGGGCAGCCTGTGACTCCTGTAGTAAACGCTCCTGCTTGGTCAGCCTATCTGGTCTGTGTGGAGGAATGAAGGGGCACCAGAGAGAGAGAGAGGGGAGGCCGAAAGGTGGTTACGGCAGCTTCATTCCCTGTTCTGCTGTGATGTTTGGAGCCAGTTTGTGGCCAGGGGCAATTAGCTTGGCTGGACCAAGGAGCAAGGCCATATATTCTCTGCGGTGAAAGGGTCTGGGCAGGGGGTCTATTGGTGCTGGACAGGTGCAGTGGGAGGAAGGCGTCAGGACTTGAGGGAATCGAAACCAGAGATGAGGACAAACGACAGCGTCTGTGGCTCCGGGGTCAGATGTTCTCTTTCACCCATGGAGGCTCCAGTCCACATTGAGAGCCTCTTCCTGTTCTGACACTGTATCTTTGTGAATCTACAAGCATCTGTGCATGAGTGCACGGTTATCTATGTGCGTGGAGAAGGCATGTGTGCTTAAATGTGTTTGTGACCCAGGGGCAACAAGAACTGAGGGCGTGTTTTGAGTTGTAGTAATCATCTGTCTTACTTTATCTGGCTCACACTTGCACAAAGAACACTGGGAACATTTCTTTTTTGTTTAAACACCCATGTGTCCACTATTATTATACAACACCAACCATGAAAAGCTTTGATCACTCAAGTGTAACAGTGGTGGTAAGAGAAAATCTTGCCATGATGTGTTTTGACAAGTTTTTGATGCCAAAAGTTTCAGCATTGATTCTTGTGTGCAATTACATGGAGGAACAGTCTGGGCTTTTCTGTCTCTTCTGTAAAGGGGACAAATGTGAGTCGCTGCACCGGTCGTTAAAAGGAAGAAAAAGCGGTGTTGTCCGACCATGTCATGAATTTTTTTTACTTGCTTCCTGGTTTTTCTGCTTGAACTCAATAATCCAGGATACAGCCATTACAAATCCTGCTGTCTTGACTGGAGACCCCAGACAGGAGACAGGCTCTGAAACTTGGTTTCATTTAGCATTCCTCTGGGCTTTACGGGCAGGTGTTTAGCATTACTGGCAGGATATTTATTGCCAACTTTAAAGGCAACTTTTTGCTTACCTCACAATTAGGCACACACACAAACAATGTGTGTACTGTAGATGCAAGCACACATGTACATGCACACATAAAAACACAGAGATACTCTTTGCATGCAACAAACTAAGATTGACAGCACAATGGAGCATAGTCTTACTACTTTTTCTAACACTGTCACTCTTTATGCCTTTTGAAGCACAGATACACATCCTAAGAGACCACCTTTGACCCGTGACCATCTCTCTCTCTCTCTCCATGCATCCCCTCCCCTCATTCCCCTCCACCCATTATGCCAGGTCAGTGTATGATGTGGAGTAGAAATAGGTTTCGGAGGCACGATGGGGATGTGTGGCCTGTAATTACCGAAGCTTAACGGGGCCAGTGGCTGTGATGTGCAATTCTCAAATCAAGGTGCAGCCTGAAGACTCAGCCAGGTCTGACCGCTGCCCTCTGCTACTTGATTGCTGGCAGCTGGGTGAGCCATGTCAAGTGGCAGGCTGGGAAATGTGAAATCCCAGATAAAGCACAGAGCCCTAAAAAGCCATGAAGCTCTAGTAATGAGGAAAGTGATGGGGTTTGGGGGCTTGGACATGCTTAGCAGGCAGGCAGTAGCCAGCGGTAACTCTTTCTACCTTTCCCTCTTTTTTCGTGTGTCTGTATGTGAGAAAGAGAGCAGAGGTTAAGGTGTTTGTATATTTGACTTTTCTAATCCTGGATTAAGAAGGATCCACCTCACTCCAACAATGCAGACCTGGTGGGTTAGGTCAGCACAGCTCTAGATACACCCACCCTAATTCCTCCTGGGTCAAACTCAGACATAAATCATAAACCTGCTGCACATGCTTGTGCTTCTCATGTTTTTCAAGTTCCTTTGAAAGTCCTGGTAAAACCTCTACAGTTCCTGCTCAAACACTGCAATTCCTGATATTAATGGTGGCCGTCTGAATCAGAAAGATTCTAAAGAATCTGGAGCTGTTGTAGTAGTTAAACACATTCCTAGTTTTGTGGAGGCCATTATTCCTGCTTCTTAATCACCCCCTTGGCTTTTATAACCTCCCCAAGCCTTATTTTGTGTGGCTGGGGGGGGGGGGGGGGGGGGGGGGGGGGCACATGTGGGCAGAGACCAGGAAATAACCACACTGCCAAGTCATCCATCTAAACTAACCACCACTAACAACACGCAGGACATCTGTAAATATATCATCTCTTTGAATTCTACAAATTAATACACTTTTGCCTCTTTTCAAGCACGTTCTTTGAATAATTGTATCATATGTAAATGTATTTTTTTTTTATTAAACCTCGTAACCTTCACATGTTGTCAATGTAGTCAGCTTTTTTTAAAGAGTACAAACACCACAAAGAGAGCTCATATATGAACAACATTTTAGCTGCCTAACTCTTAGCCTCATGCCATTTCGTTCCTGTCAAATAAAATAAAAATCCATAAAAAACATATTACTACTTGGCTGAGCTATATATCCTAAAACCACTGGGGACTATTTTCATTTTCAGATTTATACAGATTTGGTGCAACAGGATGGGAAGAAATGATCTAAACCAAAGTGCCCATATCTAGTATAACAATGAGACATGTAACCCTGTGCAACCACTTTACCACCGTTTGTTTTTTGCAATAATGGGATAAGATATTTCAGCCTTTTGTTAAACGAACAATACTTATTAGTAGGAGAAATTTCTTGTTTGTTTTGAACCTTTCATTCTTTTTTTTTTTATCGTGCAATAAAAACATGAAATGTTACCTGCCTTTTCCTTGAATGTTTTTGTGCCAACGCGATTAATTTAAAATGATTACATACGTAACCAAATAATTCCTATAGATAAAATATTGTCTCTGAATCTCATGATGAGTTCAAGGCCAAATTAATTATAGAGAATGATTAAGAAACAATCCCAGAGTTGAAAATGTAGTCAAATATTCGGCAATCTCTCTTTTCCTCTTCCCAGGAAATAAGAAAGACAAGTGTGATTAGGCTGTTAAAGGAAGATCTTTTGTTTACTTATTCCAAGCGGCTTGCCTTCAGCATCCAGCTTGTATTTGACGGTATATGTGAAGCGGCTTGTCTGGCTGGTGGTGTAGTAACAGTTAACTGAAACACCTGGGTGCTCAGTCACCAAACAGCGCCAGTTTGCTGTGACGGGTGACACACTGTCACACCAGGTTTGATGCTGTAATTTACTCAGGTCACAGCCGTGCATACTGTTAAGCGGGGTGCGAAGGGGAGGGCCATAGGGAGTCACTGCTTGTTTACCCTGCGCCTGGTGACCCCCTGCCAGCAGCTACATCAATTATCACCTTCGAGGAATGTGGAACCCTTGTGTTAAATTCCCTTTGACCCCCCTGTTGGAGGGGGTCAGGAGGTAGGCACTCTCCCCAGGGGGGGGGGGGGGCATGCAGCCGGTGGGTGCAGGATGAGCACCGTGTGTGTTGATGTGTGCGTGTGTCTGTGTGTGTGGTGGTCCAGGGAGATTCCCTAAGTCTGCATCCTCAGTCCTGCATGGTGCTTGCAGACCCCCAAACACAGTAAACAAGATTTACATGGTGTGTTTACAATGTAAATTGGTTTCTAAAGGTCTTCATTTTACTTAGAGAAGCTCCAAAGGGGGTCTTAAAGCACATATGAGACCAACGTTTCACATGTGTGGGAGGATTCATTGAAAGCTCTTTGAAACTCAAACAGTTTTTACGTTTTCCCCTGTAAAATGATTAGTGTGCAACAGTTTTTTTGCCCCCTCTATTACAGTAAACACGCCTCAATAAATGAACCCCAACTGCTGACACACTTTGAAGACCTCAGCATTTGGGATTTTAATGTGTTTGTTTCTCTCAAGCTGTTTTTAGTACACAAGTGTAAATCCCAACTTTACAAGTGAGTGCAGGGTGGCTGTTAATATGCATGCGTGTGAGCTAGAGCTAGAACGTCAGTGAAAAAAAAAGAGGGGTTTATCTATATGAGGTGTATGTGTACGTCCGATGCTCTTCACTTTAGAAGAGAATTATAGATTGACCACATGACATGTTTAGGTACCTGAACACATACGGTTTTCCGCCACCGTTTTCCTGTGCTCCATATCAAATGCCTTCTTCAGTGTGAAGAGAGTTGTCGGGAAAATATCATATGTGCTGTCGGGAGTGAAGACACCGTGGAAATCGATTGTGTATGGAATCACCATATTGTGACCATGATTGATGTTCGGAGCGTATACATTTTTATCCTCTCTTGTACCGTCTCTCGATCATGCTGGTCTCAGCAGATTGTGCTGCTGCTGCTGCCTGCTTTCCAGCTCTGTCTGAGGTAAATAACCACACTCAGGAGCTCGTCAGCTGCTGTGTCTGCTTTTGATGACAGTGTTGACATAAACTATAAGTACAGTTTCTCGGATGATGTATTGCTGGAGGTATAGTTGTAACAGCTTCAAAGTCAGTCGGAGGATGTAAGCGTCTTCCTGGAATGTCTCTTGGCTTCAACCTCAGTTACCCCTGGACCAGCCACTGTGCTCTGTCCTGAGTCGTCTGCGTTAAGCTGTGCATTGATTAACTCCTCCTTGTGGGCAGCCACCCTTGAAATTTAAGGGCCTTTACACGTTGTGACAAACCAAAGTATCCCCGCAGTGTCATCAGATCACCTCGCCACTTTCAATTAGTGGTCAGCTCAGACCCTTTTTTTTTCTTTGCCTTGCTGACAGGAAGGAAAAGCTCCACTTGGCCTTAACCCTGTCCCAAAGATGCAGCACTCTCATCATTTATTTATGCGCTCACTGGCAGACAAAACAACACACACACACACCCATCCTGTACCAGGACCAACAGCTGTCGGCTAGAGAGATGGTATAGCCATCTTGGGGAGGGGGTAAGGTCAAAAAGGGAGCGACCAATGCACACTTTCTTGCACAAGGCACAATGGCCCAATCTCAGTCTCTACCCTCACTTAAAGGCGTGTGAGTGTGTGAAGGCTGTGATGCGGACTTTACAATGCCAAATTACTCACTTTTCACGATTCTGCATGCTTTTACTGTGGGACTTACACTGAGTTCATTGTGAACCTGGTGATTTGAAGGACTTGATGTAAACACATTTTGAAGTATATTCAATATATTTTGGGGTAAAAAAGCTAAATGTAAACCAGACGAGATGAAACAGTGATAATGACTTTTGATAGTTTTCTACCAGAGAAATCTGTAATGGAAGACATTTTTAAAAACATCAGAGATGGGCTTTCATTTTGATGTTTAATGCCACAGCTTGTTTCCAGAAAGCGTCTTGAATGTGTGTCATATTCCTCATATTTCTACTATTTCAAGCCCTCCCGCACTGTGAGCTCCTCGGTTCTTTGTTTAGGCTTTGGGGTGATATTGAGATTAGGTCAATCCGCACATCTCTTGCATCTTCTTCAGTTTATTTTTGATGAATGTGGTCTGTCTTTTAATTGATTTTGTAATGACTTAATGTCAGTGTACATGAGGGTTGCTCCTCAATTATCTCTCAAGTATAAATAAAGGTTGAGTGATTGAATGAGCAGTTAAACTTCATCAGACTTTCTTTCTTCATCATCATTTCTCCTTGAGAGTTGCTGTTGTTCTCTGTTACAAATTGCAGTGTAATGTTGTTGATAAAGGGATGGAGCAGGGAGGAGGGGGCAGGGTGTTGTTGTCTGAAGTCTGATGAAGAATTCTTTAAGGAGAAGGCTGCATACTGAACTTGAAAAAGCCTTTTGATCTAATGTTTTATGCAAATGAATATGTTCTTATGTATGCATTGTAAAGCAACTCTTTGTCTTTGTTTATTTGGATTGGTTTCATGTAGCGCCTTTATCCTTAAGACATTGTTGTGTCATTTGCTTCACCCTCATTTCGGAGATAATCACAGTGGTTGCAGGGTTTCCTTTAATTCACCAGTGTTGTGTGTGCATTGGGAGACAAAACCAAACTCCCTAACTGTATATTTTGTCTGTTTGATGGCCTGAATGTAAAAAAGCCTCCTCTCACTTTGCAAGACTTCTGTCTGCCTCTGCACACACGAGCAAAGCGCTCATTCACACGCGCCCTTGCATGACTACACAAATGCACAAACAGGGCTTCAGCCTTGGCTGGCTCACGCACACATAACACACTCGCTTACTCACTCACTCAGGAATTATCGTGGTAGTAAAACTAGAGGGGAAGAGCGAGGGAGACAACGAGAGAGGAAGAGAGACAGGGGCAGGAGGGGGGGGGGGGGGGGGGGGGGGGGGGCAGAGGGAGAGGGGGAAAGGAGAGCAATTGTCCCAGCAGAAGTATTTTATCCCCAAGCGGTTTTTAAATGCTGCCTTGTCCGTGACCCAGTCATGAGGACAACCCATTGTTCTCTAGCTATTGTGAGACTGACGTAAGAGGTTGAAGTTGCCGTAGATACATTATATGTTGTGTATTTATTGTGTGTTAACACATCATTTTCCTTTTTTCAGAATAAATTCAAGTTTTGTTCACAAGTGTGCAGCAGCTTACTCATGTTGTGCTTTGAAGGATGTGACAGACGTCTTTTCTTGCTGCTCTCACTTTTCTCTCTCTGTCTGTACTCTCTCTACTCTGGCTTTGTGTATATATGTGTGTGAGTGTGTGTGTGTGTGAGTGTGTGTGTGTGTGTGTGTGTGTGTGTGTGTGTGTGTGTGTGTGTGTGTGTGTGTGTGTGTGGGTGTGTGTTCTCTCTGGTCCGCTGCTTTGGCACAAAAAGGAAGACCAAGCCGCCCCGTTCTTTGTTTTGCTTCTTGTAGGAAACTCGCTGCAAATTGTGGCTCAATGAGGCGTTGCTGTTTTTGTGAGCTCTGATAAAGTGCAAACGAAACCGTCTGGACCGCACTGGCCTGCTGCACTTTTTTGTGTTGAAGCTGTGAATGTAGGTCTATGTGATGCTTGGTTGGTGTTGAACATTAGGTGATGGAAGGGGAGGCATGGGGGGAAAGGAACCATTCACAGAGTTTTTAGATGTCACCCCGTGTTTGGAGCTGCTGTCTGCCGTGTTTAATTGTGATGAGGGATGATTAGAGCGCTGCTTAGGACTGGAGGAGAGTTTTCTGCCTTGCTTGCCATCAAAAAGCCCAATATTGTCAAGTCCTCGGATAGCGCCAACATGACACACTTGTCAAAGTGATCAGAGCAGGGCATATGTGCGTGGGTGTATTGATGTGCATACGGGAACTAGCCCAGTTTTTTACTTCAATGCATTCATCCAACACCTGCAGTAACCACTTACGTTGGGTATGAAAGGAATGACTCACTAAATATGCAAGAATTTCACAAGGATTTTGTACTCCTAGAGTTTAAGCACAGCATGCTGGAAGCAAACAACTACTTGAACATGGTTTTAAGAGTTTTTTGGGTGTAGGAGTGAAACATACCCAAAGCAGTGAAGTATGGAAATATTATTAAATAATGTGTGCTTTTTAAAGAAAATGTTGTTCTTTGGATGATGCATACTTCTACTTAACTTACAACATTAAGATATTTTATTGCACCTACTCTAGCTAAGTGTGAATTCATGCTCTCTGAAGGTATACATTTTCTCAGAGCCGTAAAACAAGATAGTTTCACCTGAGAGAAATACAGACAAAATGCGTACATAGATAAATGCATAAATCTAAGAAGGGCATGCTTCGAATATCTCATTTCCATAGGCTGATTTTTCCACATCGGAGAGTTAAGCGTGGAACAAAATGCTGTGAAGATTCTCAGATCAAGTTCATTGAGTCAAGCAAAACAAACACATGGTCTGGGAGATAGACAAAGAAGGAGGGTCTTGGGTGTGCCATGGCCCTTGTCTAAAGCGGTTATGGGGCCCACATGGGCGTTCTGCTCTCCAGAGGCTGTTGGGGTAATTATCTGCCGGGATGCGCGTGTGGAAGTGTGTGTGCCACTGAGAGTGGGTTTCCGCACTCATGTCTGTGAGGTGCACATGGGTTGCGCCGGTCGTTTCTTTGCATCTTAGCCAGCATCCTGGTGCTTTGGGGCTAAACAGGATGAAATGTATACCCTCAACCCTATGTATCCTTTTTTTCACGCTTGTGTCAACTATATGTGACCACTGAACAAATATAGCCTACCACTAATGTACATCTTTTCTTGCATCCTGGGGACAAGAAAGGCAATCTTGGGGAGTCTCAGAGGAGGAGCCAAGAGGCTGAGGAGCCATTTTTTGACATGGGGCATGGGGCCCGATGACACAAAGCCCCTTTCCCCTGCTCCTCCATGTGGAAAATGGCATGGAGAGAGAGAAGGAGGAGGGGAAGGAGGCAACAAAAAAATGGAGGAAAGAGGAGGAGGGAGACAGCGTCAATTAGTGGGATCTGCTAATCATCAGAGCAACCCTCATTTAATTGACATGTGAAGTTTGAATTCATCTAACAAGTCGATATAGGCAGAGCGGCCATGAATCGGTTGTCTTGGGTCTGCTGCTGGAAGCCAAGAGGGAAGGCGACAGCTGAGGGCGCAGGCTGGGGTCTTTGTTAGATGTCGCTGTGTTGTTAGGTGAGAAGGTTGTCCACAAGGAGATTACAACTTGTTATGTCTTTGACCCTTCTGGATAAGCAACTCCATGGCTGCCCTTACACACTCACACACAAGAGATACACACTAAACCAAAACGTCTGCCTGTACTTGTTTTTATTTTCAGCAGAAGGCAGAGTAAACAACTCTTTTTTTTTACACCACAATAAATCTGACCTTGATCATTCCAATGGTAAAAAAAAAAAAAAAAAAAATCACAAAATGAGCCGTGGAGGGAGAAAAAACTGCTGTCTGTCCATTCCTTCTTTCACAGAAATCAATAAGTGATTTAAGATCCCTAGAGAGCAGCATCTCCAACATCCAGCTGCTTCAGGAAGTGAAAGCCTGTGACGCTCACTGCTACCTCAAGATCTGAAAAGATGGACACCTTTCCTCTCCTTATCAGGGCATTATATATTATTCCCTTTGAAATTCTGATTTGCCAACAGATACATTTTCTCACATATCCTCATTTTACAGAAGAATTTAGACACAGTGGGTCACAAAGTATAGAAGTTTGGTAAATATATGAATGTTGAGTGCATCTTTGACTTTTTATTTAGAGTCATTATCTGGTCCAAGATCTTAATTTGTCTTTTGTTTTCTTATTGCAAAACATCCAAATGTAGACCCAACCCTACTTTTGGGGACATGATGCTTGGCAAATGTTAGCATGCTAGTTTGCTAAACTCAGGTAATGACTGTATCGATAGACATAGGCATGTTTACGTTGTAAAATCTCATGCTGTCTTCTAGAGCAAACCATAATCAAGAATCCAGTCATTCTCTGAATTTAATCATCTCTGAAGAGATAATCGTTGAATCACTTGTCCTTTTTTTTTTTTTTTTTTAAAGAAAATGCCCTTTAAATTATGACCATCATTCTTCTTTCATGTAAAAAAAAAATTAGCAATGATTTTTCTGTTTGTCATTTATGATATGTATAATAAACTGCATATTTTAAAAAGTAAAATCAGACCAACAACTACTCAAAAAACAAGTACTTTAACACAACCCCCCCCCTTCTATACATTTGGTACATTCCCCAAAAAGCACTTCCTTAAAAGGAGTTCAAACATGGTGGCACGGGTTTGTTACTTCCTGGTTGTAGAACAGCATGGTCAGGTGCAGTAGAGGAGAGGTAAGTAAATCAAATATGATAATAAAGTTTAAAAAAAACCAAATAGATTTTATGTTATGTTTCCTGTTCAGCAAACAAATGTGTGTTACTGATCAAATATATCCACAACAAAAAAGACAATCACCACAATGTCAGAAGGCCTCAAACTTTCCTAATCAGGATTCATTTCCAGACACTCACAGTATCCGTACAGACACGTTTGACTTAGGGGAATGAAAGTTTATTAAAACCTGACCAATTTCTCTGTTGTTGTTGGTGCCAAATACAGGACACAAAAGTTTAAACTGTCCATAATCTCTTTAAAGACAGGCCTACCAGTGCATTTGAATTTACTGAACCAGCTCATACATTTCCCGTTGCTTTGAGGGTTAATTGCAACATTTGTGTGCAGCATTTAGTCGGTGCCCATTTTAGGATTTCCCTCCATTTTTTTCTTTTTGTTAGCATCTTTCTTATCACTCTGCCCTGTGAAACTTGTTATATTCAAGTTCTTCTATCCAGCAATGCAACAACACCCACACAACTGTTGAAATCTTTTATTGAGATGTGTTTTTTTGTGTGTGTGTCTTTAACCACGACAGATACTGATAGTCTTCCTGTGGCCTCCCTGGTCTGGTTGGCGCTTGATGACATGAACAGTTCTGGACAGATGTGAACCAGCCTTCTTTACCAGTGGTAAGTCCTGTTCAGACTTCATATCATGCGTTTTCAGCCCCACAGGCTCTGCTCTTCTGCTTCTTTATCTTTGAATGGCCTGACCTTCCCCGAAATGCACTTGTGTGTTTTTGATGTATCACTGTGCAAACAGATTGTTCCATTGTCAGAGGTGACTTTGTAGAAGTGGCAGAGAGTCAGAGGATATTCAGAATACTTCCAAGTCTTTCAGCCAGAGTGTAATCCTCTTCCTTTATCTCTCTGGCTGATCTGGGCCAAATCTCTGTGTGTGAGAATAATTCAATGAGTGCCTGCCATTCTGTAGCTCTCTGTCACGTTTCCCTCCCTCGCTTTCTGTCTGCAGCTCTCTCTATCTTAATTTCTCACTTGAATTGTTCTTTCATCATGCAGATTGACCTGAGATCTTTTTACAGTGTTTAACACGCCTCTGTTTTGTGTGTGGGCAGCCGTGATCCTGATTAGATACTGCCCCCCTTTTAATATAAGGGATCATCTCCACACACCAGACAGGCAACATGGATTATGACCAAAAAATCACAGCTGGATTAATGTATGGGTATTTTTGGATACTTTTACTCTCCTTATCTGTATGGTGTTGGTGCGTAGGGTGGCTGAATCTCGGGCATCTGGTTGGCCCACTGGTACAGGAGCCAGGCAAGATACTGATTGAATTGGTGCATGTAAAGTAGCGTGCAGGTTTGTCTGTGCAATATAGCTTTGCCTCATACAGAGCAAGCCAATAACTCATACACATATTGGATGCGTTACAGATTAGAGCCAATGCCGCTGTGTGCATGTAAATGTGCCTGTGTGTCAGTTTGAAGGGTTTGTGTGTCTATAATGCTCATCTGTGCAAGAGCACTTTTATCCTCCATGAACAAATCTGCACTGTCTCTGTTCAGCGGAGTGATCACAAAATGCATGTGCCTCTCCCAGACGAACCATTAATTATTAACGGCAGATTTGACTTGGCATCGCAGATCGATGCAGTGGCTAGCCATGGTTAGATGATAAGACAGGTCTTTAATACGTTTTCAAGCTCTCTAAAGGTGATAATTTATTGAAAATCCCTCAGAATTCTCAACTACGTGGCACTGTAGAGTGTGTGAGCTCCTCTAGCTCGAAACCTGTACAGGGATAGAACCTGGTCTTACAGTACCTTCAGCTTGGACGTCCAAAACTTAGAAATCGGTGATAAAAGCTAACTTTTAGATTACCGATGTTGATGTTTTGTTGATGTTTTTCTTCGTAAAGCCTGCCATGAAGCATTCCTTTGATTGAATTATATATCAAAGTGTAGAGCATTCCATATTTTTTTTTTTTTTTAGTAAAAGAAATTCCATTTTAACCTTCGCAACCATCAAAGAGAAACCACGTCACTATGGAAGATTGCCTTCAGCCTTGAGGGTAGAACAAAAAAAAAAAAACCTCTCATGGGTTGGGAAAAATAAGATTTAGAAAAAGTTTGAAGAAGCCTTCCAAGCATTAAATTTAGACCTGTTCCCATTAGACATGAGTTTTAAAAAGAGAAAAATATGGAATTGTTTCTTAGAGACACACACAAGATGGAAAGTCAGATGCCACAACCAAACCTTTCTGGGGTAGATCTGAGTTTGTAATTATTAAACTTGTACTTACTATCACCATCATGATAGAACTGTTCTGTTAAGCACACCAGAACTCTATCTTTCTTGCATTTACTCTTCTTGGCCTTTTTAACAGAAGAGAGGTAACCAGAGAGGAAAAACCAGAGGCAGAGAGCAGAGGAGACATGAAGGAAGAGTAAGAATAGCACACAGAGAGGAGACGTGAAGAGTGCTGAAAACAGCAGCTTATGCTCCTCTTCTTGGCAGCATCCGGCCTATTAGAGGCCCTAACTCTGTCATTACACTTGTCAACAACATCCACTGTAATTGATGAGGGTGCAAGGCTAAAACCACAAAGAAACACACACACACACACACACACACACACACACACACACACATTGAAAAAAATAAACAAAATGTGACCGTACTGTACATACAGACATACAGCGCATATGGACACGCAGGATCAGGATAACAGACACACATACATATTCACACACAAAAGCAGTCGCACCATCAGCTGCACATGCCATGCGGTACAACGCACACACACAAACACACACACTTAAACAGCACCGCTTATTGAAAACATGGCATCACTGTCAACCCCAGACGGCTCTTCTCCGTCCAGCTGTCAAAGAAATGGAAAGGAAGATTCACCTGGCTGGTATCTCAATCTTTCTTAGCGCTTAGCTTAGCTTAGCCCAACCATCTGGCTCAGCAGCTCTGCCTCCCTCCCTCACTCACCCTTCACCAACTCTCACTCTCTCTCTTTTAGTCTTTTTAAAGCATGTCAGCAGTTACCCGGCACAGCGGTCTCAGTGAAGGCTGCTAACGTGGCTAAGTGTCCCTGGGCCTCTTAGTTAGTGGGTGCCGTCTTTCTTTATATCTGTGTGAGTGTGTGTGTGTATGTGCGTGTGTGTGCTTCACAGATGGCAACGGGAGGGGAGGGGGAGTTGGAGGGGGTGATGGAGAGAGCTGTCTGAGGCTCCGGCAGCTCTCGTGTCTCTCAGGCAAGGCGGTCTGTCTGTGGGCATCTGCACTGGCAGCACACACACACACACACACACACAAGCCTCCCTCCTTCCTTTTTACCCATCCGCCACGGCCACCTCGCCATCCAGCATCCAGCACCGCAGCTTGGCAACCTCTGACAGTGCAGAGCAGGCACTGAAAGATGATCCCCCTTGACCTCAGATGTGTCACTTTACTGCCAACTTCTGCTTTTTTTCCCCGTCGGATGATTATTTTGAAACATGATAGTGGTGAATTATAACTTATGGTTACAACTGGAGAGATGGAAGCTGTGACAGAGAGTAGAGAGAGAGAGAGCTGCTCAAGAAATGACTTCCGTGCATGCGAGTGCACGTTTGTACGCACATTCATGTGTGTACATATGTGCTGGAGAGTGACGGTCTTTGATTCAGAGCTGGTCTAAGGGTTTGTGCATGCCCCTGAAACTTTGAAGATGATTAGATGAGTCGTGTTTGTAGTGTGCACCCTGTGTAAGATTGCATCTTACTCTGTGCTGCTGGCTTATTGATCACAGCGTAGGGAATCTCAACATTTTATTTAATGACATGCCTCCCTGCTATAGGCAGAGAGGTCAAGATTTTTCTTGTTTCAATTTTCTTTGAACCTCTTTAAGGTTTAAGTCTTTTTCCCTTTTTGTTTGCTGGTCCTCTGAAAAAAAAAAAGCAAGATTTTTTTACAAGATTGGATGAAATATTTACTGTTATTTAAAAAAAAAAATAGAAATTCAACTTTTAATAATTTTGACTCCTGGTTGCACTTACACATGGACAACAAAATTATTTTAATTACTTGTAAGGATACCTGATTCACTCTGCAAAATGACAAGAGTTGTCCCTTTTTGCAACTGAAGCAGGGTGTCTTGTGATGCAGGCATATCCTTAAACTACAAAACATACTGTACATCACTAAGCCCCCATGCATCCACTCACACAATAAATTCTGCAAGCATCTCCCTTAATAAAAAAACACTTCTGATTGGCTTAGACTCGGCAGCACAACAGAGTAGGGCTGTTGACACATCTGTTTCTGAGAAATTCATGGAGGTTTGGGCGCTGGAGGTGTTGGTATGCACTGATTAGCGCAAGGCTGTCTTTACCCAACCGCCGGCTTTCCTACTGGGCTTCCATAAACTGTTTACTAAGGAGTCTGTTGCCATGGTTTTCAGCCATGTTCCAATCAGTCTCCTTTTTTTGACCACTCAGCTTTATTTATTCCTCAAAAAAGCCCATGCCTTCTGCATCAACCAACTGTTGTTCTGCTCAGACCAATTGTTCTAAAATGTGTATATACTGAATATCATTTATTTGTTAGATAGCAGGCTTGGATGATGATTTCAGCCTGATTGAACGAGCTTTGGAGAGAGTCTTTACAAGCTGACACCTTTGGCTCATGGCTGTTTTTTCAAAGAGAAAGATCATTGTTTTAATCACCTAATAACTCTGTGTGTGTCTGTGTGTGTGTGTGTGTCTGTGTGTCTGTGTTCTGGGGTTCTAGTGAGAAACACATGCCGCCAAACTTTTTGATCTCCCTTCAAAACAACATTAGAAGCAAGTTAAGACAACCAAAAATGTCTTTACTATATTCTTCCATGTACTTTCTGATCAATACTTTCTGGGTCTCTTTTCATTTTCTCTGCTTAAATAACGAGGAAAACCCCTTCCATACATCTAACAAGGCTAAAGCAGCCGAGATGTGAGGCAGCTTCCAGAGGTCAGGTCACACCTGAGGAGAGGACTAATGCTTAATGTGCCTATAAGGTCAGAGGTGTGGCCTCCTATAGGCTGTAGACTGCATCTTTAGTGTTTAATAGTCTCGTAAGCTGTTTATTTCAACCCTTTGCACCTCTCCTAACAGGAAGCTGTAGCCCTCAATTGGATTACAGCTAATTAAATACTACACACGTGTAGTGTCAACAGACAGGGGTGCTATGCACCCCCATCCTGAACCCTTTGTATCCCCACTCATCTGCAGACACAAATATTCAACTCTCTGTAAGTGGTGTCCTTTCAATGCAAACAGTCTGCTCTGAAATGTATTGACTCCACTTTTACTTGATATCTCTCAGTCAAGATAGTTAGATATTTATTTTGGTTTTTTTTTAATAAAAAGATGTCTGAAAATGTGTAAAAACATATTTCAAGCGGAGTATAAATATACCAAACAGAGTGTTGTTTCCAAATCAGCAGCAGATTCATAAAATGTTGTCAAAAGAATAGTTCATTTTCATAAAATGTTTTCATTTGCTTTCTTACATAGAGAGAGCTGGATGACAAAATACTGGCTACCTCAGGCTAAATACAAGACACCAGGGAGTCACAAACATTGTTTTCAACAGTGAGCTTTAATGCAACAAAATGTAACTTTTTAACCTAAAAATAGAAGTTTCAAATTTGATCTATAGTAGACTACAATAACTTTCAAAAGTGTGAATGGTGTCTTTCCCTTGTCCACAATTCACCCCGCTCGCCTGCTTTTAGCTTGTAAGAGAGAAGTGCTTATGACTTTAGGGCACTACTTCATAAAGATCACCAAACCGATTCCCTCCATAATGTTGCTTTTAAGTCACTGCATATTTTTTAAACCTGACTTTTAAAGCGTGTTCTTTCCTCCTGCTTACACTCTTCATGCCAACCTTCGCATTTTTACCCTCAATTTAGCTCAATAGCTAACAGACATAACAATCATATTCATCTTCCAACACTTGACATTATTAAAGGGAAACAATGCATTTCCAAAAAGCTACACTACTCCTTTAATTCTAGCTTATATTGAAGAAACTTTGTCTCTGGTTGACTGTTTATTGATTGTTACTGTGTTTTTACACCACAGCCATTTCACTTTTCACCTCCTCCTAACCTATAAACCATCGCCAATCCTTTAGTTTATCACACTATTTCAGACACCAACTGAATCTGGATTTTTTTATCAACCTTCCCCTGCTGTTCAAAGTCCTACCTTCCAAACCAGCCTTTCATTGGCCAGTTTGTCAGCTCCCTGGCAACACAAGGTGACGTGTGACTGTTTGTGGAGTGTAAAGATAATCATTGGGCAATTAATGAGCACCAAAAGGGAACTATTAGTGAAGTGTAAACTTGTGATACCTGTTTGGTGTGTGATGAGAGTTTGAAGGAGGAGGACTGCAAAGACAAACAAACTTGGAATTTAAATTGCACCATGCAAATGCAATGAATTGAGACATAAAGTTCATTGGTCTCTGGTGTGTGTTGATTCAACTGATGGGTGTATTTATCTGCTGACTGAGTGCCGCTGTGAGAGTCTGTGTAAACTGTTGGGCCAGTTGTTGCATCACTTTAAAAAAAAAAACACATTTGTCCCCTTAAAATTTACAAAGTCCAAGGATTTTACTTAAAAATGCAATTCAGAATTCATCTTGAAAGTCATGTTTATTTCAAACTGTGTTCTTCCATTAACAGACTTCATCATATTCTGTCAACCAGTCTATACTGATGGCTATTTTTGAACTGAGAGCAAAAGGGCTGAAAAATATGTATTTTTAAAAAGTGTGAATAGCAAATGGAATCTAATTTAAATTCAGATGGGCAAACTTCATATGCGATATTTTGCGATCCAGGTCTGCTATTTTGCAGTCTTTTGGGAAGTCATACAATTTAACATCAACATTCATCACATTTCTGCACTGGTGGGAAACACTCGGTAAATAAAAAAACATGGAAACTGCTGTGATGGAGTCGGGCGTGAAACTCCTGGTTCGCACGCACGCACACACACACACACACACACTCACACACACTCACACACAAACAAGTAACCGATGCATAATTAAAAATGTGGCTGGCCTAATCATCTATGCTTTCACTTGCTCTGAGTGTACATCATCTTGTAAACAAAGCTGTTAACACTGACTACGGTGGCCTTCATGTTCATCCCCAAAAGACAGATTTCTTCCTGTCATTTCTCCTTGATCTTTCCAGGTCGGTTCATGCATAACCAGTTATCACTGAAATTCAACATGCCCTAAAAATGATCTCAACTGCCAAAAAAATACAAATGGATCTGGGCAAAACAAATCCAAATTTAGAACTAAGGCTTGTAGTGTGAATGTAGCCTTTTTGAAATGCATTCTTCTCCCCTCTTACAAAAGGAGGGAAAAAATGATGTGAAAAAAGTTGAAATGTTGGACTTCTGTTTTCCCCCTGCAACAGGCAGCTGTCACTCTGTAATCTTTGCCCTCCTGTGAGACACCATAGCTCTGGTTGTTGTTGTGGTTTCTGTTTTGAATGTTCCAAGAAAAATATAGTTTTTGCCTGAATGGTTGGAAGTGAGTGACAGTGGGATCCAGTGATCGCTGAGGGAAAGCACTCAATACAAGCACTTCAAGGATGCTGGAAGCTTAAAGAGTCTTATCATCCCAAACCCCTCCATGGATTCAGGACTTGCTTAGAACCATATACACACACACACACACAAAAGTAGTCATGTGATTTCCAAACCTCCTCACACACTTGCATACACACAGCCTCTCACAGATAAAGCCTTTGAAAGGCTCAAGAGAGATGTTTTCTTTTTAAGTCCAAATCTCTGTTTCACTATTGTACTCTTGTACTACACATACGTGTAGCACGTTTATGCACATGCTCTTCTGTGTGTGTTTGTATTCTTTTATAATCAAAGGCATCTATCTTATGTTACTACTGGCCTACATATGGAAGCTGAGGTGGAGACCCATCAAGGGGAATGTCCTAATTAACAATGCTGATATCCTTGCTGACACCTCTATCTCCAGCAATATTTCTTCAACTTCCAGCTTCCTTAACTTTAAAAGCATCTGTTCAACAGGGAACGCACAAAACACACAGGGTTATGTGTATTCTTTGCGGCGAGGAATATCCTGAGTGTTAATCTAGACAGGAGTCATTTTGCTGCAAATAGGACAGTAAGGAGGGAGAGACATGCAGGCAGGCAAGTTGCCACGAAGGGGAAATACACACAGATGGCCTGACAGACTGACAGACAGAGGATGAGAAAAAAGTAGACAAATGAAGAGAGACACAAAGACACATGCGCACAGGATGTATATGCATGCAGATACCTGCACAAGTGTCAGCACATCTGTGTGTTCTGGTGAAATCTGCATATGATTTTGCATTTACATGTATACACTTGAGGATAAGACCTGAGCGTCGGATGACTGTTTGCTTTGCATAAAATCAGTCAATCATCAGTTGTGAAATGACGCCCTGGTCATGATCTGTGTTGGCAGCGATGATATGTTCTCTTGTTTCCTATGGTTTTATGAATTAGCTTATCTGAAATAATTAGATTTTTGATTTTTCCACTGGACAGTTAGTGGCATACATTTCCATTTGGCGACTGTTGGTAACATAATGAGCCTTTTCTTTTCTACACGAGTTATATTTTTAATGATACAATTGGTTAATCAGATAATTGGTAGAATATTTGACACTCAAAAAACTTTGGATATACCCACAGTTCCTCATTGAAGAAAAAGATTAAAAATCCAAATTCTGCCTGAACATTTTTCAATTTAAAATGATGAGGTCATGTTATGCAAACTTGAAAAAAAGTGCAAATGTAATGAATTTTAAAAACAATATCAAAATGTCTATTTATTCCATTACCTTTATGTGTCTACTTGTTGCGCATAAATTATGATTAACATGACCTTAATACTATGTCAAGGCCCTCAAAGTATGTTTTTAAAGCTCAGTGAAAGTTTGTGGTCCTGGTTAAATATATATTTTTTAAGGAAACAGTGACTTGGAGGATGCAACTGGTCTGGTTTGCATTATTGTAACATATTTTCCAGAAATCTTAACTAGTGGCTATTTGGCAGTCATGTTGAACATAGGAATAATGGCACGGAACATCATCATATAGTGGTTAAAATAGAGAAGCAATGATATTCATTTGATTTATAATAACTAATAACACATAGACACAGGTTGGTGGTGGCTGGCAGGCCCTGTTGTGGTGGTTGATTTTTTTGTCAGGGTTGGGGGATGCTGGGTGGACCCTGCTGGGTCCTTTGTCACTTCGGCTAATTGAGTGATCCTGGTGACCCTGCCGTCGTTGCCTGCTAACACGTCAGCAGGAGCCGGTGTCGCTGCACTTCGTTTTAAGTCATAGCTACATGTCGGGCTCCTTCGGAAGCATTGATGGATGAAATGATGGAAGGATAAATGAAGGATGTAGTAGGAAGGTGTAGCTACGCCGTAATTTAGTAGCAAGGTTAACTGCAGTTCAGTGGTGTGGGTTGGATACTGTTAACATCCGTGTTTTGCATCCCAGCAGAGTTGACCAAGCTAGAATTGGTTGAAATAACAGTATATAAGCCGTAAGTTTGAATAAAACACCCAACAACGGTGCTGAGCCTTAATGAAAGTGGGTGGATGCATACAAGAAGTGAGAAATAAAATGTTTATGTTCCATTAGGAGGTAAATGCTGCATGCAGGCACAATGAAAAACAAGTAAAGATGGATGGACCATTTTCAAATTAGCATTCTACAAACATATGAGAACAACACTTGACAGATGCTCGCAGGGTGAAATTATGCCCCATCTTAATATTTTTCATTTAGTAAGGTATAACAGCTGCACTTGTATGTCTCACTCAGCAAAGACAGCCATTGCGTGCCAAGTCTAAAAAAAAAAAGAGAGAGAAAATCACTCATATTTCAATAGATGCCTATGGAATGTCTTTCAATGAACATGTGACACTTTTCAGATAAGTGTTTTTGTGTTAACAAAATGGAAATCTTAATTTTGCTAAGCTAATTATAGCTTGCGGCCGTTGCTAGGCAACCTAATGACAGGAGACAGCAGGGAGTCAAGAATCTAACCTTTGGCTGGATGGAGCCAAGAGGTGACATTTGGATTTCCTTCATATCAGCCTCTATTGATGCACTGCGTTCTGATGGTGGCTGTATTGCACTTTACAGTTCAAATGGTTTAATGCTTTAAAGTAACTGTTTTTTTTCCCTCTGTAATGAGGCAGAAAACCTGTTTAGACTCCAGAGAAAAAATCTGAAAGCATTCAATCAATGTCAGGCAGCCTTAACATGGTGCATTTAGGAAAATTATGGTTTTATATAAATGGACGTGCATGAGTCACTCTGAAAATGTGCGCTGAGCTATGCCATCAGAGGCTTTTTATTTCTACTCATTGAGTGTAAAACACTTTGTTAGTCAGAAAATATATACATCATAATTCTTCCCATAATGCAAACGGGAAGAGGGCTATTTGGCTGAGTAATGAGGCTGAGAGTTTCAGCTGCTTTATGTCATGGTTACGTTATTGGATTACATTTTTGTAGCATTTGCTTACGCAACAGAAGTCAGTGCACAAGGTTCTTTCCCCTGACTTAGGTGCAATATTAACAAATACTTTATTTTGAAGGGCTGGAGCAACACTGCACATTAAATATAAATATGAACCTCCGTTTTGGTGTCATATGAGGTCATAAATGAATTGTTGTGTTTCTGACTACAGCATTTTTTATCTTACATATAATGCAGCACGTGCATCATCAATCCATAGAGGTCTGAGGAGACAATGTCAGTATGCAGTGAAAATTTCTTTGTTGGTGTCTGATTTTTCTTCCTATGGAGGGGGGGACTATTGTAAGAACTGGGGGTTCATGGCTCAGTGCCAAAATAGTTTTGAAGTATCTGTGAAAAGACTCCTCCTAATCCGTTTTATTTGCTCTGCTACCTCCGAACCATTTGTCCACACAGAGCTCCAAAACCCTCCGCTCCACCCAGCCATCTCAGGGATTTAGTGTGGTAGAGCAGAGGTGCAAGAGCCCACAGACAGTTAAAAAAAAAAGCCATCTGGCCAGGGAGGGGGGGGGGGGGGCAGTGAGATGGGGGTGTTGGGAGGTTTAGGGCAGAGGAGTCGTGCTGGGCAATCAAAATGACGGACAGCAGTGAGAAGTGTTTTGCGGGCTCCCATGTACATGCAAAGTAGACCGACTTGTGAGCTTTCACAGCTCCCCCTGGTCTTCAGGTAAACACTGACCAGCCGTGGTATGCATGCTCGTCCCCCACCTCGGTGTGTGTGTGTTAGTTGTGTTTGTGTATGGTAATAATGTGTTTGTTGGCTTGCTCGTGGGAGGATAGAGTTGACTTTCTTGTGTTTACATCCATGTCAGTGGCTTGTGTATATATGTGTTCTACAAGAAAGGCTGCCAAGTTTATTTCTGTAGTTTTTTTGCTTTTTTGCTAGCGATAGTGTTTGAGGTGTTCGACCAGAGAAGATGGGGTTAGCAGGTGAAATAAACAGCATCCATATTTCATGAACCTTCAAAAAAAAAAAACTCTTCTTGCATTCGACACAGACTCAGTTCTAAGGACACTGTGAAATGGGCGCACAATTGTTCCTCTGCGCTCTGAGCAAATATTATAATCCTATTCTCTTATGCTTTCCATCTTGCCCTCTCTGCCTAATGTTCACCCCAAGAGCGGCCCCTTTCCCTGAGTGAAAACCCCTCTGAAATGTGTGGAGGCTTCATTTTTCACTCTCCCTTTGGGGCTCTGTTGTCAGAGAGCAGCCCTTAGGAAGTCTTTATTTCTTCCAGGCAGGGCCTCTTGCGTTCCTCCACCCTCTCCCTCCGTTCTCATGGCTGTCCCCCCCACCTGCTGGGATCCTGATCCCAGCCGGGGCAGGGCTTCAGCGGGGGACAATTACTGCTGCTCCCCAGCTTTGATCATCTGACCACATGGAAGCATAACAGCTGACCACATGTTTCAACAGACAAGGAGAAGAAGAAGTAAGAGAGAGAAAAGAGTACGAGTAAGAATAGGACGAGAAGAAGAAAATAAATCCCCTTTTCATTTCAGCCGAAAGTTTCATTTCACTGGGGAAGCTTGAGCCAGAATGGTCAAATCTGTGTTTCAGACGGCTCCTTTGATGGTGATTATTTATTTGGATCAGGGCAACCATACTTATTACGGACTATGTCTGGCTCCAATAAAGTTTAGTTTCAATTTGCCACTCTCCTTTTTGCGAGTGCTGCAGAGAGAGAGAGAGAGAGAGAGAGAAGCAATTTGAGGCAGCCCTTGTAAAAAGTGAGTGCTAAGTCTGCTAGTATTGTCGGCCAAATTGTCACTAGGCCAACTGGGCTCTGCTGTCGTGTTTTGAGCGCTGTCTGGCTTTTTTGCAACCTAGGCCACATATAGACCCCAAATGAATAATACAAACTTCAGAAAAGAGGTGCCAAAAATACCGACAGCAAGGGTAGATATACAAGTGAGAACGTCGTGTCATCTGCAAAAAAAGGATCAAATTGATTCTAAATACCAGTTTTTTTTAGAATACTACAAAAATGCTTTTTGTTCTGGAAGAATACAAGTGCTGTATGCAAATGGATATAGAAGTTTAAAAAAATGCTTGTGTAAAATGTTATGTTAATATTGCATCCAATATTATTTTGCTCCACTGGGATAAATTACTGTGGAGATAGCTTTTGCAGAATCCAGGCCATGACGGTTAGATAGAAACTGACAAGGCTGAGGCAGAGGGGAAGGAGTCTGTTTTGCTCTGCTTGTCAGAGATGGCCTCTTGGAGTGTCCCAATTGTAAAGGATATCACTTTACCACATTAAGGGTGCGTCAAAAGAACCTCTTCAGCAGCTCTTTGGCCCAGTCTGGAAGAACTGGGCTTGTTGTGACTGCTCTGCCACCTTTTATTGTCCGGGCTGTGCCGACCAAACAGCTTTCTCCTGCCTCAGCTATACTGTCACTGAGATGCTCACGCAACATATGTGCACAATCTTGGGCACAAACACACAAGCATGCACTGCGAGCAGGAATGCAAATATGCAAATACACACATGCACATGCGCATACACACTTTTGCGCATAGACACAAAAACCCCAAGGCTATTGGTAGAGATTGAATAGATTGGAATAGGCTTTGATGATAGCGCCGGTCAAATAAAGCGAGCATTAGACATTAACCAGAAAGTCTGTGAGAGAGGGAGACCCACTTGTTACCATATCTATTCAACATGCAATTTATTCCCAAGTTTATAAATCATTTTAAGTAGAAATGTGCTGCAAATTTTGAGTGTCCTCAAATTTTCTTTGTTGTGTCTAAAAAAAACTATATTCTTGAAATGGTAACAAATTTAGAATAGACAGATTCTTTCCCCTGGACACTAAATCCCCCTTTATTTTATTTTATGCTAGTCAGCTTGAATTGCCACGTCATGTATTTCTATTGGAATCAATTGAGCGGTTTATGGAGGCAGAAAGTCAGTTGGGAACAGAAACATGTGATTCAAACAAACTCACAACTTTCTATCACAAGACTGGAATTTGAGTCCTCTGGGAGACAAAATGTTAAAGTTTAACTTTCTGTCATAACTGACATTACATTCAAAATGGGTCTGAAGCTCCTTCTTTCATACTTTTCTTGATGAACCTTTTGTAACTGAAACCTAACCAGGTATCTTTGCTGGCAAAACACAACCAAAAAACGTCACCGTTTGGCATTTTAGGCACTAAAACAAAGTCAAGAAAAGGAAAATCTCCTGGGTGAAATAGGAAAAGATGATGTCTGCAGATACATGTGATTTTTTTGCAGTATTACTGTCATCCTGACTGATACAGAAATCAGTGTACATGTTATATTTTCATGACTAAACAGCTCTGAAACTGGATAGATGTCTAATATCTTCTAACAGGCTAATTACTTTGACTCTTTTTACTTTTCCTTCGCTCTGAGAGATTTCCTTGCAAATATAAAATATGTGACACAAGTACACAACTTCTGAGCATTTAGCAGTTTGTACGTGACCAGCAGCTATGAGTGAGCTGTAGATTTTAAATGAAAATCTGCATTTTTAATGAGTTAAAAATTATCAGAGTCAATGTTTTTGACTTGTGTTGACATCTGTTTGTAGAAGTTTTATTAAATGTCTTTTGATCGGCACATTTATGGGAGAAAATTATCATTAGCATGAAAACACACACACACACACGCACACACACTCACTCACTCCCACTGATATTACTCAGAAGAACTCTCTTATGTCTGAATGAGAGATTCAATTAATTAAATTGGTGTCTATTAAATTGAAAAGACAATTGGGATGAATCATTTCACTTATGACTGTAATTAATATAGCATGTCAGATTATAATTGAAAAAAATGGGAAGAAGTCAATGTAATTCCCCTTCCCCCCTGCAATAATTAATGCATTAATTATCCTGTAAAATGGACATAAAGATTCATATTTAAATGTATTTTATTAACAGGAGCATGACTAAAAAATCCAAACTAAATAGTTTTCTTTGCAAACATGATAAGCTCACTTTACTGAAACTGAAGTTTGCTTTCCTCTAAAGACAGGGGGTCACTTTATGATGTGGCCTTGGACTTTTGTGTATCCTGCGTAACTTCATAATCATTTTTATCCGGCAGTTAAAAATAATTAACAAGACATGGTCTTTTGTCGTCTACCATTTTAGGTCCTCGCTCCTACAATGAAAGGCTTTTCCATCAACATGGTCCCGTAATAGTGTCAGGATGCGTTTTAAAGTGCAGTAATTCAGTGGTTTACATGGCCTCATAAAATACCAACATGCCCTGATAATGAGAAGCATGAATGGAAACTTGGAGTTCCCCGTTGGCCCCTGTGTGTGTGTGTGTGTGTGTGTGTGTGTAGGTGTGTGTGTGTGTGTGTGTGTGTGTGTGTGTGTGTGTGTGTGTGTGTGTGTGTGTGTGTGTGTGGGTGGGTGTGTGTGTGTGTGTGTGTGTGTGTGTGTGTGATGAAGTAGGACGACATGGATTGAAAAAAGAAAGCATTACAAGAAGAGAGAAAGGACATTTGCAAGCTACACAGCTGCTCTTCAGTGTCCAGCTTTATAGTAAAATATAAAACAATGACGGGGCTACATTATCCCTAAAAGGCAGCGAGTCTGTTATTGGTATGCAGGTTTAGAGTGGCAGGACAGAGACTGAGGCGTCCCACGGTTCCTTCCTCTCTGAACGATATCATATGGACAAACAGCAAAGGTCACAGACAGCTCAAGCACATAATTCTTCATTTTTCAGCTCTGACACTCTTTACGAGGCCTTGACCTGCTGACGGGTAGCCTGTGTGTGTGTGTGTGTGTGTGAGTGTGTGAGAGGACTGGTGTGTGCATGTATGTACTGGACATGGATTCATGTAACTTTATCTTAACGTGGACAAGTAGTGGATGTAGAAGACGTATGTATGTGTGCCATAATCAGGTAATCATGCTAGCAGATAGCGTTTCAATCTAGCAGTCCTGCCGTCTTGCTCTCATGGAATAAATCATGATGGAGCGTGAAGGTGGTGGCAGGCAGCGTGAGTCAGAGAAGCAGTCTGCTTCACTTCACACTCGCTGGGGATCTGGTAACTCAGCAGGTAGTCTGAGTACAGATTGAAACTAACTCTGCCTTTCTGCGCTCAACACACCCGGAGAGCTATTCAAGAGCACGACTGTTCCTTTATTGTAGAATAAATTGCAAGAGTTGGTTTTTTTATTGTGTACAGATGGGATAGGTGGAGGGTTACTCTGCTCCCAAGCATTTTCTCACAAGGTGTGTGTGACAAATACACAATATAAGATGTTAAAAGCGATCTTCAAAACATTTAAAAGGGGGGTTGAATGAGGCACCTGCCAGTACTGAGTATTAAGCACATGAGATGACTGTCAACATGGCCTCTGGTAAAGCCAGCAGGGACGTCTCCAGGGAGAGGCCTGGGGTGGCATGGGCCCTGCAAGAGATCTGATTGGCAACTCCAGTAAGGTGCATTGCGCAAAACGATGGGACATGACCCCCGGCAACATTGATGGATTTTCTTTTTCGCTTTTTTTTGTGGGCCCTTCTCACATTAGAGCCCTCTGTATTCACTCCCTTTCCCCCTCAGTCTGATGCCCCCTGACCCCAGTTGTCAGCCCATAACCTATGGCTATCTCCGCAGTCATAGGAAGGCTTTTCAAACCAACTGTTTGGGCTTTCAGCAACAGGCTGCCTGTGGCTTTTTTTTTTTTGGGGGCATTTGAACATTTTCTTTATTTTTTGTCAAGATTGCCCTTTTCTCGGGTGCTTTGGTTTTCTTAATCCTAAAACTTTTGTGTTCCTGCACATGCTGCACTCTGCGCTGTTTGGGTCTGAAATTGCTGTGGCCAGCTTAACCAAACTTTTCAGCGTTTCAAAAACATTTCATATTTTGTGCATGCTTGTGTTTTTGCCAGACTTTACGTGTTGTCCCTTCTGTAAACTATTCTCCCTGATACATGTGCTGCATGGGTTGGAATAGTGTCAAATAAAAGGGGCTTTGGCATTGCAATGTGAAGGTGTAAAAATAGTTTACACTTAAACTTGTATGAATCTTTACAGGGGGAAGTTATATGAAGTGGCTTTAGTCATTTTTTCATCCAAACCCAGTTCACAACGAAGTAGTGTCAGTACTCCGACCCTGTCTGGTTTCTCCATACAGGGGCCAGATGCTACAGTGGGTTGTACACTTTGCATTTACAGGGACCTCATACAATATTTAATAAAAGGACAAACCCTCTCTTTAATGAAACTGAGCCTGATAGTTGGAGTCAGGGCAGCGCCTCTGATTTGTTAGCCTCAGACGGTCACAGGGCATTAGTGAGTTCAATCCTGCAGCCAGCGACCTCTTCGTAAGGTTACCGCCACAAGCGCTGCTCTCCATCTCCCTTGTGTTTTTGTTAGAACTAACAAGATTGACTTATAGCAGATTTGCACTACTGTGCAAGTTGCAACCGCCGACTAACTAGCACTTATTCATACAGGCAGTACGGCACTGGATGAAATTATGTCTGATTTATATTAACACTTCAGCAGCCACATCTGTGTTTATAAGGCATGACTTAGCCAATCAAAACTATCTGTTTTCGAATATCCTCTATCCCTGAGGTAGTGTGTAAATCAGGATTTCTGTATCGCAGGCAGTTGCTGGGGCCTCTGCCAATGAGTGTGTGAATTACACCCATGCATAAAGCTGTCCTTGTGTCCTGCTGGCCAAGAGCTACAGGGAAGCTGGAAATGATCGTAAATTAAGCAGCACTTGGCTGAGGAAATTATACCAAATCTGGGATTTACATTTGGAATGATTACCAGAGACCATAAGAGGAGATGCCATAAAGTGAGAAAGGCCGGCAGAGGTGGGGCATGGGTACAGTATCAGAACGCTACTACATAACAGCCCGGTGGAGGAGACGTAGTAGAGGTCAGATTTTGGCTACGTCTCTCACAGTGACAGTAGTAGTCTTAAACGGTGGTCCCAGCTGATGAATGCCACTAGAGATGAATTATTCACTCACTTGTCAAATCAATAACGGCCCGGTCTTTAGTGGCCTACT
Organism: Labrus mixtus; assembly: GCF_963584025.1. NCBI lineage: Eukaryota > Metazoa > Chordata > Actinopteri > Labriformes > Labridae > Labrus > Labrus mixtus. Next base: position 13,143,948 of record NC_083621.1, on the reverse strand, counting down.
CTCCCTGTGCCCTACTTATTGGTTTTTGGGGGAGAGAGGACACATTATTTTGATATTTTAGCAGTCTGCATTCACTCTAGTGGACATCCGGCCCCTCACTGAGATAATTTGGCCATCATTTGTTGTCATTTTACAGATTGTTTCTGGAAAATTTGAACTTTTTATTGAGCGTTACAAAGAGACACACTAAAGCTGGATTGAAGTGAGCACACATGATTAATATGGCAGTTTCTGTTGAAATGGAATGTGGCAAATAGAGGTGGGGGTGGTGGTATTGGGTGGGGGCAGGATTGGGGGGGGGGGGGGGGGGGCAGTGGCTTTTAAGGGCATGCGCATGTTTAGCTGGCATGGCCCTGCCCCTCAGCCTCTGTTCATGTGTCACTCACTGTCTTCCAGCCTGTAATTTTCCATCTACTGTAACAGTCTGGGCACATCGCCACCCAGGGAACTTTTAAAATAAATAAAGAATTCATTAAATAATTAGTATCTCCACAACAATCTCTTTTGTTCTGTCAATCTCCAAGTGCTCAAAAGTCACCATGAGCGATGGGGCGAAATAGAGGGAGAAAGAGAGAGAAATTAGTGGAAAAATCAATTTTTAAAAATTAAAAAAACATTGAATTTTTTCAAATGCTTCTTACTTATCCGCCATTGATTTCATCTAATTGGACCTCATTTCCTGAAAAGAAGTGTGTGTGTTTACGTGCATGCAAGAGTGTGTCTGAGCTCGTGTGTTTGTGACATTTCCTAATGGTTGGGTGCATAGATGATAACCACTTGGCTTGGAGACAGACAGATATGAAAGGCTGTCACTCTGAGCACAGACAGCTATAATGGCCCCATGAATGTCTTTGTGTGTCCTGTTATGTGTGTGTGTGTGTGGGTGGGTGGGTGGGTGTGTGTGTGTGTGTGTCTGTGTGTGTGTAGGTGTAGGTGTGTGTATTCAGCATAGAGTGATGATAGGGGCCCTCACTTTAGGGCCCAGCCATGCTTCTAAATTAAAACCCATCCACTAGCTGGGTGCTCGTGCATCCCTGCCCTGAGCTCCCTGTACAATATTTACATCGGGAGAGTTGGAGCAGAACCACCTCTTTGTCCCCTCAGAGATCTGACATGGCCCCTCCACCCCCCTTAAATTACCCCCCCCCCCCATTCTCCCTGCCTGCCACCCTGCTGGAACATCATGTATTTATGAACAGCTTGCACATGCAGGGACGACAAAGATTAATGTAAACCCATCATTCTTAAACTCTTAAAATAACTTAATCACAAAGACGTCTTCAAGGTGGGGCACAAGAGGTGGGTTTTCACATTTAATGATCACATTAGCATCATGTCTGATGTTGTAAAAAGTAACGTCATTATCACTTCAATATTTGATCCTTAAAGTATAGAGTGATAACTTAAAATAATTTGAACCAATTTATACCCGCAGGTAAACTGGTTACAAAAGACAAAGTTATCAAAGCAGTTAAAGGAAACAAATTAATGACATTAAAAGACAGAAACAGACAAAACAGAACTCCAAGCTTGACAGGAGTTTAATTTTCTGCAACTTTCATACAATAATTCATAGATTTTGTTTTTCTTTCTACATACTTTCAAAGACCTCTGAAAAATTGGATTTGTCTGTGGTTAGAAGTCTTCATAAATTGTGTGCCATAGCAAGTGTAATAGTATGATCGGTTCTGCATCTCTCATCTGAGGCGTCAGACTTTTTTAAACTTAAAAAGTGCTTTCAGTTTGACTATGAATGGTAACCTCTGATGTATGTTTTGGCTCCAGACTCTACACCTAAGGTCCTTTTAAGTCCAGAGATTTTTTTTCTAAATTAAAATCTGCTGGAAAAGCTTTGTTACCAAGCTGGAAATCTAACTGGAAACCTCAAAAAGATAAAGTGAATTACAAGGACTGTAAGTTATATTATATATAGATTCGACTTTTACAGACTGTACTTACTGTATTCTAGTTCAATTCAAAGTTCAACATCACAGTTTTGGAATGCCGCCCTTGAACACATTTCAGTCAAGCAAAAGCACTTGTCGCTCCTGTCTGTCACTCCTGTCTTTTTACTCCGTCAAAGACACTACACAGAGTCCGACATTTAGTTTTTTTCTGAAATTAATGGGGAATTAATGATTCCGTTATTCCCCCGCTGTGCGAAGAAGGGGAGGGGGGGTCTTTTTTTTTTTTAATCGCCCATCCTCTAGAAACTGATTGGAGCAGAATAAATACGCCCAGTCCCCTTCTGCCAGGCCTCACAATGGAGGCGCTGATTTTTTTGATAGGGTTCTATGCTGCCAGGGGGCCAGCTGGAATTAGAAGTGGATTAATAATTTTAAACAAGGCTAAACCGCTTGGACTGTCTGTCTGTCTGCTCTTTCCAATGCTTAGCCAATGGTCCGTCTGCTCCCTGACCACATCAAAACAATCTAAAAACACTATATCTTCCTAATGACGGGCGCTGGCTTTAGTTTATGGGCTTGAGTGTACATGAAAACATGCTTATTTAGACAGATTTCTGGAGGTTCGGGGTCTAAGAGCAAACAGGGATTATCACAGACATTTTTACATCACAAGAACAACATCCTTAGGGGAGGCAGGGAAGCCTTACTTTGACTTCACTGCTTGAGATGTACTTTATGCCAAGTAGTTGAACAACTTTTCATTAATTTTCCTCTTTTAGTTCTTTTCATATAGCCAATCCGGTGTCAGATTTTGGCATTTATTTGTTTTACTTGCTTGTGTGTCAAAATATGAGTAAAAGTCCAAACTCTAATCCACCTGATGACTGCATTTCCAGCACGTCTTTATGGTCCTCCACCTTGTGTTCGAACATGTCTGATAAAAAAGACGTTTCCTTGTTTCAAACGTCTCTTTTGATGTGAGACAGACTGTGGCCTTAGTGGGTAGGACTTGGTCCAGTAGCAGTAGAGCTATTAGACCACCAGAATGGTGACCCCAGTCAGAGGAAAGATTAGGTTTAGCAGCAGTGGGAGTGTTAAATGGTGAGTCGCAGGGATTTGGGGGGCTATTTGGAATGATCTAAAAGCAGACGTATTACCAGCAGAATTTGGGTATAGTAGTAAAGCCAGACAAATCAGGCCCTGCTGGTGACATCCCTCACAGAACAGAACCATGTCTCAGTAATCCCCATGTAATTTATTATTTGTGTGTTGGTGTGTCTTGTGTGTATGTGTTACAAGGAGAAGGAAGAGGTTTGGGAGTGTTTCCAAGTGCTTGTGTGCCCCTCTCTGTGGTCATGTTTTTTGGGGACTGAGGGAACCGAAACGGGCCCCGAAATTTAGATTTTTTTCCAACTGGTCCCTTTTGACAAATCCTGATGAGAGAGAAGAGTCTGAAGGAGCCAAATATGAGCCAGGAGAGACCAGAACACATCAAACAAAGATAATTTTGGATCTGAATCTGTTACATTGCTAAATCTAAACAGGACAAAAGCACCTACAAAAAAGCCAAAGCCAGATACAAAGTGAGGAAAATACAGACCATAGCATAAATCTATACTTTTTGTCTTTTAATTCAGTCATTATAAAAATGTTCTGTGAATGCAGCAGGGACATTAGCCCCCTTCTGAGCTATTATCCTGGCTGTCTGGTGTTGCAATTTCACACTCCACTGACTCCGACAGGCAGTAGAGAGTCTGCATGCCCCACATTTCACCTTATTTAGGTAATAGAGAAAAATCATCCCCAATAAATTAAACTGGGTACTGGACTGGCACACTGTTTCAAATTTCAACAAAAGATGAAAAAGCAGAATGCAAACTTGAGTTTCAAGACGCTTGGAAAGAAATAAAGCTTCACTCCACTTTATAAAGCTGCAGGTTTCCTGTTATGTCCCAACAGAGAGGATATTTTTCTTAAGTCTCAAAAACTGCCGAGTAAGTTTCTTCACTTATTTATGCATATTCTACATTTTTAAAAAGGTGGGGATGAGTTCTTTATTTCTTCTCCAGGTGTGAAGGTTGAGCCAATGTCACGTCTTATAATATCTCTTTTTACAACACTTTCCACCACCATTCATTTCTAATGCATGAACGGCGGCATATTTAATGTCACTGACAGACAGGAGAGTAACTATATTATTTATGCGCCGCAAGAATGAAAACAAAGTGGCCGCATGAAAACGTTTCTCACTGTTAAACTGTGTCCTGACTTTCACGTGCGCAGCTCGACTTATAGTGTTGTGTTTAACAAAAGGACAAAATCCAGTTAAATTAGGGTTTCTATATTTCTTTTATCAGCAGATAATAAATAATTAATCAAAACAACAAAGCATATTTAACTCTACATAAAACACTTGTTTGTTTTTCTTTTTTTTTTCTCAAAATAAAATTCGTTTCCGTCGATCACCACGTTAATTAATGAACCGTATTTAACAGTGACTGCTAAAGGAAGGCTTCCCTCCCTGTTGCACCGGTAAACAGCTCCCCTCCGTAGAGGCTGTCCCTGTTTTCATTGAACTCGGTTTCCTTGACTTCATTGCGCCTAAACCTTCAAGGACAAAACAAGTGGGTCGTGAATAATTAGAAGTGCGCACATTTGTCTTTTTCTGGTATTTTGAGTCGTGCAAGGCGGACAGAGGAAGGCTATTAAAGCTGGAAAAACGGAGGCCTTGAAGGGATCTCTTAACTTTAAATGCGCCATATCAAACCTTCAAATGAAGCACAAAAAATGAAGATAAAGTCAGCAAGATTTTTCAAGTCATCCAATTTTATTATAGCAAATAAAAAAAATGAATAATTCAAATAATGAATTTACTAAACTTTAAAAATAAGAATTATAAAAGCCACGTTTACTAATTCTATCTAAAGAGAAAAGTCTGTTGGAGCAAGAATAAACCATTAAACTGTCATTCTTAAATACAAAAAGGCAGATGGACCTTTTGATAAATACTTAAAGTAAAAGAGGGGGATAACTTGTTTGAAGGGAAAAAGGACATTTTTTTTCCCAAGAATTATTTTAGAGTAACAAGTCAAACTTTGAGCAGAACTGCAGGGAGAGGGAGGCTTTAGGTTTCAGCGGGCCTGCTGAGCCTCACTCCCTCCATCAGGAGAAAAGTATGTCATCGGTCATCATAGCAGAGGATGGATAGAGTGTCTCAGGGATGCATATGAAAATATTTGGCACTCTGATGTTTAACAAACAGGAGATAAGTTACAACCTCTGAATGTCTCCTGGAGGAAAATGTGCAATATATTAAGAAGGGATCTGTCAATCACACAAACTCTGCAAGCACACTGGATGTGTCTTTGTGGTTTTATCTGAAATTCAATTCATCTGCTCATGGTGTTTTGCATACTAAGAAAAATTATCCTTTTACGAAGTATATGGAGACTAGGAATGGCTGCAAACACAATACTCTTTGCACTTTAGCATTGGTTGTGAAAAACAAAGTCCTTTCTCTTTTGTTAGCGGCCCTCAGACCGGAATTGAAACAGGAAAAAGCAATTATTGGAGAGATTGTCCCACAGGCATTGAAAAGCTATCAGCATGAGGGTTGGGATTGGCTTGGGGGACACCTATGGCCCCATGCATTATCCTGGCATGAGGTCGCTTTGGCAATCGCCTGCCAATTTCCACCAGCACCTGGCTTTCCCAACCCCCCTCCACCCATCCCTCCCTTCACCAGGCCCTCCTACCTGGTCCCCTTTTCTCCTCCACCCTCTGCTCGCCTGTTATTGTCCCAGGATAGTGACCATGAATAGAAAAAAAAACTGCACTGCCCAGTGGCACAAAGTTGAAGGTGTGCAATCACATTGTATTGTTTCCAATCATGGGGGAGAAAATATCTTTGACTCTGCGGTGTTCAAGGCAGAACAGTGAGAATACTCAAAGACCCCAAAACCGCAGACTAATAGTGCGTCTGATGCTGTGAAAATATGAGCCGGCTGTGTTCTGTTTGGGCCAAAAGGCACAGTGGGAGAGTCGAGCCTCGATTAGTGGAAAAGTGGGAAAGAAATAACTGGTGCTATGTCTAACACATTTTATTATGGCTGTTGAAAACCTGTATGACACAGCTGTTGAATATCACTCTTCTTTAGCAGCAGAAACCTCCTTCACCTATCCACAAACCTGCTCCTCTCCTGTCAGGCCTAAACACATCTTGTCATAATAGTGAAGGGGCATCACATGTGAAAAATCCAGGATGTTTACTTGTTGTTGCGATGGACTCAGACTCCTGCTTGTTATTGTGTGACACAACAACTTAAAATACTTTAAGTTAAAGTACACACTTTAAAGACATTTCTTAAGCTGTCCCTAAAGTCTTATCCCCCCCCCCCCCCCCCCCTCCCCACAAAAAATGCTGAGAATGCACAAAAAACATCTCTCTTTTTAAGTATTCTATAAACTATATTGAGCACTTGAGGAAGGTTTGTAAACCATTATAAATGGCCCAGGAAAACTAGAGATAATTATTTAAAATAAACTGTGTTACTCTTGACATATTTTTTTTTTATGTGTGTCTTAAAAGGCAAAGTAAAAGCTTCAACAAATCAGCACTGATTCCCCTCCTCTGTAAAGGGAATTTTATATATTTCCTATTAACATTTATTATGAATCTAGAGTTTGTCAGCATATGCCATTGAAATAAATATTTTTACTTCTAATATCCTTGATATTTATTTTACGTTCTGCTGACCAACTGCTGCAACATTTTGGTTAAGCAAAAGTTAACCATGCATTCATGTAGAAGAGAGTATTTAGTTTCACAGAAGGTGTCAATGTAGCACCATGTTTGTCTGAATCATAACAGGTCTGTTCATCTCTCAGAACTGTTAATTTTCTGGAAATAATGAGTCCAGTGTTGTCAGAAGAAGGTGGCGATCAACTGCCACTAATGTTGCATTTCTGTGTTGATTTGTCATGCAGCGAGTGTTATTAATAGAGAGTGAAGATGGGGATGAGAGGTAAATGAAAGACAAATGACAACTGATTATCTAAGTCAACATGGCTAACAATATTATTTCTGAAAGATATAGCATCTCTTATCATCCATGTTCTTTAAATACTGGTTTAGATAAATGTTCCCCATGTCAGTCTACAACAGTAAGTGAATGCTCCTTCATTTAAAGGTATATGTAGATCAAGCCCCTAACCCCTGCCTGGAATAAAAAAAAAATACATCATATAGTATATATTGAAATGCATATTTAGTTATGCGTTATCTGTCATTGTTTGTTTTTGTGAGTTGCCAGGAATCACACACACTCACGTGCTAATGCTGTGGCAGGATCAGGCAGATTGTTATTCATGGTGCTCTCCCTGCCTCATGCATTTATCCATAACGGATTAAAGATTGTGCAAACATTATGCAACCAAAGCTTCCCTTTTTCGAGTTGATTGGCATTTCTGGGACACAAATCGGAATTGTGTAAGAGATATAGGCTACTTGTGTTCTTCGATGTGTAGCAGCAATGACATGTTTTTTTTTTTTTTTTTTTTTGCTTTTTTTTTTTCAGTAACCAATGCGCTTTATTTATTTACTGCTGGTTCATTCATGCTCTTGATCTGTCATTCTATATATAGACCTAAATTCATTTATTCATTCATTTATGTCTCGGGAAATCGTCACTGTGCAACATGTGGATGCTGATATTTCCTTCCAGTCTTTGAAGTTGGAGCTTAGCAGAAACCGACTCAGAGAATTGCGCAAGCGCGGAAAAATCACCACGGCGAGAGGCAATGAATGAACTCTTTAAATAATGGAAGACACCAATTCTAATTCATTGTCTCAAGAAAACAAGGACATTAACGAGCATTGTCCTCGTTATTTTGAAAGGCTAATGAATATGTGAGCGCTTCTGTCCGTCCCCTCAGGGAGAGAAGCCGTCCTGTGAGGGAGGGAGGGAGGGAGGGAGAGAGAGAGAGAGAGAGAGGCAGGGAGGCTGTCCCGGGACTAGGGGGCCTCTCAGGTGAAAGTTTGTTGGAAGTGCTGAATCACACCATTCATGCAATCTGAAACACATGCAACGTTTTGTTGACTGTGCAGGTAAACGCCAAACACATACGTGTGCTGTGGTTTTAATTAAAGATTTAACTGCGGATATTGAAAGTTAAGAGTGTACATTTTTTTTAAACAATCCAAACCTCAACATCATAACCCTCATATAACCTGCAGTTCAATGATTCATAAAACCAGTGTGCGCTCCTCAGGGACACTTCTTGTTATTGCGCCGGTTTGGAGGGAAACGGCTCTTCTACCGCAGCGCTCAGGGCACAGCAACGGGCCATTAGAAGGGACGCCAATTGCTCATTTACCCATTTACCACCTCTCAGAAGTGTTGAAAATATATCTGTCAAAAGACAAACGCCGAGCACAATTGGCGAACATCTGCTTTGCTGAGTGAGCGCTTGCCTGAGCTCTCACTCGGGACCTATTAGAGTTGATTCGCGCGCGTGCTCTGATAAGGAATTCATCAAGTTTCTGACACCCTGCCAGATGTTGGGGAATTGGCGCTGTCTCCTGTTGGACATCGGACTAATAGTTTGTGTTGCAGCCCACAGCATAATAGAAATATCATTTTCGAAGTGCGAGTTTTGTGCGTGCCATTAAATCTGACAATGGGGCCCTTGGCATTACTTTTTATTAATGTGCATATAGCCACTAACAGAGTACAAATGATGAGTTTGACTGATCATTTACGCCGTTATGCTGCCATTAGTGCGAGAGCTCATTGACCAACTTCATATCACTTTGTTCCACGATTGACAAACCGACCACTTTCACCCGTTTCCTCGTCAGCAAGGACGCCTGCAGGCTACACTATACAGTATGATGTGGTATGTAAATGCCCCATAGAGCTCAATTGAAGAATAATTGAACTCAAAGACAAAGCCATTGTGTTAATCAGCTTGCATCACAAAGGCCATGCAGCACGTTAAGATATGAAGGCACACCATGGATTAACTTTAATGCATATTCAACACCCTAGCTGCTGGAGGTGAAATAAGCATTGATAATTGCAGAGCAACTTCCGCGCAAATTGAGGCGCTCGGTTAAGTTATCAGGTGCTTGTTAGCTCATATAGGCCTATGTTTATCAAGCCATACATTTTTCTTTATGATGTTACATATCCATCTCACTTAACTCCAATTGTCACGCGTTCTTAATAGTGGCAAATGTATGTTCAAGCAGGCTGAATGCATTGATTAAAGCAACGACTGCCATAGGGATAGTAAATATGTGAACTCGTTCTGCAAGAAGATTATTCCTGCTTGAACACATGCTTATTTAAATTTAAACTCAAGCTTCTCGTGCTGAACAATAAAAGAAAAAAAGATAAAAGTGACGATGTGACGAATCCTCATGCGTTGTTGCAGACGGCACAGTTTGGTCACGTTTTCACTCAGGGGCCGTCTCTACTTCCAAAATGTCTTGGATTCGGACCAAAGGCCAATGTCTTCTGCTAGAGCGCCCTTGAGCCAGACCTTGCACCCTAAATAGCCATTCCACTCAGTTATAGAAGAGCCAAAAATTGTGAAACAGCAGGATTGCTCATGCACAGGAATGTTTTCGCGTTCATTAAGAAGCCTGCTGAAGAATCCGTTAACTATTAGATTATTAATTAGTGGCAAATTAGCCTCTTGTTTTTTCTTTAAATATCACAGCCGTTGCGTGACAAAAGTCGTCTGGGACCTGATTGTGTCACCTTATCCTCTTAGAGCGCGCGCTGCCCGAGCCAGCAAGCACTTTGCCATGGAGAAGACTTAGGAACATAATAGAAGGGTTTGACCAGTCAACCTCATATCAAACTTGGGCGACAAACGCGAGCCAGGAGCACAACTCAGTTCTAGTTTTTCTGCAGAACAACCCCCCACACCCCCTTCCTTTGGGGTAGCCTACTACGCTCAGACCCTATAGGCACAGAGAGATTAGAGGCTGCTGCGCGCTGCCAACAGTCAGCTGCACACACCGCAGCCAAGCATAGCAATCCATAAGATAATTTGCTATGAATGAGCGTTCACGTATTGCAGAGCCAGTCTAAGTGTGCTTCCGCAGCAGAGAGAGAGAGAGAGAGGCATTGTTGTGATCCAGCCGCTAGCCTTTACACAACTGCATCCACGTGACCGTCACTGCTTTCTAATCCATTGAGAATCCAGCAGAAATGAGCCTTTCATGTTTTTCTTCTCTCCCCATTCTCTGGATTGAGGCAGCCGCTCTGGCTTCTCACATATCTGGAAACGATGACTTGTATTGGGCGTCAGCATAAAGTGCTTCTTGCTTGGGAAGTAACGCGGGATGATCCCGACGGAGGGTAAACAAACCGAGAGTCAGAAAACCTGCTGTTTTATGAGCAGTTTTTCATTTGACCCACCCGGTTGAAAACGACTCTAACAACTGATGTAATGCGACGTAATCTGGTGTAATGGAAAAAGAATAGCGAATGTGAATCACCTTAAAATGTAAACATATACATGTTTTTATTAATTTCATTATCATGTTTTGCTTCTTCCCTTATGACGATCGCCTGATGCAGCTGCCCCACTGTTCAGCGACATCCCAAATGCCTCCATGTGCGCCCTCAGTCCACCGTGCTCTGGAGAGAAAGCCGGGTCTCGTTTTTTTGACGTCACGGTGTCTGAGAGAGAGAGAGGGGGAACTTGAAATGTGCGACTAGACGAGCTTGGTAGAGAGGGAGGGAGAGGAGGGTGTGATGGGGAATAGAGGAGAGAGATGAGGGGGAGAAAAGAAATGAAATCAAACGGAATGCAGGAGGTGCGCTTGCGCAAAAAGTCAAAAGCAGAATTTGAATCAATATTCCTAAATCTGTTTATAGTTGAGGGGAGGGAGGGGGGGGGGGTGTTGGTGTGGGGGTTTTGAGGCTGAATGTGGGGGGTTGGTGTAAAATGCTTCTCTGCTTTAGACTGCAAAGGGGAGGAAAGAACACAGCAAAGTCTTTACTGTTCAGCAGCCTGTCAAATTAAACACATTCGTATTTTACTGAATTTAAGCAGGAGGGGTTTTCTAAAACACTATCATATCACAGATTTCATAACCGTGCATGAGCTCTGCTTGTCATTCAAACTGTTATTTTTGCCGTATAAATGCTTATCATGGCGTGTATCGATGTGAGGAAGCCCATTCGGTTTTTTTTTTTGGTTTTTTTTATGAAGCTCCTTGTTAATGCGGCAGTGGCAGAGGCGCAGGCAGCGCCACTTTTGGGAATGAATCCCACTACACTTTCACGGTCACACTGTGTCCTCAGTTGCCCGTCCTCCAGTGAGCACCGTTATATATTTATTGAAGCCTCATTGAGAAAAGAAATCCACATCTAAATCCCCTTTCTGCCACAAAGTGTTCCCAAACTTGTCCCCCCTAATATTCCCATGTACACAACAACACAAATACACACACACGCACGTGCGCGCACACACACACACACACACGCGCACACACAGTCAAGATACTAAGATGGCGCCTTAATCAGTGTCAAGTTCAAGTGACTCCTACTAGTCTGATAAAAACAGCATGATATACAGAGTCGCCTTTATGTGTAAAGATGCAGAGAGAAGAATAACATGGGGATACAAATCAACGTCGCAGTCTGAAGGTCGCTTTTCATAATGGTTTTTTAATTTCAGTCAAAATTTCCGTTCACATTTCGTCATAAATAGTTGGTAAAACAAATCAACCAACATACAGTAGCCTAAAAAGTACAAGGAACCTTTGCCTCTGGCAGCTAAATAGGCTAACGCATAGGCCTGCTGTTATAACAGGGTTTGCCTCAATGTGGCACAGTGACACAGTTCATCAGTAAAACAGTTTTGCTCTTCAGGAATAACTCGGAGTGTGACCCATTTCTCCCAGAAAGTGTTACAACATCACATTCTAGCTGTGTTTATACATCAGATATTTTTTTCTCTGACCTCTGGACATGGGGCAGAAAAGTGGTGGCAATAAGAAAAAGTACTTCATTTAAATTAAGGTATAGAAAATAGCATATAAAACATATATTCCTTAAATTATTTAAATAAACTTATTTCATATATCACTGTCACGAGGTACCTTTTTTACATTTTATTTTAAAAGTAGTGCTGGTGGTCTGAAATTGTTCTCGTATTCGAGTACAATATACTTTGTGTATGCATAATATTTAATTCTTGAGAATAGGTTACAATGCAATGCTGTAACTCTTTTCGCCACTGAACAGATTCTCCCCCCTCCCCTCCCCTGCCCCCCCCCCCCCACCCCACATAGACCTAGGATTCCTTCCACTAAATTTTTGTTAAACACAAAAAATGTCATCTTGACAAGTTATTCACACAAAACAAGCAAATGTGTAATCAAACTGCTCTATATGCAACACCACAACAAATAACACGCTTAGTTTCACAGAAGAATTACATTTAAAACAATGCAAGCTGACAGACAAAAAAACTTTTTTTATTTTTGAAGATACTGTGTTGAGACAGTTCCATTGTTGCCGATGCACACATTTAAACATACTTGCACAAAGACATTGCTGGAACTATAAAGAGGGCCATACTGGCGCATATATTTGGGTGCTGGACCCGAATTGGAAATAATCAAAATGCTGTCACCTTGTTTTTGAAATCATGAACTTCGCACACTCCTCTATTAGATCTGTATAAGAGTGCAATAGGCTGATGGGTTTAATTTTCTTTTTTCCCCCCCCAATACTGAGTTTATGCTACGAATTGACATCTATTTCTGATTCTATTAAAGTAAAATACACACAAAAAAGTTTAAATGTAACCAAAAATAAAGATATCAACAGAACTGTTTTAGCTTCTCAGCTCAACTGAACTCAGTTCTACAAAGTCAATGATTTACATGTCAATGGTCTCATAAACAAAATAAAAGTGACGGAAATATCTGCATCATATATAGACAAATCCATAATATTCATATAGATGATTTCTTCGATCCAAATAAGACACATGTAGGCCTATTGGTTAAAAGGAGAGAAAATAAAACAGAAGGATACAATCGCAATGTTGGAGCTTTAGAGTTTATCATTTGTTCATTGTTAAGCTGGTTATGACCAAAACTGTACAGTTTCTTGTTAGAAAACATTTCCATAAATATCATTTAAGTTTCAGAACTTATAACCATAATTAAATTACAAATCGATAAATATGGCATCATGGATATGTATTTACAACGGTATTAACAAAAGGCAACGTTATATTCAACGGTAACAATCGTAACCTAATACCACATTTCTCCACCTGAAAACGGACGATGACAATAGATTCGACCCCATCAAACAAGGAAATACATTCACGAGTATAATATTTATTTAGGATTTTTTTCTGTGTTCAAGTTCATGACAAAGACTTTGGCACGTTTCTTAAGACTGTTTGAAGTTCCAACAATCAATTGAATTGGCGACAATAGCGTGTCACCATTATATAAAACAGCGTGAAATAATCTTCCTTTTTTATTCTTTTTTTTAAATAAAAATTTGAGAAAATACATAAAATGAAAAATAAAACATTTTTTTCTGTAAACTAAAAGATAAAAAACATTTATTTATACTGAGAAAGTATTACGTTTATTCATTCGTGATTTATTGGATTTTTTTTTTCTTCAAAACTGCGCAATAAAAGTCCAATTTCGTGATCCTGAGAACGGTCGTGGCCTGCGTGGTGCTGGCTTTTGCTCTCATCTCCTGTTGTTGTCCCAATCCCGTGTGTGTGTGTGTGTGTGTGTGTGTGTGTGTGAGACACATTTTTTTGTGTGTGTGTGTGTGTGTGTGTGTGTGGTTGAATGTCTGTGTGTTTGTGAACAGGGATAGTTTTTAAGGTTTTTATCCTCAACCTCTTGGTCCACATTAAGAGAGGGTTTGTTCTTCTGCTGACTTCAGACGTACCATTCATTAAAGTTGGGTGCCAGTCCTTCACTGTGGCCAGACGTGTTTTGAACGGCTAACGGCGGTGTTTTTGTCGGGTCTTCGGTGCTGGCTGACACCAGTACAGGCGGGGTGGACGACTCGTATCCAGAGCTTGCTGCTGGGGACGATTCAGATCCTTGAGACTCATGTACCTGGAAAGAAAAAGGCGACATGAGCGACGAGTCACTTCATTTACATCGTAACGGTATTTAAAGTGGTGGAAGCTTAAATGCGGTTTAACCCTGGATTATGAAGAGCAACTAAAACAGTAAACAAACAAAGTTCAAACAGACAAGCCAACTTGTACACACTGCAAGTTATTAAGAGTTGCATGCTTATTATTTGGATCTTAAAATGAATATATATTTTTAAATGAAATGCTAAAACGATAAACTTCCATTTAATACAAATCATATCTAGGCTATCTTAATCTCTATCTTAATTTTAATGTCAGAAAGCAGAAATTTACAAGTCATTCACTACTGCTACTTAAGCTTATAATTTGACTGCAAAAAACAGACTTATAAATCAAATTGTTTTTTTTTTGCAGTGTTGCAGTAGTCTACTATAACATCTTGAGTAAAGCTTGAAGTTGTGTGAAAGTCTCTGTAGTAGAGGAGGAGGAGATGGGAGTGGGATGAGTGAGTGTGTGTGTGTGTGTTAATGTGTTTAAGGAGTAATGAAGACATTAATTACCTTCATGTGTTTCCTGAGAGAGCTGGGGTGTGTGTAGGACTTGTCGCACACTTTGCAGATGTATGGCTTGTCTGATGTGTGCACGTGCATGTGCTTTTTCCTGTCGCTGCTGTTGGCGAAGCGTCTGTCACAGCCATCAAATTCACACTTAAACGGCTTCTCACCTGCAGGATTAAATACACACCGTGAATTAACCCCCGACAATAGAGCATATAACACAAACAAACTCTCACAGTACTAGCAGCACCTGTTTTAAAAAAACAAAACAACCGCAGCCCGGAGATGTAAATTGTCTGCAGCCTATTATATAACAGAGTAGCCTAACCTACATTTTCGGGGGGCGACATGGATCCAGCTCCACTACTACTACACACTGCTCTGTCAGGCTTTATTTATTCAAGAGGCCTGCTCCTTCATGCTACTACTGGCCTGCTCTGTGCGTCTGCTCCTCTATAGTAAACACTGAATCAACAGGGCATTTCTGCACTGCAAGGACGAGAATTATAAACACAGCCAGAAAGTGATTAAGTGTAATTGTATATGACGTTCACAGGAGTCCTTAGTCTACCTAAATAGCCTAATGCAGCTAATGCACTTAAAGTTTGACAAGTGAGTCAGTAAATGTTTATATATCACTCACAACGTCTTGAGTATAAAACGCGATACGAATGAATTGGGGTTTTTCTTACAGAGCTGCACGTGTTTCTGTGCGTTTGCAAATTAAAAAATAAAGAAAGATACTCTAACAATAGTTTTGGGAATTGTCCAAAAGCATACATGTTGGGTCAAGTTCTCAAACGGTTCTTGTAAACAACCAAAACACGTCCCCTTTTTTTTATATAGCATCCTAAAACAATATCTAGGGCGCACACTGTCTACTCAGGGTAGTCCCACTTTTTTAAATGTGATTGTACGCATGTCGGGCAGTGATATTCTTGGTGCCTACCTGTATGTGTTCTTTTGTGGATTTTCAAATTTTCCGATCTGGCGAATATTTTCCCACATCCGGGGAACGGGCATGGAAACGGTTTCTCGCCCGTGTGCACTCGAATGTGGTTGACGAGTTTGTACTTGGCCTTAAAAGATTTCCCTTCTCTCGGGCAGTCCTCCCAGAAGCAGATGTGGTTGCTCTGCTCGGGGCCGCCGACGTGCTCCATGGACACATGAGTGACCATCTCGTGCATGGTGCTGAACGTCCTGTCGCAAGTCTTTTTGGGTCTGCTCATCTGGTTCTCATCTATCCATTTGCAGGATAATTCTTGTTTAATCGGTTGCCTCATGTATCTAAAGAAGGCCCCCGGACCGTGGTGTGTCGGCACATTCATCCCCATGTTCATGTTGATAGGGTGGCTGTAGTTGTGCAGCTGAGCTCCGTAGGGGTCCGTCCGAGGGCTCGCGACCGGACGGTACGGATCAGGTCTTCCGAAAATGTCCCCGCGTAAGCCAAGATGCATTTGGCTGTTAACCACATGTCCGCTCGGTGAAGCGTGGCTCACCCCTTGGTCGTGAAGTCCGGGAAACAACAGATGTCCGGGGTTATCGGTGATCCCGGGTGGCCCGTGGAGGCTCCCGGCCGAAGTTGCAAAGATCCCATGTTGGGCGCTGGGTGCTGTGGACTCTCCCATTCCCCGGTTCCGAAAGAGAAAGTCCCGTGTTGAATTGAACGCTCCCCCGCCGTACGAGCCCACCTGCCCGCTGTGAGAGTGTCCCAGGGCAGCTGCATATCCAGTGGCTTGCGGGGTGAAAGCTGACGTCTGGCTGGAGGCGATATCGTGAGCCACGGGGCTGATTTTGAAAGCTGCGGAGTGGGAAGAATCGGTGAAGGGATTCAGTCCCAGACTCGGGTCTCTGTTCCCTATGTCGTGATGCCGCGGTGCCCCGAATCCCCCCACTCCTAACGATGCAAACTGCGGACCGCTATCAAGCAGCATAGTCATGAGCTTGTAGTAAACTTAGGAGACGGGGTGAAAACAGAAAAGAAAATTAAAATCCAGTTTAGCGGAGCGCGCAAGCTGCAGTCACCGCGCCGAGATTTACCACGTTGTGCGCAAGAAAATCCTAAAATAAAAAGATACCAAGCCAAAGCGGGGAAAAATCCTATGCGTAAAGAGTTGGGAGAAAAAAAAAAACTCCCGTTGACTGCGATCCGTGAGAAAGAGGATCAAACTTCCCCCCCTTTCCAGGCGGATGATGTCCTTGGACTGATAAAGTCAATCACTCACTCCCAGAACATAAATGAACTCGGGAGGCAGTGCTACGACAGCCAATCGGCGCGCGGCTACCCCTTTGCCACGTGACTCTGAGGGAGGGTGTTAATTGGCTAGATTTCTGGTGATTGGCACAGTTTGGTATTGAAGATGGCAGGTCGTCTGAATTGGTTTCATTTGATTGGCTCTTACAGGCATTATTTTGCAGGTATAACAGAGCAGCCTAGTGCAGATCGTGTGTGTGTTGTGAGTTGCGCACGTCTTATGCAGCCTTCTACTTTGCAGGAAACTCCCATAAATAAAAACTAATACAACTGGCGCAGATCATAGTACAGGTTTTACCGACAAGATCCCGTTGAAACTTTTCGTGAAAGAGAAACACTATTAACACATTTATATTATGCAGCATATAATGTTTAGTGTGTTTTATTAAGAATGTTTAACTTTTCAATACACTTTGAAGGGATGTTTTACTTCAGTTAGACTTTTTATGAAATATCTATCTATCTATCTATCTATCTATCTGTCTATCTATCTATCTATCTGTCTATCTATCTATCATGTGGGCAGTTTTGCTCTTATTAACAGAAAACTTGAATGTACTTGGCACAGTTCCAAACTGTGGCTTTCTTGAAGCCGCTTGAAAGGGGAGGGGGGTATTTTTTTTCTTGCAAAAGCTCTATAGGGTGTAAGACGGAGGAATAAAAGACAGAAAGAAAGATGGCAGTAATTGTAATATCCTGAGAATTTTTTCGCTCAGCCAAAAAATTTCGTGCCATTGAGCAAGTTTCACAGGGCTGCCGCTGACTCGCTGCAGGACACATAAAATCTGATCAAGTTCAGAGACGCGCTGAGTGCTTCAAGCGGCGCTTTTTAACTCCAAGCCTTTCACATCCTTTCCCCCTCAATCTGTCCCGGGAAAGGAGCTCACATTCTTTATTTTAGGGGGATCTGGACCAAAAAAAAAAAAAATCTTCAAATCAGTCCTTCATTCTGTTTTCGCCCTCATCCTACCGCATTCACTCCAGAACATTCATCGAGAAAGAGTTATAGAATGAAAAGGTGAGTTTTCAACTTCTCTGTCGTATGTGTTAGTTAGTGAGAGGCCTGTGCGAACGGCATGCTCTGGAAGTGCATAAATATCCACTTTTTATATTTTGCCCGTGGAGGCTGAATGGCGTTTAGTTTTCTGTTAGTGAACATAGTCGGCTCGGTGTCAGGCCTGTTACTCACATGGCAATTTAATTGTAGGAGAGCCCTGTTTTATAGCCGTACACACATTAGTACAACATTTGCGCTTTTTGTGAGAAAAAAAAACAACCCTCAACAACTTATCTCGAAGCAAAACGATGAATGAGATTCACTTCTTCTCTTTTTTCCTCCGTAAGCTGCTCACTTTCTCTACCCCTCTCCCTCTCTCTCTTTCTCCCCTCCCTCTCGTCTCTCTCTCACAGTTTACTCCCCCTCTGCACTCACACACTCCGCTTCTCACACAGCATGCGCGTGCACAAACACAGGGATCCACGAAGACACACACGTAAAAAAAAACAACACACACACCCTAACGCGCACACACACACAGCGAGCAGAGTTTGCCTTTGCAGTTTTGCAGTATGAGATTTATGGCGACCTTTTTGAACTTTCACAAGTAACAAGCCGCCTGTTAAGCTCTCCCTCTCTGTTCCCTCCATATTTTATTGCCTTGTTGAAATGTGCAGCCTTCATACGCCACTTGAAGTAATGTACCGCGTGTTTGCAGCCGTATTATCACTAAGAAATAATTAAGTAACATGGTTTAGATGAGTCACAAATGTTAGTGAGTGACGGAGCAGCAGCAGCGTAGGCTCCAAGCTCGTGCTGAGAAAAAGGGGAAGCTGTCGTCAGCGAGGCCTAATGTAAAGCAACTGTTGCTGGAGAGTTTAATTTAAAACTACTGCAGAGCTGGTAGTCTGGTGTACTGCTGCTTATTCAATATTTAAATATTTAATGAATCTTTTAAATGTGGAATTTGATGATTGGTGGCTTCAATCACGCATTTTCTAATTCTAATCTTTTCACACATTAATCAAAACAAAAGTAGAGAGGCAGGATTGCATAATATTAGCAGATTGTTTTTCATTCATTTTATTTTTTTCGTCTCTTGTCTGGCAGGCGGACGTGTCATAGAGTATTATTAAAAGAGGAAATATATAAAAATAGAAATAAATAAATTGCTAAATACAGGTTCGGCTATAAAGAGCTCTCTTAGAAGTGGACGTTTTTTAAACCATTCATATCACTGTCACCAGCCACCCCCCCACTCCCCAAAGAAATATTTTACCCCGCTCGTGCATGTCGCCTTCCGCTCAGTTACATTTCCAATTCTATTTTTACATCAATCTAATTTCATTCTGATAAATGTTGGGCTTTCCTTATTTATGAAAAAAAACACGATTTCGCACTAGCTTTATTCTTTGTAGACTTTTACTTAATTGCATAAAATGCTAAGATGCAATCAAAGGCCAGTGTATTACTTTGTATTTAAAGCCTGGCACAATCTTTAATAATTAGTCGAACGCGTGTTGCTACGTGCTAAATTGTTGCAGGATATTCTGCAGGACTCCTATGTTTAATGTGATGATTTAGTTATCTCTGCCGGGATTACCTCATTGGGCGTTGGGATAGCCCATTGGTTATAACATAATCTTCTTCAAACTGAGCATGCGCGTTACCTTAAAATAACACAAAATTGTAGTGTGCACACCTCTGTGACAGTATGCTGTTGGAAAGAGCAGAACATAAGCATCAGCCTACATGGTAATCAACTCACGTTTATACATTTATTCTGAGTAGACGTGTCAGCAGCTCTGAACGTTATTTCATTGCTTAATATGAGAAATGAGCTAGATGCATGAAAAGTGTTTCCTTATATGAACAGATCAGCCTTTGGCAGCTGAATCTTTTGGATTTCTAACAGCATAGTCGACTAAATATTTTTTTAGTCCTCGTTGTCTGGCCTGTAGCCTACACTGTGCTTGGCTGGCTCAGGCCGCCTGTGCTGACAAGTTTGTGAGCTTGAAGTTAACTCAATAGTGACCAGACAAAAGTGAAATCTCCATATCCTTGAAACAATACCAAAACCATTCTCAAATATCCCATATTTTTACCAAACACTGCTGTATATAAATGTGTCATTCAGAATTAAATTGCAAAAAGGCAGGAAATGGTCATTTTTCCAAAGAGCACAATTAAATAACCATATAGTATTCACTGTTTGGCTTAAATAGACCTCCTTCAGAATTAATTTTCAGGTTATTTTGTTGAGGTTGAATATAGCATGTCCTAGCTCTTAGAGTATATATATGAATTGAGTAAATAAGATAAATTAATTTTATTTTTCTGTGTTCTGCATTGGGTTCATTCTCTTCGACTCTTTTCTTGCATTCTGCAGAGCACAGCAGGAAAAAGGCTCAGGTTCTGCTCTACATTCATACCATTATTCACTAAATTTCATACAGTCTCAGAATCAAATGTGTTACCATTTTAGCTCCTATATTTTTATGGGAGAATACCGTTTATGCATGCAGCATTTGCATCCACTTATATAAGAATACCTAGTGTTTTCTTAAAACAATATTTACATGATGCGGCGTATTACAAGTAGCTTACATAGCTTTTATGAAAGTGTATTGTATATGTCTATGCAAAGCAGCTGATGATGTCAAGGCTTTTGTCACATTCGATACTACAGTGTTCCAAAATTTAGGATAATTTAACAGTCTTATAATTTGGTATTGTACCATATAAAGCTTGTCTGCATTGCATCATTATTCGGGATGTTTTTGTGCTGATTTTGTGTTTGTTTTTGTTTGTAATTGGAGAAAAACAGACATGTCGTATTTGCTGTGTGTGATTCAGCACGGGTGTACACTTTCAAATGTTACAATACCTTCACAGATCTTCATCTGTATTAGATGATATGGCCAGTTGCTGGTTGAGTGACTGCTGTAGTACCTGGTGTTTGCCTTCATATGGCTGATGGAGAGGGCTAATTGACTTCTTGCTGTGATTTACTGGAGCATCTGTCTTCAAATGGACTCATCCCAAACCTGTTAATTCACCTAAATTCCATAAAGTCATGGCAAGAGTGTGCACTGCCATCCCTCATCAGACACTAATGCATACAGTTGTTTAGACGTACACACACATGCATAAACACACACACACACACACACACACACACACACACACACACACACACACCGAGGCAATGCTCCTGCTACATGAACACACAAACAAAGCAGATTTTGATAATTCAAAAATATTATTTAGTTCCCTATCGTTTATTTATTTATTTTTGTTGCAATGTTTGCTATCACTGTGGTATAATACCCAAGTGTATTTCCTGGTTATTCTAATACAGGACGGGAATAGTATAGGTTTATGTGTGTATTAGGGTACATTTATGCATTTTGTGCAAAGATGGAAAAATCTGATGTGCAATATTGAAAAGACTCTAATCAGAAGTCCGGGGTTAAAGTTTGAAAATGTTGCGGAATTTGAAGTGAAATCTATAACGCTGTATTTTTTCTGTTTGATTACATCTCTAAATATCGCATTTGTTGCTCATTTAGTGCATGCTTACTGTACTGGGAGTAGCATGGACCCTATGGCAGTAAAGGGTATTCCCTGACATGAATGTTTTGATTGTTGGGAGTGATATTTTGTGTGCAGCAGTCACTAGGATTTTGTCTGGCCTGTCAAGCATCTACAGAAATGGTCGGCCTCATGAAGCTGAAGGGTTAGAGGGGATTGCACATGTCAAAATGCTAAAAATGTAATACAATGTAGGAACGTAAACTGAAATTGTGCGTTTAAACGTGCAACTTTTAAATATAATGCTAAATCGCCGCCATTTTGGCATATTTAATGAATTTTTACAAATAACATCGAAAAAATGTTACTGAATCGCTGCAAAATACACCACTATTCAATAGAGTACAGGGTTTGTATGTTTCGGCTATTGCATTTTTAGCTTTTTATTGTTTTTCGAAAGAAATATTAATCTGTGCTTTTGTTTTTTAATGCCAAATTTTAAATTTACAAATTCATTTTTGAAGTCAAGTTGAATATGTTATTAGTAGCATATATGTTAATGCGAAAAAATACAAGGCTAAACTCTAAGTTGGTTATTCAAGATCATTTCAGCAAATTAGTATTTCATTAATTTCAGTCATCTATATAAAATACATGAGTATACTCTGCAGTGATTACATGGGTCTGCAAGTCACTATTAAATTGCTAATTAAAATGTGAAGCTACAGAAAATTATTAAATCATTTAAGAAATATAGCTTTCTACACCTTGTTTTGCCTTGTTGCAGTAAAAAGGGACCTGGGAACATTTAGGGCGCAGCTCTGTCAGTGTTTTCTGCTTTCACAATGACAGATTGGAAACTTTCAGTTTATGTGCTCTCAGCCCTCAATCATTTTCGGAAACACATCGGGTTAAAGGTTGACAAACATGAGCGTCCACTACAATCATGACGGAATTAGGGCACTTCTGGGCCTGTCTGCTATTTTGTGCCATTTAATGGCAAGTGGGCCCCTTGCTTTGTTTCTGCAGGTGACGTCAGCATAACAATGTGGAAAAGGAATTTTTTTCCTTTTTTTTTTATTTTACAGAAAAGATGAAAATGCAAACAGATGGAAATAAGGTGGGGGATACACTTTAATACATGAGCTGCGATTCGAAATTAAGGCAAAACAAGTCATGTAGATTTAAATAAAAGCAACAGATGAAAGAATTGATCTGGTCCAGAACGAACATTTTGTAAAATCAGAGCCACGTCAAAGAGTGATTTCGTGCTGAAATATGTGCAGTTACAGAGGAGAGAGCTTGGAGCGTCTGTCCTCACAGCACCCCAAAGTAAGAAAGTTTATCTGAGTGTGACAGAGGAGCCTCCCCACCACCACTGCTGCTGTTTGTCACGTTTCATAACCTACATTTTACGTAACCAATTCACACATCAATACTAGCCTGTGAGATTATGGCGCACTATTGATGATTATTTAATTATTTTAGCTTGGTGAGAGGGTGAGAGGGGGGGGGGGGGGGGGGGTCTATGTAGAGGAGCTGCTCACATTGGACTCAAAGCTTAAACAGAACATCATGTCCTAACTCTGCTGGAAAACGTCTTAATTAGCTTTTTCTCATTAAGATCATATTTTTGGGCTAGTTCCGGTGCGTAATACTGAACTACATGTTGTTTTATGAAAGTTTGATTTTTCTTTGAGATCAACAAGTAAATGTGTGTCCTAGGGATACTTATAAGTGGGACGCAAAGATGCTTGCACCTTCAGAAGAGTTTTGAAGATGCATTATTAAATAAAAAAAAATCACCATCCTTCACTTGGGCCTATAGGCTAAATAAACATACTGCCTACAACTTTGTGTTACTGACCCACAATTGAAGAATAAGTATTTTCAACTATTTCAAACATTAAACAGATTTTTTTACGAGTGTTTTTCTGTAACTTTCACAGCTTTAGTTTACGACAATCAAAAAGCAAGTTTTGACAATAATTGGCCTGGACACGCAAAGGCCACTCTCTGTGTTATTGTTGCAGGGCAGGAGGAGGGACATTTGCTTTTGGTTAAGAAATCCAGTGAAATAAAACAGTGTGATTGTCTTGTGTTTTCCTCATGTGTGCATTGAATCACTTGATTTATCCCACAGATTAGTATTTCACATTAACCTTTTCATTTCTCATATATGCAGATTTAGAGAGGGGGGTCTTGTGAGAAGGCGCACGGAGTTAAAGAGGCAGAAATATTTGCGAGTATCGCGGCACATTTCAAAGCATTTTCTGTGCGATATTTGAAAACGGAGTCGTGCGGTGAACGCCTGCGTGTCCCTTTTAAAACAAACCCAGCGCCTGTCAATCACAGCGCATTCCAACCAATCCCAACGCTCCCTTTTTAAAAGCAGGTTTGCCTGCTGTGCTTTTATATTGCACCATGGCCTGTTTCGAAGCATTTTTACTACCACGGTTATTGCCACAAATCAAGAGGGCAAAGTGAACGGCATGGGACTCACACCAACTTTAACGAAATTGAGTTTGGTTCCTACTTCTGCGAAGTTCACGGCCAAGAATTTCACATGCAGATGATATACAAACAAGGGAGAATGGAGACAGAATTTCTAGGTGCATCCTGAGTGCTGAATTGGTTGATTTTGAAAAACTCATAGCCTCAAACTCACAACAAAACATGACAAGCCTTTCGAGGTTTAGTGGCTGCCCTCTCTCTTGCGTCAACCCCGGGGAGAGCAATACTGAACCCAGCGTGGTGCTGCCACCTTTGGCAGGAGAGCACATGGGACACCCCACTGGCAGTTCCTTAAAACTCTGCCCCTCGCACAATTTGCGAGACTACCCCGAGACGAGGTCCAGTGCATATGTTGACCATTCGGTTCCCACTTTTGCAGACTCTGGATACCCCAGCCACCGCTTAGAGCACAGCCCTAGGGGCATTATCATTGGAGCCAATCTCTCTGGAGCCGGCATGCCACCCGTCACTGATCAACTGGCATCAAGAGTGAGCCAACATGGCGGGATTGGAAGGTATCATCGTGACTTTGCTGGCTGCAGAGACAACAGAAGCCATGCTTTTTTCACGAGTTACCAGGAGCAGGCCCACGCCTCCACGGACGCGTCTCGAGACCTCGGCAGCCAGATGATGCTGGGTCTACCTGGCGACCTCCTCACCCGGACTCACCACTATGGCCAAGCTCTTAACCCCAAGGGAAACGGCCAGCAACTTGTCACACAATTCCTGGGTCTCTACAAACCCCTCAACATGGCAATCCAGCGAGGAGGAGGAGGTGATGCTTTCCTCAGGTGCTCCAAACAAACAGTGAAGCACGAGCTGGTGTGCAAGTGGAGTGACGGCCAAGAGGGGGCCGGGAAGCTGCCTTGCTCCAGAGCCTTCGGGTCCATGTATGAACTTGTCACCCATGTGACAGTGGAGCATGTCGGAGGACCCGAGCACTCCGAGTATGTCTGTCACTGGGAGAACTGCGCGAGGGACAGGAAGCCTTTCAAAGCCAAATACAAGCTGGTGAACCACGTTAGAGTGCACACAGGGGAGAAGCCCTTTCCCTGCCCCTTCCACGGCTGTGAGAAAGTGTTTGCACGATCAGAGAACCTCAAGATCCACAAGAGGACCCACACAGGTCAGTTAATAATCACCCACACTGTGATGATAATTAAAACAAAAATAAAAACATATTGCTAAAGCTGAAATTGTAATAAAAGTGTTTCATTTGTGAAAAATCTTGCATTAAAATGTATTATTTAATCAACATTTTTATATATATATTTATATATTACAGTTTTAAAATTTAAATCCATGTGAGCATATTTTTATTTTCAATATTTGAATGATCGTGAAGTTTGCATATTCTGTCACTTTATGTTCCTCTATCGATTTATATTTTTAAAAGGTTATTTAAGTTGCGGGTAGTTTTAAGGCTCAATTGTTTTCAAAATGTGATTTTGTAAATATTTAGTTTCTTGCCGCCTTTGTTTCTGCCTGCTTTTTGAGGAGAAAAAACTGCCCAGACTCCATGCAGAGAACACAGATGTAGTCGTATTATAGTAAGGCAGTTCCAAGCGAGTGTGCAGGCCTGCTGGTTTGGGTGCCTCTCCCACTTCATTCAGGGAAATAAATAAATAAATGCCGGGACACCGGAGAGCTGTGACGTAGCCGTTACGCGGTGTCTGCCTCCCAGGGATTCATCTCCTGTGCTCAGAATCCCTGTAGCAGAGAGAGCTCAGCACACAGGGGGGTAGTGAGAAATTAAAAAAAAAAGGTGAGCACACCGATTACCTCGGCAAATAAATAATTATCAGTGTAAACAAAAGTAAAAATAAAATATATTTTGTAGGCCTATTCTGGTTTAATTTAAATCACTCTGTGAGGCCTGTTGCTGGTCAGGATGCACTCTACAACTACGTCATGAAATGCATTACGATTTTTAAAGGGTCACTTAGTGGGGCTCTCCCCGCTAGGCCAATTTTAGCACAGAATAATATATTCTTTATAAAGGATTTGCTTTTTGTATTGCATTTCCACACTAGGGAATGAAAACGTGATCTCAACAAGGGTATTTATCCTGCAATTTGGGCATTTTAATTGAACGTGTTATAAAAGAAGAACGTGAATGGCTCTCAGAAAAAAAAATAAAGTATACATTTATCTGTTTACCACCTTTTAATTGCAGGTTAAACATTTTTGACTAATGAAAGCTTAGAGAATAGAGGCAGAAACGGGCCGCCTATATTGACATTTTTGATCACACAACTGCACATGCGTAGTCATGTGCTGAGATATAATTTACTTCAGAAAACACATATTAATAATTTAATTTCGTATCACAAAAGACATTACTCCAATAAGGTGCATGCTTTAATACGATAACGTAACATAAGCTATTAAAGTTGTATTTATGAGTGCAGCTCTTCCTCATTGCCCGCTACATCACTGTGTGCTTTTGTGCGCAGCTGTGGTGCAAGATCAATTAGCATTGTGATAGCTGCAATTCATTCTTTGCACTCCATTTGAACAAATCTTTGCTTTTGCCGTGACAGGTCCATCATTGTTTATACTACATGTTTAACCACTTGTTCTGTTGATTATGTCCGTAGCATCACTTGTTGCGATCAGAACTGCTCAGAAGTTTTGGCAACATTGAACTCTGGAGTTTATAGTGACTCACCGAGAGTTTTTTTGCAAAAAATATTTTGACAATTGGGCTTTTTAAAACCAATCACCACGGATAAAGGGCCTGAATCTGCTCTGTTTTCCAGAGTCAATGGCTTAAAACTCAAGTTCAGATTTTCAGTTGAGTGATGTGTGCTTGTGATTTTTTTTTTTTTGTATGTTGGGCAACATTTCTTACAACCTGGTTAAATCACTTCGCCCACTTGACTTAGCTGTATTAGCCTACTATTATCATGTTTGATCAGACAGAGCACGCACAGGGCCCTTAAAGCATCCTCATAACTCGCTGCTATTTCTCTCTCTGCACGTTTAGGTGAAAAACCTTTTAAATGTGAGTTTGAGGGCTGCAACCGGAGGTTTGCGAACAGCAGCGACAGAAAGAAACACTCTCACGTGCACTCCAGCGACAAACCCTACATGTGCAAGGTCAGGGGCTGCGACAAGTGTTACACCCACCCGAGCTCCCTGCGGAAGCACATGAAGCTCCACTGCAACAAGGACCACGTCTCCAAAAGCGGAGACGCGCGTCCTGGAGACATGGGTCACTCTGCGGAGGCCAGGTCAACACGAGTCCCGGATGGAACTCAGGTCAGCCCCCCTCTTCCCCCTACCTCTACTCAAGATGTCCCCCTGTCCCCAGAGAGTCGAGACGAGTCGACCCCGAGGTCACGTTTCCATCACACGTTTGACAGCAGTTTGGACTACTCCGCACACAGGTCACAGCCCCTCTTAGACCCTTTGTTGCTGCAGAGAGGCAGCTACAGGTCCCAGTCCTCCCAGTACCCCTGCGGCCAGACAGGTCACACATTTGCCCAGAGTTCCAGGACTTTCCCCTCCTCTTCTCCCTTTCAGAAAAGTCTTGTGAACGGATGGTACACATGCCACAGTGGCGTGGACAACTTCCAACCAAAGCAGTATAACAACATCCCCTCGCTCTGAGGTCCTGCTCTGACTCAGGCGGACGCATTTTTGGGCCTATTTTTTTCATGTTATACCATATAAACACGCAGCTGTATCTCTATTACTCTGTGTCTTTGTGAATGTTGTATCAGTTATTATGTGACACGTCTCGAGTCATCTTATATTGAAATTGTTGCATTGTGAAATGTAGTGAGCTTAATTTGTTGTTGTGAGGCCTGTCCGGTTGGCTCTGGCTTTAAGCCTGAAGCGCCATCTCTCACATGAGCTATAAGAAACTTAAATGTTTATGCATAATTGTTCGCTGTGTTACATTATTATGAAAGATATCTATCATAATTGAGACAAAAAAAAAGATGACAAATCTAATGTAGCTTAAATCTGCGCATTTTGGGTCCTCTGAACTTATTAGCTTACTGGAAAATGAAAGGAAATGCTGAATGTATAGCCCTGATTTTAGGGCTTTTTGTGAATGTAAACCAGATGTAATGTACGTCGGGAAGATAGAGGCATTATTCATGTATGTATGTATGTCCTAAGATTAAATAAATATCTGAAAGATCTTAAATTGAAGACCTAACCTGTCTGCGCAGTGGGCCTGCAGCATGATTTGTCTGTAATATGACTGCGCATGGCTCACAGGGTTACATTTTTCTCCCTTTGATTAAGTTCCACTTTTCGAGCCCTTTTTTACTTCACATTCTTGTTTGTATTATCTGTATTTTTCCCATTTCTGTGCAAAGTAAGCCCAGTGTGAGCACAAGCTAGTGTTCGTGATACTATTAAACGCGTTTAATTAGCATACAGTTCTACTGTACATAAGCACATTGTATAATTAATTATGTATTCTATATTTTATTAAAGTGTCTATATTCTCTTTGATCAGGCGTGTGTGGTTAAAATCGTTCAATGCATTTTCATTATGAACTCAAACTTTTCTCTTTTTGTAAATTAATGTATTTCTTTGCAAGCTAATGTCGGTACGACTCTAATCTGGAAGGTAATCTCACTCCGAGGAGGAACACCATGTGATGTGATTAAGAATGTCAGTGACCGGCCAGGCCTTTAACACTTTTATTATTTCACTACTTTCATTGAGGTTTATCTTCTGCAAGTGAACGCAAACATGAGGGGGGAAATCCTACATCTGGCTACATTTTCATGCTTATTCTCTAAGTTAACATTCCTCTTTAAGAGCGTCGGCTTCTTCAATCAGATGTTAGTTTTTTCGAACTGCGTCATGAGCGCGTGCGTTTCAGGGATACAGGTGTATTAGCCAAAGGGTCACGCGCACTCTGTCTTTCAATTAGTATGTGCCTTTGCTTCCAATCAAAGTCAAGTTTCGCTTATTTTTTTATATCCAATTAATCTTTTTTTGTATTTCATTTGATTTCTGTCCCTCTGTCAAACATGCATGCATGCCTAAAACGTCTCACCTTGAAAGTAAGCTAGCTCCACACAGAAATAGTACCCAGTAGCCCTGAACAATATTGTATTGTCCGAATTTGAATAACTGAACACTCTATTAATGCGACCCTGATTCTATTCACGCCACAAACAGAACTCTTTTATTTTCTTCATAAAGGTGTCTACATGGAAAGACTGTTGAGCTCCTCTCTTTGATTCTGAGTAAATAGATTTGCAGGATTTCACAGTTTAAAAAATCACAGCTCCTCTCTCAGGGAACAGATATGTGCCATTCTGTTTCATTTGGTAATTGAAAAAAAAGTTGAAAAAGTTGTAAAGAGAAAAAAAAAAAGCTCAAAGAGAGATGTTAGTTTT
This sequence comes from Labrus mixtus, assembly GCF_963584025.1. Classification (NCBI taxonomy): domain Eukaryota; kingdom Metazoa; phylum Chordata; class Actinopteri; order Labriformes; family Labridae; genus Labrus; species Labrus mixtus. The sequence goes on along the minus strand of NC_083621.1, from coordinate 13,114,698 downwards.
TCTTTTTTGGATGCACACACTGGTGCAAATAGTTAAATGTTTTCTACGCTTCATCTACTTTCTCTCTGACATATTTGTTCACTGCTTGTTTTTCATACCTTCAGGAATGCAAAATTGAACAAACGCCTCATTATTTGGGGTGGGGGTGGGGGGTAAGCTGTGTTTGAAGCCTATTTTCCCGGCAGAACTTGAAGTTTCAACACTCATCCTTGTTCAGAGTTAAAACTAATATAGAGAGTTATTATTTCCAAACAGCTCATTCTCAGCTCTCTCAAAAAATATACACCTCTCTAACAAAATAATTACAGTGATTGAAAACCAGGCTGAAGTATAGTGAATGGGACATATAATGGTGAAGAAGATGACAGTGAAGTCTGCCATCGTCCTGCAGTAGACTGATTACTGTGGAGGTCAGATGGGTCACAATTATGATGAATAAGGTAATAGGGGGAAGAAAAGCCTCTGCTCCACTGCCAGAAGCACAAGCTCCCTGCTTTGTACCTGTATGTCAGCATTTTATATCATTAAACATGCCGATGATGACTGCCATTATATATATTCCAATTTGCTCCATACATTTCAAAAGGAAATCAGGTCAAAAGTGCATTAATTTTACATTTCTTTGAAACACATTCGTATAGTGATCTGACAGCTAACTAGCTCTAACAGTGATCTCCTATATTCCAGTGAGAGGATTTGATGGAGGGGAAGTTGTCTAGATGGCTACAAAAACATGGGGTGAAGACTCTATTAGAAGACATTGTCATTTCCTGTGGAAATTGTCTTTATCCACACTAGTTTCTATTTAAGTGGAGAGAACTTTGGTCATCATTCCTTTTATTCTAAAGCTATTTGAATGAATAAATAAAAGCAAGAGATGCCTTTAATGACATGTAGACTTTCAAAAATGATTAAAAAAAAACAACATTTCTCCAAACAGTTTTTATCCTCCATCATATTTTCAGAGTGAAACATGCAAAGTAAGTGCCTATTTGTAATTGTTCTTGAAACGGTGCAGAGCTATGATGAACTTGTTTCCGACTTTTTTTCTGCATGCTGGTTTAAAGTGCAGTACTGACTGTTGCACATAGCACTCATGGGTATGCATCTTAGGGGAGAGTGAGATATTTTTTGATGGTGCATTTTGCAAATCCCTCCTGAGTTTGACCGCAGTTAATTTCAGATTCAAATTTTTACAAGACATCAACCACTTTGAAAAATGTGAATCATCTTTCTGTTTATTCATTTTCTGCACTTGCTTGTCCTTAAGGGTTGCAAGAAGACATTTAACATGTGGCCGGTACATCCTTGACTGTTACTGGTACTGTTTGATAATTGATTTATAAGTAGTGTGAAACAACCTTAGATTCATCGGTTGATGTTTTAAAAGTAGTGAAGTGTCATTTTCTTCACCAAACGTGAGGTGAACTGGTTTGGCTTTGATCGGTCACTGTAGTGATGCAATGACTGATCAAATGTCTTTCTCTTGTATTGCCACCATTTCAATACACCACAAACAACGACACTGTTCAAACATTAAACATTTTTGATGTTGTAACAGTGTCATTGTTTTTAATATCATCATTGCTATGGGTTTTCTTCCTCTAGTCTTAATTTCTAAACCCTACTATGCACCACCACTTTGTCCTCATTTGTCCTTTTATTTATCAAAATAATATATGTTTCCTATTAGAAAACATGGAGGTCATTAAATATTATTCCTGCTTAGGCAGCCCCTGTATCTGAATATGGAATAACTGCTTTTCCATAGGGTAACGTCAAAATCATCCCTTTCTGATTACAGTACGAGGTCTTTTTTTGTGTGTTTTCGACCAAGCCCTAGTGATATTCCATAATCATTGAACCCCGCCACACCCTCCCCTCCTCCCCGCTGTTGGTAATCACAAATGATTAGACCTCTACTTCCCAGTTTGCCACTTGTGTACCGCCATCTTTACTCTTGTTCTCTCTGCCTGGCAACAAGCGCAGGCGCCATTTTGAAAGTCTTCTACATCAATTTAATGTAAATAAATCCATTTCACCTCGGGATCTGTTGGATCGCTATTTTCGCCAGCTCCAGTAGATGGTTGTTATGCCATGCTTGGGTGGCACCCCAGCTGTGTACCAGTGGGGTGGGCTGCTTTGTCACACCAGCTCTTTGGTTTTATGCATCATCATAACCATTCGTGACATCTTGCGTAACTCGGCGGCTTCTGTACTTTCCCGAGTATAGGCGTTACCGCTCGGGTTGTGTCAGCGTTGACTCTGACCGACTGAGTGTGGTTTTAATTGGATCTCTGGCTTTAGCCCCCCCATCCTCCCCAGGTCAGGCCAATGGTTCTGTGGCTCCCCAACCTGCTTTCTTTTCATCCAACCCCTCTGTGCCCCCTCCTCCCCCTTATTTTTCCGCCAGGTCCTCTTGTTCCTGCGTCTCATCTATCTCTTCCCCTGCAGCTCCTGGCTATCTTCACCCTCTGTGGCTCCTTCTGATGGCCCCCTAATCTCCGCCAGTGTGCAGCCATGGTCAGTAGGTGTCCTCCGCCAGAATCTCCCCTCCAAACATGCATTCAACTTGACTCATATCGGCTTTCCCTTTACTCGGCTGCTTTCTCCATGGAGGACTGCCACCACACATGCTAAACTGGATGCAGCTGCACTGCTGCTTTAATTCTTTACTTTCCAGTTGCAGAACAGAAGCTACTGAAGGGTTTGGCATCAAGGCACCAATGATGCTAGAACTGCATAATGAGGGCAACTGTAACAATGAAGAAAGGTTGATTCTAATGTAGAAGATTGAACACTATATAATCCAATTGTCAATAAGATGAAACAAAAGAGTGAAATGAATACATCAGTAAGGTAATCTGTTTCTTGTCTGAGTCTGTGTTAATTTGACAGCTTGACAATTAATAGGCTTCAATACACGCCATCAGAAGCAGGGCTCTTATGTAAGACAATGCAATCTTCATAATTATATGCACGTGTTTGGTGTGTTTACAAATCCAGTGATGTACTTTTTATGATCTTACCAGATTCATCCTTTATATTTCTTCCCAGTCTTAATCTCCGCTGGAGTATTTCAGCGGTGCCAGCCCCCTGTGTAGTCCAGCCTGTACCCAGGCTTATTAAACCGGGCTCCTATTCACTCTCCCCAACGGTCGCTCCTCTGTCAACTTAAGCCCAAGCCCCTCCAACACTCAGCTCTCCAACTATTGTTGTCAAATTCGCCAAAAAACTGAGTATCGCTCGACAGCCAATACGCAGCAAGATGGCGAGAAAGGCCCCGCCCATCCTCATATCTAATGCATATTTGTCTTTTGATGCATTGCAATCTACCCCTGCGGATGGTTCTCAAAAGGCGTCTTTTTTTCATGTATTATCCATGCCTTACATAACAGATATTTTGACAGTTTTGGATGAGCCAGTCTCTGAGATATCATGGGGTCTTTAAAGGTCTCCTATGAGCTGGTGACACTGTTAATTTTATTGGGGGGGAAGAGAAAACAACAAATTGAAAGCTCTTAGACATGACCTGCAGAATTTGTTATGGCCTGCTGCAATTGAAAGGAAATTAAATGATATTTTAAAAGTACACATTGCCTAAAATATATGCTTTCAAGGGTTTTAAGGGAGTTATAGTAGGTTGTGCGGGGTGAGAATATACCTTTAAAGATCTTTCAACTCCTGCAAGCTTCAGGCCTATGACACGCAATGCCTTCCTTTTAAGGGAATGACCATAACTCTGGTCCCTGTTTTTCTAATCCCTCCTCCAGACCCTTGTCATCAGAGATCAACCAGGCTGAGCCTTAATGTCCTCCGCTTGATGGCAAGGGCAGCTGCTAGCTTTCATGTATGTGAAGAGCCACATGAATATGTTTAAATGTGCACATTTGAGCAGGAATTCATGCCTGCCTTTATCTTCATCTGTGCTCCTTCACAGAATGTGATCTCTGAGAAATGATCAGTTACGTCTTTGAGCCTCTGCGTAATGATTCGCATTTTACAGGATGCATTTGAAGCGTTTGTTAGGAAATGTTAAAAAGGCTTTGATCATGACGCCTAAAGAGCACAATGCCTTAGATTTTACAAAAAAAAACACTATAAAGAGACTCTAAGTGCCTAAATTTGTCTTTTCTGTCTCTCAAAACTATCACATTTCATTAGAAACAATTTGTTTTCTGTTGTGAGATACAGCATTAAAATAACACTTTCTTTGTATGATTTCAAAAATCTCTGTCGTTTGAGGTTGAACTTAAAAAAGGGGATCACATTGATCATGGTCCAGGGTGTTTCAAAGCAGTGAGTAATCGCGAGTGTTTAATTTTATCTGTTGCAGTATGCATTGCAAGGCGGCTGTGTAATCAAGCCTGTGAACTCCACATCTGAAGGAAGGATTCTGTTTCTGATCACATGCCTTTTGAAGTCCATCCATTCGCTGAACACGGATGTGTTGACGGGATCAAGCTTGTCTCCTTGGTATGTGGCCGTCAATTTAATATGTGCTTGACATGATGCTGTATGTAGTTTTTTTTTTAGCTGATTTCTACTGTTTGCAGCAGCTCTAGAGTCCTATATTAAAGGCTGTGAGTGAGGACGACGGCGATCTCACTGTTAACCTTCAGCGTTACAAGAACACCCCAGGGCCTAACTCCACAATGATGGATGTAGGGTAGCGGGGGTTAAAGGGGCCCCCCACACAACCTAGGAATTCCCCTTGGGCCTTTTCAATTACAGTTAAACCAAGCTCCACACTGTGATGATATGTTGCTTTAAAGCTGTGACATTAATGGAGGCGACAAATGTAATTTGGTGTTGTGTGTGTGTGTGACCCTAAAGTGCATGACACATGGCAACAGGAAGAAGTGATGGGCAACCTATTGTTGCTTTATTAATTTACAGTCATCAATAAAGAATCTAAATTGGCCAAAGTGTCATTAAGGTCCCTTTGAGGTTAAAGACCTGCTGAAGGAAGTATTTGATCATTAGCTACAAGCTAACAAAAGCACAAGGTGCATGAGAGAGAATAATTTGCCCCTAACTTGTCTTTGAGGAGCACAGGTGCAGGATTTAAAAGAGGCAAAGGAAAATAATAGATTGTCTTTTTTACATTTTTCATAATCAATAAGACATTATTTAATGGACTTTAATGAACCTATACTATGATATGCTAATAGAATGTACAATGTGTGTGTCTGTGTAGCTGTGTATGCAGGTGCTTGTGCACATTTACCATCAAAACCAGCTGCAGTCATTTTGTCCTCGGATCAGTGCTTTGCCAGTCTCACTGCTGACTTATAATCCTGTGAAGTTTGCACCTTCCACAGATGACTTTCAAAAAGAACAAGGCAGCACTGACTGCATCTATTTTAGTCCGCAGGGAATAATGCAGTGTTCTGAGTGTCAGGAAAGAGCCAGGGGATCGAAGATCCATCCTTTACGCACCAACAGGGTGTTATAGTGTTATGTATACTGTATTTCCTTCAGGTCCATTATAAAAGTAGGATCTGCATTGCTGAGGTAATTAGCATGTGTCCTCTGTGCCGGTGTCTGATAGATTATGTGGACTGCTGCTGTTGTGAGTGACATTGAATTTCTTTGGTTATGTAATTGACATATTTATGCAATCCATCTGTGTAACTGGGGTGTGCTCAGAAATATGAATCTGAAACAAAACAGAACATTCCCTTGGAAATGCAATGTCTTCAATAAAACAAAAACACAACCCCCACCCTACTTTGAAAGATAAATCAACTAGCCAAAGAAGTTGGATTTCTGAACATAAGTTAAGAGGAAGGAAGAGTTAACAGCAGAATAGTACGTTTTCTTTGCAACTGGACAATATACAAAACTTTTAAGAGCACCAGCAGCACTAAGCTATAAATGAATCACTTAAAACCATGCATGTACTGTATTTGACTTGTATTATTCCCACTTGATCAAACATATAATTAACTATGCTCTGTACATTAACTTAATTCAGAATGTATCACGTCTGAGGGGCCATGAATAATGCCAAGGAGACAGACAGGGAGGACAGAAGCCACTCCCTTTCTGCAGCTTAGTACCAAACTGTGCTTTGTCTCTGCATGGGTTTTGAAATGTTGTACATATACTTCCTTTAATCAACACACTAAGTAAAGATAACAGCCAGTAACATAAAAATGGATCAGGAGCCAACGTGGGCTGTTGGTTATACACCCTCATGTGAACACGATGCCAGAGGCGACGCGAAGGCACTGACATAATTATCTAAACATGTTTTATTATTCATCTCCTTAATAAATAGGGTTTGCTGCTTCTTAAGTATACTGTAAAATCCACCAACCAGGAAGCATGTACATTGCATTAGAGCAAATCCATTTACTACAAATCTGATCTAAGGTATTTATTGATTCTGTTTTTATAAGTTCAGTTCAATTAGTGGGCAGCAAAGATGGAGGCTAATAAATGTCTTTATTGTCCTCTGAGAAAGCCAGATGTTGGGGGTTGGAGTAGGAATGTGTGTGTGTGTGTGTTTGTCTCCTCCAAAGTTAAAATGAAACCTAGGCCACAGCAGCATGGATGACTGAAGTCCCCGTGTATTCTAGCTCACGGATCACACGAGTTTTGAAAGACTGCTCTTTGATCATTTCCATTTCTAAAATCAGACCCTTTGAACATTTTCAAGTCACTTGTGCTTTTATTTATAAAGCCTATTTAGACAATCAAGGGGTTGAAAATAATTAGGCTTGCATGCACATGAGTGTGGACATGTATTCCCTTTCAATCAGTTAAAAACCAGCTCTGTTAATTAAACTTCTGAGCTGTTGCTCTGCCCAAATAATTTTCTTATTAGCTTCTGCATTCCTCAGATCTGTTGTCAGCGGAGCATATTTTCTTTCTGTAGCTGCTTTCTGTTCTTTTTTTTTTCTCTCCCAGAAATCCCACTGACCCATATAGTTGATCTCATTTTTGAAGCGTATAATATAGATTCCGAGTTAAGAGAACGCACGCTCTATTATTAGTCCCATTTGAGCTGCACAGCCTTCTTCTAGGTGCTGCTGAATTCCCTGAGTGAAGGCATTACCATCTCATTTGGGTAAGGGTGAGATTACCTCATGCAACTGAGCTGTTTCATCACAGGAAAAAAAAAAAGTGCTGCGGAGCCGAGCCGTCGCTGCTGACTGTTTATACAGGCTGCTGCAGGGAGAGACGTTCCAGATGCATTTCACAAACATCACACATGACAACTTGTGATTGCACCTTTACTGATGTTTCCCCTGAAAGGTCTCTCGCTAACAACAACATCCTATTGATCCTCAGCACCATTTTAACAACTTCCTCACACCCTGTCTCACACATACACACCTGAGTGGGTATGGATTGAAAACGTTAGCAGTTAGCGGCTAGCTTTGCCAACACAACATGTCAATTAGGCTCCATCATGGTGGGATCGGGTTAAAATCAGTTGTGTAAATGACATCTCTGTCAATGCCGAATTAATATGCAATACTGACATTTTTATGCCGATTAAAAGGCTGTGACGAGCTATCACAACAAGAAATAGACTACTTGGATTAAAATAATGCTTTTAATTGGATAGATGAAAGGAGCAATTAGTTGCAGTTGGTTAAGTTCTTTTTTTTTCCAAATCAGCCTGTCCTCATTTATTTGAAAAGGAGTAAAATAATTGCACATTTTAACATTTCTTGTGTGTCTTACTTCAGAAGTACCATTTTCGTCTTTGAGTTCTTAATTTACACTCAGTGGCCACTTTGATTTTTGCCACTTCTGAACATTGTATCACAATCCAGTAAAAACCGATCTGCCACAAGTTCTACCTTCAAAAGGTTGGATTTGTTTTGTTTTTTGTTGGTTATTTGAACATTTGGTTGCACGTTCATTACTAAGGTCTTAGTGAATGGCGGTTATGGTCTAAAGGTGTGTCCTCTTATAAAGCACCATCACTGGTAACACCTGTAATGTGGAAAAATGTAGCCCAAATCTAAAAATCCCAAACATAACAGACGACGTAAAAGTCGAAGTTATGGTGGTTCAGCTGTACTGGATTTCAATAGATTGAGCAGGTGTATATTTACTCTGATTGATATGAAAGACCTCCCTGTGTGCAGGAAAAGTGAGAGGGTGAACCAACATTAGCCCATCACAAAGTTTTACCTGCAAGGCCCACTTTGTTTGATTTTCTATTAAATTGACTAAAACTAATGCAGTCAAGTACCAAAACAGTAAAGGCACCGCTGTACGTCTATTAACCTTTTTGAAATGACAGAGAATTTAATCTAAAGAAAACAAGTCATTTACCTAAGTTGTTGTGACAGAGGAAGAAAGCTGTATGTGTGTTTGGGAACTTTAATGCCAATTCCTTACAATTTGACACAATTTTTAGCATTTAGAGCAGCATATACACGAGTACTTTAAAAGTACTTTGAAATACATCTCAGTGCTGCTGCAGATGTGATATTTTGAAGTGTTACATTTTGATGTGATTAGTAGAGTTTTTGCCAACAACCACAGCTCTCTTGTCGCCTGTTTGACTAGAACTGTGTTTTACTATGTTTTTGTTTTCTGTTTATTTGAGTATTTTATACTACAAGACTATAGGATTAGTTTGGTTACGAATCGGAAAAAAACTCACGGTAGTACAACAACTCTAAAGTGTGTTGTTATGCCTTTTATTGTAGAGACAGGACAGTGGATAGCGCCAGAAATTGGTGAGGCAGAGTGGGTAATGAAATGCTGAAAAAGGAGCCACAGGTCGAATTAAAACCCAGGCTGTACGCTTGGAGGGCTTCAGCCTCTGTACACGGGGCGCACAAACTAACCGCTAGACCACCAGCGCCCCATAAACCTGTTTTTAAAAGATTGCTTATGTCAAATGGATGCTAAGTAAGGGGGCTTAAAGTATAATTAGTGTAACTTTATAATCAGATGGGGGGTTTGTGGTGCTGCTTGATTGTGTTGTAATGTTTTTTTTCTGTGTCCCTAATGATAGATACTGTATGAATTTGACTTGACTGAATTGCATTCTTTTACAAACACCTAGGTATACAACACAACTCAACAGCACTACAAAGCAATGCCACAAAAATGACCCTAACGATGCATCAGCGTCTCTTTAAAGAGTTTCATCAGAAAAGGATTTTGTGGAAAGCACTCAGCCTGACAGAAAAAGAGCCGAACTTGTACAAAGTACTGTAGATAAACAACCGCTCCTCAGTTTCTCTCTTTTATCCTGGTTTGTGGACAGAAAAAGAAACTTTCTTCCCGCCTGTTTGCCACCCCCCTGCTCAGTCAATACATGTTACATCTGTAAGGTTTATTCTGTACATTTGTAGCCTTGAGGCTCTTATTTTACCTGGTGTCAAATGGATGATGTGGTAGCTGCTGGAGTCTGAGAAGCAGGGCTGCTGTGCACTGTTAAAGGATAAGTTTCCTGTTTTTTGGAAAGGGGCTGAGATGACCAGTAGTGTCGATCTGTTATTGCACCAACCTTACTCATCAGTCAGAAATCAAAGCTTTGACAGCTGCTAACATTAAAGGGCTGCTGCTGGCGTGTCCTGTGCCAAGAGGCGTCTTTCTGCTGAGCATATTAATATACTGTAGGTCACAAGGAGGCTCATCACTGATAATGAAGGGAAGGATAGATACTCGTGAGCCACACCAGGCACGCTTCCAGTCAATATTCATACTGGAACATACAGCCATCAAAGACAGAGCAGGCAGGAGTGGACCACTGGTATGACTGAAGTGGTGTGAGGCATTTCTTTTTAATCAAGCAAAAGTTTTCAGCTGAAGAATTTTATAAAAACAAGCCACATGCAGTAAAAAAGAGACAACATGAGAAATGTTATAGGAGCTTACATAGTTAGGTTTCTTCCTATACAAGCAGATTATTTGTTAAAAAACTAAACTGTTCTTATTGTTGCTCGACTGTTTGCGCGTTGCCTAAAGGCCTGCAAACATATTTCCGTTACTGGCTCATTTGGAGCTTCAGCTTCAAAATAGAAGAAGAAGAAAATCCAATAAAAGTAACCCGGATGTCACAGCTGCCAATTGCGTGCTGCTTTTCATCCTGATTCCACTCATCTGTGTTTAGGTGTGTTCACCATGCTTCTCTCCACCCTCTTTGGGATTTTGATTCAGGCAAGATGTCTGCTTATCTTCAGCTGAGCCTCTTTAGCATTCAAGTCGTGTCATTAAAATCTCAAGGAAGTCGGGTTAACGTTCAAGCTAACTGCTGTAACTCTCTTTGATCTCGCTGCTCTAATCGCACATTAATAGTCACATTAATTTGAATGTAATTTACACCATCTTGGTAAGATTAATCACATTTAATCAACTTTTGAGGGTGTTTTTGGTATTTTGATTTAAATCCATTTCAGAAGTAAAATTCCTAAATTGCATGTTTATTCGCATTGCATGTGTCATTTTGATTTGATTTTATTTAAAGAGTGCTATTTTCAGCTGTTACAAAGATCCTCTCTATCAGTGGTACTGGACATGTTGCTTATCAGACGGGATCAAGCAAAGACCGTTCATCCCTTTGAATTAAACAGCTACTGCTTCTTCAGAGCATCACCACCCGACTACTGCTGCTGCTTTTCAACATGCATCTCCTCTCAAATTTTAAATGAAGCCACACAACAAATCCCCAGTCAGAGAACAAATGTGCAACCTAACATGCATGTTTCATGATGTCAGTAACAAGACATTCTGAGTTGGCAGCATGTCTCCACTAATGTAGTTTAAGCCTAGCCCTGCATTTAGAGTATCTTAATTCTTATGCACAGACTGTGATTTAGCCTTTTTGTGTGTACTGAGACATGTTTATGAGCTAATAGGCCTTTGTTAGCAGTTCTCTATTTATTTAATACAATTGTAGTGTGAACAGAAGGAATAATAAACAGGCTGACTAAACATACGATTCTTCTTTGGGGCTGAGAAAACCCTGTGTAAGGACACAAAAGGGGGACGTTTCCACCGCGGAAAGTAAATTCTTTTGAAGTGGAACTAATCATCTGAGGGATGGTTCTCGTTGTCCTAACAACGCAGCTGAATTGGAATGAGCCTCCTTTTTTGTGGAAGATATGTTTTCTTTTTTTCATTCAGAACTGATGATGATAGTAGTTTCACGCCCTGTCCACCCACATTGTCCGTCCGAACCTCTTTGCAGATAAGTCTTTACTCGGAGACGCCGAACACACGGCGGGTGACTCTTGGTCTGTGACGTCAGCCTCTCTCCTCTGTCTTCCAGTCTTTACGCTTTTTAATGCCGTTAGAATGAAAAGGGAATCTCAGAGCAAATCCTCTCCAATAACAGTGCTTTCTGAGACTGTGAAAAGATCAAGACTTTTAAAGTACTCCTATATCATAATGTACCAGTCACACTTTACATAATGCTTGTCATACATGTATGGTATGGGTTGCTTTTTAACAAAAATAAAAGTTAAATGTGTACATGATGTTAAATTTAATCTTTGGGACTTTGTTTTTCTTACAACAGTTTAGAAATGTGTCAGGATAAATTCTGATAGAGTGTCTTTAAGTCTCACGTTTGTTTCTTAAAAAAAAAAAAAAAACTAAACAAAGCTACTGTCTCTACTGTTAAAGGGATGCTGCCATTTGTACACAGTTCCTTGTGGAAAAAAAACACTAAGCCTATCTCTCTCTAAAATGAATGACTCAACTCTTACTTTTGAAGATCTACAAAATTGTGTTTATTATCAAAAAGATCAAAACATTTAGCACGGTTACTGTGTAAGGAATTTTTTTTTTTTTTCTCTTTTCTTCAAATGAACTTCAAATAAGTACCACCAAAAACTGTAAAGACCTGTTGATGTTTTTGTATATTGAATGTGAAAACAACGTCTTGTTCAGTTAGATAACTTAGACAGGTTTAATTCCCTACATCCTTATGTCTAGCTCTAAAAGGTTGCAGCAAAGTGAATGCAGGAGCCTGCCTTCAATGTTCTCCTCACTAAAGATAGTAAATCCCATTTACAATCTTAGTAAGCAATTATGGGCTGGAATGATGAGTCCTCTGATTGACTGTGTCGCCTCCTTTGTCTCAAGCTGTTAGGTCCAGCTCCTGCCCGATGTGTCTCCTCTGTGTACGCCCTCGGGGGAATGTAGAAAGGTAACGTTGGCCGTCTGACCTCAGGCCGAGAGAATTCCAATCTCTCAGCGTTACTAAATCTTTATCTTCACACGGGCTGTATAGCTTCGCCTCTCTGGAGTTATAAACTGTCGGCCTTTCTGCTAGTCCCATAGTCATCCAACCGTTTTATTGTCTCAGTGGGGGTACAGAGTTCAGGCAGCAGTCATCCCCAAAACAGAGGTGAACTGTTTAGGGAAGCGTCTACAGGGCTACTGTGCTAACTTATCATTCAGACCTGTCAAGGCTTTGAAGAAGAACACACACACACACAACAAACTCATAGTTTTAAGTGGTGCACAGATATCTTTCAGAAAAATAAACTAAAGCTTTATGTGTATTTTACTGTTGTCATGTTATGTCAATTTGTTGGAATTTATAAAACAACCCTGCAAACTGTCCATTGAAATCAAAACATTAGCGGATGAAATATCAAAAAAGTCTAAATTTCCTTAGTTAGCATTAATGATCATCAGATGAGGCATCAACTTTAAACCGATCCTTTCAAGGCTTTTCTATTTCCATTTCCATGCTTGTTATGTATGCAACTTCTGATGGCTACAAAAGTCTTTATTATTCATCAATTCTTTCAGAGATGATTTATTAATTGCGTTATAGCTCTTTGCAGAAAAAGGAAACAACGAACAATAGTTTTCAGATAAATATTGTATCGTAAAATAGTAAAAAAAAATCAAAATAGTTTAATCAAACAAGTTTCTGAGCCCTACTGAGTAGCAGCCTGCCGGCAGTTAAGTCACGAGTGCAGACGGAGATTTGGCAAACAAAGTGGACCAGATATGAGTCTGTGTTGATAGTGAATTACACCACTGAGGGGAAGGTGGCCACCAAATGAAACAAAGTCATTCTCAATCAAAAACTAATTCAAGTTATTTTCAGTGATAAATCAGCTTCAGTTAAAGCAACTGCTTTTCATGCACACCAGTCAAAGTTTGGATCAAGTTGTGCATGGCCGATGTCCAAAGATATATCTGTATCGGCTTCTGTGCTTTCTTAAACACACAAATACGATAACTTTTTGTAGGATCGAGAATGCGATTAAGAATATCAAACTATCCAGCAGAGCCCTCTTGGACTCCATCGTTTACAATACTTTACGCACTGTCTGTGAGATGTAACGTAGCATCACATCTTGTTAAACGGACAGAGGTTTCACCAGACATTATTGACTTGTAAAACATTGTTTATTATTGTTTAATCCAGTATTTGTTCAAGAAAGCAGCCTCCTCAGTACCTTTGCATTATCATATTGGTGCAAAATCAGTTCTTAAACCAAAGACTTATTCTCACCTTATCTATAAAGTTCACTGTATCAATCACCATATTGGTAATTATTCCTCTAAAATCCATATCCAAATCTGTCTTAAAAAAAAAAAAAAAAACATGTTGGTATAGCTAGAATAAACACTTTTCATGCAGGATTTGGGAGCAAGGAGTATGATGGATATCTGGTTGCTGTGAAGGGAGAGGACAAACCCTCCTCCTCAGCTGTGGACAAAGATATTTAGATGTTGAATCTGTTTTGTCATGTCACTGTCTGCCTTCTGAACACTGCCTGCTCTCTGCTCTAGCACACATATTGAATTAAGCAGGTTATGGCAGGACACAGCAACTAAGCTGGCACACTTGAATGTAGGCCATTTTTTACTTCTTTCTGAAGAAATACAACCCATCGGAGGATACAAGCTCAAAGAACCTAATTTCCTCTTTACATCTAGAAATTGCCTCTTTAAGAGCTCATTGGAAAGAAACCGTAGCCTACGCCCAACTTGGATGAAGAGGCTGATGTCCTAGAAATGCAAAGTGGCTAGCAATAGCAATGTCCAGGAATCCGTTTCCTTAACAGAGCGATTGATCATGTTGTGTTGTATTATCCTTGCATCTTCCAAGTATCCCTTGGCTTGCTTTGTCATTTTTACATGCCATGCGGTAGCTGGTTGCCATTGTCATCATGGCAGACTGGGAGCCCGGGAGAGGACGCCAGTGCTGTGCCAGTTGGCTCAAGTAGTGAAAACACAAGGCAGACACAGCACGATTCTAATCTTCATCGTTCCAGACACGAAGGTCACTTCTGTGGCGATTGCAGTTTTTACGTGTCCCATTAGTCACAAGACAGAATCAATATAACTAACAAACATATCTTTAAATCAATTGGCATCCGACCACAACTCTACCTGCTTTTTAATTTGTTTATTTAGACGAGTAAAATTCAAGATTTAGCCCTATAGACTATTAAAATCTGGATTTTCCTCTCAAATTAAGTGGGAAAGATTGAGGTCAAGTTATCCATGCATGTTGTGTTCAGTGTTATGTAACACTTGGACAGCAAGAGCCACTCCATTGACCAAGTAACCAGGAATTTAACAAGTCCATTATATGTATACATACGGTGAGGAATGAGTTCATTTAGTTGCATATGAAACTTGTATTTGTCTTGCATTTCCCTTGTATTTATTTATACTTGTATTATAATACAATAACAGTTTGTAGAGATAGTTGGAATGTGGGTTAATGAGAGTCTTGCCATGATTTTTCAATTAATGAGTAAAAACTATTCCCCTTTCAGTTAAAAACCAAACATATGCTGAGTTCTTTTTTACTGCGCCACATTTACTGTAGCGTACAACAAATAAAACAGTGTGCATCCTCCCTTATTGTATAGCTTTATCAGTTTTCCTGCTGCTCTCCAGCCTGTGCACCTATCCTCCTGGTGGTGCTTTGCACGGTAGACAATAGTCCTGCAAATATCAGGGGCCAAGTCATTATCTGCTGCTCAGCAGGTGTAGACATTATTGGAGTGTTGAACTAATGATATGTAATGAGCTCTCTGTGACACATGTCTAGCCACCCTTACTATCATGGGGCCCATTAATACATAGCAGCATTGTAATTAGCTTCGTTGGTGAAGCCAAAGCTGGGCATATAAATATATCAAACTATATTTAAGTTGTTTACATGCTGTGTGTTAGTGCACTGGGCCAAAACTGTATTAATCCTGCTTTTACAGCTATTTGGTGGTTGTGGTTTGTGCATCAACATGGCAATGCTTAAGCACTGATATTATACACAGTGTTCAATCTACTGACAAGTGCCTTTTTGAAAAGTGTGCATGTGTAATTTCCTGTACCAACTTTTCTTTTTTAAACAAACACCAATGAAATGATGCCATGACTAACAGAGGGATGAGTCAGTTTTTGTACTCTGTAAATGGAAAGCCCGGGACACAAATACATGGCTGTCTTAAAAATTTATATTGGAAATGGTTTTGATGTTGTACCCCACTGCAAACACTTTCAGCCTTCTGCAGGTCTCCTAGCAACTGCAAACAAAGGCAGGACCCATCTCAAGTTTCCCGTGGAGCGGCCAGTCCGGCGTGCCTTTGATCTTGACTGGGAAAATAGCTGAGTGGGCACTACTCGCATTTGTCTTTCATTTACTCCAGCCCCCTCCCTCCCAAAATGTTCCCCGAAACAGCCAAATCTTCATCTGTCCCCAGCAACCAACACCCCTCCTGGATAATCAACCATAGCAAGGGAAGTCATTGAAGCACTACAAAGTTTGGTTGAAATTGGGCGTTTATTCTTTTCTTTTTTTTTCCATTTACAGCAGAGTTGCTACCTTTGGTAGGCTGTCATTTGTGGGGGTTTTTTATCTGCTGGAAAGAGATTCTGTGAACTAAAATGGTGTTTTTATCCTTTGTTTCCTTTGTGTCATGTCGTCTTAGTGCAGCATTTATCAACCTCTGTCCTAGGACTTTGAAATAAAAGCCTTAATAAAACACAAATTGCCTTTATCCCTGTCGTGTTGGATGTTTTCAACTTTATAAACTCCAACTAAACAGAAAAAAAAACATTTTAATTGATAAAAGTCCTAGTGCCCATAGAAAAGTGGGCACACAGTTGTGATTATACAGTTTCTAAAAGTCATGTTTGCCACAGAGTGCTCTTATTTTGAAATGTGCATTTAAAAACTAGGCTGCACAGGAAAAGGGATAATTTGATCTGGTCCCCCGTGTTTAGAGAAGCTTTCGAAGTAAGTCCCAGGGATGAAAATGTAAATAACTCCCTCACTCTATTCACCACCCAGGATTGATGGGGCAATGTATCTCAGGGCTATTGAATGTTATCTTACTCCAGTGCTCTGCTCTGCTTCCATCCAAAACAGCTCAGAGAGCTCAGGAGCTTTAACAAATTGAAGTGTTACACTCTGTTTTGGTGTAATTTACTGTAATTGATGTTTCTATCCAGTGACGAGGCCTTCTAAAGCAATTGCTTGTGTTTGTAGGTAGACATGCAGCCCAGTGGGGTGTATTGACTCAGTCTGTTGACTAATACTCCTCTATTGGCATGTTTTAATGCTCTCCCATTGTTTGACTAACAGACCCCTCTGAAAGTTAAAAGCACACCTGGCACACTGCGTAAGATGGGGATCAGAGCGGGGCTTGATACAGTTTCCTCATTGTCGCAATGAAGTCGAAATAAACAAGTTTTCTTTCCGTGTATACGGGTCAGCATGCATTGCTCTACAATGATCTGTATTTAAAGAGCATCTTACTTTGAAAATCCTTTACCTTTAATCCAAGCATGGATTACAGTTCTTACAAGAAGAATATAATGTTAAAAGTTGCATCCTCTGTAAAACTGAACATGATGACTTTGACATACAATAACAAATAGTGCAAAACAGCAATGTGTGTCACCATTCCTTTATTAATGAGCCAATATTTATAAAGGATGAAACACTCTAGTCTCAGAAGTTGATTCAATATTCACAGTGGAAGAAGATTTCACAGGCTTTATTGAAGGTAAAAGATGAAATACACCAAAGTCAAAATATTCTACTTTATAAGTCCAGAAGTATTTTCAGCAAATTATGCTCAAAGTATTGAAAATAAAAGTACTCGTTATGCAGAAAAAATGACGTGTGTTATGATCGTTCCATATATGCAACATGTTAGAGTCATTTTAATTTAAATTTAAATTTTTACTTTGCCATCTTATTTGTAGTTTTTTTTCACAAGACAATAAATAACATCTAATTAATATCTAACTATAGCTTCAAAAACAATGTTCTGACACAAAGTGTTTGATTTCCCATTGAAATATGGAAGTTAAAGTATAAAGTAGTTTTAAATAAAACTTCAATATTATAGATAAATAAAGGTACCTGTAAATGATATATATTTTTTACCTTGCCCAATTCTTCATTCATTATCATATGTTTGATTTCTATGATATAATATATTGTAAACAATTGGGCAGCTGCCATCAGAAAGAGAAAACAAGGTGTCTCAAGTTTCATACATTAAATTCAGTAGCAAAAAGGGTCCAGTTGAAAGAAATTTTCTTCAAAATACAAGAAATCTTAAGAAATAAGCACACAACCTTCTATGTGGTGAAATATAAAAGCTGAGAGGGCATCAAGCTCATGGAAAAGACAAAATAAAAAGCACTTTAGAGAGAGATTATTTTTGTATAACCATTGTTTTAGAGGATTTGGAGGAAACTTTCACACTCAGTGTAATTTAATATATATTTTTAAAATTGCATACACTATATATATATATAAAGTATCGTCTGAGTTATTTTGGCTTTGTTGCTCATATCTGTACACTAGCTAAAGACACTTTTCACAACATGTCAGCAGCAATTTAGCAACTACACCTTATTTCTGTACAAGCACACATAAAGACACAGACGGCAATTAATCAAAACACTGCAAAACATTTTCAGTGACAGTGTTTTGCCAACTCTAGTTTGCAGGAGTGCTATTTGTGTACATTTCAGCACCCTTTAAAGAGAAGAAAACCCATGTTTCATCTGTTATACTGATGCTTGTTTGTGACGAACACTCGTCCTACTAGCTGGAGCCTATTTTGGTTTTGTCAAAGCAAAGCTGCAGAAGAGCAGGGTTTTCTTTTCTTTTTTTTTCTCTATATTTCTCCATGATCCGTTTAAGGAAGTGACTACGCTTTGGGTTGTTACATGTGAAAGACCTGTGAAGAAACGGTCCCACCTCTGCCTTCATCTGTCTGGATCCTCCTCTGCCTGGATCCTCCTCTGCATACACTTTACACACTGGCAAGTGTTACATTCATTACCTCACAGTATTCAAGGCTATATAGTGGCATTGCTCAGCACAAGACCTGAAGCAGAAAAGGCACATAGTTATGAGCATGACACAAGATGATAAACAAAATGTTGTGATCTACGACAAAGACAGAGAGAAATGCTCAAGCAGACTTATGACCTTGAAGGGCAGAAAAAGGTTCCCTGTACCTCTCACCATCTTTTAAACTAAAAGGGTGAGAAAAAAGAAACATTTGAAGCTAATACTTTCCACCCCAGTAACCCATTTATTTATAGGCCTAGCACGTTTCTGATTCAGAATCCTGTGCAAAAAAAAAAGACAGTTATAGCATCAACTATCATCACATTACCCCAGTCACAAAAAATAAAGCATGCTTATCAAACCCCACACAGTGCTATACCCCTCTCATAGCTGCATGTGCCATCTGAGTCTGACAACAATGTTTAGGTGGAGTGAGTATTAATATTCTCCTGAGCCCTTAGCGTGCACATTGACTGTCACCTCAAATCATCCGTTTATATACACACCAAATATAGGCGCCCTAAAAGGTACTTTATACTGGAACCTTTTCAATAATTACTGTCATAGCCATGTTTTAGTTATTCTATCATAAAGTATCATTTTAAAAATTGCCAATAACGTCAAAACACCAATCTGACCATTTTTGATTTTTTTTTTTAAGGCAGAATTAACTTACAGTTGGCTCCCATTCAAGTCCAATTTTTTGTACTGAGTATTTTTTGTATTGAGTATGATGTTTATGTTGCCTAAGCTTAGAATGGCTATATTTGATGTATTGTAATCTAGTAAAAACATGACTTTAATACATGGTAATTCTTACAGTCTTATGTATTACATGGTAAATAATGACTCTTTGAAAGTGCATTTTTGTAACATTTTGCACAGTTGAACTGCGGCATAATATGATCTGTACAATAATTTAGGTCAACACATTAGAGTGCACATGTTGCATTACGTAGCCCACTGTACATGGTAGAGTCATTTGCACATTTATTTCATCATGTAATTCTGAGTATAAGCTTTTACGTTCTCTCATTAGATCTTTATAGTTAATTTTTCAGCCATCATCAGCAGCACTGAGGGAAATGCTGCACAGCGCCATTCCCAGCAGTGTGTACACAGAATGTTTTAACACAGACAAGGTTCATCTCATAATACCACTTTACACATCTGTACTTTGTCATTGTGAATCATACCATCTCCAGATCTCGCTTCTGCTACTCTTAAAGAATGACATATACTTTCATGTTCAATTATAAGGCAATTCCAGTAGCGTAGCCAAAACAGCAGTCTCTGCATGAGAACACAGTATTAATTATTTCATAACCATATTTTTTATTTGCCTCCAGTGCTGTGTAGCAATGCAATGACATGTGGTTTCATACAACCAGATTTTGAGATATTCATATCCAAAACATCTGCCTCCACAAACAATAGAATTGAATGAAATTTGATTTACATTTTAATAAATCAAAAGCTCAGTCTTTTTTTCTAAAACAATGTCCTCCATTGTAATCCAAAGACCGCACCATGAAAGGCTTTATGATGACCTGCTTTACATGAAGGACATTTTCTGTTTAGGGGTGAGGCTCTATTGCTAGCTGTTTCTAAAGACAAGGGACAGAGTCTGGCTTTATTGCATTTTTGTTGAACTTACCCTTTAACTCAAAAGTCACTTGCTGCTAAAGGAGAATCTCTATTTATATATACATGTATGATTACCTTCTCACAGGTAGATAAAATCATTAGGCATGGTAGTCCTGCCTAAGGGACTATTGTTGTAGTGCTGAGAGCTTTCTTAATGTGTCTGCTTACAGATTATTTGCTCTCTATCACAAAACTGCCTGGCTGAAAAAGTGCAGTTTAGTTTTCTTCCAGGAAAAGAGGATATGTCTGTGTGGAGGTGTATAAAAAAGTTTACTCATTTAACTGATGCAAACCCACCTACACATTTATAATACATCACAAAATGAAAGTACTCCACTGTAGTGGCACTTATAGTTGTGTTGTGCATCAAGTTTTGAACCTTAAAATTGGTGAATTATTCTACTTATCCTTTTAAGCACACACACAAGTATGCTTCATTCCAGTTGGATATTTGAATGTAAAAATCTAGAGAATGAGGCTCATAATATAGTAATAGTATATATTTACTGAAACTGGTGTCAATCAGCATTTTTTAAATATGTATTTAACATATGATCTGTTGGCTGTTGCTCTTTCCAAACTGAATATGTTAACACCAGCTCTCAGGGGGTTTGGTGTGCTGTTTATTGATGCAGTTTCCCGCATGTAGGCTTTTACACCTACACAGAAACAGGAGATTTTCTATATATTTCACACATCACTTACACTGCAGTAAATGTAACATCTAAATATATATATATATATGTTTATATTCATTCATTTTTACTTCTAGAGCATTGTCTTTGAGTTCCTCATCCATTTCGAAACAAAGTTTTCCATCGACTCTCTGAGTACATAAAGTATGAGTGAAGCCCTCATGGCTATTTAGAGTGATGCAAAGACATGTTGCACCATCTCAATCTGTGTCAGCCTATATGCTATGTACACTTGGAAGAAGCCAGTGTCTGTTTGTGCCATATAGAATTATCACCTCTTAAGTATATGACATTTCTAGAGAGAAAAAAACAATCATGGCACAGACGGAGAGGGGGTGGGGTGGCATTTGTCAGTGCTCTCATTGGGGTTCAAAAGTAGAATGTAAAAATGTCTGTCTTTGTCTACTCCAACACATTTTATTTTTGTAACTGAGAAATCTGTTCAGGGACCCCAACATTTTACCAACTGTCAGGGTGTCATTTGTCGAGGGGGAAAAAAACAGGATTCCCACCCCCAGTCCGTCTGTATGTTGTGAGGTTATAAGTGTTTCAAACTTGCAAGGTGGGGGTGTGTAAGGGACACACACGAGGACATGGCGACCTGTTACCTCAAACACACACACACACACACACACACACACACACACACACACTTCATGGTCATTTTGCCCTGAGGAGATCATTTATGTTGATCTTCTTACTTCCTCTTTGACACCATGGTGCTCTGGAGCCTCATCCTCCTCTGAATGATGACTTTTACAGAGCCAAAGCTGTTGGACACACGATTATTGTCCCTCATGATTGAGATGTTAACCTTCAGGGCAGACTCTTTAGCGTCTCATTTTTCTCCCCTTTTCCCTCTCTTCTTCTTCTCCTCCTCCTCCTCCTCCTCCATCTTCTTCTTTTCCTTTCCCCCTGTTTTCTCTGCCAGCAGCCTGCACAGCCGAGGCCGTGGAGCCATTAGTGAGTCCCTCCTCTGATAATGAAGCCACAGAGGTGGTCTGAGCCAGTGTGGCACAGGAGCTCCAGCACAGGAGGAAGGTAGATTAGTATAATTACCTGGCCACAGGGGAATGATGAGGAAGATGTCTCACTTCCCGCAGGCCTTCACCGAAGAAGGACGGAGTGCTGAATAATCAGGTGCCACACTGGAAAGAAAAGAAGTGAAAATTAGTTCCAATCATTGCTAATGATCAAAATGTGAAACGATGCATTTTTAATTGTGTGTGACAGTGATTGCTCATTTCATGTTTTCCCAGATGACATCCATGTCCCGCACATGTATGCATTTGCTGTTTGTAGCTGTAGTTTAAGTCTCGCACACATACAGTACATAAATCGCAGATATTCACACTCAGTGAGACTTTGAAGAGTCTATGAGGTCAGGTTTTAAATTATGGTCTGCTCCCACACCAGGCTTTCTCTCCCCACTCCTGTAAATCCATTTTCCACACAATGCATTTCAAATCAAGGCAGCGTCACCATAACATGCCTTAGGAAACATTAAGCCATAGTGCATCACTTTCATGTATGATAGCATAGCCCCTGTATGCTTTGATGTGCTCACTTTTTTTTAATGCTTTATTAATAATAACACACAGGCTCCCTCTCACACCAAACATCAGCTTCTGGTGCTCCTCTTTCTCTCCTCCTGAACTACATCCCTCACTCCTTGCCTTTGCCTCAGCTCCTTCATCCCTCCCCCGGCCCCTGAGCCATGTCTCAGGATTGGCCTGTTTGTGTTTGGGATGGGGAGGGGGAGGATTAGAGGGAATGACATGGGGGCCTCTGAGATGAAGAGAGCGACAAAGACCTATCAGAGGGCAGAGAGCGAGGGGCGCTGCGTCATCATTGGCTGACGTGGAAATCAGACACGTCTTCATTTCTTCCAGCCATACATTCTGAGTGCCCAGCTTTCATTTCCATGCCCGAGGAGGGAAGCAGAGTGAGGAAGAAGAGAGGGAGGGGGTCAGGATTACAGTTTCTGTTTGTGCATTTAAGTGAATTTGCATGTGTGTGTTTGCTTGCATGATGTGTACAGCAAACATCCTACAAATACAGAGGGAAGAGCGCAAAGACACTGATAGCACTCACCTCCTCCAAATCTGGACAAAATACAAAATCCTGGAGCACCCTGAAAACTCATTGTGCCATTCCAGCTAAACACAGTCCCTGTGCCTGATTCACAGACACACAGGACCTACTTATGATACGGATTTCTCACTGATTTCTGTCATTATTTCAGCTTCATCCCTGAATACCTTGTTACAGGCACCCCAAAGCTCACAATGGCTGTTCAGTATTTTCTGCTTTTTTTTTTTCCTTTTCAATAATTTCAAAGCAATGTTGGCGATTTAGCATTTCGCAGCTCCCCACGATCACATCTGCTGATTTAATTTTCTGCTTTTGTGTGCCGTTTGTGTTCCTTTTTGATGTTTCTTTCCTCTAACTGTTAAATAACATCACTGAATCTTGTTTTGTGTTTTTGCATTATATTTCTCAGCCCACAACTTCTGCAGAAGTCTCTCAAGTCGTTTAACGCAATCTGTGGCTGTATTGTGTAAAAGCTGCATGTAATTAGTAACACATGCCATAATTGCTTGTATATGTTCTCATACACATTATGCAATGTTGTCTACACAGATTTGGCGGAATTCTGCAAAGTTCTCATGTGATGAATGTGCCCGTCCATCTTGCCGTTGCAACAGACTGTTGTCAGTGTGCGCCTGCTTGTTAGGATGCAGCCAGTTGACTCTGGCTGTTTGAGCCATGATGGAGCAGTGGTGCCGGGCCCCAGTTGACTTTTCTCTCCTCCTCTGCCCATTATAGATCTGCGTGGTCTGCAGGTCCTCTGGGGGCACCTGGCTCCCCTCCCTGCAACCTAAGACCGGATCGATCGCAGAGGCCGTCAGGCGTCAGCTTCAAAGACCTCCTGCCCACTTCCTGCCACCTGGTGCTTTTTTTTTTTTTTTTCGGACAGAGGGTACATTTCCGTTCCACTCCCTCCGCTCTCAGATGCCCTTCTGGGAACAGGTTAAGGACATGGAGCCGGTACAGCTCCTCCCTGTGATCTACCTTCTGCCTTCTCCCTAGTCGTCCACACAGGGAGAAAGGGTGAGAGATCAGATCCGTCCAAACAACACACAACCTCACATTTGATGTAAGATCCTGCTTTTGATTCAGTCATTGCCTAAAGGTGCATATTACTCAACATGGAGACGTTTGGGTTATTTCATTTTTTTTTTGGCGAGGTTACTGACAGGTATCAGGTGGATTGGTTGATTCATAAAAAAAAATGTGCAAATAACCCCAACATATAGCATCACTTTTCTAAATGTAACAAGCTATTACTTGTATGGACTTTTGTATCATAGTTCTTAAAAATGTATAAAGTTAAGTGACCTTTTTGGCTTTTTATTAAAAACTGATCAACAAAACTGCTATGGTATGAAAATCTTTCTCTCTCTTTCTTTCCCGTTGGTCAAGTAACAAATGGCAGGGCTATCGAACACACATTTTATCTCCATGAGGGCTGTCGGACAATCAGCTCCAAGAATACATGTTAATCAATCGAGGATTTTTTGAATCCGTCTATTAAGCCCAGCCATTTTTCCCCCCTCCAATACATTAGCAGATCTCAGTATGTCCGCTCCTCTTGTGAACAGGGATGAGAAGGAGCTGGAGGGAGAGGAAATAAAGGTCTGACGGGTTTGGCAAAGAGAGGATGGAGGCTGAGACAGATGGCATGAAGTCTGCAGCACTCTGGCGTGGCTCGCCTGGTGCTAAAATCCTCCTCTCTCACATTCCAACAAATCCTACCAGGAGGCTGGGGAGTCTGTCACACCACTCCAAGGTTCCACACGGCTCACTTCAACCACCCCCCCCCACCCCCCCAACCCCCCACATCTCCTCCTCATCCTCTGTCGCCCCGGCCCAGACAGAGCCCCTGACCACTCTGCGCCCAACCCTGCTATATTTCATCCTCACATATGTGTACATCCACATTAGCATGTATGGAGGTGGGTTATTTGGACCTTTACATGCCTGGAGAGATAAGAAGCAACAGGGGGAGGATGTGAAGAAACGCCTGCTCTCATAGGAAAAGCAGCCAGGGGGGCTTAATTGAGAGAGGTGGCCTTTACTGTGACTCCAGTGTAGAAAATCTTATTCAGTAAACACTGCACCAAATCATCAGGGAAAGACTGTACAATCCATTTATATCAGAGGAAGAGGACATAAGAGGCTTTTTGATTAGTTTCACCACAGCCCGCATCAGTGCGCAGAAACACTGAAGCCCAATCTCAATCCACACACATGCACACACACACACACACATTTCTCAGACTCATTTTTCACGGCTCCCTGCAGGCCTCACAATCCAAAGTGGACAGTAAGTGTAACTGTGATTACACACATAGCACAAGACCCAACAACTGGATCATGGGCCTCCCATGACATCTCCATCTCCAAATGCCGTACTTTCAGATATCCTTTGAATTTCTGATGCGTCTTTTTTTTTTTTTATCATCTGAAAACTGGTTTGTGTAATAAGAACAATCTAATTTATTTTACACTCTGCTCTCTCCCCACGTCTCTTTTCGCGCTGTCTCTCTGCCTGCCTTCTGTTTGTTCTAATGAATGACTGCTGAGATGAGGTGCTGCTGTGCGGGGGTCACAAGGGGCTTCAGAATCACATTACTGTTAATGATAATAAAAAGAACAATCTGTGCTAAGCCTCTCGGATGTCTTCCTCTCTTCTCTCTCCATATGGAATGACTGTTTTATCCGCCATTGTTTTTTGTGTTTGAATCGCATGCAATGCAATTGAAATGCACAATAAATACTGTTTTGTGTCATTATGCAAGTATTGTCTTCTGACTAAAGGCTGCTCTGATAAAAGGTATACAGTGGTGCACCATCTGGGTTACAAGCAGCAAGCACAACATCAGGCACATCTTAGGAACATGGTGCTGCCAGAGGAAATATATTCCCCAAGGTAAGGTTTTTAAGTGAACAACAAATGCCAAGAACAAAAAACTGCAAACACAAGTTCTTACGTCTGATGTGGGTTGAGTGGGAGTCGGGCTATATTGACCAACTTAGGTTACAGGAGTTTCCAACTTTTGGTCAAACTAACTAAAGCAATTAAGTACAATATATATTTAAAAATAAAGCATGAGTTTGATGAAAGGCTGTTTTCATCAAGCTTGTGACAACTCTGAACAAGGTTTCAATAGCTGGATCCGGTTGTTTACTTGCATCTGTCATTCATTCTTTTATTCAGCCTCTCTTTAATCTCACAAATCATAGAAGGCATGTCCTCACTTTCAATGACATTGAGAGTCAGAACCAAAAACAAAAACAAACAAACCAGCAGAGTATGTAATTATGTTTCTAAATTGACCCATGGCAATAGTAGTATTGAGTTTTTAGAGTTAGTTGTAACCTGTTCCAGGGATCCGCAGCACAATAGATAAAGGATGTTTTCCCAATTTGAATGTTTACTCAACGATTTGCCAGTCGCTTGAGTGAGTTTGTTAACAAGTATTAGTCCAGTTTGGTAAAGAAGTGATGCATGGTGGTAGATCTCTGGTGAGAGCTTAATGAATAAATAGTTGCCAGTGTCTGTCATGTCTCACTGTTAATGTCTCCAACCAACTTTATGATACAGGATGCAATGATGAGTAGACAAGCGGTCACTAGGGATAAATCTGAGGGCAGACTGATAAACTGAGTCAAATGATTTCAGGATGGAGGTGGGGGTATGGAGGAAGATGGCTTCAATAATGTGCTAACTACAGAGCATAGGGAAATTTAGTTTGTGTACAATTTTTTTTGCTTAATTTTATGGTTTGAGGATTAATGTGAAATTTAAATGTAAATTGTTGATCCAGCCAGACACCAAGATATTGGTGCTGAACGACCCTTCCTATATTACGACCCTCTAGAGTTATAATATGTGAACTATTGTTTGTGTTGTCTCTGGCTCTAGAGAAGAGCATACAGTATATTTAGTCACAGATCATCATTGACTTTCCCTCCCGCCTCTACAGAGATGGAGTTGCTGGCTGTCCTTCCTACATGGCAGGGCAGCGTGGCGTCCCCAGGCTCGTTGGCACTGCAGCTGTCACCCGTAGAATAGGAGAGCGGCGGGGTCGATGGATCCGCGACGTGGCTTCTGGCAGCATCCCTCCCTTCTTCCTGGCTGCGGTGAAAGGGCAGAGATGGGGAGCCAGGTCTCTCGGTGCATTGATCCAGGGCCAGCCCTCCATTAGCCACTGTCAGAGCTAAAGGTCAGCTAAGGCCAACCGATGGGTCCTGCGTGCTCATCCTATGGAGTGAGTCTGCCTCACACCCAGGGAGTGAGTCCTTGTCACTTTGGTCTGTGCTGCCCTCTGCTCATGACCATAACCATTCCTCTCAGAATAGAAGGCCCCTCCCTGCTAGGTTGATGAGCACTCAAATATCCCTGTTTTTTTGTTTGTTTGATGTTAGCTACATTATGTTGCTTTAAGAGATATTACTAGAACCATCCTTTTGATTTCCCCCAGACGAAATTGCTTAATAAATAGGCAGGCCGCGATTTGCACTGGTGATCACAAAGAAACACAATTGCATCAATTTGTGCGCCCAGAGAAGGTGCACCACATTGTGCTCATCACTGAGTGGCAACCACAGCCTGGTGTGGTTTACATTAATGCAGCCTGGCTGTGAAAAGGGGATAATTGTGGTGCTAAATGCTGTAGAGGCTGACAGGATCCATTTCTTGACTTGTCAAGGGCAGCAATGATGGAGAGGGTTGTACCCAGGTCTGCACACACAGGGGCAGATGAGCTTATTTGCACCAACACTTGTGCACACACAAGCACACACACATAAAAATCAGTCACACTCTACGCAGGGATGATTGTCTCCTGCCTCTGTCAGGTTGTGCTTTTTTTCTCCAGCCATGGAGACCTCATCCTGGGAAATTGAGCAATTTCTGATTGAAAACAGTGCTGGTAATTAGAGCACTCACTATTTGTAACCACTTGGCATTACATTAGTATGCAAAGCTGGCAGCCAGCTTATCTTGGGGAAAACGTTTGTTTCCTTAATTGCCCTCTTAGGACAAAAGTGAAGGGGGTGGGTGGGGAGGGAGGAGAGTAAAATGTTAACGTGCTGCTGTTGCAAGAATGGAGACTGGTGTGTTGAGGGGATGTGACTCCCTGAACACAGGGGTTAAACTCCACTAATAGGCTGCATACAACACACATGGGCACACACACACACACACACACACACACACAGGCACATAGTAACAGTGGAGCACTCACACACCCACATATGGGCACACACAAGCGTTGGCACACATGGAGGCACAGACAAAAAGACAACTATGACGAGCGCACACATTCCTGGACACACACACACAATTAGGCACAATTAACTCCACAGACAGTGAATACTGTAAAATTAGACATGTAAAAATATCTATCAGCAGACTAATTAATTAAAAGAACCTGTCTGTAAATCTAAAAAGTCAAGATACTGAAACAGTCCATGAGCTTTCTTCAGTGTGTGTCCTGGAATCCTCTGGTTCAAAAGTTACGCATCATCCCCTGTCGTCACTTGAATCCAAAGTTTCTCTTGAGTTTCATGTATAAAAATTGGTAACTCTGGAAGTTGCTCCTTCTTTGTAGCCTGTGGAACTATTGATGGATATGTCTTACCGTCACTTTTGGATGATTGGTCTATCCTGATTCTGCCTCATGTTGCTGCTGGTCATATTCTTCTGGACGTCTTTAAAGGACCCTGATGGGAATACAAATATTTCCACTTTAAAATGTTACTTATTCTGCAGAAACAGGCTTCCAACATTAATTATTAAGGTTTTCTTTTTCTTTTTGCATCAGTGACTCATGAGGTGTTTGAAGTAGTTTCTGATATTCTATGATTTCCCCAGATTGTTGGACAGGAGTGTATATATCTCAGAGGACCAGACAATCAGACATCGTGCCTCTCACTAAACAAAGAGGAAGTGTTGTATAATTAAAACCGTGTACCACATGTAAAGACAGGGGGGAGAATTACTGTTTATAACCATCTGTGCACATTTTAAGTAGGCTAAGTAAAGTGCTTGATAACAACAATAGAGAGTTTCCTGGATACAGATATTTTGTTATTTTTTCTTAATTAAGTAAACACAGTTTTTTTTGTTCAGTTGCTCCACTCTGAAGAAAACTTTGCATGAGGAGTTTTTTCAGACAGAATAAATACTCAGACCAGCCATAAGGAATGTGGCTTGTATGTGTCTGCTGAAGCTGATTAGACCTTCACTTTGTTCAAACCTTAATGCTGTGACAATGCTCCTGATATGCGTTTCATTTCTTTTTTGATAAAAGAAAAAATGAGTTTAATAAAATTAAAGAAACAGTGACAAAATGTTCTCCCCTTTGAAAAGATATCGTCTTCTGAACTCCTTTTTAAAAGTCTGATCAAAGTCAGTCAGCGCGCGCTTCTCGTCGATGAGACCTAGGCTATTTATATAACGACGATATGAGTGAGACGAAGTCAACTGTATTAAATAATGATGTCTTTAATATATGGTCAAGAACGAATAGTGGACAATTATTTAGCATGAGAAAGTTTTTTCTTTTTCTAAATCGACTTATGACATTTGAAATTTGGTTGAAGCTTTGATGCTTTGAGCTTCATCCGTTTGTTTTGGCTGTGTCAGTTTTAATGAGCTAAAACAAAAAGCATAAATAGGCTAAACAAGAACAAAATCTAGCGGATTTCTTTTTTAAATTAAAATTAAGCGTCTGGCTGCATGTTAATAGCCTTTGTGTATTCTATATAGCATACGCATAACGTCAGTCGGGATAATAGAAACCGATCGGTTTGAATAAAATTCAACAGATTTTGATCTATTTTTATTAATCAACAAACAAACAGCTTCAAGGAGTCAAACGACTTCCAACAAATGGAAACGTTTTCTATTTGTTCTTTTCAGCGGAAGTAAAGGCTAAATGCATCAGCAGCGTGGGAGCTACAGGTGGATGAATAATGGAAAAAAACACACACACATCACTCCCACAGTGAGGGCCTGCAGGCCTCCTGCTTCACTTTGGTCACTCCGTTTCTAAAAGATAATCCGCATTGAAGTTGTTTTTTCCAATCAACAGTTTGAGTCATTTTCCTGATCAAAGGTTCCTGATGTTTGATCAGTTCGATATCAGGTCTAATTGGTGTCCGACTTAATAAAGTTTCCTCTTTCTTCTCAAAAATCTGCGTTTCATTGAAAGCAACGGTCTCAGAGGGAATGTTTTCTATTTTATTTTAGAAAAAACATGTGAATAAAAGATAGAACCCCATTCCGCAAAGTTTTCACAAAATGAAAGCATAGGCTACATTGTAAGAAAACAAAAGAAAACCCCTTTGAGGCGCACCTGACGTGGTGAGGGACAGGAGTCCATCCTGCTCTGATCCGGACTCATCGTGTCAGGATGATTGATAAAAAAAAAAAAAGATCAAATGTGTTCTGAGGACCTTCTTGTTATCCGCAGCTAATCGAGCAGCCATTAAAATGATTTGG
This sequence comes from Labrus mixtus, assembly GCF_963584025.1. Lineage (NCBI taxonomy): Eukaryota > Metazoa > Chordata > Actinopteri > Labriformes > Labridae > Labrus > Labrus mixtus. The sequence continues at coordinate 13,084,496 of NC_083621.1, read as the reverse complement.
CTTAATTGGTTCAAATACTGGAATTAATAATATAAAAGTTCAATTGATTATATTTACACCTCGAAATGCAGCGAGCGTGCACTGACACTTGGGCAATAGTTTCTGTACAGATGTCCTGATTAATTTTGGCGTCTTTAATTGCCGATTGTGTAACATTTTTCATTCCATAATGCCTTTATCACTGGGTAGGTCATTATACAAACACGAGAGTATAAGTACAGAACTAAGTAGGCCTACATGTACTCAGGTTGATTTTAATCTTTTTTTTTAGTAAACTACAATGGAGTCTAAGACTGGAGTCAATGGTTTTTTTTTCATTTGGCCCATCGGAAGCTGATCTAACACGCGGATGAATCACGGCTTTACGTTAAAGGAGTCCCTCCTTTAGTTTATCTGCGGCTGCAGGTTTGTGAGTCAGACTTCCTTAACGATTTGAGGGCCAAACTGGCTTTAGGAGAGCTGAATCAGTGTCCGTGTGTACACACCATATGCAACAAAAGCAGGGGCTAATCCCCCTCCTTTACACAATGCACAGGGCCCTGTTTACACGGGATATACCCACACAGGGCCTCTGTCTCGTCTTCCTTGCATCTTAGACTGAACAGAGGTGATTTAAGAAGAGCAAAGTGAATGAGCATTGATATAACATGGAACAAAAGAGATGATTTGGCCCTTATCATAAAGGTTGTTGTAGATAAAAAAAAAAAGAGCATCATCTTCACTTCTTTTTTATTTCTGCCTGTTAACGCTCGGAACACGAAGCTTCCACTTCTGAACACTGCATTTTCATTTGAGATTTTGATCTAGGAGAAAAAGATTGGAAAACAGCAACACAATGAACGAACTCAGACAGAGTAACGGGCTGGACAGCAACGAATAAATCAGCATGGCCACAGTATTGTTCTCCGGCGATTTTACTGAAACAGGTTAATTGGACAGACATAAAAGAACTCTCGATACAGCCCCTGAACGCACCACACATATGCAGCCGGGCAGAACAGAGGAGGACTATTATCTCTAAACCAGCAGGTATACAAACTGTTTTATCATGCAGACTCAATCTTCAATTAATTAGTTCTACTTTTAATAAAAATGCAACTCTTACTTTTACAACCCTGATATGATAGCTGGATGGCAGCCTACAATAACTTCAATTTTTCCGAGAATATTGTCGGCAGGCTATTTTTATTTTTCTTCTATCCCACAACAATCACCATACTGCCTCTTTGATAGTCTAGGTCCGCCTCCAGTCTTCCTCCTGTTTCCACAACGCCAGAAAGAGTTTTATTTACTATCGCAAATATTGATTATGGATGTTTAATAGCCTCATAAAATGTATCCTCTCTGTATTTGGTGTTAATCGTGCGTTGGCGTATTTTGTCAGATTCTGGACTGTAGTGATATCTGACCTCAGCAAAAAGAATACCATTCAACAGTTGCCGATATATTGAGGAGAGACGTTTCAGATTTGTTCTCTCTGACATTGAACGCACCCAAAAAAAAATCAAATACTCCATAAAACCCGGAACAAAGATTGCAATTATCAATATACAAATGTAAATGTTCTCCTTTGAATTCATGATTTCATTTTCAGAAAAGCCTAGACGAAAAGTGGCGTCTGTTTATTTGAATGAAATCACCTTTTTGACTAGCCTATGTGGGTAATAAATCATCACCTCTTTCTGGGTGCTGCGACGTTTTTTTTAATTGCTTTCATTAAAATTCTGGATTGTGTTTATTCGTCTTAAACCATATTATAACCTCTCTTTTCTACATGTGTGTTTTACAGTTTGAATAATTGCATTTTTTTTTTTTTTTAGAAGGGGCCAGGTAATTACTTTGGCACATGCAGGCAGGTACATTCCGGCGCTAAATTGAAATATTCTGCTCTAATCCTCGCTAAATCCCAATTGTCAGGACACGCAGACGGAGGAGGATCCTGCGGAGCTCCGGTGGCTGCTCCAGGTGAGCGTCGACCGCGTGGCAGGGGGGCGGAGGATCTCCTCGCGCCGTTATAAGCATAACACGAGATTAGTAGATCTCTATCACGGAGCGTTTTCCCCTCTCACAGGACAGCAACTCCAACGTCTCGCAACCACCATGTTGCATAATGAGCAGGAAATAAATTGTAAGTTGTACAGGGGGGAGGATTCTGAACGCAAATGAGTGAAAAATAAACTTTCCAGGGGTTTCTTGAAGAGCAGGTGAGCTTGTTCATGCAAATGAGCTGGCAGATGCATCAGAATAACAGTGATTTCTTTGTTTTGCTGCTATTTGAAAAATAAATAGGCTCCTTACATTTAGCCATACAGGTCCCAAAGTGCACTATATTTTTCTTCTTTTAAACAAAGATTAAGACAGATCACAGTTAAATTCTACATTTAAGTGCTTGCAGAAGTTGTTTTTTTTCACATTCTGCTTGTCATGGTGCTGCCTGGCTTTACCTTCCTTCGTACCTTTAATTTGCAGTCACCAGGAATAAAAAGAGGCTGAGTCTCTGCTCTGGCAGCTCCCATGTCAGTCTTTGCAGGAGTGGGTGACAGAGAACAGCAGAGGCAGATAGCATGCTAAAATCGCATCACTAGAGACCCCCACATCAAAGCAGACCCAACCTCATATCAGTGAACCTTTTTTTTTTTAAGCCAGAAAGACTGTGTGACATCAGAGCACCTAAAATGTGACTGTCGTGTTTTTCAAACTTTGCAGGCTCAAAGAAGAAGAAGAGAAGTAGTCAATGGCAAGTGCTGTTCAAACACACACACACACACACACACACACACACACCCTAAGATTAGCAGGCTTTGTCTTACAGGGACTTCAAAGACCAATTAGACTGAGAGATTTCTGTGACGAATTTGACAAAAATAAGATGATAGATATGACTCTGGCAGTGAGCTGGGGATTTCACTCAAGCTCAATCATTGACAAGGCACTGTCAGTTAAATGTGTCATCTCCAGCAGACCTGCCAGCTGACAAGGATGCAGCTTGGGATCGAGACTGATCAATTCCCAAACTGCCAAAAAGACATGGCTCTGATAGCGGCACTTTATTTCATGAGGTAAAAAAAGAAGTATATTTCACTAGGATATATTGTCAACTTCATATTTGCATCACACGCCTGAAACCTCCCAAGACACAGAAGTAGGAGAAAGTCTGCAGCAAATTCCAGATCAGAAAAAAAAACTCAAACATTTTTGTATTTACGTCTGGTTTGAAGGGAGTTCTGACCTTCCCACGTTCCTGTTGTGGACCTCCTCACAGAAGAGATGTTTATCGTGCACATGTCTGTTTTTTGTTGTTGTCTAATGTTCACCAATTCAACATGTCTAATACTCCGGCTCGTCTTCGGCCACTGTTTGGAGAGTGAAATCCGATACTCAAAGCGCTTTCCTCTTCAAAGTAGTTTCCTGTTGTGCTTTGTGACCACAATAGTGTCAATCTTGTTCTCTCAAAGCCTCATCTCGGTGTCAGCTTTGAGTGGCTGTCTATACATGTCTGCGAATGGAGCTCAGGCTTTCATGCCTGCTCTGAAAACAGTTGGGAGCATTATGACAAAAATCTAAAGAGGGGGGAAAGTATTTGTATTGATTTGGCCGCACAGGACTTTGACCTGCAATTTGATGGAATTGCTTCATAAGCAAAAATCGTATGTTGAGTTTAAAGTTTATACACTGAGAAGCGTTGTGCGAGCTCTAGGAGGGATATATTACAACCTCCAGAACATCTGTGGCATCATACAGAAAGGTTTTCGGGGATATCTGCATGTTTATCTACTTAGAATGAGCTGAATTTGCTGTCGTGCTTCTGATAGACACAATGATTTGACCACATTTAGTGCTCAAAAGACTTCCTGATTGATCAAGTTGATGGACAATTAATTGACAAAATTCTGATGATCAAATGAGTATTGAAGTCTGCAAAAAATAGGGTGCTGCAAGGTGCTCAAAAGTGACGCTTTATTTGTGTGATTTGGAATCAAGGGTTTTAGGGCGGCTGTGAAAGAAAACAGATGTTTAATTGAAAGTTTACTGAGCATAAATGAATAAATGTTGAAAGGCTTTAACAATGGATTTATGGACTGAAATCACTGGATATAAAGTAAAATAATCAATGGCTGCAAAGCTGCCCTCTATAGTATAGCATTATACTGTATTTCAGTTTGACATGAATGCCTTTGTGTTCAATTTCTGCCACCAGGAATCATGCTTTCTTGTTTCCACTGATACAATGGTCAAAGATATGAGGTTTGTGGACATGGTAAGAAAAAAGCTCTCAGTGTTGTCCCAAACAAAAGCTGTTTGAAAGGCTGCATTTGAAGCCATGCCAAGTGATTGGGAATAATCAAATGACAATAATCAGATGAAAGGAGAGGCAATCTCAATAAACTTTGTCATTCAACTATTCAAGGTTCAATCATATCAGAGGTGTTTAGCATAACTATGAGACCCTGGTTCTAATCCTCAAAGGGGGTTTGGGGGCTACTTGGCTTTGCACTGTAGTCATTCAAGGTCTCAACCCGGTAGGAAATATGGGCTGCCATAGCAACACAAAGATGGCCTCTAAGGGCTTAGCATAATTCTTGCCTAATAGAAAAATAACAGCGGCAAATCCCGTCCTTAGTGAACTGGCTTATTTGACAGAGGCAGACTCCCACCTGTGAAGCACATAGTCACCACACCAACGCGCTAAGACCGCGATAAGATGAAAAAGGAGCCCATCTCTGGATTGGGGATGGGCGGCCTATAAGCTCAAGCCAAATTCTTTCTCTTCTCTGAAGCTGAAACAACCCACAGTGTGTCTCTGGCTAGCTTTAGTTTTTTTTTTTTAAAAGCTGGACAATATGAGCTGCCAAATGAATCATACTCTCTATATACTCCTTAACTTTGAAGAGCTTAAGCTGGACTCAGAGAAAACTTTTGGCAGGGGAAAAAAAGATGGCTTATGTTGGATTCTATCTCAAAATGTTTTTTTTACCTTCTCGCTCTTATTTAACGTCACAGGATGTTCCTAGCGGTAGATGTTCTAAACCTGCCTGGTAACCGTCCTCTCTCTTCTGTGATCACAAAATGTGATCCTCCCTTCCTCCCCCTTCACCCCTCCTCCCACTTTGTTGCCAGGTAGCACAGAGATGGATTCCTGTCACTGTGTGAGTTGCATCAGGATGATGATGATGATCATGGGGAAGGAGAATAAATTACCGGCACGCTTTCGAGTGGGAGGCATGTAAGTATGTGCTGCTAACAGCAGCGCATTGCTCTCTGCGTATGGAATCGCTAATGAGGAGCGGTATCCAGCTATGTTGCAGCCATGGTGATCGAGCTTAAAATCAAAGGCTTTATGAAATCATTACTGTCAAAAGCTAGCCATAAAAAAAATCGAATGATTGCCCGACATGAGTTTCTCTAAGAGGCATATTGTGCTGATTTGTCGCACGCAAAGGCTACGGTGGAGAGAGAGAGGGAGAGAGAGTCGTAGTGGAGAGATGTGATGCCTCCTCCGCTGTGCACCTGAGTCAGCCATTTTTAGCTCGCCTGGATTTCTGTTTATTCACTTTATTCAACAGCTAGAGCCTCGTCTTCTGGCATCTTCCTGACAGTACGGTCCTGTAGATGCCAGCCGCTTGTCATATTTCTACTGCGTTTAAAGGATGAGCCCTGCTACCTCACTCCTGACTGTGTATAATCTCATCATGTCAGCCATTTTTTTTTTTTTTTCTGTGGCGTTCAAGAGCATGTAGTCAAGATGACAGAGCAGAACTGAAAGGAAGATTATAATTTCATCATAATGTCCTTTCAGCTGAACTATCAAACTCTTACATCAATAAAAAAAATCACTGAAGCTAAAAAAAGAAAAAAAAAAAAGATTCACTTAATTTTTCTTAATTTCATTGAGGATGACTTCTCGCTATCTTAACATCCGGTACTTGTGGTTCTGATAACCATAAGGAGGATGTATTAGTTCTCTAAAGGGGCCTTTTTTTTTGTCATGCAAATTCGCCCGCTTTCTTTTCTTATCACTTCATCTTTTTGCTGTCGGGCAAATATGCAAAATTGTTATATTAATATTCTATTTCTCCCATTATATTGAGAGTTATTCAATATATTGCCATTAAAAACATTTTCTTTTCTTTACCCTTCAAAACCTTGAAGTTCTGCTGTTGCTACCTTTGGCTATGAAAATGTCTCCACTGGATGCTCCTGTAAAAGGCTCGCCTTCATAATGGGGAGATTTGTCTTCACATAAAATGACTTTCATAATGGCCACATGTGGAACTGAATCTTTTTTTTTTTTTTTTTTTTTTAGTGCAGCCTCAGTGTCTAGGTAAAAGCAGAATGTAGTCATTAAATCAACAACTCAATGGACGACTGTCCAACGTGAGGGCAGACTCTCCTCCCTGAAGGGAATCCCACTAATGTTGGTTTGTAAGCCTTCTGTTTCAGTCCTACGCCAAGCACCTTTCCACATCAAAGCCCGCTCAGCACCGCGTCTCCAGGAAAGAATGGCCTCTGCAACGTTATGGACACCTCTGGCCTCATTTAACGCGCACCATCCCCTCCCCCCCTCTCCAGGCCTGAATCGGAGGATAGAGTGGCTATATGGCAAGATCACACGGAGAGGTGCGGGAACTTAAAGGCAAAGAGTTAGTTTGCATCCTACCAGGAGTCTCAAAAGGCTTCTATTAAAACACGTTCAATATGCCGGTCAGGGCTTTCAAAGTGCTGCACAGCCTCTAGCCCCGGCAAACTCAAAGGGCATCAGTGCACATTCAGTAAGGGGAATCTGGCCCCCATTAATTTAATGAGTTCAGGGTATTAGTATGCCATAGCCAGCTGTGAAGTCTCCCTTTTTTCATCTCAGGCGCAGTTTTAAGGAAAGATCCACCAACTTGGGAGTGACAAAGGGGAGCCAGGAACGAGGTGCGCTCATCTAATCTGAGATCAATTTCTAGCTGTCAGCCCTCAGAGGGCAATTTCCAGTGGTTAAGATGTCTTTGTGCACACTGTAACACCAGATAAAGAATGCAGAGTGGCACTTTTACTGTCACCAAGAGAACTTTGCTGTCTCTTTATCATGATTGCATCCTCAGGAAACAGACAGGCAACTTGTAAGAAACAATGGGCACGGGATCGGCGCTTTGAGACACATTTGCATAACATATTTGGAAACATGCTGTGGTCATTATAGCACCTACAGCCTTTTCTCTTTCTTCATTCAAATCCTGTCTACAGTCACTTTACAGTTAATTAGCTTTGTTTGCTGCGGAGTAGATCTCTGAAGCGCTAAAGCCTGACTTAAATATGTTGACATGCAACTGACAGTCACCTGTAAGAGATTACAGAGACAGTGGAGTTTGCCAACCAGGAAGTAGCAGCTGCTGAAGCTAATTAAAGCCATAGTAACATGGTAACAGAGCCCAGCTCAGGGCCACATCAAACACTCCTCCTCATGCCAGTCTCCAGTCTCATCTCGGGGATGTTGAGGCCCTCTGTGACCTGTGCTGGGAGCCTGCTGGGCCCTGAGCCTGACCTGAGAGCTGTGAGGTGATTCTGGATAGGTCAGCATCACTGCAGGGTGCACCTGGACCAGACTTACCTGCGTCTGTGTATCTGCATACCAAAACGTGGCCATGCGGCTTCGTGGGCGCGGGTGCATGGACTCTGACCTGCACAACAAAGCAAAAAAGAGAGAGTGAGGGTTACAGGTCAGGAGAAGAGAGGAGGCTTGGGGAAAACACACGCAGGATGCATTGGCTAAACACGATCAGAGGGATGCATATGGACAGGCCGAGGTAGAACCAGATGCCCTCAGATGCCTGATGAAACATAAGCTCAGTGCAAACACGTGCCTCAGTGCGGATTGTGCCGAAGTTAGCCGTTATTTGGAGTTAAGCTAAATTTAAGAGACAATAACACTATTTTTATCTGGTTATCTCCAGATAAAAACAGCTTACATGTGCCCAGTACTAAATTTAAAAAGCAGTTTGAGATTGCCATCTCTCAAAATAACACTGGCTTCTATCGTAATGAGCCCTCTCCCCGAACAAAAGTACCTGAAGCCCACTGAGGAAAGGTTGTTCCAGCCAAAATTTAGAGACATGTGATGAAAGAAAAAAGATTAAAGAACAGATAGTTGACTCTCTCCAGTCCGTCTGTTTCTTCTCTGGATCTGTATGTCGGTATTGGAGCCTGTGTTTAACTTACCAGACAAACATTTCTAAAATTAAGTCTTTTGAAACCGTTGCAAAAAAAAAACGGTTGAGGCCGTAACTACTGGATTAATCTACAAAAGATGTTTGATAATTATCTTCACTTGACACTCAGATAACCTTAAATGCATCTGTGTAAATAAGCTTCAATGGTTTGCTTGAAAATTACAACACTTCCATCACCATGAATGTTTAAGCTTTTTGTTGCTTCCAATTGACTTCGAAGTCAACTTTGAAGATGCAAAACTGCACGTCTGATTAGCAAACTAGCATCACATAGGTAGCAGCTGCAGCACTGATTCAAAATAGAATCTAAAAGGAGAGTAGCAGAAGGCTGTGGGGGCGTTGTCAAAGTCCAAAGATCTGGCCCTGGTAGGCAGAAGGCTCAGGGTGCTGTGTTGTGACTCTGCCTCCCTTGGGGGGGGTGAGTCCACACTGCAGCACATGGGCCACCTGAAGCAGGTCTTTGTCACACGGATGCACATACACAGCATCATGCAGGCAGACCTGTGTGCAGGCCTGTCGCTGTCAGCTGAGACAGACACCAATTGGCTACAGTCTCTGGAAGGTGAAGGCAGCACGTGTAACCTATGCACAGAGCATGTTCCAAACTGCATGTATTTTCTTCCCTGCTAACACTTCAGTAAAAAAAAAAAAGATTCTTTCCAGTCTATGTTGGACATTTGGTGTGCACGCCTGACAAAAATCCGAAAGCCCTTGACTGGATTTTGGGGGCCTGATATTATTCTGCCACCCTAGGCAGCCCAGGTTCTCTTGTTGTGTAAAACTTTCCGCTTCATGTCTTTATGGCTTCATGCTCACAGTGACTGCCTGTGAGGCTCTGAGTGCTGTGTTCTTTCAGCAGTCTTCGTGTGGTCCCAATCTCTTTACACGTTTCCCTGCCAGGCTCCTCTAAACCAGGCCTCCCTAAACTGAGTAATCAGCAGATGTCTTTATAGAGGAGCCCGGTGCCACATGCACGCCCCGCATTCTGTGCCAGTTTCATTTTGCCAATATATAATTTTTTTCTTTTAGATTATTATTATTCTTTCAAGCCCAGCGGCCATGTTGATTTGGTTCTTAGTGTGGCCTGAGGTTGCAAATAGCGCTTCCTCAGCAGTTTGGATTCATACGCCTGAATGATATATCCTTAGCGTTCTTAGGTTAGTCCACTCTATTATACCCCAGACCTGCTGATTTAAAAAAAAAAAAAAAAAACTGACGGGGAATAATTCAGCAGAATCTTTTGACCTTCACAAGGACAAAGTCAAACCAACCAGAGCAGTTTTTAGGGCGTACTTTCCCAGAAGAGTTTCAGTTATATAATATTAAAGGCCAGCCTGGATTGCTTCATGCAAAGACACACACAAACTGTTCTGTGCCTATTCCCTAGGCAGCAACCATGCATTATTAAGTCAAGACCATGACATTTCTGCTGGAGAACGAGGATCTTTGGTTAGGGTGAATATGTTAACGGCCCTATTGCACCGGCCGTCCTTCCAAACATGTATGCTCCATATTATTGTTATTGCACTGAACTGAACCCCCCACCCCCCCCCCCCCCACCCACCCACACACACACACACACACACACACACACACACACACACACACACACACACACACACACACACACACACACACATCACTTTAGCTGTACTTTATTTACACTCTGATAAAAAGGACTTCATAGTGCAACGTATAATGAGATATAAGCCTCTATATAAGTGCAGTGACTGTCACACTTTAAGGTACGTCACTTAAGAATCATTATTTTATGCCACTTTACATTTCCTGCTCTTCTTCTAAGGAGGACATATTCCATTTTGTACCTGCGCTAGTATTCTAATAACTGATTTTTTCTTTTTTTTGTTTACATTAGTGGTTAAAGAAATGTTTATTATTAAGGTTAAACTAGAACCAAATAAAAGCATTTCATCATAGATACATCTGCAGATTATTGTCTCAATTACGCAATTGAGAAATGAATCAATAAAACATCAAGAATGTGCTTAAAAAATGCCCATCATCACAATTTCCAAGCACGCAAGTTGTTTGAAATTGCTTATTTTCTCTGACCAAAAGTTTTAAATACACACATTCATGACACGATCTGTCACATTTAATAAAAACAAGATACTCTAAAAAGCAAATGTTGAGCAATTGCTGGAGAAATTCATTTTATTTCACTTAAATTGATCAATTAATCATTGCATTTCTAAATGAAGCTATTTATCAGAATCACTTTTTGGTAAACAAAGGTCCAATTAGCACAACAACAACAACGGGGACATCAGAGTTCAAGTCATAGGTCCAATTCAATCCATTATATTATTTGTGATACAATTAAACATACAGTTAGGACATCGAGCTATATGCTGCATAGTGTGCACTTTAACCTTTGGTTCTGGTTCTCTGCTGCCACTTTATGCTTCTTTTTATAAACAGAGTAATTCATTTAGTTTTTTACTGTTACGTTTTAAAATGAAGGATCTTCATTTTTCTCCTCTAACTTGTCTATATTATTGTGTTTGCAAGTAAGAAAAAGTCATCCAAACTAGTTTCAGTTGCCTAAACATGGCTCAGCGAGGCAACATCCATCCATCCATCCTTTTCTGGGAATGTGACAGCATGCATTTTCAGCACCATCAGCACCACCTGGGCACCAACATGCCACCATTGAACAAAGCTGCAGAAGGTGGCAGACTTGTTAAGGGCTGGGTACTAAGCTGTCAAAATTAGCAGTGTTTCTGGTGTGTTTAAGAGGCAAAATGGGTCACGCATCGAGGCAACAACTCAGACCCAAGAGATGTGCCGTGATGTTCGTCTCAGAAATGATTCATTACTTCATGTTCGCACGTCAAGAAAATATTTCCAGATTTTTTTTTTTTTTTTTTGCCACATTACAATTTGAAATGACCTGGGAACTAATTATGTCAAATGATTGTGTCATATTTAGTCATGCGATAGTGTTGATACTTGTGTCACTTACTCCTGAATGTCAATCGTGACCTCTGATAGCGACAACTCAAGAAAAATCACTTTTTGTTAATTGCCGATTTGGCTAGTGTAACGACGTGAGGATAAGAGGGTGTGTGTGTGTGTGTGTGTGTGTGTGTGTGTGTCTGTGCGTGTGTGCGTGTGTGCGTGTGTGTGTAAGTCTGCGCCTCAGAAGTGGTGATGTTAGACTTGTACACTTGGCAAGCTTTTTTTTTCACTCCATTTGGTGACAGATTGGGTTGAAATAACATTATATCTTCACAGTTGTGACTCACAAGCCTGAGCGTTACAAAGTCAGGGTGAGGTTTAGCACTTCACATGAGGACGAAGGAGGACCAGGTCGCCTCGCTTCGTCTTTTAGTTTAGCACTCTGCGCAAGGACTAATCTGGGACTCGCTGAAACAAACCGTCAGTTCTGTTTAACTGCTGTCAATCTTCCCATCAATCACTGCAGATACTGAGATCGTTTGGAACTGTGAACAATCTTGCTTAAACTAGCTATAAGGAACATACATATTGACAAAGCCGTTTTGCTGCACCTGTCCTGTGCATGCATAGTATTCTCAAAAAATACACTCTAAACAGAGTTTTAACAAGATATATGTATGTAAACACTATGAATCACTGTGTTGAATTCGGAGACCATACCCGGGGAAGACCATTCCATTATGATGATTATTTACACTATGAGTGAGGGACATCATAGCCACACACATACATGTTTCGTTGGCCAAAACAGGACCACTGTAGAGGTACTTCTACTTCACTTGAGCTCTTCCATTGTACATTTCTTGATACTTTAACAATCCAATGGCTGCTAGTTCATTTGAAAATATCGTATAAAGTGTTAATCAAATTTCTTAAAGGAGTGATTCCCAACCGGTCTAGCATCAGGACACCCACCACCAACTCCTTAAAGTGAAATCGCAATCCATATTTTGAAAAATGTTCAACCAATACGATTCAGGTAATGAAAAATGGTGCACTATGGATTTCAAATGGTACGGAAAATATGACAGAGCAAACATTTTTAAACAGCACTTCATAGACATTTTGACACTTTTTTCCCAGAAGGCACATATTCGCGTCCCACTAAAGAAACAGCTATGGGACCTACTTTTGGGTCCTGACCCACCAGTTGAAAGCCACTACCTTAAGGGATTTAACTGGACATTTAACTATTGTTCAGTTGCATTATTAATTCAACTAAGGATTATTTTTGGAATCATTTTAACTTTTCACAAGTCTATCACACAATTTAAAGAAGGGAGAGGTGCCCGTTACAACTTCCAGGGGCACAAAATGACCTCTTCAAATTATTTGTTTTTCTAACAAACAACCAAAAAAACAACGACAACAGCAACATATAACTGGGAACCTGCTGAAAAATATTGACTGAAAAACATCTGAAACTATAAGCTCACAATAGCTTCCAATTGATTTTCTTTTCGGTTGCATTATTGATTCGTTAAATAATGATATAGTGATAAAGTCAATCTTCTCCCTTTACGAATCTTTGTTGCTTTTGAAGGTCAAGTTTAGACATACGTATGAAACCGTTTCACAACCCGTTAAAAACCCCTCACATCCACACTTTGGTAAAAAGTCCAAAATACATTGAAAACACAAACTCAGATTTCAGGGTGAGATTTAAACAAAAAAAAATAAGTTTGCCAAAGTTGTGTCATTCTGTAAATGTAATAACTGGTTTGCATTGTTGGCTGGAAAGAGCTGCTAAACGAGTATTAGCTCCCAAGCTAACAAGAGCAGTTGTCAACATGAGTGTTCATTTTTCAGCTGAGGTCATAGCAGGGTGCTGCTCCTCTCTCAGCCCCCAGGTAGCAGAGCATGCTGGGAGATTTTTTTTTTTTTTTTTTAATAAAGATGCTCTGGGCTCCAAAAGCTCCTACAAAGCTAATGTTTTATTAACTATCTGGAGCAGTATATCCTAAAGTCGGCCCTGCCCCTCTCATCAGCCATGTTTGTTTTTGCTGGTGTTGTGCTATCAAAGGCTAACTGCTTTACAGCACCTCCTGGTGCTCCCCGCAAGGAAACTCTTCCTTTTTAAAATCAAGAATTCAGCCAACAGATTTAGAGGCAATAACAGTCTCTGTTTGTTATGTGTGAATAGTTGATCATTTCTGTGGTGAAACAGAATGTTGTACACTCACAAACATTTTTTCCCCTAGTCCAAAGATTGACTTTACTGCTCACTGCACCTGCCCCTTAACTTCTTCTTGGGTAAACCCATCAATATGGCACATGAAGCATAAACTGTGACATGCCTTTTTTAAGTAGAAAGTGTTGTGCTCTTGTTGACCAGGAAATAAAGATAAACTGGAATGTGGCCTTGTACTCTTAAGCTTTGCTTACGCTTTGCTTTGGCCGCACTTGTTCTGTCCAGAGTTGCCTGTCCTTCAAATCCAGGGCTTAGTCTGAGGTGGGGCACCGAGTGGGGATCAGGGCTGTTACTGCTTTCGCTGCCGGGCTGCCTGTGCCATGCCAGTACTGCGTACACACTAATAAGGACGCACAGTGGTAGGACCCTGTTGACCGAGCAGAGAGATGTCACTATGAACAAGCTGCAGGACTCTGGCAGTTAACTTCCTGGTTATATAATGATGACCCATTTTTTCTGAAAGAAAAAAAAAAAAATAGTTCTTCTAACTGAAGTGTACCACACTAATCTAAACTCTGGAAGTTCACCATTTCAAAAAATAGGAAAAATAGAAACATACCACAAAAGCACTTTATGTTGTATTTTCTGAAGCTTTTCTTAGATTCTACCAATCCGTTTGCATCCTTAAAGTTTAGCTCGCTCGAATGCTAGCTGCAATAATGTGTTTTTAAAAAGTAAATCCGCAGCTGAGAAGGTTACTAAATTTTCCACACTTTGTCAGATGCACTCACTCTTCCAAACTTACATGTCTCAAAAAAGTGTCAGCTCCAGCAGAAACATGTGCACAGGTCACATATCATGTATGACATCTTTGTAACTGTTGAGTGACATGCAGCAGATATTTGCAGAACAATAAAGTGCAGCATGAGAGCACTCAGACAAGTGTCGGGATGTGACGCGATGGGAAGGACAGGTAACACCATTTATCAAAAAAATTTAATCCAAAATATACATCAGCACTCAAAAATAGAGTATTGATAGATATCAAACATGACTCAAGTGCAGCCTAGATATGACTGCATGTCTTCAGATTTGAATGGGACTGTTGAAAAGTGCAGAAAAGCTCAAATCGAACACATGTCAATCAATATTCCAGTGGAAAAGTAGGTTACACTTTTTAACATTTTTTTTTACATTTCTAGCATGTACTTTTTTTTGTTTGTTTACAAAATATATTTATTTTTTATCATTTGTCTCCAAAATATCACAACTCAGATATTATTGTTAAGTTAAAGAAAAAAGGCTGAAGACCAAACGGCAAGAATAACACTCATCAAACTGAAATATGAGGGTGCTTTAATTTGACGGTGTGAAATTAGAGTGCCTTTGAAGAACAGCCACAAAAAGCTACCAGCTATTTATTTCTCATCATTTGCTTGACTCCGACACGTTCCTTTTATACACTAGAATTATGGCCGAGCTCATTTAAGGTACGTTTAAAGAAAAATTGTGACCAGAACCTTCAGGTGATCATTTAAACTGCACTAAATGAAACGTAGGGGCCTGTGTTTTAGAAACAGGTCTCCTGCCACTCTCAACAATATCATCTTCATCATCATCATCATCATCATAGCTGTTTCTTATTTTACACGTATTCTGATAGATACTGAAACATTCCGTTTGTTTATTGAAAGACATTTATATACATAAATCCATTTTATCACACAAACACGTATATATACTGAACATAAACACACATTTTTACTTTTTTACTAGAACATTTTCAAAATAAGATCTTTTTTTTTCGTGAATAACATAAGCGTTTTAAAAATGACACTGTTATAATAAATAGCTAAATGTGGTTCAATGCTGAACTCCTATTTATTACAAATATGTGCAGCTCCTTAACCGTTGATTTTAAAATTCATTGGAAATTTAAATCGAACACGTTATTATTATATTTCTATTTTAATTCTGATTTCAATAGATTTTGGGGATTTGCCTTTATTTTATTTTATTTTAATTTAAAAAAACAAAAACAATCTGACTTTTACGCAGAATTTAAGTAATACTTTTATTGGTCATAGATTAAAATGAGAATATTTAATCATAAAAGTGATAATTAAAGTTCTCTCTGTTTTTATCATGATTTAGAAAATACATTAAAACGTAAAATATGCATTTCAATGAGATGATGTACAGTCCAATTTTTTTTTTAAATATCGCTAATGAAAAGGATAGGGAATAAAAAAAAGGAAAATCTTACCATAAATTAGCTCAAGTGTCTTTAAATAAAAAAATCATCTTTTAAATATTTTTACCAACTGTGTGTTCACCAACTGTGACCTCTTTTACACCAAAATACGTTACTGAGAAAAAGAAATGTATAAACGCACATTTAAAGTTTGTTTTCAAATTCAGCAGATGGAGAAAAAAGAAGTTATGGGAACACTGCTGAAGTTTTCCATCTTATGTCAGACAAACGCTGAAATGTGAAAGAACAATGGACATGTGATTATGCACACTTTGTGTTCATTTAGCTGTTTGTGGAAGAAGCCATCTGTTTGTAAGTTTCTTTGTAATTCTTTCAGTTGTTTTTTTTGCAATTTGCAAAACTTCATGCGCAGCATCAAAAGACAATGAAATTCATTAGCTCTCCGTTTCAAGGTGGCATCTAAGTGGCAGAAGATTCTTTTATTTCAAGTCTTTTTATTTCTTCAAGGGACATCGTCGGGAGCGAGAGGCTCTCATCACACTCGAATAATATGCAATGATAAATAAGAAGCAGAGGTTTTTGATCAAAAAGTGAGTAAAATCAGATGTTTGCAAAAGATTGAATTGTGAAACTTATTCTCTCAGTTTGCAGAATGAACAGAGACCATCTGTTTGTGCTGTGTTCATGGAGAGAGGATATTGAACTGTCAGCAGAGTCCCTCCTACTTATCAGGACACTCACACGTCCACACAACACACATCTACAACTCTTCACCAAGCTTCTGTGTTGTATTTACATCAGTTAGTCAACTGTACTGAAAGTGAGAACAATACACACGTTCTTATGAATGAGAATAGAGTGTATCGTTTAATTAAACAGTCCTTTAATTTAAGATAACTGCTGTAATGTCAAAGTGAATTTAAATCATGTCTTGGTAAAATAGTGGTTTGTCAAAAGATTAATTACATTTTAATTTTTCTTTACATATATAGGCTTTTTATTTTCTCTGCCTCTTTTTTCATCTCTCTCAGAAGAAACTTTTATGATTACAGATATACTGTTCAACTAAAAAAAAAAAAAAAACACATCCACCTCTATAATCTACGCTTTAAAATCTGACATCAGTGGGGAAAAAAAGTATACTGAAAGAGAAAGTTATCAGACATATCTTTCTCTCACATGATTTCCCAAAGTTACTGCATAGGGAGAGAAAAAGGGATAGAAAATGTGAAGGCTCTCCTTGTGTCATACTATGAGGCCTTTCAACTGTAAAGACTCAAACAGACTTTCATATGAAGCTGTCACATTTGACTCATCGCATAACTCGCATATCTGGCTGAAAATATTTACGCAGTCATCACACATTCTTACACCAAAGTCTGTTGAAGTTTTTTCCGCTGTAATTTTAATACACCAGTTTCCACCAAATTGTTAGAAGTCTTACGCTAAGAACAATTAAAATTCACCATTTCTTAAGTCAATTTGCGGCTGGGATGAGAAGTGAATCGCTTGTAAAAATACAGCAAACTGTATGACTAAAATGAAATGAACTACAGCGAGCAAACTGAAGATTCTTCTGTTTATATTGATCTGGAAAAATGAAAAATTCCCCATATTTGTGCGGCTTGCACTTAAAAACAAATGCGCTGCCTTTGAAACAGCGTTCAAAGAGTATCAACTCCATCTTCTTCCTTCCCTGTTAGCTTAGCAACAGCAGCCATTTTGTCTGCATTTGCATGGGTCCAAAAGTCTTCTTTTTTTTTTTTTCAGGACGTGCCGCATTTCTGGGAAATTCTGGTCGTGAAATTGCGACGCCAATTTCGCGACATTTTTTGCAGAAACAAGATCTTTGTAATTTACGCTTTTTAATGTAAGTGCAAGGTGGAAAATGCGATTTCTGCCAGGCGCCCGCTCTGCGTGTTCTTGGTAGCTTTGCTTTCATTTCCTGCTCGGATATACAAGACAGTGTTTAGTGTTAACCACGTGGCTGTCACACTAATGTACATGCATGCAAGACACATCCACGTGCATGCACGTAGCATGGGGGCACATCCCGCACACATATACACACAGCACACACACACACACACACACACACACACACACACACACACACACACACACACACACACACACACACACACACACATAAGATAGGATGAGCTGATCCCTTCCTTAGAGTCTGCGTCAACCACCCGCTGTTCCCACCGCCACACTACGTAGACAACGAGCCCCAGGATGTATAAACCCAGCTGTCCAGAGGTCACCTTGGCTTGTTTACTTGACAGGAGTGGATGCAGAGTGGCAAAAGGGGACCACCGACTATCCATCCACGACAGCTCACCTACCCACATGTGTGTTCAGCTTGCAACTCTTACTGCATCTTTAGTCACGCTGTACTGGTAAGTAGCACAATCTGTACTTTTTGCACCACAGAGGGAAAACTGTGATGGACGCAGTAGCAGCAGCAGCAGCAGCAGCAGCAGACACAGCCCCTCTCTAACGTCTTTCAACTCTTTGAAAATCTGCAATTCACACATACGTCATCAATTAGTTATCGTTCTACCAATTAGGGTCTCCCTTTTTAACTTTGCCAGAATAATTCACTCGAAATCAATGCATTTTTAATCGAGTGTTTCACAGTTGCAATTGGCTTGGGCTACCAACACTGCTTTTTGAACTTGAAGAAGAAATGATGAAGATTGGACAATTTCATGCTTAAGATCTTCCAAAAATCATCTCCTTTTTCGATACAGCAGCAGAAAATGACCATGCAGACGCACAATGATCAAGGAAATAAGAGTTCTAACAACTAAAACACACCGCAGTATTAACTGTCTCTGTATATCAGAGGGTTATGGGGCCCCTTGTCAATTTGCAGGCCGTGCCACCAATGTTGCACTCTATGACACGCCTATATCTTCCAGGTATGAACTCAGCAACTGTACCCACACAAAAACACACCCACACGCCCACACAGACTCACCTCTGCTCTGAAGAAACACACGACTATGGAAACACTGGAGCCTCGTCTCATTCTGGTAGGTCCAACACGTCCATCTTATTGGCACAGAGGGGTGAGAGGACTGTCTGGGGAAAAGGCCCCGGACACTGGGCTCTCTGTGTTTCCAGAGAGCTGCCCTGACCACCCTGGTAAATATAGGAGAGCAAATCCTTTTCAGGTTGAGAGTATGACACGGGACTGCCACATAAATCAGAGCAGGCCCAGCCCGGCACAGGCTGGGAACGCCATGGGAGTGGTAGGCGGCTCTACGGTGAGGTTTTTGGGAAAGGATTATGGATTGAGACGTACAGCTGGGAGGCTAAAGTTACACTTTTCATTACCACTTCGAGGGGGTCTTGGCTGCCTGGAAGCCAGTCAGATTTGTGAAGACCTCTTTCTCCCCCTGGAATGGTTGTAATTCTGCAGGCTCATTCTTCACCTGAGGACAATTGTTTTTGATATGGCAAAAACAATTTGCCGAAACGCGATGGGAAATACTCTTTTTTTTTTTCTTTCTTTTTTTCTGCCAATGGAAGAATGAAAAAAATAAAGAAAAAGGAGAGGGCATTGTGAAAAAAGTCCTCATTCACCAAAAGACCAGAGTAAAGAGAGAGCAGTATGCCCCCTTCTGGCTCTTTTCTTCTCTCCCTCTTTTCTTCTCCTTTTTTCCCTGGCGTCTGGAGATGTGAAGAAATGTCTTTTGATCAGCTCTGACAGAGCCTGGGCCATGTGAAGAGGGTGGCTAGCGGGACTCTGCCAATCCATGCAAGGCAAAAATGTTCCTAATAAGAGAGTAATAAGCTAACGAGTGCTGGGTGTCTGTCTGATCCACATTCTGGGTACTGTTTGTGCCAGCACACCCAGTGACTTGTGACGTGTACCCGGCTCTCATCAGTCTTTGGACTGTTTGCCAGGTCACTGCGTTTCACCTGGCCTGTCCCATATGCTCTCAGCAATGGTGCAATCGTCTGAAATTTGAAAACCTTTTGGGTGCAACCAAATTGTAAATGGGAGTATTCCCATTTCTGATTTTACACATGTTGCAAAGATTGTCAACGTTCTGAATCTACAACATTTTTTGTATTTGCTCTGCTGAAAATATGTATGCAGAAAAAGTTCAAGGTCGGTTTTGAGCAAAGCAAATTTGTCCCACCTTGCCCAGACAACATCAACTTTGGCTATTTCCACCACTGACTGCTTCCATTGTATGTGTGGGTTTGAAGTGGTCACATATCAAAGGGCTGTGTCTCTGCAGGGTGGATTCCCTGGTACTCTGTACAGCACAACAAGGAGATAGTTACCTCTCACAGCTTCTTGCTGCAGCATCCCAGCCCAAATAAACACATCACCTCCACTGCAGGGGGAGGAGGACAACAGCACAGCTGCCAACCCCCTCTCATTTTCCTACCCAGCAGCCTCAGCAGCCTCAGCAGCCAAGTCCACAGTGCTGCGGGGCATCGCCAGGCATGAACAGGTGCTGTGGTGGATCTGGGCCTGGTCTTAGGCCTGGTTCTGGGCCTGTGTAAATGCTGGATGTGTGAGGGCTGCTGAGGACTGGCTGGCCAGACTTTAATGGGTTGTTGGTGAGTCCTGGGCTCAGCGCTGGTAATTATGGTGGGGAGAAGGCGATTAGGCAGTGCTGAGCAGCCCAGCAAGGGGGACGGGCCCACGCCCAGCAGGGAGGGGAGTCCTGCCACGGGAGGGACCAATCAAGTGTAAAGCTGAGCGCAAACCCTGGGACGTGGTTCAGTGGGAAAAGGCTTGGCCACTGGTTCAGAGCGCCGCAACTTTCACGGATTAGTAGAGACACTATTCTGAAGACTGAAAGGGGGAACACAGCACGGAGGCAGCATCAATGGATGCGTGCACACACACAAACACACACTCACATACACACTCTCTCTCTCTCTTTTTCTTTCTCTCTCACTCTCACAAAAACCACCAACAGCTGGGAGGAGGGCTACAGCCATTGCCATATTACCATAGCAACGGCATATCTCGCATTTGAGCCCAAATGAAGACACTTTGGGCTGCAACCAGGATATTTATTCTCCCAGTTAATGGAAGTATTTTAATAGTTTCGCTGCGTGCATGTAGAATGCTTCCCCCTGACTGAGTTAATGAGCTGCAATTGAAGGTGCTCGGTGCATCAGACAAGCATCTTGTCATTTCGCAAATTACAGGATATCTACACTGCCAGTTTAACTTGTATATTTATTTAGCAGAGGGAGCTTCCATATCTGCTGTGAAGACTCAAATTTTTGGTTAATCGTCATTCCACTGTCCACTGTTGAGTTGAAGCTTATAAATGGATCACATAAGAGAAGCAGCACTGTCAAGTGAAGTGATAGCAGTTTGCTTAATTTAAACCATTTCACTGTTAAGTGCCTTCAGCAGGTCTGAAAACGGATGGAGAATAAGAGCTCCACATACATCAAATGCTATCTTTCATTTGGTTTTGAATGTCATCCTTGAAAGCTGATAAGAACCTGGAGGGCTGTCAAGTCATGTGTGCTCTTTGGAAAATTGCACTCAGTCATGATAAAGCACGCTTAAAATGACTTGTTGATGAGTTTTAAGAAACCCCTTGGTAAAAGTTTAAAAGGGGAACAAGCTGATTTAGATTCAGCTCTTTCGAAAAAACGCCACTTCTTGAAGAATACCTTTTAAACGGCACAGATATTAATAGGATGGTTTTAAATCACAGTGTTGGTACACTGTATGCTGAACCAGTCAAACAAGCATTCTCGCTCTGAAAACACAAAGTGTAACAATCACAGTCAACATCTGGCCTCGACTGCTGTTGCTGTAGGATGCATTAGGCGGTTTCATCAAGCATGACTACGACTTTGTTTTTTTCTTAGCGTGCTTATTTTCAGTGACTGTTTTGGTTCTGTTTTGTCCTCATTTTGCAGAGAGAGTAAACACACAAATAGTGACGTTGATTTGTTTCTAGATGGATTTGGGGTACGAGAGCTCCAGTCCTATTCTATTCTGTTTAATGGCTTCCCTTCCCCAGACAGCATGAGTAAGTGTGTGTGTGTCTGTGTGTGTGTGTGTGTGTGTGTGTGTGTGTGTGTGTGTGTGTGTGTGTGTGTGTGTGTGTGTGTGTGTGTGTGTGTGTGTGTGTGTGTTTTTTTTACTTGATTTAGCATTCTTTGAGATGAGCAGAGTACGTTTGTATCCAGCACCCCCCAAATCTCAACCCTCCTATCCCCATCATCCTGTGCTCGCTTTGGGTGCTATCAGCCTGCAAAGCTCTCTCTCTCTCTCTCTCTCTCTCCTCTCTCTCTCTCTCTCTGTGCATTGCTCATCATGCTTCCACTTTGAAGTCACAGCTTTCTCTTTCCCTTTTTTTTGTCTCTGTATGGCTTTGATGCGCTAACATTCTGTGAATAGTTCCTCTAATGCCTGGATCCTTGTGCCTTATTCTCCTTCCTCTGTCAGTGCAGGAACGGTGAGTCTCTCCTTTGAAACAACGTCCATAAATTACAACTTGTCAAGTGTCATTTTCCTTGTTTACAGCCATTTTGGGCCCCCACTCCCTCCCCATGTACCTCTCTTGTGTTTCACATTTAAATGCGCCAATAACGTCTGTGCTGCTCACCAGCTCTGCACATGCAGCTTGTTGCCACTAAGGGGGTGCGGAAACTATTAAAATATTTTCCAGGCTTTACGAGTTTTATGTGTGTAATTTGTGTGGATATATCCCACTGTGTTACCACCAACTAGGAGAACAGAATGAGCTTGTGCTGTGGCCTGTGTTACAATAGCGAGAGGGGGAGTCAGGAGGAGACGCAGGGAAACGGGGCTGGAGGGCAAGAAGAGGAGGAGTTAGAGAGGAAGAGGGAGCAAGAGAGGGAGAGTTAAGTGTGTACAGGAAATCTGCACTAAGTGTTCCTAAAGAGCCCATGTTTTTCCTCCCCTGCACAAACAGCTTAATTTATTGCATGTCTGCTGGAGTCAACAGCCCTTTATAACCCCACAATAATTTCCCATATGTTCTATATATCACCACAGAGAGGGCGGAGGAGAGAGGGAAAAAAACTGAGGTAGCAAATATGTTCAAGACCCTAAACACACACCTTATACACACACACACACACACACACACGCACACACACACAACCACAACCACTGAGAATCTGGCCGGAATTGCAGCAGGGGACAGTAGCCTTGTCTTAATCAGACCCCCATCTGTATGTGCGGATGTACGGTATGTGTTATTCCCGGCACACTGCTGCACCTGTGGGTGGGCCATGAAATATTAAACACTCTTGTTCATGTTGTTTACTTTCATCATTAAGGGAGAGGCCTCTATAATAGAAAACGTCTTCTTCTGCTCTGGATCTGCAGCAGGGAGTATACCATTAAAGGGGTCTGGCACAAGCTCCAGTCTTCCAGCAGGACCAGTTTGTTCTCGTCAAAACTCGTTTGCCACGACGAACTCATGCGCCATGACGTGGCTGCCGGAGTGTAGGAGTTCTGCAATAAGAGGGATTTAAGGAAGCAGCCTTCCAAATCTTCGTCTTATAGTTTCAGGGCTTGGAAACATCAAGGAGAGGCAGAGTTTCAATCATGCTCTGTTACTTTGACTATAGTAAGTGTGTATATCACTTAATGTACATTATTGTCAACATATGTTAGTTGTTTTCAGTACCCTGATTTTATTTGAGAATTCACATTATGTTCATTGCCTAACCCACCACTGTTTGGTTGTATGTTCGGTGTTATTATAAGCTTACAAAGTCACATTTTTGTGAGTTTTAATGGCATTGCAAAAGTTGCAAACAAATACATTAACAAACACAAACCTGCAACCATGTAAGTGTTATATTAATGAATGATTATTAACTACATACTAATGCTACATGAAGGACGTTGGGTTAAAGGTGTGTTAGTCCAGTAAAGTGGTATCCTTCTGTTTTCTTATGATTCACAGGAAACCAAATAATAGTCTAAAAAATGGATGTGCCTGAAAAGTCTACATGATGTTGGCCAATTCATAAATTGCTCTGCATCTACCTGAAAGCTTTGAAAAGACATTGGCTGATGTGTTTTTTTGGGGGGGAGTTTGATGTCAACTTGTTTGTCCTCTCCACAGCCATGTCAATGCATGAATGTGAACTTCACTTTCAGCAGGCAAATGAAGAAACAGGCAGCCCCCTGTTGGCCT
Source organism: Labrus mixtus (assembly GCF_963584025.1). Taxonomy (NCBI): domain Eukaryota; kingdom Metazoa; phylum Chordata; class Actinopteri; order Labriformes; family Labridae; genus Labrus; species Labrus mixtus. The sequence continues at coordinate 13,060,775 of NC_083621.1, read as the reverse complement.
GGTTGATACAGCCATGGGATTGGACGGGATTCTGGAGGTATAGGGGCTGGTTGATTGGGGAAGTGGGAAGGGGAGGGGGGGTTAGGTTAAGGTGCCAGAGAGCTGATCGATCCCCAGCTGCAGGTGGCCGAGCTGGAGAACAGCACAGAGCGCTCTGAAACCCGTCCTGACTACTTAGTAAACTGCACACCCAGGCACAGTTACACAAACCAAACAGCACACATGGAGGAGCAAAAAGCACTAGTAATCATCAGATTAGACAGAAAATAGATGAAAGTATGAGAGTCAATACAGAATGTTTTTTTATTTGATTACAACATTCAAGACGAGCAACAGCTGTAGAAGAAGAGTGCAGGAAATAGTCACAGTTTCCTGTTGAAACACTGGGGCTTCAAGTTGGTCCGATGTTATGCAAAAAACGCTAAAAGTTAGAAATATATCATCAAAAAGGCCTATATAGACCTATTATATAAATAATTATGTTTTGATGTGTCATTGAAAGCTCAAATAATGCTGCTCTTCCCATAATGGGTGGACTTTTTGTTTTGGGATTAAACGTCTTCTTTCACAGGTGAAACTGCTGCTCTGTCATATTGTAAGAAACACTATGGTTGATCTGACAAATAAGATACATGCAGGTTGTAAAATGGTTAAAGCTATTTCCCTTGACATTATCCTCAAATGAGTGAATCATCAAGTTATACGCTGAGCGCAAGACCCATCCCCTGCAACTCCTTCTTCATAAAGAAATAGGTTAAGCCTTGATGTTTAAATCACAGGCAGAGTGTAAATCTCCTAAAATCCTTTCATGCTTGTTAAGACAAACGGTGCTTGTTTGGGAACACGTCTTTAAGATCATAGTTTATAGTGGCTGACGCTGCGTTCGAATCAATATTAGGTTCAGTAAGAGACGGATGCAAAGTTGAAGACAGAACACAGGCGGAAGGGAGAGTCAGACAGGAAGAATGAGTCTTTTACTTTAAAGTTTGTCTATACCCTGAGAGCACAGGCAGCTCTGCAGGCATACACGTTAGCTGAAAATGAGAGAATGATTTAGTGTTTGGGTCCCTGGGGATGGAAACTGTCTGGACACAGTGTGCACTCAATAGCAGATCAATATCACTACAGTATCAACCAGACCCAAACTGGCTCCCCCCCTCCCACTACCCCAAAAACAGACAACATGAAGTGAAATTTTATTTGATGTTGCTCCGTGGGCAAGTGATTGAAGGTTGCCTCAGGCTACAGAATATTTCGTAGGAAAAGAAAACTTAAGGTACGTCTCAGGTGCTTAATCACTTAGTGTACTTACAAGTTCAGCAGCAATAAGTGCCGATGAGTTTATCACCAGGATTTCTTATCTGAATTCAGGTCTGTCATAAATAACATTTAACATTGTTATTTTAGGCCTGTGTGCTCAGGGCAAGGAGGCAAAAAGCTGTTTTACTGCTTCTCTGAAATCAAACAAACGAGCGTTATTTGCCCTTTCCGACAGGAGCACAGGGAAATTATTATCCCCGACTTGCAGCAGAACAGGTATTTAAGCTATGATGAATCCAGCATGTTGCAGCTGAGGCTACTGACAGGCTCATGGCTGATTGTAAAAGTTGTTAGAATAGAAGGAAGAGAAAATTGGATCCCGCTTGAAACCCCGACCCCTCACTGGAAACTTGATGAAAGCCAAATCTTCAGAAATGTGTATTAACGCCCCCCTTAAGACCGTATGAAGATCAGGGGGCGATATGTAGCAGTGGCTCGAAATGATTCACAACCTGCAACTGCCACTTGCCTGATAAGAGCTTCTTCTGTCTCCTTAGGGTAGATTCCTGTAACATAGCGCAAACAACGACACAAAAAAAGAGTGAAATCATGTCGTTGATTAGAGGAAATGAGTGAAATGTCAAGGACTCCTCTTCATTACAAGAAAGGCCTTCTCCAAACTCTCCCTGGTGAATGAGCCCGTGTGAAAAGGCTGCAGCATTCACCCAATATCCTATGCAAACAAGTCGTCCAAGATCCACATTGTTTCAAAAGACCCTGTGACACACACAAAAAAAGCAGGCGATGACTTGGACACACATGCTAGCCCAGACTCTTTCACGCCCTGGCTAAACGTTTAGCCACCCTGGCTAATTAACTGCTGTGAAAGAACGTGCATCAAAGGGAGGCGGAATTTGGAGTCTTTCTGACCAACCCTCAGGTCCAGAGGTCAGGCGCTCTCCAAGACAGAAGTTAGGACGTCCTGGCCCTGGACCTCTGGACGCTAACCCTTAACCCCTGCTGGAGCATATCAAAGCTTCAGCAGCAGAGGGTTGCGCAGACGTCCCCCAACAATAACAGGGCGACATCAAAGAGCTGCTTGGAAAAAGACGAGAGGACAGGAAAAAATAAAAGCGGGCCAATATCAAATTCCCTCTTATTCTGCAGATATTCCAAAAGATGAATATAATTAATCACTCCAAGTTGTCATGGGTCTAAAGGGCCCTTGCTGTGCTGCAGCCTCCTTGGGGCACTTGAGGAGAATTATGTGATTAAACAGACCTGTGAATTCTGGACACAGGCGGAGAGAAGAAAGCTTCAGTCCTCTTCATAATGCCCCTAATGAAGTGGCTGGTGGCTCCGTCATCCCTGGCTGGGCCTTGTGCAGCCTGTTCACAATCTGTCTAATGACAGAGCGGGGGCTGCCGAGCGCACCAGTGCTTCCCAATGAGCCACAAAGGGAGATCACAGGCTCCATTGTGGGTAGGCACAGGAGCTTAGCACTCATCAGGCCCAATAAACCTGTCTCTAGTCAGGGTAGGACACACCCCTCCGCCGCCGGCCAAGAGCCCCACACAGCACACTCCTTCAGCCGTCGCTCTGTCATTATGACATCAGGGTGACACGGCCTTATCACCCTCTGAGGTACAACTTACACTCTTGATCTCTTCTGTTTGTATTTACATGTTGACACTGGACTAACAAGCCTTTTTTCTCTCTTGGACACTGCCGTTGTGTGTACTGTAGGGTACATAATGTATGGGTATGTATCTGCATACACTGGGTGTCTACTTGCCCGCCCTTTCGCCTCCATTTTAAACAGGGCTGCTCCTCTTGGCCTGCGCTGCCTCCTGGAGCTCCTGCCAAACGTATGCAAATGAGCTTGTCTACAATGGTGCCCACAGCTGCAAGCAGTCGGCCAAAGACAGAGGACAAGGCGGCCATCCCTTTCATCCGTAACCCCTGATCCCCTCTCAGTGACACGTCACGTTCACCCCGACGCCGGACCCCGCCAAAGAACCATGTCGCCTCCCAGCCCAGAAACCCGCTCCCTACAGCTTCTCTCTATACACACAGATGAGCTTTTACCCTGGCTCTGAGCAGCATTGGACAGAGTGTCCGGCATCTGCTCAGACATTCTGCGATCTAAACTCACATACCTCCACCCTGTTGTTGATGGCCCTTGAACCTTTGTTAGACTAAAGTGAAAAAGGAAATGTTGGGGGAAAGTAAACAACTTGTGCCTCTTTTCTTCCTCTTTGGTCATTATTTGAGCTAAAATGACGGTGCCGAGAGGACAAGGACAGAGGGAGGGAGGAGGGAGGCGGGGGGGGGGGGGGGGGTTATCCAAAAAGAGTGGGGGTAAAGAACCTGATTGCTTTAATCTCAGTGCTTGCGGCGCACCCCTTTTCATAAAGCTCTTTGGCTGTGTGATTCAGACCCAGGCCCCAGTGTTCTGCGCCCCACTATTGTTCTCACATGAAAATCAATTCCCTTGAAGACCCTCCTTAATCCCGTTTTTGGCGTCAACAATGGCCACTTGTGCACGGCCTGATAGACTAAGAGCCGGGATGATGCGGCTGTCTGCTCTGATTCCAGCCCATTCAGGTAACGGCGGCCCGCGTCACTTTGTAGTGCCAAGTGCAGGACTCGACAGGAAGACGTTTGCGATCATAATTTCCTGCAGAGCAGAGGCCCAGGCACCCTACACACCCACAACACTTTTAATTAGGACAGACAACCACAGAGATTAGAGATCAGCCTGTAACAATGACTGTCCCTTTGAACAGGCCTCAGCCTCTGTCCCCACTGAGCCCATATGGAGAGCATAGCGCCATGATCACGCTAATAACCATCACCTCAGCAATAGCACACAGCAGTAGTCTGCACACTGGACAGCATGTTCTGTCGATCTCTATGGTTGCAAATACTATAGTGAAAATCAATCTTATACAACTAAACTTTCATTCAGGGGAGAATTAAAGAAAACAATTTGATCAAATTCTTTATCTAATGTTCTTGCCTGTTCAGGTGTCTTAAGGACAACCCAGAATGTTGCTCTGCCTTCTGTTTGTCTCTTTAAGACAAACTCAGTCACGTCTTAGCCTGTCAGGTCCTTGTTTTTCAACACGTTCTGATGTCCGCTGATGTTTTTTACTGGATTTATACATCAAAACAGAGCAGTTTCCATGATTGCTGGACTCTAGCTTCAAGCTTTGATGCAGCCTTCCCTCTACCTCTCCAAAGAGCAACAGGGAAGTCAGCAGAGAGCAGCATCGCAGCAACAATCCACTTTAATTACAGTCAGAGCTATATCTAAAAATCCTGATGAGGGACACAAAGGCCAAAGTCTACAGAAGAGATTTCATTACTCGTTCCTCTCCTTACCTTTTTCTCTGTTTGGCAAAGAAAAGGAACAAAGGAGGAACCCTACTGATTGAAAACTAGCAGAACAGTGAAACAACAGGACACAACTGATCGCTCATGCATGGCTGGGATTAGGATAAAAGTAGAAAGAGCGTGGAGAAGAAAGCACACAACAAAAGGAACAGGGGACTGACAAACTTTTTTCTTTTTTCTTTTTGTGGTGAAAAGGATGGAATGAAAGGTCTGGTCATATGAAAAGATAGAGAGAGAACCATTACCAAACAGAGGCGGTTTCTTTTTAGCCTCTGTACGCCTCCACTCTGGTTCCCTTTTAACCAGCTACATGAAAGATGCAGCTCAGGTCTCTGGTGACCAATATGAGACAAACACAGCAGATAAAAATGAATTGTTTATCATGATATTAGTATTAATCCATTCATTATTTGTTTAAAGGCGAGTCGGTAACGTGCCAGCCATCTTCAATGTGAATTTCTAAGAGTACAAGAATGGAACACTGTGATTCCCATTGACCAACTGGCTTGTGAAAGTTGTTCATTACACACTAACTAACAAGACAGCGCTCTTTTCAGCCCCTGCCTCCACTTAGTGGAGATCATCCAACAATACTTTGAGAGCCTCCCCTGCCTTTGGCCTCGGTTCAAATCGTATTCTATTCTCTATTTATCTCCCTCGACAAAACAGGAGGGGAAGGCAAGTGATTAGAATTTCTGTCTTTGACTTCTTCTCATTTAAGGGGGTATTTGTGAATGTGGGGAGGTGATGGCTACGCCTCTATTTCGGCCAGCTTGTTTTAAGTGGTGCACCAATCATCCCCCCTCGGTTTGGTCCAAGGGTAAGTATGTGTGTGTGTGTGTATGTATAGGAGGGGGCATAGTTAACTTGTCTGGAGGTCACGGTGTGAGTGTGAAGAGGAGCGTAGGCTTCCTTGATAGAGGATGAAGGATCTATAGCTATTGTGTGGACAAAAGCGGAGACTGAACTCACAACTGAGCGCCTCAGAGTGTTTGTGTTTCTTTCTGTGAAATGTTTGTGTCCTCAATAATTGGGTTAAAACATGTCAGTCCGTACACAAACTGCTTCACACACCTCTTCGTTTGTGTAGGAGGTAGAGTTGTAGTACCAAATAACTAATGAATGAGTGTTTTTATTCATAGCTTTGGATACCAGTACACTGTGTTCGAGTCTCATGTTGTTACACTATGGACAAAAATAACAACGTACTTCCTCATGTTGGAAGAATTTTCCCAGGTGATATTGCATATTTGAATCAATCTTAAATTATGTAACAGCATCATCTATGTCTTTTTTTTTTTCAGAAAGGTTTCAAGACCGATGCAGAGCTGGTTAAACACCGATGCTTCAGTGTCCGCGACATGGTGACCCTCTTGCAGTACCTATTTTAAACGCTAGGTGTCAAAGTTACATATTGCTCCTTTAACTTAAAAATTCTAAAAGCTTATCAAAAGTCTCTTGAGACTCGGCATATAGGCAAGTTAAAACAGCTATGTTATTCTTTTTACATAGAGAAAAATGGAGTTCAGCCTCAACAAGTGAAGTCTACGGAAGCCTTGAGAGGACATGCACTAGCATGTTTTATTTGCTCTGTATTCCCGTAAAAATGAGTAATAACAGTTGTTTTCACAAAATCTCAATGTATCAATCTCGTATTCCCAGAGTTGCAAAAGCACAAAACAAACAGAAAACTTACTTTATTAATTTGGGACATGGCAGCATTGCATTGCCGTGGTCTGGCCTAACACAATTACTATCCTGTTGTTCTCTTTTCTAAACTGCCAAAAATGTATCTTATCAAAAAAAGCAAGGTTTGTTTGTTTATAAGATAATAAGATCAATGTATCCATTGTGAAAGGAAAATCAGTTTTGTTGTATTGATATAATGAGATAAATTACTTGTCATCAGGGAGAAAAATGAAATGTTTGTTTGCATGTCAGCTTTGGACCTCTGTAGAAGTCAGATGAGGTGACTACAGAAACAATCCCTCTCAGGCTTACATATTGGGACCACTTTTCAGATCTCAACCCAAAATGAAAACAATAGAGCGAATCAAAACAATGTAAAATAAATCCCTATTTACTATCTCAAAGCCTGATATTGTTTTCAACATTTTTGTTCAGACTGTGAGTGTATTATATTTTAACTTGTCACACTAACAAGGCTGCTAACCCCTGTGCTTTGTTTACACTGGCTTTACCTCCTCTTTGTTTGTGGTGCAACATACTAGACAGTTGGGTGTGTAAAAATAATAAGAACAGCAACTGTTTCTCCATTATTCTCCTCCAGATTTTCTCCTGACCTCATTAAAACCCAGTATGGGAAGAGTATTGAGGCGGTAACCCTTCCCTTCATCGCAAGCTGGACTACACATTTGGTGAAGGTGATAAAATACAGGAATGACCACAAAGCAGTTATTACAACAAATGTGGAAATATTATGTGTTTTGTGTCATATGGACGGTGGATGCAGAAACATTTTTTGTTTTTTATTTGACCTAAAGTCATTCCCATAAAGGGGGAAAATACAGAAGGTTAGCCTACAAACATAAAAACAAACTGCTCTCAAATTCTAATGACAAAAGTCCAATCTCATGTGGTTTTATCCCTGGCTCCTTTCGTCTGCCTGCTGTAGTGTCTTTGAGCAAAAAACTGACTGAACGTCTGACTTGCTCTCAATTGCCAGGCCAGTGTCTTGCATGTAAACCCTCCTGCATTTAGCGTGAGCATAAATAGCTGAATGTAGCTGAATGAGAGGCATTTTGTAAATCCATTTCCTGAAAAAGTGCTTTATAGTAGCAATTCACTTACATTTTACCATTTTATTTGGTAAATTGTCAACAGATGGCTGTTCAACATGTTTGTCCTTCTGTCTGAGGTTTTCTGCCTCCAGCAGAACCATAACCGAGTGTCTGTACATGGTGAACTTGTGTTCAGCCTCTAGACAAAAATAAAAACATAAAAAGTAAGGTATGAACCTGCTCTTTTTCTTAAGGGTCCTGAGACAACTTTTTATTTTATTTAGCGGAATATAATTTGGAGAGAAATGCAGAACCCAAACTGTTCCTCTTTTCTACATATATCAGAAAAATCTTCATAGCATTGATCGGAATTACCACAAAAAACTAGGAAACTTTGGCAGAAAATGACCAGAAATGTCCTTTTAAGTATCCCTTGTGAGCATTGATGGATGTGGAATCAGCCAGCTAAAGCAGAGAACTAAAACTCTGTTTGAGACATATTGTGTGCAGCACCGCACCGGTGAGCCTCTTGGGTGCACAGAAATCCCAGAAATACAGTTCAGCATAAATGAGAGATGAGTCTGTAAGTGGTTGCTGAGAGACAATAGTCGATTTCACTGACTGGCTGTGAAAGCACCAGCCAAAAATACACACAGCAGTATGAAATCAGTGTAACTGCAGGATCGAAGACATTTATGAACATGAAAAACTTCCCGATCGAAAAGTTTTCATTTTGAGTGGAAGTCAATCTTAATTTGTTTTAAGTACACATTTTGTTAAGGTGGAACTGCTGTAGCTGTAAACTGAATTTCTGTATCACACAAAAACATCTGCCCACAGAGCATCTTTCTCCTTTACAGTCTTCTGATTTCTGCTACTCGAAATATAAAAATGTCCACAAAAGAAACATTATTACTTATAAGTGGCGGTCCAAACAAAACAATCTGTGCTGAACAGAACTACAGCAAATAAACCTAATCCTGTAAAACATATTCATCTGTCCAGCAAAATGACTCCTGCAAACACACTGAGTATACACAAGCAGACACACATAAACAAGACTTTCAGTCAACAGTCCAAACATTGTCACATGTTATTCATATGTTTGCTTAAGTGCTCCATTCTCTTTGAGGAAGTTCTCGCTATTCTCCTTGGAAAATAAACCACGCACGTCGCCAAAATGGCTCTTTGGAAAACAATAGTGTCTGTCCTCCAACGCAGGGGTCCATTGCTGATTTTTCTGTGCCACCCCCGATTCTCTCGCATCTTGTAGCAGGCTCCTCTAATCGCCATGACTGGGTGACCTCTAGGCCAGTCCCCTTCTGGGATTTACAGCTTTCACTGGCTTGACCTTTGGTCCCCAACACTCCTACAGACACTCCCTTCACGTGAAGCCAGCCCCAGAGATGGACGACAGCCTCGGCTGGCCGACGTTTAGGCTACTACTGCTACCTCAGCATGTCAAAACCTCTCTAGGTGGTAGGATTCAGTTGGTGCTTCATTAACCTCCCCCCCCCCCCCCCCCCCGCCACCCCCAGCTCTATAAAGAAAGTCCACAGTAGGCCTGGAGCAAGGTAGACCTGCTTAAAGCTAGTCCTAATGACATGTGCCATGGTAGAGGAGGCTAAATGCCACCACCACATGTGGGGATGATTACAGGAAGTAGTGCAGAGTTGCAGGGGACTTCTGGGAGGGGATAGGAGTGGGTGTGGGGGCATGTAGGCAGTGAAGTCCCAGAGGCTATTGTATGGGGCAACTCAGCAAAAAGCCCCTTCCTGGCCAGGTCACGCAAATTTAGGAGCCAATGAAATTTGGGCCCAGTAGGGGGTCATGCTCTCTTAATCTTTAATTAAACCCCACTCACACTTTGCCTCAGCACATTTAGAACAAAACAAGAAAAATATGTCTTCTTCTTTGGTATAAGGATGGATAGGTTGGACGATGCAGCAATTCTGGGTCCCAGTCTCAGGTTGAACTTCTTATCCTAGAACTCCACTCAGCATAACACTCCATTCTCGGAAACACAGTAGCTAAAGTAAAGCAGCGTTTCCTCTAAGGGGGGCAGTTAATCAGCCCTGAGCAAACATGTGTACTGGAGCGTGAAGGCACCATTTCTCGCACACTTCACAATGAAACTTGTTTTACTCAGCCGGCAAAAACAGCCACACCAGAGACGTTGCTTTTCTGTGATTTCCAGCAAGCATTGTAGTAAAAAAAAAGAGAAAAAAGTCCAGGGTGAGAAAATGCTAAAACAGTGAGGATAACAGTTCGGCTCTTTGCCCAGAGAAAACTTTCAACAGGCTTGAGGAGCGTCTTTGTGAGCTTTCATGAGGCTCACTTTTCCTGCTTCTCGGTCTGGAAGACTTCAAAGGTCACAAGTTATTATTTATTGCCTTGTTTGACTGTGGCTAATGAAATCCCCAACGCCTTAATGGAGCAAGTTGGTAACCTCCTACCCAATGAAGTGCTCTTTTCTCCCTTTTCTCACAGACAAACAAAAACAAAACAACAAAGAGAGGCGGTACATAAAAGAGCTCTGGTCAGATGGGTCACATGCTGTCCATTGAGTCCCGGGTCCATCAAGACCATTCAGCGGACTCTATAAAACCGGCAGGCTGCTTAAATACCTGACAGTAAGAAAAGGAACAAAAACAAAGAGAAGGAGGGGGAACAACAGATAAAATAAATAAGACAGCCCCTGTGACTGATGTGTTTAGATGGTGCCGGAGAGTCACTGACAATTAAGAAATGTGGCTGTGGTTACAAAAGGCGGCTGGAAAATAGTGGAGGAGCTTGCTGGGCACATTTTTTAGGCCTTTCCCACTTGGACCCCCTTTTGAGTCTTTGTCTACGCTCTGGGTCCATGAGAAAAGTCAATCACAGACACTTGGCTGTAGATTTTTTTCTTTCCTTCTAGCAGTTAGTTCCCCAGAATTAAACCAAAACGAAGGCACTATATGTTTAGGTAACTAATTAAAGATGGGGATCTTTACTCAAGCGAAACAACAATTAAAGGGAGTAGTAGAGATACAGTGTTTTTCCTGTCATACACTGATTAAGATGTTCCTCATATTTTAGGCAGAAAATGTGGCAACATCAAAAGATGAGCGGAGAAGAAAGATAAATACTGGGCAGTGATTAAAATCCATATTTATGCAGCCCAATTTTCCTTGCGAGGGATTTCAATGTGTTGGTTAGCTGGCTCCATTTGATCTGCACTGAGAAAAGAGATGTCTCAACCTCGGGGGCCTGTGATCCCAGGCTAATGCATGGGCAAAAAGAGTCAATTATATTGTAAATTATGGGGAGAAGGGCGTCAAAATGTTTGAACGGCGCCCTTTTTTTCTCTTTATGGATGTAGATAAAGTCTGTGCGATACACAAAAAAAAAAAATACACAGGTTGGATCAGTGAGCATTTCAGAGAATCCGCAGATAATTTTTATCAACACTGACATTTAATTATAGCAGGATAATCACATAGTCTGTGCTACAGTGCGACTTTTCTCATGCAGACAAACAAGAAAATGTAAATGACATGACCTCAAAATACCTCTGAAACCTCACACAGCACAGAAGGATGGCACAGGGATTCTTTCAGAGACATTAAAGGAGAAAATGTATCTCAATGCCTCTACAGCCCCATGTCTCTGTCTCCTTCTCTGTCACAAAGAATAGGCTAAACAGTAAGATGCTGTTTAGATCTTTTTTTTCTTTCCAATTCCATTCAAGTAATCCGCCATAACCACCATAAAACCTACCCCCCTCTTCTGTAACACAGCCCCAGAAGAATTCAAGCTCCTCCACAACTCTGTGCAAATATTTCACAGCCTGCTAAATAACAGCAAAGTTTACTCTCTGTATTTGAATGGGAAGTGTTTTCATGTTCAACGTAAGGTGTAAGTGAGTAATTTCCCCATTGCCCTATTTTCTGTCAGTGTTTGCTGTAAATCAGAGTGTGTGTGCCCTTGGGCTGTGTAGAGAGCGTTTGCACTCTGTGTCAGGCTGAAAATCTGTAACCTTGTGTTCGTACTGAGCCTGAAGATCTGCTGTAAATCACAAATATTAGCTTAATGTTGCAGCCAAGTCTCCTGCAAACAAGTCTGCAGGCTTTAAGACGGTTTAAATCTGCATAGTTTGACCCTCCTTTAGAGACTGGGGCATTTCTTACACTGCATAATCCTTCTATGGTAACCACAAGACTTTCTAGTACGGTAATGTGCATGTTGGCTGAGATATTTCATCTCCCTTATATTCATAGACCCATGTTTAGTTAAACATTGATATTCTCAATCAATTCCAGCAGTTATTGATTGGTAATATCTATCTAACAGTTTAATGCGACAGCTTTAAATAGAGCCCGACCGATTAATTGGCCAGTCGATAAAGTGGGCCGATATTAGCATATCCAGTGACTATCGGTTTTGGCTAATTTTATCTCTGATATGCGCCAATATTACTTAATTCATCAATCAAATAGCATTTCATTTGAGTTTTATTTTACCAACACAGTTTCTTATTTGGATTACAACAAGCATTGTCACCCTCCAGAGTGTCAAGCGGTGAGGCATGTACATGCTCAGTTACATTCCAGTTGAGTGACCATCTTGTCTTCATTATATCTTTTCCACAAGTGTTTGATAACTGCATCTGAGGGATCACCACAATAATTGTTTATATCTATATCAATCTACCTCTAAGATCAAAGATAGATCTAAGAAAGATATCGGCCAACATATCGGTATCAGATTTTTTCTCACCCTTATATCGATATTGGTCCCAAAAATCCCTTATCGGTCGGGCCCTAGTTTTAAATCTCTGTTAAGGACAACATACTTGTTAAGGATTATAATCGTCCAAATGTAATACGAAATGATGCAAGCAAACCGATTACATTGCATACACACAAATCATAAAACAGCTCATTAAAAGGACTTGAAACTTAATGATCGGGTCTCATTGGATGCTTTTAGGTTATTTTTGAGGCTGGTACATCTGGCTGTAGATGAACTGAGGTTGATTATTACAAATGTTTGCTGCTTTACTTGTCATTTCATGTCTTATGCTGTATCTTATATCATGTTTGTATGTATGGCTGATCGTAGTTTGTCATAAACTTTAGCTATGCTGCTGTCCTCCTGGTTTAAAACAATGGTTAAATAAAAAAAACATATTGCAAATAATCAGTCTACACACATCAATGTGCTCATATCTTCATTAAGCTATTCTGATTCCCTCATCCCGATCTGCTTCATGTGCGTTTTCGAAAAAAAATGTAAAATCCATTTTGTCACTGTGACCAGTGGGCAAAAACGAAACACCAGTTAATTCTCTGCTTGAAAAAGCATATACATGAGTAATCATGTGTCTTAATCCTGGCAATGTTTTCCAGTAATGGAAGAGATATTATGTGATTTCTTGCATGATGAGATGTGGTCGGCTCCCTCTTTGATGTCGTGCACTCACCAGGAAGACGTAGATTAAAAGGTTCACCAAATCAAAATAAATATTGAATCGTTTTTTTTAGCAGGGCGCTTAAATAAAATAGCTTTATGCAAAACACAAGGGGCATGTGCACATGTTGGTGATACCAACATGTGCACATGTTGGTGATACCAACAGCTGCATGACAGTGGTATAAGCTGATATATTTCTGAAGTCCTCATGAGAAATGCAGTGCCAGAGAGCTGGGTGCAGTTTTTATTAAGGGATCACGTGTAACCTGAAAAAAATCCACACTTTTAGGTTATGCTTTTACATGTGCTCGGAGATCACAGTCTATAAAATAATAAGCATGTCTTTGGTCATATTGCTGTGTGGTCAGAGGAAAGATGAGGGCTCCTTTTAGTACACGGCTGAAGTCGGGGGGGTGGCTATTTGAAGTGAGCACAGAGAGCTTGGTTTGATTGGATAAATCTAGGGCTTCACAGAGGAGCTGCCCCTGGTACAGGAGGGGGAGTCGAGGTTTTTTTTTTTCTTTCCTGTGGCATTTTTCCCCATACCAAAAAAAAAAAGAAAAGATGGGCACTGGAGCTAGGCTGGAACGTGATCATAGGCCAGCACCAGACCAGAGAGCTCCCCATTAAGGTTTTGGGTTATAAACAGCATCTGTTTCAAATAGGGCTAAGACTAGAGGAGCACTCATTCCCTCTCTCCCTGCCTGTTCCACAGATCTGGCACAGACCATCATTTCTCTCTTCTCATCCCCTCGCTTCTCCCATCTCCACTCATTGCGTCTCTTTTCTCCCTCCTCTTTACAGTTTTATATGCCTCCCGCTCATTATGGCCCTGAAAGAAAAGGATTTATTTAGTGCAAAAAAAAAAAAAAAAACTCAGCAGAGCACAGGCGTGTCATACCAGTTTGTGTCTTGTGCCATAACTTTCACGTGTATTCCTGCCTGAAGCTTACAGAGCCATACAGGTGACAACATAAACCACAAAATCACTAGTTTTCTTTGGTACTGGTTTACCTTGTTATCCCTGTAAGTACAAAATAAGAGGGATGAGGGTATGTCATTGGAAACAAATGTGCCAACAGAAGAAAAAGTAATTCCAGGTACTTTTAGATCATAGGTAAATAGTCTGATATTACAGTCTAAGCAGCTTTTCAATTGTCATAATCTAAAAAAAAAAACAACAATCTGCCAGCTGAGGCCATTTAGCTTAGAAAGACTCTTGAAGAGGCTATGTGCCGCCCTCCAGTGGACAAGATATGAAATGATGGTTATCTTTGCTATACCATATTGCTTCATGCACAGTCCACTGAGTCTAATGCAGACATCACAGTTCTCTTTCTTCCATGATTTATAGCTCAATCATTGTTTAATATTTCATTCAAATGTAGGCAATTAGGGGATCATTTGTAAATGGGTCAATCGCTTTTAAATAAAACATCATTATGTTGCATCCACCCACAGCGTAGTAAACAAGAAGTGTGTTATATTTACACCAAAAGCCCACTAATCCTTTCTCTGTGGACCGGTATTATAAGGGACAGGCATGAGAGCGTTCCTGTCCAGTATCCACTTCCATTAACAGTAATTAGTGAGCTGCCTTTAGTTTTTTTTTTTTTTTTAAACAAACACCAATGGATATGTCTACAGAGAATGTCTGAATGTCTGAGACAATTTCATTTTTGTTGGACATTTGTATTCACTTTTAAAAGAGAAATAATTGACACATTATTTAAATTGAGAGTTCTTTTGTAGGTAAGTGATAAGGCTGCTGATTTCAAGTTGAAAGGCAGCAGAGAGGGTGGAGGTAACTCTTTGTTCCCAGCTTGCTGAGTGTGTGTGCTGAGCTCTAAGCTGCACCTATTTGAACGCCACGTATTAAAGTTTAGAGCAGCTCAAGGCCCCCAGAGTGAGAGAGAAGAGAGAGACAAAATAAAGAGTTTCAGGGGAAAAAAAGTCACTGCTTTGTCTATTCAGAAATGACATGACACAAAGCTGCTGCTTTGTTCCCCGCCTTTTACCGTGTGACAGCTGAGCTGAGAAAAGAAATTCATACGGGGGAGTACGTATGTACACTCAGCTACTCTTTTTCCTGACACTTATGTCAAAATAAGTCCCTGCAAAACACATTTTTACCACTTCAGTTTCCTTCAAATCAGTGGAGAGTAAAATGAAAGAATGTCACGTGGCTCTACCCCAATATATTAAAGGAGTGTGCGATGAGACAGGTCTGCTACCGAGGGAGAGATTGTTCATGATGCTGGGAATTAAAGGTTGGTCTGGGACTGGCTTACAGTATCACTAGTCGGTCACTGTCTGGACTGAGACTGGCCAACAGATGGTCACCTGGATTAATGGAGCAAATTAATTCATCCCATTATGTAATTAAGGATGGAGTCTGATGTGCAAGAGAGGGCCAGGCTTGTCTTTTTAAGATGTTAAGCATTCCATTTATCCTCTCTATAAAGCAAACTGGTTGCAGTTATCTATCAAACAGCAACACAGTGGGGCAAACAGACGAGAGAAAAACAAGCTAAAGTAATGGATAGGTTGGGAGGCCATATTTGCCTTTTTCAAACGATCAATCCAAATTTTATTATTTATTTATCTGTCATCTGAATGAATGTTGGATGACTGATGACGATGTCATATTAAGTCAAAAATTGATAAAAGGCCCGTGATTGTAAGCTCTGCTTCATTTCATTCACTACTGAACCAAGGTGTTGTTGCAGCTAATTAAAAGTCACCTTTAACTGTTCCAAAACATTATTATTATTATTATTTTTTTTTTAAATCTCTGTTTAAAGTGATCATTTGTATTTTTATTGCAGAACAGTGTAACATTTTAAAATAATTTGCTTTATTCATTAAAAGTTATATTTAGTTGTTTGTGTAAATAGAAACACAATGGCAGTCTTTTTTTCAGTGCACATTTTCTTGTGATATTTTACCTAATTTAATGCGATACTTAATATCCAATTCAGTAAATATTGAGCCCAAGATTAATCACAACCAACTCTTCCTCTTTGCAGTGTCCCATAATGACCACTAGAGGGAGCTCCCATTCAAACCTCTGACCTCCCCCCTCCCCTGCACACACTGACATGTTGCTGTGTGCAGAGTGGATCTGAGGTGGAAACGGTGTTTTGAGGGCACAGCTGATGAAATGTGCGATCACAGTGAGAAAGGGACGACATGAAAGTGTGGACCTCTTACTGTTCACGTCCTGCCCTCTTCCCGTCGAGCACATGCGAGCACATCCATTACATCTGGATTCACACAGAATGAACTAATCTTCATTACAGGGCCTTCCTGTTTTGTGGCAATTGCTTTTTCAAGTGTGTGCAAGTCTGTCGGCGCATAATAAATGTTGTATCTGCTCATCTGGAAAGGATTTATGATGAGTTTCATCGCCAAAGTTGTAAGTGCGAATGATTTCCTGTCAGGATCATTACATTTGATCTTAAGCTGTCGCCACCTACCTCATGTTTCAATTATAAACCTTACTTTAGTCTGATGAAAGCTCTCTAACAACATGTGTTCAGAAATGAAGGATGAAAGCAGAAACGAAAGACAACATTCATGAGGAGAATAAAAGCGCATCTGTAGCTTTATGTTTCTCAGAACAGATGATTTCAAAC
This sequence comes from Labrus mixtus, assembly GCF_963584025.1. Taxonomy (NCBI): domain Eukaryota; kingdom Metazoa; phylum Chordata; class Actinopteri; order Labriformes; family Labridae; genus Labrus; species Labrus mixtus. The sequence continues at coordinate 13,044,283 of NC_083621.1, read as the reverse complement.
GGAACAAAATGTTTCATAAGGAAAAACACGCACTGTAACAAGAAGTCATGTCTTTGTTTAAGAACTGAATCCTACAATCTACATCTACAAAAGTAATATTCTGTTAATTTGACTATAGAAGAAGAGACACAGAGTAGCGGGAAACCGCTCAGATGGGGACTTTGGCGAGACATTTCCCAGTAGGGAGTGCAGTGGGGGGAGAAGGCCTCCTGTGTGCTTTGAGGGTCACACACACACACTCACATACACAAAGACACAAGTTTTTTGTAATCTCAGCTCTATTAATTACCACTGTGTAATCGCCCTGGGGTTTCACACATATCAGGAGCTGGCCCCTGTGCTCCTTTAGAGAGGATAAGAGGCCGGACAGTTAAGCTCATCTCTCGCGTCCCCCCCCCCCCCTCCTCCTCTTCCTCAGCATCCAGAAAAGATGCTGCTGTCTACTAAGACATAACTATCTTGCTGCAAACTCTCAGTCTAGTCTGTTTAGAGAATGTCAGTGTGTTTTTGCCCTAAGAGATGGTCATTTGGGACCTGGGGTATGAGACTGTTTACGATCTGTGGAGCCTAAAGGTCTGAGTGATGGGAGGAAATAGTCTGAACCCTCAGTGTGGCCAGTAGGCCGGGTCTCACTGCCCTTTGCTGGATTGTATTTGCTACTTCAAAGAGACGTACTTTCTTTGTGCTCATCCCAGAGCAAAGGTAGCCAGTGTGGAGTTTAGTTCTCCCTAGGGAGCACGGGGATGATGAGGTAAGAGCAGAGGTAGAGGTAGAGGTTGAGGAGTGGAGAGAGAGAGCGAGAGGGAGAGGAGAGGCCAAGTAGTGAAACAGATTTAAGACTCTATATTTTTAGCTTACACTGATCAAAGCTCATCTGTGTGCCGCTGTAATTAAACATTTCACACCTCACTTTGCTCTTAATATTCTACAAATAGAATCTGAACTCTCGCATGAAAGCTTTTACTAAACCTGCGCGTTACAGTTAAAAGACAAATCTGCCTTCTTGCTTGTTTTGATGCTGATGGAATGTGACAGCTGTGCAAGGTGAGTCAAAACTTCCAGTAGCCAACTCTATGTTGATGCCATGTCTTACTCTACGAAAATACACTCTGCACCAGGCAAGATAACACACAGCATCTAATAGTTTGTCTTGAACTTAATATGATATATTTTAGTTTTATAGTTTAGATTGAATGTATGTGAGGCTATTGATTATTTATTACTACTCTTAATCCTGTACAGCTTTGACACCCTGTGGCTCTAACACCACAAATGAAAGTACACGCATCTATACATCAACACATCTCTCGAGAGCATACTGCACACTACGGGGAGCATCAACATAAATCAGTTCCTCATTTTCTCCAGCAGGTGGCAGCATTGCCTATAGAATTCAACTCACAGAAAGAAGCCTGAAAATCAAGAAGATGACACAGGGGCCATAATTAATTCCTGATATCTCCTTGATGTATTTTTATCCAAAGCATTTTTGTTGTCATCCAGCGTCAGGCGGCTCAGGTGCTTTTGTGGCAGCAGGATTTTTAATGTTTCAGCAACAATGAAAGAATTCAATTGAACATGTTTTGACAAAGAGTCTCATGGGAGTCACCTCTGTACCCTTATCGCCTCACTGCACTTCTATCTTACTGAGCCATGGCTTCAACTAGACAAGCTGGAACACAGACTTAAAATACATAAATATAAAATATATTTTTTAAGGAGGAAGTGCAGATCTGTTTGAGGTTTTCTGCTGCACAGAAAACAAATGCAAAAATGGATGTTGGGCATATCAGTCACTTGTCCTGTCTCTTTTTACCTCCCCACTTCTTGAGCTGGACAGAGTTGTAGTTTAAGTATTCAGTATGGAGTAATAAGGTACTAAAGAGCCTTCACTTGCTCTTGTGTCTGATCACACAGCTTGGTTATTGACTCCTCAGAGTGAAATGGATCCGCCTGATAGGCCGGAGCTCTTTAGGGAACACTTCCACTCACGAGGGCAAAAGCCTCTGGAGCCACTTTGTAAAAAGCACTCATACGGGCTGTGGCCGGCTGTCTGTGGACGCCTAATGCACCAAAAAGGAAATAGGTGTCAACAAAACCAGGAAGTTTGTGCAAAAAAAATGAGATGATGTGATGTGGCGGAGAAGGAGGAGCACTTAGCAAAAGGAGGAGGGCATGGAGCAGTTAGGAGAAACATAACCCCAGGGCATTTTCTAACTGCAAAGACGTGTGTAGAGTGAGATTAGCTGGACCACAGGGGGGGGGTTAACATGGGAGGCTCTGGCATCAGGAGTTGATTGAGCGGGGTTAAGCTCTGACAAGGTGAGTGTGAACAGACACTAATGGAACGTCTAAACAGATATGAATCAGCCAAAATAATGACTCCCCCTTTTATCATATTTTTTTTCCGCTTCTCTGCAAACTTCGCTCATTTCTAACAAATCTATCAGCAACGTCTCCAAATACTCTCAAGAAACAAACAGGTAACTAGTTTCTCTGAGGGCGTTTACTTCTGTGGTTCCACACTAATGCACTAACGCACACACATCATCATGCAAGCCCAAACACCTGTACAACACACACGGCTTGTTTCTGGCCAGAAGAACATCATAGCTTCAGTCTATGTGCCATGTGAGGTTAACTACAAATGACAAGCGCTTCAGCATGTTCTGCAAGTACACTATCTTCATTTCTCCTGTGCCACTATCAATTTTGCCCTTGGCGAAGATGGAAAGTACTCATCGAACAAGTCCCCCTTCTCCAGCCAGCCACCCACAGGATTGTACAATTCCTCTTTAAAAAAAGAGATGTGCACATTCCTTACAAGACCCAGAGTGCATGCTTCACTCCTGCTTTTTCTTTCACTGTCATTACTAGAGGAAGTTTTTTTGACCCTTCTCCTTGGCCTTGACCTACTCCATTTCTCCTCGTTCTGTTAGACATCCATGCTTTTAAACAGAAACCAGCATATATTGAGGTCATGCCCCCTCCTCAGTAACCCTTCATTAATCCGAATGACCAGCCTCATTCATCAGGTGTACACTTCGCTCCATAGCTCAGAGAGGCATTTTTTGGGTTTATAAAAGCAATCTATATCTGCAGCCTGACATCCAACGCTATCAGCCTCCACAGACCGGGCATGCTGCGATTACATAACCAGAATCTGAATATGGGAGAGAAGACAGGAAGGAACAGACATACTGTACTGTTGGTAATTATCTAGCACTCTATCCCAGCACTGTTACAGCCTCTGATAATAATCAACTGAACAAAAGATCAGAGACACAAAATAAAAATCTGGATTTCTTTTGGATTCTTTGAAGGGTGGATAGATCCGATTCTTAATGAGGTTTAATACTGAAAGAGTAACAGAGATGATTAGGTAGCACCTCTGCAGCATTTGTAATGAATTTTTTAATAATGGCTAATCTTAGTACGACCCCCCCGTAATCTGACTGCGCTATCATCTAATAACAATAATAATTGGGTAGTTAATGAAACAACGGAGATGCAATTATTCAAATTACAACACAGATAAAAGTCTTCAATTGTGCAAAACCGAAAAAAGTGTCAATTACATTTCACTTGGTAACTACTTTAACAAAGCCAAAAAAGGTTGAGATGTGACCTCAAGATTTAAGAAGAATAGTTCATCTGTTATCAAGCCTAGCTATTATCCTACAAAGTAAAACGGGGCCTCTATTGATTTCCTGGCCCGAGTTTTCTCATTTCTTTGAGGAGCAGTCGTGCATTTTTGTTTACTCTCCATTGATTGATGACAACAACTTTCCCATCTCGCTCAGCCACCTGCCATCTGGCTGAAGTAAAAATGAGCTTGTGGTGCTGTTGACAGGAGAGAATGCCAAATGTTTACACTGTGTGAACAAATGAAGAATGCACACATACTTAAGGGGAGTTTTCTCCACGCTCCAGAGCTTAAAGAAGATCAACTTTATGCCTTTTTACAAACGTCAGAGTTAATGACACATTAGCTGCTACAGGAGTCGTGTTTATGGGACTGACTGGCCGATAATGATGGTGGCTCCTCCTGGGAGCTGTGAGGTTGGGGTTAAGTGCAGTCAGAGGTTAGGTTAGGGGTTAGGGCCAATGGGTGACATGACTGGGCTTGTAAATCACACGAAGGAAGCAGTGAGACAGAAGGGAAGTGAATACCAACCCATGTGGAAGGAAGCCTTGCATTTTATGCCCCCCTTGCTTGCTGTAAAACTGTGCGACCAAAGGCTAGCCGCGGTACAACACCTCAAATAGGCCAGATGGACGAAGACAAGAGAACGACTGCACTCTGATGTGTGACTGAGGCGTTGACAACACTGACATGGGACCTTGGACAAGTCCTCTGCGCAACATAAAAATGCCTCTAAATCAGCTACAGCTCCATTAGTGTCCATTCATAAAGCTGCAACTTCAGTAGCCTACTTTCAATGTAGGGCTCATTAAAGTCATCACATTTCCAGTTTAATCAAAGCCATCACTCTTGAACATGTAAAAACTAGACAGATGTAATTTGCTATTAATTACACTCAATGATCTTGGTAGTCTGGGTTTGAAACTCAAGGCTACACATAATACAGGTTTTGGGGGCAATACAACCCTATTGATGTCCGCACTAACATACCTCTTTTCAGAGGCTTCAAAGGGTCCCCTAGCATTTCTAACTGTTTAATATTGTATAATGTGGCCAAGCATGCACTTACTCGTTTGTGGTTACACAGAATATTTCTGTGGTTGCCTGTTAAGAACAAAGCTGTAACCTTTAACTTGCTTCTTCAAGCCGTGTTGAAATAAGAACAAATGGATAAACAATACTGCAGTGTAACACTGTAGCTAGTTTGTAATATCTGCCAGCTCTTAGAAAAAAACTGGCACCTGTTTGCAAAAGCAAAGCCTGCAAAAAATATTTAATAACACTGACAAACTTCATACTGTTGAAACACATTATGAAGCACATTCCCTTGTGACAACAACAACAACAACAACAACAACAACAACCCCAGTTAGAGTGAAAGTGCTCCCACAGTTTTCAGAGAACATTAGACCTGTTATTAAAGACTTAGCACACCGCAGAAGAGAAGCATAAAAGGCTTTAGGTCAACACAATGATGTCATATTATTCTGTCGCATGGGCTCATTTTAACTGTCTGACTAATCCGTTGAGGTTAGAGGTAAAGTCTCACTTTGTCTTTAGCAAGAACACAACTGATCAACGAAAACATCGTGGTCACACCTTTTTGCAAGCAGTGTCTTTGTGTCTGTTTTCTTAATTTTAACTCTAACCACACTCAAGCCTCTATTAGGTGTGGTTAGATTAAAGGAGATCCCCCTCTCCGTTTCATCCCTCCATTCTCTGCTTCACCTGATCCTCCCAAAGGAAAGTCCTCCTTCCCGGTGTCTCCCACGTTGGCTCCTCAGCTCCTGTGCATGTTGTCCTGGGAGACATGAATTAATGATAACAGCAGAGGCTTCACACCGGGCTCATCCATTACATAAGCCAGGCAGATCTGCAAGCAGATCCGCACACTTTTTTTGACACCTAATGCACAATACTGTACCGCACCTTCTACAGCTGACCCTTTTTACCTCGGCCCAAATACACACACACAGACACACAAACACACACTTTCTCACCCCCCTCTGTGTTTGCTGCTGCACACAACATATGCTGCAGTAGGTTTGCAGCCATATGGCATCTGTCAAAAGTATTTATCCCTAACCTGTGCAGTGGAAGCTACATTTTTTAACGCAAAACTTGGCTACCATGAGCACTGCGGTATACAGGTAGATAACCTGGATGTGTAGAGTTTCCCTCATCAACTTACCTGGAAGTCAACTGCAAAACTTGCACAATCAGCCCTAAAAAAGAAACTGGGATATGTCCGTCTGTAGTTTCAGAGAGGGACGTTAAACCTTCAACCAATTAAAGGGGCGGTAATCTGTAGCTCATCTCTCCTGTGTCACTAGGCAGCAGAAAGCTGTGACCATTAATAGAAATTCATCTGTCGTAACACCCAAGGGAGGCCTGAATGCCATGGGTCCCCTCTGCATCTGGATGAACCTGATTATAAATTATCTGCAAAGCCGCAAAGGGGAGGCTAACAAGACAGCCAGCTCTTTTCTTAAATGCCTTTTAATGACCAAGTGATCTGGCATCTTCTTGTTAATATCAAGCCTCAGATGGGTTTTCGGAGGAGATTTTCGACATGAAATTTGAAAAGACATTCAGAAGATGAATATCTATTGGTTTGATGCATCATATTGTACTTCACAAGATATTCAAAAATACATGCAGAGAGGAGAGGATTAAGAGAGGTGTTGAATCTGAAAGTAAAAAAAAAACCTGCTTTGTTTCCACGTTGTTAGCAAGGCACATTCACAGCTTTCCCCATAAAGTCTGCCCCACTTAGATATTCTGCACAACAATCTCATGAAATATTAAGAAACTCCTTCCAGAATAACAAACCTATAAAGTGCTTGTTTTGTTACACTCTTCCCTTGTTCCTCACATGCTGGACAAAGTAAGTGCACTGAAATGAAACAAAGTAGACTCCCATGATGGGGAATAAGACTGGATGTTTTACTTTTCTATGCAGAATGCTATGCTACGCTATGCTGTGCTATAGTATTGGTCTCTCACTGATATTTACTAAGGACAGCAATGTCTAACAAATACAACACGTATCAACAGGCTCTCTAGAAAAACACTTTTTCTTCAGTGCTTAGTCTGTAGTTATGATGAATTTGTATTTCAAATGACAACGCATATTTTGATGACAAAACTCAAATTGTAAACAGCAGAATATGATCAATGTATGCCTCTCTTACTTCATCCTTTTTATTTCTATAACTCTCTGCAGCACCCCCTTATCCAGCCTTTTCCATTAAAGCAACAGACACTTGTGATAAGCTACTAACAATGGATTAGCTGCAACAATTCCATTTCCCCTCTCATTATTTGTGGTTATCACACAATCAAATGCCACATACAGCTTATTATCAGCTTCTTTCCTGACAAATGCCTGGGCTGAATCGACTGTCTTCATTTTTCACAAAGAAAAAGGTGCATGCCATTTACAAACGTATATGCTTTTGACTGCACAAGGTATACTGTTTATTTTTACACACTTGCAGCACCTGAATTGGGTGAACTCCCAAGAGGAATGCAAGTGGTATGAAAAACGTTGTAAGTACTCTCGGATCGAGAGTGTACAGTTCTGCACTAGAAGTAAAATAATGCAAATCCAGAAGGCATTGAGTCATACGTTCTCACAAACAAACATATGTGCATTAATGCCATACAATGATCTTAATCACTCCTGACCTCTCTTGTGATGGAGAGTTTACCCAGCTGTTTTAAAAAAGTAAGAAGAGTATGCAGGAACACTGTGGCTGTAATGGAAGTGTCATAAATAGTTGATAGCAGTTTTCCTGCAGGCAGCGGCACACCTTGCAGCCTCTGAATTGCTGCTTGGCTTTACAGTGGGAACTCCTCCAGATTACATAATGCAGCAGAAGTGTATTTTGTTTTGCCAATGTGCTGGCACACATAGATAGCACTGCTTGCATTACATGAAATTGTTACTCTCTCCCTGTTATATCTTACACACACAAACAGTTTACAGACTATTTATATGAACATATAAAGACAGGTAATTTGGCATATTTAAGCTGTGAAAGATGTTTGTTTGCAGAAATACAAGCTGCCCTCTGCTGGACAGTCATTCATGTGTTTGGCCCTGAAAACAAAATCAAATATGTGTTGTGGCAGACAGTAAAAGAGAGTTATCAAGATTTATCTTTCCAATGAATTTATGAAATAAATGTATATTTGATCCCTGCAGAAGTGCCCGCTTCACTGTAAATTTCCTTTCCCTGTAAGCCGGGAAAGATATACAATCTAAGCGGATTATGCCTTTGACAACAAACCTCGACTGTAGCAGGGAGCTCAAATGGAGGCTGAGCAGGAGCACAAATGCTAAGCATGTCCCCTGTCCAAATATTTCCATTTAACAAGCGCCTGTTTGGGGAGGGGCTTTTGAATGTTTGCCTGAATGCTTATTGTGGAGTTGAATCACAGCTGAGCATGAAAGAAGTTAATTGAAAAGGAGAGGGTCGTAGGGAAGCAGAGTACATTGCATCTGTCACAACTCACTGCTTCCCCCTTTTGTTGCTTCTGCCAACACTGAATGGCCACAAACAGCCATTGAGATGCAGCTTGGCATGCTAGTGAAACAAGAAGTAATATGAAACCAGTCCAGTCAGGGCAAATTTTGAATAAAGTGACTAATCATGAAGATTAACTTTAGCAATCTTCTTTGAACTGTGACCTTTCCAAGCACACTGTCCACCTTGCATGTGGGGGCAGATTGATAAATAAATGTATTCATTAGCCAGTTGATCTAAATCTAACCCTGACCTGTTATAAGACGTGCACAAATGGCTAAAGAAAGCAAGTCAGTGAAATAAGTATTTTATGCGAGGTGGGTTGGCTCACCCTAAAGGTTCTCAGACATTCATAAGAAGCTTCAAGTAGATGGATTCTCCTTGACACTGAATTTTAAGGAGGTAAGGGCATCTCATTGGGATGCCATCTGGATATCACCCTTAAAAGGAGTTGTTGGCATGTTCAATGGGAAAGAGACCCTGGGGGGAAAAAAAAACCCAGAACATGCTGGACGGAATATATATCACATAAGCATTATTAACCTGATTTCTACAGCTTTATCCAAAGACCTTGACTCTCAATCAAAGAGGTTTCTCTGAATGGCGAACCCAGCTAATTCTGCGATCAATGGAACCATGGTTAAGAACAAGGTTGAAGAAAACAATGTACACTGTGAGGATTTATATGAAACCAAGAAGCATTAAGTGCTTTTGTTGTTGTGTTTCTCAGGCTAGAAAGGCATTGCCTGATAAATGAAAGAAAAAAAGAAATGGCTGTTTCCATGTCAGCATTTTTCCCAGAAACTCTTCAATTATTGATTTCCACATTACACTAACCTTTACACTAACATTGTTCCCAGATGCTGCTCAAAAAGCTTATTGATTGTGGTGGACAGCCGGACACCACAGATACATCCTCGATCACCAAGAGCTAAATTAAACATGTCCTTCCTATAGCTCGGAATCGTTTGAGTTTGGAGGCGGTATGAACATTAGACAGAGAGAGAGAGAGAGAGAGAGAGAGCGAGAGAGAGAGAGAGAGAGATAACAGAGGCAGATAACACCCTCTGGCACTGCATTGATAATGAGGAGAATAGTTGTATGCAGAATCTGTGTAAAAAAAATCAACGGTTTAGAATGGTTAGAACCATGCTATGTTTAAATGGCAACAAAACCTTTTGTTTTCTACAGGAAAAACAAGTCATACCCTTTTATTTCCAATCAAATGTAATCTTCTCCGGGTTAAAGGCTAGGTACGGGTTGAGTTGATTTTTGTATAACTATTTAATGATTAATCTTATGCTCCATCGGAAGAGTAGAGTCTGATATGCAGTGAGTCATTTGTGATGAGAGTGTAAAGTAAAAAACTGTTAAGTAAAAATAATAGTGACAAAGGTTAGATGCTTGATAGTGTAAAATGCTTCTTCATTGTATTATCGTCATAGCTACTCATAAGACATTCACTTATTCTCAAGATACAGCACTTCAAGATTTAAAGAAGAAATGTGAAGAGTCAACCACAGTCTCCATGACAGCGAGAACTGAAGGTGGGTGTTGAACCAATCGCCAGGGACCGGCCCCCGCAGTGCGACCCTGATCAGTGGAAAAAGACGAGCAAAGCTACTCGCCTCCGATGCCTTGGACCTGGAGCCAGGCTCTGGGATGCTTGCACCTCTGCTACAGGCTACAGCCTTTCTCAAAGGCACATTAAGGCTTGGGTTGCTTTGTTAAGGAGCACAGTACTCTCACAACTATAGCCTCATGCAGGGTGTTTGGTGTGGAATTCAGAAGCCGGTGGGCAGATTGTGTGGGACTGGATCTGCATACTGTACTTGGCTTTCTGTGTGCGCATGATATGGTTGAATTGCTTGGCATATTAAATATGCATTTGTTCATAAGTAGGTCAAGATTGGAAAGAAGCCTTCAAAGGGTTGCAGATGTATTTACTGTATGTACATTATACCAGTGTGTTTATACGTCTCTGTGAATATAGACTACTGCAATCATTGTTAAACATGACTGTGGATGCATTTATGGAAGTTGTAATGTATCAGAAAGTAGTCTTCTACACTGACATGTCCAAATATATTTATTTTGGTATTTGTATGATACTGTAGGGATCACTGCGGTTATGAAGCACAGTCATGTATGTACCCTTGACTGGGAAACGTGACTAAGTGTGCTTGATGGATTGCTTGGTAGGCGGGTTGTTCCACCAAAGTGGGATGATCGACAGGGGTGCATTTCGGCCCCCTGTCGAGGCGCAGCAGGGGGGTATGTAAAGGTGAAGTTCTGGGTCTCAGGGCCCACAATATGGACCCCCCGGGGAGGGTAATCACCATGAGGCCAGCAACAGTCAGCACAGCAGTGGCCCCTCGTCACAAAGACACTCCTCTCCAGAGACATGGCTGCGCCTTTGTGCTCCCCCACACTCTGAGTGTGTCCCTCTCCAGGGGGCTTGAGAGGCACCGCAGGGTGCCCATTAAACCATTAGGAGTGGAGGACAGCCCTGACAGCCTGATACACAAACATGCACACACACTCACATATAAGTACACACACACACACGCGTTCAACAGCTACACGTGTACTGTAAGTACACAGATGCCCGGGAAACGACAAAAGCGGAGCATTGTTCACTTAACATCACTGTCAGCCATTTAGAGCTTGAATGGCAGAACAAGCTGTCATTTTTGTTTGCTTTCTTACTTGCTGGGTAATCTCTCATTGACTCACTTATTCATTCACCGACTGACCAACAAAGTGACTCATTCAAGCAGAGTTCAAGTTCAATAGTTTGTTGCCAACTTGATTGAGATCAGGAGATCTGAGATTGAGATCTATGATGCAGCACTATAACACAACATCATACTGGCACTGGATTCCAATAGTAAGGCTATTTAAGAATACTGTTAATACTTTCAGTTCCTGATGTCTTTAAGGTTTTTAGGTGCTGTCGCTACTGTTAGAAGTTCAGCATTTCATGTCCATTTATCCCTTGCCTGATGAGAACAATTTTAAATGCTTCTAGTTGAGCTACCAAATAGGTTTTGTCATTGGAATGCAAATTAATAGATAACAAATAGTGAACAAAATGTTTGTTTTACATATCAAGCAGTCAGTCTAGACGTCAATAAAGAGATGTTTAACACTTGGAAATAATTTTTAGAGAGATTAATTCAATTTATCAGCCACAGGGCTGTTTGATCTACTGCAGGCTGGAAAATTACAGCTAAGGAGGAATCTTTACTGTGCTAACCAACACATCTGTTGTTATGTTTCCTCAGGCACTCAAATAAGAACCTATTTTTAGAGCATGCTGGAACTTTAGAGTGACGAAGGAGCCAATTATAAATGGTATAGCGGGTAGGTAAGTTTAAGAGCTCGAAGGTGACTGTAAGACAATGGCTCTGTAGCCATGGTGTCATGTGGCAGAGAAGGTGTTTGTGGTTGCAATGTTTTGAGAGAGTGTAAGGGTAGGTTACCAATAACAGAGAAAGGTTGAACAGTGATTTACATCATATCCGGATCTGAAACAGAATCCATTACAACTGTTGAGGAAAGATGCACAGAGTATAAACTAGGCTACAGTGCTTGATAGCGTACTCTTTGATGTCTGCAAGCTTTTGCTCACTTGACATCTTTGCCCTGTAGCTCCAATTTGTATTTGTAGCAAGCTTAACGTTTATCCCACAGTGTTTTGACATCTGTTAAGGGTTTGTGTAGTACAGTGACATTATTCTCCTTTCACATTTCATTCTACAAAGCAACCTGACTTCATCCCTGAACCAGAGCTTGTTGTTGCTAAATCAGTGTTATTAAGATGGCATACTCTTCAAGAGAAATGTCCTCTTCATTAGTCTTAAAACCTTCCAATCTGTGCTGTCGTCCAGCATGTTAGCGGAGCCGTCTCTGAGTCTGCAAACACTTGGCAGTGAGCTTCCTCACTTATCAACATTGAACCTCTTTTACTCGGCCCTCTAGATTTTGTGTGTGTGGTAAATGGTAAATGGACTTGAGCTTATATAGCGCTTTTCTAGTCTTCAAACTACTCAAAGCGCTTTTACACCGCATGTCACACCTACACATTCATTCCCATTCACACACTGATGGCAGTGGTTGCTATGCAGTGAGACCACCAGAAGTAACTAATCCCATTCATACGCATTCATATGCCGCCGACGAAGCAGCAGGAACACTTCAGGGTTAAGTGTCTTGTCCAAGAACATGTTGCTGCAGGAGCTGGGGATCCAACCCTAGACCTTCCCGTTGAGAGACGACGAATCTACCAACTGAGCCACACCTCTTCCTTTCTTTTTCCACTAAAAGACCAAGGGCTGACAACTCCAGTGCCATTTTCAACTTTTTATCACACATTATTCTCGATTACTAGGCCACCTATAATACGAGTGGTGCGCGACAGCAGAGTGAAAATGGTCTTCTCGTACTGTAACAACGGACTACTGCCGCATGCTGGCATGGAGAGTTATTTCCTCTCACGCCTGCGCAGAACTTATGTATATAGTATATGCCGTTCGGTCAGGCGGTCCCCTTCATGTTTCTTGTTATTCTCTATCTGCAGCATCCCAAGTCCTCCATCATGTTAGCATTCCCATAGCAGTCCATGATCGCTGACAAAAATTCATCCAGTTGCCCACTTTCTTTGATAACAAAGTCAAATGGGACATATATCAGCTTATTGGGGTAACATGCAGAAATGTATTGTATTTTCTTAAATCATCACTCTTATTGTAACTCCTTGCCTTCTGCTTGAAGGATATGTTCATGTAGTCCCATTCCCATAAGGATGGCTTGAACCATCCTGCGTAATCCTACAAGCAACAGGACAAAATGTCAGCACTCGCATAACTTGAATGTTATCAAGTAAATTAAAAAAATATGGTTTTAGTTAGATTTATATGCCCGTGTGTGTCTTTTACATTGTTGATTTATTCATTTTTAACAAAGTTTGATGTCTTTATGTTATAACTACTTTTTTCCTAAATATTTTTCATCAAAAAATTACTGAAAAATATTTTAAAAATATTCCTTTCTATTGCTGATAAATCCACCACATGAGATCAGGGATATTTTACAAAGAGGAAATAAAAACGGAGCTCACTAGTGTAGGTGGCTTACTCATTTCTACACCAATATTATGCTGACAACCAAATATGTCAGCATGAGGAGTAGGAGCATGACAGGAAAACACCTGCTAAGATGAGTACATTCAGGACTGTAAGGCTCATAGACTGTGGTAAGGCTACAGCATGCTTAAGGTAGGCAAACACGTGAAAAATAACAGAAGTATGTCAACATGCACTTTCGACTCCGCGAAACATTAGAGAATAATTTCCCCAATCCTTAATTATCTATGTGTGGGCTACCTTCGTTTTTGTTCCGTTTAAGTATTATTTTAAAATAGCAATTTAGATAACCTCAAAGGATTGGAACTAACCGGGAGTAAATTAAATTACAAAAATGCGTCTTTTTTTCCCACATTATTGTTTGCTGCATTAGCCTACTTCTTGGTCAAACGGCGAAACTTCCAGGTGAAAAGTTTCATCGAAATAGATGGATAAGAGACATCTTCGTGGGTCATATCACCCATTCAAACAAGCATAGGGATATTTGTTTAAAGTTGAATTACCTTTTTTTGGATAGGTATCTTATTGCTGTGAATGAAACACGGAAAACAAGCCTGCAAACGGCTAAGTTGGCTCAGTGGACAACACAAACTAAGTAAAGCTTGTAAAGGGAATTGACGCTCAAGTTTTGGAAACAAGTGGACTTACCAAGTGAGACTGAGAAGAGGCTTCTGTGACAAACACCTGCACCCACATGTCACCAGCATGGCACCTGGACGTTATCCTCTTGTAAAAGTCAAAACAGTCAGTGCACTATTTTGATAAGTGGGTTTTGCGTTGTGTTTTTGTCGGCCTGCGTGCCCATCATTCATTGTGCCGTGATCTCTTACTCTAAACCTGTTACTGTTCAACTATGTGTCTACTTCTCGAGCGTGTGTAATCATACATTATAAGGCTTCTATCACACGGTTGGATTACATTTCTCAATAACAGAGTTGTTTTAGACATTTGAAACACTGTTGGTCTTCTCAGTAAGACTGTGGTTTTAATTGGCATTACAAGTTCTTTTACTTTCAGCATACAGTCTCAATATGCTTGTCTTGAAGGTTATGTTTGCCTGAGATTGGTTAGGCTGTGAAGGAAGAGGCTGGACTTGTGGCATAAAAAGTAAGCACGGTTTGCATTTTAGCATGAGATGTTTACTTCACTGCCGAGGGCTGTGGCATAGTCTTGTTATTTAGCCAGTAGGGTGCAGTGTTTGTGACATGTTTTGGCATTGAGGATGACTGTGAGGGATGCTTGTTTTTCCATTGATATAACTCTCCTCACCATAAAGTGATTTTATGATTCTTTTATTGCCTCTGAAATTATAAAATTATGTGCTGGTCATCATCACATTTAGGTCAATTATGTGATCTGAATGAGTTGAGGCCCTTTGAGAATTAAAAGGCACAAAATGTAGGCATGAAAAGCTGGCCTGTCGTTAAAGTTTCATAGCTTTTCGTTTCAGAATCCTTCCATTGCATTTTTAAAAATCACTTACTCAGTTTTTAGAGAGCTATGAGCTTTGTGTTATTATTTTCGGTAGGCGTACTTATCAGTAAAGATTGTATTCTAATCTTTACCTCCGATTTGCGTTGACCAACACAAAGATCAAAGAAAGAAGAGAGCTGTTTCTAAAAGTGTGAGTTGTTGAATAAACAGCAAAAAGTGGCAAAGTGGTTCTGCTGGAGTCATGAATTATAAAAAGTGCTGCCAAGTTCAAACGCTGAGGTAAAGTGGAAAGGCTTTACTTGCATCAGCAATTTTACTCCCACAACGTTAAAATATAGCACTACTCACCACTCATGTTGGCTTTTCTGTGTTCGTATCTAATCTTAAACATACATGACCATATCCATGTACATGCACACTCAGTAAACACCCTTTAACATAATACTTCTCTGTACTCTTTGGTTACTTAACTACATCATTACTGTAACTATACCATAGGACTAAGGCCATCTGTATTATGAGGACAGTACAATAAATTCATTTAACATGTACCTGCACTAGGGAATCTGTGAGTTTTTACAGGAATATTTTTTATCATGTCAGTTTTAGAATTAAAAGATAAGATTTACCAGAACTTGAGAAATTGCACTTACTATGACTGATGGCAGTTTTAGGGATGAAATGACTAGTACTGTGAAATATATATTTATTTCATAAACAGAGTTGTTTTCATACTGTTAGCTTTCACCTAAGTGCATATGAAACACGTGTGTAGTTGGTCTGACGGTTGTGATGTGTGCCAAATAAACACAACAATATCCAATACACTCATTTAAAAACACAATTTTATCACTGCAACTTGCTCTGCTATGATAACTCCAAAGCACCACACTTCATTTGCATATTTGAATTATGTTAGAAATGATCAAAATGATGCTGTATTGAGAAATACTGTATAGTTTTTTTTTTAAAAGGTTTGAGATGTTGATATGATGTCAAAGCACCTTAAAGCGCAAGCTATTCAGGATGGATTAACTATCTTAAATACATTACAAATCTACACTTGATTCAGTTACAGTCAGTGTTTTAAGGGTTCTTTATTGTTTGTTTTTGGTGCATTGTTTTCATATCAGTAAATGGATTTATGCTTTGTTATTTCAGTCTTATGACACCCACTGAAAATGAATCCCACAAAACATGCTGCCGTACATATATTATAGAATCCATGTCCTCTTTTGGCCTTTAAATGGCAGCTACAGCAGAATAATTGAAGAATTCCAGCACTAAAAACAAACATAATTTGTTCCATTTACAATAATCAGCCAGAGTTGTAGTGGCTGTGACCTTTTCTAAATGGCAGATTATTTTGTTTTGTAACAAATCTGCACAGCTGCTTAAAAGCATGAATGATGACATCATACGTTGGCCTGTGTTGTGTTGTTGTGTTTTTACTGCAGGCAGAAACATCTGTTGGCTGATTAGTGTTTGTGTGTGACAGTGTGTGTGTTCAGAGATGTGACTCGTGTGGTGAATTACAGTACTGCAAAGGATGCATTGCCTCATTTGAGTCTTTCCTTACTTAATAATTTCATAATCTGCTATTGACCAGTCAATACAAAGAATGACTGTTTGGATTAATCAAGTGGAAGCACAATCCTAAAGGGGAGTTATTCAAACAGACAAGTCATTTGACACAGCTAAAAAAAAAAAAAAAAAGGTTTGTTGAAGCGCTGAGTAGTGATTACAAACCTGTGGTAAAATATCGAGGGAATTTCTACCCTGCACGCTAACAGAAAAACACAAGTATAAATCCATACTTGGAAACATATTCTGTCAGCTGGCATTGTACCTGATGAAAGAAAAAGTATCATGCTGTAGGCAATTACACACCATGATTTATGGCCCTGTGCAACATGTATAGCGCCCTATAGAAATGATGAATTGCCTTCTGTATCTTCGGGAGTGAATCAATACATTGAGTTCATACATTGCTGGGAAAGTGTACTACACATATTGAACACAAGTGAAAACATTTTCTCTACTGATTCCTCTACAGTATCTGCTCATTAAAAGCAGCAGTGTGAGGCCTATGGTGAGTTTTTCAGCTTAATTTGACCGGCCTTCTCCATCTCTGTCATCTCAGGGCTGTTTTTGGACCCGGCTACCACATTATTAATAAATCTCATTTGGCCCAGCCAGGGGAAATGAATTATTCTAATGGGCTTAATTCCGCTGGCGCTCCCAGCCCCTCTGCTTAGCATGTGGGGTGAGATGGATGAGATGTGTGATTGAGTGGAACAGTGACATGTACGCAGTGATTAAATTGTTCTCTTCAGCTTAGCCATGAACGTGACTCAGGGGGTCTGTATATGTGCTGAGCACGGAAATATTTTTCATCGGAGATTAATTCAAGCAAGTGCAACATGAGAGCTAGTGCGAGGGACGACGTTACGGACCTGTTCCCTGAGTAATCATGTCATAATGTGATGAATATTAATTAGCTGATATTAACATGGTCGCCTCTGGCTAAACAATTATTCAAATGTTCGCTCATCTGTGGGAGGTCAACTAGGGTGGTTTAAAAATGTCATTTTGTTTATCATGGTAAGAGGCGAGCTGAAATGATTAGCCCACTAGTATAGAACCAAATTAATGGAAATTATCAACCAATTGTTTCTATAGCAGATTGTAACATGTCCTGGACATGCAAAAAGGGATGAATAACTTTACTATAGCTAACGGAAGCTCACCACCCATTAGTTAACTAGACTACTCTTTCCTAGAACTAAGTGAGAGCTCACTCCCTACCAGCCGCTAGTCTACTATTTCCTAGTACCTGGAGCTATGTAAAATTACTCCGCTAACACCTTTTGGAGAAGAGAGGACTTGTTAGAATCACATAGCCCTAGGATTATCTGCCTACCTTTCTAGAATAATTAGATTCAAGAATAACCCCTGGTACAGGACTCTAGATTACCCCCCGGAGGCTCGCACCCCCAGAGAGGGAATAACTGTAATCTCTCCCCATTAGGATGCTAGGTGCGTATGAGGTGTGTAGTAAAAGTCAGTAGAAGTGTGCCGTGGTGTGACTGCTCAAGCTTACCTTCCGAGGTTCACGGGGTCCTTAAGGGAGACTCCAGTCTTTGTGGTGTGAATGATTTCAGTCAGAAAATGATTTCAAAAAGTTTCCGAAAATTTATTAAAAAACTTCAAATGATATTCCAAATGCAAATACAAAACAGTAAAAGTAAAAATATAAAAATGTAAAAAGTAAAATCAAAACACAAAGACCAAAGTCTAAACCTGGGAGTGTAGACACTTGAGGTTTTAAAAGATCTTGGTCTCAGAGACTAAGTCCCAAAATGGGGATTCAAAAGTCAGAGTGACGTGGAGTCCTTTAGAAAAGCAAAAAAGAACCCCGATCAGCTTTTCCACAGCCTTTTTATAGCCAGATGGTCTCTTTTTTCCAAGATTCTGTAAAACCTCAACAATTCATATTCGCAGAAACGTGATACATCTACAGTTGATACCAAGTTCATATGTGGTTTTCGCTTGAAGACCGTGAACCAGGCAGATTCGCAGAAACGCTATACACCTACTAGCTCATATGTGGTTTTGCTCAATGTATGGCATAGGCACCGCTGGTGTGTGTAGGATTGACAGGAAATATAAAAGCCAAAAAAACAAGAGTCGTAGCGACTACATGACATATGAATGAAATGTTAAAAAGATTAAGTGATCATAAAAGAAAAAGTAAATATATGAAGTAAATGATAAATGGATTAAATGATAATAAAAGAAAAAGAACATATATGGTAAAAACAAATTCAACAATTGCATAACTCTTTCTGATCTTTCAACACAGATAAATAATTTTGGGTATTTTTCAATGGAAAATGTCAAATATTTGCATTTAGTTATTTGTTATTATTATTATTATTGTTATTTTCTTTTTCTTTTTTTTACCTTAGTTTATTTACATGATCAATGGATGAATATTGAATTCAATTGATTATAAATCCCAAATAAAAATAAATCTCAGTCACAACCTTAATCAATGATGAACTCTCCATTTCTTTACCACTCGTTCTATATTTCATTTCTTTTTCAGACCTTTCCACTGTATGTAGAGCACTTTCTCAAGAACGCCCTGGTCTAAGACGGCTCTGCTTTTCTGCAGCCAACTTTGACAAATGTGCTGTCCTTGTAGATTAAAATCCAGCAAACAGTTGGCTAGCTCAATTTTGTACAGAGCCTAATTAAAGGCAGTGTCACAATTCTGGACTCTAATTATGGTTTCTATAGCAACTGCACACAAAAAATCTAGAGTCATGGTATATTGTGGAAAACATATCAAGAGTATGGCATGGTATGCTTTAATCCCCCCCTCCTGCTCTCACAACTAATACCATATACAAATGAAATAATTGATGCCACCCTGCAGTAGATATAGGATAATGCAGCTTTACTGTGTATTTCATGTCTCATGCTGCATAACTATTATTAGGCTTATCTTAACCAGGTTGAGAGCACAGGTCTATGAAGTTATTAAAGTTCATAGTCGTGGGTTCACTGATCCTCTGGTTATTGTTTCCAGCTGCCTCCTCCTCTGCTTATCTCTCTTTTCAACTTTAAAATAACATGCACGAAGACACCCTTTGACGTACACAAACTCACACACATCACCTAATCATGCAGCTATGATTGATATATTTTGGGGTCTACAGCAGATAAACCGACTACTTGTTCCTTGAAGTACAGTAGAAGCATAACTTGTTACTGTGTGGGTATCTACATGCTATTTTTCTTGTGCTTGGTTATATATAGTTTAGGTTCAGGAATATTAAGTTGTTTTATTGGAGAGAAGCTCAGGTGTTACAACTGATGATTTATGATCCTGTAAAACTGATCAAGTAGAAGCAGAACCAATTTGAAGCATCAAACAAAATACCCCAAAAAGATGATTTCATAAATTCACAATTAGTTGTTTTCAAAGTTCCTATTGTTTAATATCAAACACTTATTTAACATTATGTAATCAATTGTAGAAATGTGTTTTTACAGTAATGCTAGTGGTAAAGACGCTGCCAAATAGAAGGTTAAAGGGCTGCTGGAGCCCAGTCATGACTCCCCACAGAGAAGTGTGTGTCTGTGTGTGTGTATGTGTGTGTGTTTGTGTGTGCGTGTGGACAGGAAAATGATGACTGGGATGATATTACACATGTAGGCGAGGGACAGTGCGTGTGTTCTTGGAAACCTGCATTGCTCCATCTGCTGCTGTTAGGCAACCAGCTGCCTGCCTCCCTTAGTCCCAGCAACACCAGCCACAACTAATCTAAAACCATGGCAACCAGCTCCCCTCTTTTGGATGCCAAGAACGAGTGAACCCCTTCCCCTCTGCTTTTTTTCCCCTTTCTTTGGCTTCTTTTTCTTTTTTAAGCAAATCATGTCAATGGTCTTTTGTTTCTGAGATTAGTGTTGAAGTCCTCTTTCCCCCTTGTAAACGATCTTTTTGAACGTTTTAAAGATAAATGTAAACCAGTACTGTTGTGTTCAGTGTACTATAGTCACATGACACATATGTACAGTATATCCCTTTTGTTTATACAGTGTGGCACTGGGAATGGACAGGCACTAACCATGCACACCCACATTGCACATCTACACATCACAGTGACCTGCTTGCTCAGAGGCTCACTCATTTACAGACTCAAACTTTCAAGCCATGAACACACAAAGTCACAAACAGAAACCCACACACACGTTAACTTTGGCCCAAAACTGTCGTCTTCTCTCCCTCAGCCTGAAGTAAGCACATCCACAGAGGACTCCTTCCATTCACAGAGGGCCTCTCTCTTCTGCACATCTCCTGTGGAGTGATTGATTATATTCACTCAGAGCTTCAGGGAACCCCTTCCACCACCACCATCACCTCAGTCCTCACCAACACAGCTTTCACATTTCCCAGTTTAGTCTATGGGCATTCATTCCAAACAAATCATTCAAAGTTAGAGAAACCATAACATTAATAATAACGTATTCAGAAAATGGTGATACCTTTACCTGCTCCCTAAAATACCTCAGGCAAAAGGACGTTTGGATAACTGTATCAAGCGCCGAACTAACCCAGAACTTCCACCAGATACGACTGCATTGCATGTCCGCTCGGGTCCATTACGGCTCCGTACACCCTCGTCCGTCAACATCCAAAGGCTGCGGTCTCTGTGCACTGGACATTTCCAGTGCTGAGAAAAAAGAACCGGCGATAATTTTACAGATTCACTTGCAACAGATACTTCAGGCTAATGTGTTCTTTTTGGGGTGTCCATCTTCAGCTGGTTGCACATGTGTGTGCTATATTGTTTACAGTAACCAAAACTATAGAAAGTACTGTAGATTCAATTTATGGTTTAAATGTTTTAGAGTGCAAAGTGGAGATGAGGTGGATATATGCAACAACTGATTAGGGGATGGTCCCTGGTCAACTATCTGACCGGGGACCGGGAACTATCTGGCTTAAAAATAAGCCGAATCTGCTGTCAGGGAACATGGATAAAGTAACAAGTACTACATGTTTTAACTGCATGACTGTGTGTGTTTGTATGCAGTGCACTTTCTATTTTAAACACTGTAGTCTTAAAAATCTTTTGCTAACTGTCATATCACTGGCAATGCTGGGCAGTGTTGTGTTTCTGTGTGGGCCTGTATTTGCTAAGCCTTGTGCACAAACGTACATATGTGTTGCTGATTAACAGTGGGCGGCAGAGATGCTTTCTTCATGCCAGCTCACAGTGAGACTGGCAGACAGTTCTGCCTCTTGGTGAATCGAGCTAAACTCTCTGCTTCCCAATGTAAACACTCAGTGGCATTATGCTAATAGAAGATCAGATCATTCAGAAAACACATCTCCTCTCTCTCCATACTGTTCCTCCATACAAACTGTAATGACTTGTGCTGTCTCCTTCTCTGCCATTAGGTACTTGTGTATGTATTATTAGTTGCTAGCTTTATTTCTGAGGCAAAAGGTGAAGCACAATATGTTTTGGTGTGTTTTCAGTGAGAAGATAGCGAGGGCTTTAAAAAAGTAAGTAATAAATAATAAAATGTTCTCAGCTATATGAATAATGTTTCATAAAACTTTTAATCAAGAAACGTTGGTGCTAGAAACTTCAGTTTACATTTTGAGTTAAATACAGTGCAAGGTTTACAGTGAACAACATATAAAAAGATATAAATCAGAACTGATTGTTCCCCTGACATGCAATGATATGTCATTGTAATAATGTAATGAACAATATTACAGTCTACTTCATGGTGATAGCAGCACAACAGAGTTGAGTTGATTCTGTTTGGTTGAGTTCTGAAACCTTGTGCACAGCCGGTTTATAGCTGTTCCCGGGCTTCTCTCCAGCTCCACTTAGACAGCTCATAGACAGTTGGCCAAGATATCGACATCCTGGTTCATCTGAGCTCAGAGGCCGAGCTGTAAATGGATATCTAAGCCACAGATCCCCAAGCATGTGCATTATTCCCCCTAACCACAAGTCCCACTATTGACAAGTGGAATCAACACCAAATTATCAGAAAGGAGAAGATGTAGCCTACTAGACGAAAGCAATTTCCACAACAGTAGTCTTCTTGTGTGAAGGAAAGCGGCAACAATCACACAGAGATAGAGACTAAAGACATTGCACATCCGCTTAAAGAAAAATAAAGCTCAAGGTGGAAAGAGAGAGTGAGAGATAGAGTGTGATTGTGATTGTGGAAAGGAGTGGTAATGGTGTGGGAGAAGAAAGGAGACAGTGTGGAGTTGTTAAAGGGAGAGGGAGAGAGGGTGAGAAATCTGAAAGGAAGCTTGTAGCTCTGTGTGTAAAGATGGTTACAAATTAGATCTGTCTGGCTGAGCACACTGATAGTTCAGGTAATGAGAACGGTCAAAGCAAGTTTAACTAGGTCCTCTTTGTTCTGTGCTAGTTGCTATTGACAGTTTAGCTACAGAGTCATGTGCCCCTTAAGGTGTCAGTCTTTGTACACTCTTGATCCAGTCGATTTCCACAGTCAGCTTCAGTAATGGTTTGTTTTTCAAAGCTTTTGAAACCTACAGCATCAGTATTTTAGGCCAAATAACTCTCGGAAATGGTGGAAGTGTGAAAATGTGTCTTTTATCTAATTATTTACAATAGTTTAAATGCAGAACCAAAAAAAAAACACAGTGGATTAAATAATTCCTAAAATAACACATTATCATGTCAACCACAGTTGATACAGCAGTATAGCTTGAAGCTGTTTGTTTGCACTTACTGACCTTGTTTCCTCTTTTCTAGATCCTTGCTTGTGTCGTACTCACTCTCTGATGTACGTCGCTTTGGATCAAAAGCATCTGCTAAGTGAATTGTAGAATTGATTGTAATAATGTAAACACAGAGTAAAAAGTAAAACTAAGATGATATTTACTTATGCTTAACTTGCGTATAATTGCATATGAAAAGGTTTGTGGGCTTAAGATAGTCAATTAAGTATATTTATCATTAACTTGCCTGAATGGCTTGGTCATAAATCTAAAGCCTACATGGTTGATGACACTGTTGGAGCTCTAGCTCTTTTAAACAGATGATGAGATCTTATTTTTATTGTTCGTTCACAAATTGGCTGCAGATCTGTAAAGTGTGCATCGGTCAGCAGTTGTTCAACTTATTTTAACTCTGGATGGTGTCATATGATGTGAGTTCAGGCATTTCAATCTTTCCCGAGGCACTTCACTTTCACTTTTCCGACCTTGCATGTTGAATGTACTTCGGAGGAGGCTTCCTATTACCCAGGGGATTATAAAATCCACAGAGCACTCTTACGGTTGCCTTCAATAATAACAGGACCAGCTGAATGTCTTGTTGCTCTGTAAACAGTACAGGCAGTACGTTAGTATGCCATACATTACTGACACTGAAAACTAAACACTGTTATAGCAGCGCAGGGACATACACGCACTCTGCTGCATCAGTGTAACAAGGAAGGTGGAGAGGGTGTACAGAAGAAAATGCCAGCCGCTGTTTTGCCATGCCCAAACTGGCTGCTTGGGAACATTTACTTAGGATGTAAGAAAGAATGTCTAAAAAAAATATTTGGGATGTTTTGAATTAATCTTAGAAATTAATAATTGTGATTCACAACGTGTGGACAGCCCCCCACCACCCACACAAATAAACCTTGGAGAAACACTGCTTCCCTGTAATATCATAAAATGGACCAAGATATTTGATGCATTTAGTTCATGACATTCGTGTGAAAGTATTCAAAGTCACAATTGGACAGAAATATACAGTCCACTTCTAGTGACAAAGATGGCAAAGATACAGTAGAATTTTTCAGCTTTGGCAGACTACATAGAAAACTCTGCATCCATGCTCTGGTTACAAAACGTTCAATTACTGCAAGCAGCCTACGATCAAATAGAGGGCTTCTCTGCAGGGAGCTTGATTTTTTGCCCTATTTTTTCTGTTCTCTTCATTTCCTAATCTGAGTCTTCTCCCATCACCCTTTGTAACTTCCTCTCGCTCACACGTCTTAAGCCTTTTTCTTTATCTTCTATGCACTCGCTCCATTCTCTGTCACATGTTTAATGTCAAGGCCTTTTATTTCTGTGGGGGTGTTACTTGTATGCATAATAGGAGAGGAAATGGCCTTCGGAAACTTAATGTTTTCTCAGTCTGGCAAAAATCTATCCTTATTATCAGATCAGTAAATCCTGCTTTCCTACCAAAAACAATAAAGGCGGAAATATTGATTAATGCCCAGACTTCTGCTTGTGGCAGTCACTCCAGCAGGATGTTAAAGCTGCTCTGGTTGTTTTGACAGGAACAGACAGACAAAGCAAATCTTTTTTAGCTGGCTAAACGCTATTTTCATACGTTATGTTTTGAAGCGAAAAACAGAAAAGGAGAAAACCAACACAGACCACCAACACAACACTGGTGAAATCCTGGGTAAGAAACACTCAAGCTTGAAATCGTCTTTGTGTAGCTGTCTTAGTCTTGCTGTTAACCAGTGACATCTATTTAATGTTGGGCTAACCCATATGGACCAAAACTAAGATCTCGATAGTGTTTTGCTGAATGGCAATACTCATAAATAATGACTACCTGTTGTCAAATTAAAAAGTAATATAATATAAAATACAAATGTTAGTTGAATACAATAAAATACACACAGCTGTGTTTTTTGGGTGAAGAGGAACAGACAGTGAGATGAGAAATATTTGAACTGGCAGCTCAACAGAAGATGCGTATCACATAATTTGCATTTTAAAATAAATACATATCATACATCTTAAAAACTCAATTAATCAACCAACCCTAATTCAATGTAATATCAAAATAAAATGAAACACATTTCATCAAGTGATGCCAGTCGCTTATTCGGTCTGTCTTAAAATGTTAATTCTCATTATTGTTCCTCAAGGCTCTTTTGTTTCTTGGATCAGTGCTAGTATACTGTATGTATAATTCAAGAGCTTAATAGGGAGAGGGGTGATGCAGGAATGAATGATGCACTATTCAAGAACTGGAGGCAAAAACATTTTTTTTCCACACATCCTTTCACCAAGTCATGTCTACTGTATTTTACTGTGGCAGAGCCAGGGAAGAATTTATGCTGCAGAGGCTTCATAAATATTGCATGCGTCCCCTCACTGCCTGCCTGATTGCATGCTAACAGAGGTGAGTGCTGGCTGTCTGGCTCGTTTCTCTCCCTGTTACGTAACGCCTGACCTCATCCACTGCAGTGAGGCAAGAGTTGGGATTCCCTCCTGCACATGGAAACAAGCACTGTGGGGAAGAAGGGAGGTGGAGGATACAGAGACAGAAAGGGAGAGCACCATGCAGCACAAAGAGAAAAATAGGTGGCTATAAACGATGAGAGTGGAGACAGGCAGAATGGAAGGAGAGTGCTAGTGCCATTTCTGCTGATAAGGATAGGATGCTAACAAAAACAACAATGACAAGATTGGGGTGTTTATTGTTTGCTGTTTGAGTTGCTGATTATGTTAAAAAGGAACGGGTGACTCATATCCAGTGAGCATGTTAGTCAGGCATGGGGGGGGGGGGGGAGTATTCCATCTAGTATTTCCTAGTCAGGAGGGAATAATGTGCCTTTCAGGGCTGAGCTTTGAACACGTTAAGGTTAAAAGCACTGAAATGAATCCAGTTGGAAAAGGTAAAAAGTGGTGAAAAAAATATGGAAGCAGAATTCAAATAAAGCAGTTGCATAACACACCATGCTGGTTTATTTATCTCTTCTTGAATGAATGTCATTTCAAATATTTATTCTGGCAGCAAAATTAATTGGTTATACATGTGTGTAAGAACTGATGACATTTATTTATATAGCGATGTGGTTGAAAGTTGTTAAAGGCTGCAGAGATACAACATGTTAACTGAGTACAGAGCATAGAAATATGGCTGTAGGGTCTGACACAAGATCAGTGTAGTACCAGGACCAAAGAATCACACATCAGGTTTATGTGAACTTCTCATAAACATGACTAAAAAGATGTCCCCATAAATACTGTAAACTGGTCTCACAATTTTAAAAAAGACATTTATGTAACATCTTTCTTTTGACGGTGTGGAGGAGAGTGACTGAAAAGGCAGGACAGAGTGGGGGTATGACCTCGGACAGTGGTTGCTATTTGAACCAACAATTTTAAGACAGACGAAATGCTTCTGCTCCAATTCCCTTACGTAAGACTCACAGCGATATAGTCCCAAAATTACAAATAGATGTTGTTCCAAGTATGACTAATGTTAACCTGTCTGTACCAAGTAAAACATTTAATTTTTACAGAACATTTTCACCCTTAAACAATAAAAGTACACCTACACATTTTGATTTACTAAGGGCTTTTCATGCCTTTATTGGAGAGATAGATTGAGCGTGCAAACTTATCACTAGGCCACCAGTGCCACATAGCGTCACACTATTAGATCGATTTCCCTTCATTTGGGTATATATAGGGCCCAATCGATATGAGATTTCTGGGGCCTGATACCGATATTAGATGGAGAAAAACAATCTGATACCAATATATTGGTGAATTGGTTGATATTTGGAGATAGATGGCGTTGATCCCTACAATGCAGTTACACTTGTGGAAAATATATAAATTCATTATATGTATACGTATATTATTACATTCTAACATTTCCCACTTCCATTTAAAGATCCTTCAGGGAGAAATGCATCACTGATAAACCAGAGATACAAACTGTCTCAGACTTTAACCTTGATGAACCAGGACACAAAACGCCTTCAGGCAAAGATTGTAATTTATTGTTATTTTGTTTGGTTTATGCAAAATAACTCCTGGCATATACAGGTATACTGATCATGTAAGATAATAAGGTAAAGGTCATGTATGTGGCGCCACTATACTTCTCACAGTGGCATACTCCATCGCTATATAATATGCTCCTCTAAAAAATGCCATAGTTGCTACTTGATCAGTACTGGTGCAGATTCAGAAGCATGGGAATACCATCATAGACCCAATGTTTTAAGACCATAGTACTGATAAATATAGAGGGACTTACCTAGTGATGATACATGTAGGCTAAATCAGCAATGTTTGGCAAGGGTTTGAATGTAAATGGCATAAATTTTATATGTTTAAGTCCTGCACTTCAGCTCTAAATGTAAAACAGACCACATCAGCAGTTGAATAAAACATGTAAAGCTAAATATTAAAGTTACGGCACAACCCTTTGGGATTCACACACGCACACACACACACACACACACACACACACACACACTTAACTTTCAAGAGACACAAGAGCTTATTCAGAATTTCGATAAAGTATAAAAAATACAGCTGGTGACTTCTTTCCTGCAAGGATCGTTTTTTTTTTGGGGGGGGGCGGGGGGTGTTGGGGGAGGAGAGGAATACATAACAAAAACAGCTGCCTTACACAACTGGGGAAAAAGACATTTCCTCCTTACCCATAATTCCCAACCTAAGCTGCTTTCCCATGTTATTTACTTGGGATTATTCATTAAATTAATGGGTTATTCTCTTTGTCTGGATTATATTAATGTTAATCTGTCTTTCCTGGCTGACACGGGGATATGTGATCACTCATTTGTTGCTTAAACCCTTTCCGGCTTTTGCAGTGCACATCAACCAATTATTTTCTCGATTCAGTGAGTAATTACTCTCTGTGTATTTGTATAATCTTTAACACAATGGGTTTATGCAAAACTGTCACTGCATCCATGATGACATCCAGGGGGTCCAGATGAACAGCAGACCTGTCACATGACAGGTTTGTAAATTAATGTCATTAGAGGATTTTGCAAACAACTACTCAATCCAGATAAAGGGAGCTATAAAATAATGGATTTTCCATCCAATTTTGTTTATTTTGTTATACCGTGTGGACTAAATCTGTTATCTAATACACAGAAGTGTTGAACAGAAACTCAAAGCTTCCATGATGATGCAATTTCTCCGTCTAGCAGAGTTCCTCGGATGTGAAAATGGTTTCAAGCAACAGATCAGCAAATTGATTTCATGCTGAGAGTGACAACAGACTGAAAATGCAGCTCTGCCATGAATGTTTAAGAAGTAAATTCCCCCATAGCAAAGTAAGGTGAATATGAAAGCATTTGTTTGCATCACTGTTCCTGCTGTACATTGATTTATCTACAACTATACTGTCAGTATAAGACAGACCGGTCTGTCGTCCCCTTTATGACTCTGATCATTCCTTGAACCTTTCTCCAGGGCCACCATGTTCTCAAACTTTTCTCAATATGACCCCATTGAAAACTTTTTGAAACCAATTTCCTCTGACCAGCTCAAAATACTTTTGGCAGGAATATAAGTTCTATAAAAAGAGTTACAACAGGGCAGCAGTCACCCAGCAAAAAAAATACAAAGTCATGAGTTGTAGGTCTTCAAACTTTATAGAACCTTTCCTATTCTGATTGTATTTTTTAAGGCTCTGTTTTTGCATTACATTTTTCTCCTCTTGATGAGATTAGCTGTATTGTTGCTACAATTAAAACAGGAATCAATTACATTAGTTTTTCATCAGCAGTCATTCAACAGAGTTTTGCATATTTGTTATTGAACTTATTTTAGTATTATTATTTCATGGTTACCCATGCTTTGTCCCCAAAATGTATTTTAACTCGTGAAATGTTCTCAGAGATCCAGTTGTTGAATGACACAACCAATCATAATGATCCCACATTTGTAGAATAGAATGCAGAGCATGTCAAGTATGTTGAGTATGTAGTAAGACACATGAGGAGTACTAAGAAAAGGAAGATCTTCTACTAGTTTATCAATCAAGGAAAGCGATCTTATGGCAGTAAAATTGAAAAAAGGAAGGATTAAATGGTCATAAAATATACTTCTGGTGCCATAAATATCCCTAGTTGTGACGTCCATGTAGCCTATGTGTGGGAAAGAGGTCGTTGTCAGACAGTCGACTTCAATATTCACTGCACACCTGCCCAAATGCATGTGTGCACAGCAGGGGTCATTGTAGACATCATGTCTGCAGGATTTTCTCGCATTATGAGATCCAGACCAGATCCAGTGTAGGTATAAGCAGTAAACGTAGAAGCTAACCCTGCAGTAGTCGTGCACTTCTGGCGGTGATGATCCAAGGAGGAAGGGCCCTATTTGAATGTTGTGTTTACAAGCTGCAACAAACATTGCTACTGATTCAACCTTTAAAGGTGAACTTTATTATTGTGTTGTTGATCTGACCAGTCATCTTTTGCCATCTTCAAATGAACATTTTGCTTGCGGATTTTAGCTCAAATATCTCCAAAATGTACTGAAACATTCCCATTAATCACAGCTGTACTTTGTGTTTTAGTATTTCGTAAATATTAGCATGATATTTTAATATGGTAAAAATAATTGCTAAATAGAAGCCTGTTATCATAAGGCCAGTCTCACTCAGCCCCTTGCAATTAAGGTGAGTTTTTAGTTATACCAGCTATAAATTAGTGCTTATAGCTGGTGGACCCCAGATTAGATTTTTGTTTTTTCATAGAAATTGTTTGCCTTTATTTCAATTTATGCAAGAATAATGTTCTCAACTAACATTCATACTTCCTGTATGACTTTTTTTTCCTGACATTTGTCTGAAAAATGCTAGAATTTAGCTTTCAAATATTTTTAAGCCACCATTTGACAAAGAAAATAAATTGCCACCTGAGGAATGTTTTGACGTATCATATAGTGCATCACTTAAACTCAGACTTCTAAACTCAATAAGTGGTGGTGGTCAAAATGTTTACAGGTATTTCAATCATTCACAGATTACTGTAAATTATTAATTCAGTTGGATATGAAGGATCTCATAACTAAAAGAGTAAAATTCAAAAGTCTATCATTTGAAATGCTATTAATCTGGTGTTTTTGTGTTGTTTGCTGGACCACTCGGCCAAAAAATCCAACCATAACTGGGTTGAGCATGTTTGACAAACAAGCAAAATAAATCCAACAATAGCCTGAAGAACATGCAGGAGCTGACGCCCCAGCTGGGCACCGCTAATGGGGGGAAGCAGTGATGCCTTTTGCTATTTGTGGTGGATGTTATCAATGTGCATTCTCTGAACACTGAGTCTTACCCATCTCTCCTGCCTATCCCTGGTGCTCTGATGTGCTGGTGGGGCTGATAAGCAGAGGTGTGAGACGCTCTCTGCTCAGGGTAATCTGTGGAGAATGGAGCTGCCGCCTTGTTTGTGCCAGACCAGGGGTGCATGGGGAGAAAGATGGACGAGAGGTTGTTAGAGGGACAAATGGGAGTAGACTCTATTTGGATTTCCAGGCTCTCAAATGGCACAGGGGTGGTGAGGGACTCAGAGGCCTGACACTTTCAAGGTTAGCAGTGATGCGTTTAATTCAATATCCTGGACCTGACACTTTTTTAGAGACGCATAAAGGATTCAGAATGTTAGTCAGCTTGTGTGCCACCTTATAAACTTTGTTTTTTTTTTTGTTTGTTTTGTTTTCCATGCAAAGCCCAAACATTTATGCCAGCTTTGTGCACCAGTTTTACACAAGAACTGATTCAAAGTGTCAGTCTGTAGTGTTGTTTTCTCCCCAGGAGGGAGATGCACAAGTTTGTTTTTCAAGCTGGCTGATTTCACTTATCTTCATGTTCAGCCTTTCTGTTATGGCTCCAGTATCATTTGCTACTGTATTTGTCCACAATTCTGTATGTCTCCAGAGTGTAGCAGCATCAAGTTCATTTGTTTATTTGCTGTCAGCTTCGGTTTCTCCTCTTTCCTTTTTTTTGGCACTGTCCATTCACAGGAAATTAACCAGTAAATAAAAATAAAGGTTATTTTTCCAATATAGCAGTTCATGTCACCATATAATTTTAATTTTCTACTTTGATTTGTAAAATATTTTATTAATATATGGAGGAAATTGCTTTTGAATGTCCAGGACAAACGGAAAAAGAAAGCGATTGAGAAAGGAGCAGAGGATGAGAAGTAAATGAGAGCTGCAGCTGCCCCTCGTGGGAGGTTTCAGCGAGTCAATTAAATTCAGTTGTCTTTGCCTTCTTCCGAGTGTTGTAAAAGCATCAATATTTCTTAACTTGGTTTACTGTACATCAAATTGTGGGCAAAGAGGCAAGGAGCAAATAATAGCTTCATAATTAGAGTCATTTCATGCACTGACTTCTTGACTGGCAGGTGGAAAATTGTTTTCTGTTTAACACATTTCTTTTGACAAGACTGTAGAAACTGAAAAAAAAAAATGCATGATGACACGTCAGAAACATCAACATTAAAGGTGAGAGGAAAAATGTAATGATAAATTTGACGTTCTTAAATCAGTCAGTTTACAGCTTTGAAACTGGTCATTCTTATCATTAATACATCCACATATGTCATACAATAAAGCAAAGGAGGGTTGTAAATCGTTACTTGTGATGTTAATAAAAAATGTATTTATGCTTTGCTTACTGTAACTTAATATTTTATTGCTTCTCTGTAATGCTTTGATGCATCATTTACTAACCCTTCATGCAATCATAAATAATAGTTGTAAAGTGGTTGTGAGCCTTGCCGTTTTATAGAAACATTGATGTAATGTATGTGCATGTACAGAATGTTGCAGTGAAAATGATTTACATCAGAGCTAATGTGAAAAAGATGACAAAGACAGAGAGACGGAGAGGGAGACATGGTGAGAGAGAGAAGTGAAGCCAGTCAGCCTGTGCTGGCAGTGATAAAGGGTAATGAGTTGCAGCATTCACAGGTACACAGTGCTCGCATATATCACAGCTCCATCAGCTTAGTCTGATTCGTGACACATTATTGCAGACTGATCTCACTCAGGATCTGAAACTCCTGCACCCCGGAGTGCCTGTCGCTTTCTTGAAGTGTGTGAGTGTGTGAGTGTGTGAGTGTGTGTGTGTGTGCTCACACCTGCCCTTTTTCATTAGTCTGGACAAGTGAATGGCAGAATAACTGATTGACCAGTGAGTGAAAGAAAGTGGAGAAACAGGAAAAGCAGTGCGACAGAGTGAAAGGGGGCCACTCCTCTCATCAACATGTCTGAACAAGGCAGGCCTGTGTTAATGAATTGGACTGGCCCATGCTAATGAACGGAGTCTACAGATATAGGCAAAAGGAAATGAGGGGAGTACGGGGATGTCAAACTACATGAACGATGAAGAAGCTCATATCGGGGCCCATATTACAGAGACCTATTAGTCCTCATGTCTCTGCCGGCAATGGGCGTAATGAGGCAGTCTCCAAACACCAAATTGATGCCCACTCTATTTCACAGACGAGGGATAGAGGACGGGTTTATTGTAGAGTTTTACAATAGGCTGCACTTACCAGCAAAGTCTCTATTGCTCTTATACTATTGTGCAACACAACTCAGAATTCTGTAAACCAGTGTATCAATCTTTAAGTTTAACAAACTGGGATTTTTTTTTCTTTCTCTTTAGTTTTCCCATCTCTTCAGTCTTCAGTCTTCAGTCAACTAATACAAGCGTCACTCTAGTCAGGAGATTAATTGCAAATGCAATCCTTTGATTTTGATGACATTAGACTACAGCTGCTCGGTGCTCTAACCCTTGTTTGGGTAAATAAACATGACACACAATGAATATATTTTCCTCATGTTTGTAATATACAGCAAAAAATAAATTCATGTAAGTGCTTAGCAATTACCTACTACAATGGTGAAGTTGATCCTTTTGGTTGAATTGTTGCTGCTCAACATTGTAGTAGTATGCATTATAGATTTTAACACATAATCCCTATAGAATTGTCAGGGGTCATTTCAAATTCTGTCTTAAATCTGTACTTAAAGTAAAAAATAAAGAATTCACTTTCTTACATCGGCCAGTCCCTCCACGATTTTGAGGGCTTTTTTATGATTGTTGAAGCCTAAAAGGTCTGACTTTGCATCAGCTTTTTTTTTTTTTTTATTGCAATGAAAGTTTTTATTATTATTTATTTAATAACATTGCAGGGGCAAAATTAATTTGCAAAAAATAGTTGCCAATGTCATTCAGGGTTTTTTTTGTAGCCATACAACATAATGCTCGGAATTAAAACAGTTTTAACAATATATGGATACAGTTATGAAGGCTCAAAGTGCGCAGAACACACATTTTTGCCAGTAACAATAAAAAACAGTTCTTTAAGTTCTCTAAAATAAATGGATTTAAATTTGAAAATGGCCTGGCTATGAATATCGCCCCACAGTTTTTGCTTTTTACAGTAACGGTAGGCTATTATATCCCGGTATTACAGTTTTAAAAAGGATTGAGCATGTGAACACATATTCACAACCTAAGACCCCCCTTTTCGCCCTTTTAATGTGAAAGATTGGGTGAAAATAGAACGTGTTAATAATTGAAGCTTCAACAGGCTTCAGTTACTGGCAGTACAACTACACTGTAGGGTTGTGGCAGTTTGCAGCGCTCCTCTCACCACGAGTCACAGCCCGCTTCTTTTAATCATCACAGACTTAATGCAAGCAAGACATCTGTTTAAACACACCTTAGAGCAGGTAAACCTGTTGTAATGGAGATGCAAATCCATTCCAGCAAAAAGCCTGTGGTAAAGCCCCAGACAGACAGAGACGCGTTGCAGTAAAGCACACCTTGTCACTTAATGTTGCTGTTATCTGCTGAAACTTGGAGTGGATAGAATATACATTTAACTGATTGGGCCACAATAAGAGGGACTGATCAGCCTTTTTTGTCAACCAGGGTGCTGTCCATTGTCTGCAGCACTGCTTGCACACTGATTGTCATGCCGTCATTGTTAAGAAAATAAATAATAAATAAAAATCTAAATAGTCTTGCGGGACAGATATGCTAGATCAG
This sequence comes from Labrus mixtus, assembly GCF_963584025.1. NCBI lineage: Eukaryota > Metazoa > Chordata > Actinopteri > Labriformes > Labridae > Labrus > Labrus mixtus. The sequence goes on along the minus strand of NC_083621.1, from coordinate 13,010,145 downwards.
ACCTCAAATCGATGTGTTTCATTGGTATCTTTTTTGACACACATTTTACAAATTGCCTCATCTTAAATTAGCTGGTTCAACTTTTTCATTTGGCTGAAAGCCGAAATGTTGCCAAAGGGGCGAAGTTACACTCGATTTAAGTACCGGGACAGTTACCATCTGTTTCCATCTAAACATGAGGTGGGATGGGTTGACTTCACTTGTGGTTGTGACGGTTGCCTATATGCTCTGTGGTTGCCTTGTCAATACTGTATTACGGTAATTCCTTTTTGCAGTTCCCACGACAGCCCTACTGTGCAGACATTAATTTTTGTGTGTACCCAATGGGTTATATCCGCTAAGATTGTCTTGATTTGTAAAATCATCAAATCTTGAAAATTTAAGCTGATTCCCTGATTGACATGTCTTATGTACCATTTCTATTGATTTTACTACTTCAGAAAATCTTCAAAATTCAAACTAAGTTTCCATAAGTACTACTACCTGCACTACCATATTGATTTGAATCGCTCCTGCCATTGCTATACCTTTCATCACATTTCCTTTACACCCTTCACCTTTGTCATTAGTGACATGAACTGTGAGTGTCAATCAGAGCAGAGTGATCATGGACAAAAGCCCTCATTAGAGGAAGTGCTCCTTCCTGCGCTGACAGAGACAGTGAGGGAGAGGGCTGACCTTATTAACAGAGCCTGGTAGGTTAACACGGTGTCACACCATCATTCAGATCCCAGACGCACCTGACAGAAGGTAATTATTACCTTCTGTCATGTCCTCTGTGCACAGATGAAGACAATATAGCACTGAAGTGTTCTGACTTGACCAATTAGGTGGATATTTTTGTCTTTTTTATGCAGCATAGTAATTTGAGACTTATTTGATCATGGACAGCCTGTTATCCTCTTTCATTATGGAAATCTGAGGCAAATGGGGGCAAGTTGTGCATTTGCCTGAATTATTATTTTTTTTAATGTTTTTAGAAAGAAAAATATATTTTTTTCCAAAAAAACCTCCAGATCAACTTTGGTGAGGAAAGTAAAGTTGATCTTTCTCACTGAGTTCACTACCGGGAAAAGGCAACACTCATACTGACAGAGAGAAAATTGCAGTGGAGCAATTTCCAGGCTTCGGCCTTTCCTATAAAAATAGAGATATTGATTGATAGAATGAGCTCTATAAGATTGTCCGCCTTAAACCTGAGGCAATTAAATCCATACCCTACCTCTGTACGGTATGTTGGTGGTCGCAGATTGGAGAGATGCCAGGAGGGAGTGTGTGTTCAGGAGTTCCTCTGGGGAGGAGGCTTTTCTAACAGCAATACAGCATTGATGGCTCCCATTTTCTGCACCACCAATTATTACCGTTCCTGCCAACTCAAGTCTTATCCCACAACTGGAAATGTGGTATGATTACATTGGCCGGATAGTGGAATACATGTATTAATGTAAGTACATTAATAAATCAACCAATAGGACAAAGAAGGAAGTCAGACACATTTTAAAAGTAAATCTTAATATAAACATTTTATTCAGTGCATTTTTGTGTATACAACAAATAATAAACAACTGGAAGTTATCAGACAGCCCCAATGTGTGCCTGTAAATGTTTGTCTATCAGATTAAGCCTGGTAGTTTGGATCACATGATCCAACATGGGGTTTATACACATAGCCTACATCATGCAGCTCTAGACCGGAATTTCCCTGCTCTCTCCCATGCAACAGATAGGTTCACCTAATACAACCTCCAGAGGAAACCAAGAAAAAGAAAGCCTCCCAGAAGCATGTACCAGAAAGAAGTTATGTAGCTGAAGGGAAGAGTATCTAGCCCACAAAAAGGGGTCCTTTTTGTACATAATTGTGTTTGTACATGCCCTGTGAAAGAAAGGGAAGATGTTCATTTTTGTATGTTTTTTTTTCTTCACGTTTACAAATATGACGTGTCCTATAAAATGTTAAGCCACCTAAAAGTCCACAGTATTTTTTTTTTATATAGAAAATATTGTCACCACAATAAGTTACTCAAACACATAACAAGCATCCTGGGATGGGGCTTGCACCATATTCCTATGGTGAAATGTATCAGTCAATTAAGGTTGACGAAAAAGGAAGGCGTGGGGGAGGGGTTGAAGTATGACACAAGCACGGAGGGAGGAAACAGATCACGAGGACAAAAGACATGTGACACATTGGTTACAGAAGGGAATGGGGACATATTAGTTAGTTTCATACCTTGGCCATTGAGCATATCAGCATAAAGCACAACGTCAATCACTTTGCCAACTTGCCAACAAGTGTGTAAAATCACTTCCTAGACCATTGTTCCTTTTTTCTTCCAAAAATCGTTGCTTTCTTTTACCACAAATGTACAGTGAAAAAAAAAATTCCAGCTTTGCCTTTACACTGGCTTGGTTTTCAGCGGCTTAAAGGGACACTCTTTCGTTCTGTCTTTGGTTTGCTGGAACCCCTTTCAATGATGAAAGCAACATAATACAAATACTGAACCATGGTTAAGGGAGGACAACAAGAGGGGACAAATATAAACTAAACCATTTGTCAAATAAACAGCTCTCGGCTAATTCAGAAAATTAGCAAAAAAAAAAAAAAAAACAAGGTGCAGCTGTGGCATTTCTGAAAAGAAAGAAAAAACTGCGAGAGCCACACTGCCCCTTCTTATATTTCAGGTCAGCTGAACATAGGCTTCATTTTCCCATGCTAGAGAGCTCAGTCTCTGAGCGTGTGCACTAGGACGCAGTAGAGCTACCGTCTGGCTGGCCGCAGTCCCAGCAGCACTGGGCGTTGCCACACCAGGGAGTTTATAGGCTTTGTATTCACAGAAGCACGGATGAGACAGAGATCAGGGCTTACGCTGTACCACTGTAGCCTCGTAGACCAGCACCATTACTGGCTGCCCTGAATGCTTACGTCTAACTTTCTGTCCCTGTCTGACAAATGGACGAATGCTTGGTGTCTACATGACCTAAGAAATGATAGTATCCACAAGAAATTAAGAAAAGAAGATAAAGATGTGCTAACTGGTATGTAATCATCAATTTAAGAGAGTGATTAAGATAATATATAAATCTCAAGCCCAAAAGAAAGATTTTAACAACTTTTTAGTCCAGAATGGTTTATGTTCCATTAAGTATCTAACTATAGATGATGAAGAATAATGTATAGATGGTTCCTAGATGTTGGTTATTAATGGTGTCAGGGTGTATGCAAATGCTTTGTTGTAGCTAGTCCTGAACCGCTGATCGGTGAAAGAAGTCTTCTTGGATTCACGCTCTGCTGGAGGTAAGGTTTTCGTGGTTCGGCCCCAGGCCTGGTTTGGGCTACCGGGCTACGTCGACTCATTCTGGCTCACAGCTTTGCCTCCGTTAAGCACAGCTGAGGCGCTCCGACTCTTGGTTGGCGTGCCGCTGCCGGAGCGGGAGAACTCTGTCAAGTCATGGAGGGATGGCTCTCTGTACATTGCAACTGCGGAAACAGAAAATGACAGAGAATAAGACAAAAGATCTAGTATACAAAGACAAATAGAATAAAAACACAACACAACTCAATTGTGTAAGAATACCCTATGATGATATAATATGAGATCTTAAAGTTCCCTGCAAACTGCTGAGATCACAGCAAGACCAGGTTGGTGCTGAAGAGAAAAAAAAATACTGTATTTACAGCATGGCATTATAAATTCAGTAGTTGCTAGTGCTTTAGCTTTGCTGTGTTTGCAGCTTCAGCCCAATCTGCATCTCAGCAACCTTTTAGAAGAAATATCAGTAATCTGAGGTTCCCAGTCTTTGGTTTCAGGATGTTGTCAACATTCTTCTGCCTAGGATGCTATTTGATGTTCATTCCTAAGGGATTCTGTCGCTGAAACAGCAAACACAGTGCTTCAGACACTTCACTTAGCCCAGCATTTTCCGTTACAGCAGCAATCCGCAGGCCATCCTTATACACATTAATCAATGGTTGGATTTCACTCAGAAACTGCTGATGATTGGTTCCAGTCTTGTCAGTGACAGCCTTGTATGATTATAATGACGGACGACTGACCTCGGGATTATGGCATCACCTCAAAACTACTGCTACTACTCTAACATTAATCCCCAACAACAACCATCCATCTTGTCATCTTCTGGTGCTTCAGTGACAAACGCCACTTAACTAACTATACACTTACAGATACAGGCGTCTCTTTGTGCTCGCAGCAAGACTTTCAGGAAGGATTATAAGAGGATTTTCCTGTGTCTGTTTGAATGACGTGAGCTGAACTCGCTTCTTCCAGAGAAGGACAGAATGAGAGGCTGTAGGCTGGGACTCACTGACTGAAACCAGAAGAGCAGTCCTGAGTAATGGCTGGAAGAGATGCCATTGCCAAGGCGGAGACAGCTTCTTAATTGGTGCCCTGTAACACCACTGCCTCTGAATCTTTATGAGCTGCTGGAACACATTCTCCTTTATTTTTCTCTCACTCTCTCTCTGCCTTGCAAAACTCCAATGCAGCCTGCTACATTGGGAATTTCTAATTATGTGAAATGTATAGTATAGTATTGTGCTTTACTGATTGATTAAATATGTTTTTCTCATTTTAGATTTGCTGTTGGACCTCAAAGATAACAGAAAAGTCAGTGCACATAAATGGTGTTTGGATTCTATGGGAACATTATTTCATCCAGCCTATATCTATCAAGTTGTTAATCTCGCTTTCTCTTTTTCAGTATGTTGTCCAGCATGAATCCAATCATTCTCTGGTTATCCCGTTAAAGTGTGTTTGAGACCCTCTGGATGGCCCGTTAAATGAAAGAGAGAAGCTATTAAAGTGATCTCAGAGGGCAGACTGAGATTCTTAATGAGATGCTGGCTGGAGCAGTTCAAACAAAGATGCAAGAGAAGGCTGCATCACATTGAGAAAGAGGAAAAAATAATTTAACTCCAATCTGGAATAGTTTAGCCCATCAAGCCCTGCTGGATACTGTAATAAAACCCAAATTACCAAGATAGAACAAACCCGAATCCTCTTCAGTATCTACTGGAGGTGGTTTGGAGAGGCTGTATCGGACTCGTAATATTTCATCATCCCATTAATAATTTAATATCTCATCTTTTAATTTCATACATTTTTAATGAATTCTTATTAAGTTCTTGGGCTTGATTTCCACTAGAAATAAAGTTTGCAGTGACCTTAACTGACCAATTCTGCAAAGAAGCATGTGTGCCTGAACTCAATTGATTATAAGTATTCTCAATCAGCAGCATAATCACATCTTTTGACTCACTAGAAATTTTAAAGACGTTTAAGATTTCCTCCATTTTTAATAAATGATAACAAAAAGTGTTTTTAATAACATGTCCATTAGGGGTGCATAGTATAAGAAACATTTAACAGCTCAACAATATACCATAAATTAGAATGATTGTCTGTTGGGGCATTATCAACCAAATATGGTACCAATACCAAAGGCTTTGTTAATGTAGAATTCTTAGCAGAACTGTTTTATTTGAGTGCATCAGATTGTATCTTATGGAATAGTAAGCGGGCAAATCACACTTTATTAATCTCTTCTAGAGACTCAGAAAAATGTACAGTATGTTAAAGTTAAGATGATGAAACTCTCTTGATGTACCAAGTATAAGTACCACTATCAAAGTAACTCTACTTTCAATTGAATCATCCCAAATCACCCAATACATCACTTGTGTGATACAGGACGGATTCTACTACATCATGAAAAAAATGAATGGACTGAAATCATTGCACTTATTTCATGACTTGTTCTACATTTCAGTGAGTTACTACAGATACCACTTATAACATGATAGTGCTAGGAGGTATTTTATTGTCCATGCACAGAAAACCCCCCAGCTTGTAAACAAATGATTGACAACTGATAAATCAAAGAACAACATCTGGCATATCAAACATCTGAAATCACGCAACTATCAACAATCTAAAGGTGTTTTCTATGTCATTTTGTTTTTTGCACTGCAAGCCTTTTATTTCATACTGAAAGAAAAAAGTGCTCTTCTTTGATCCCTCTGAAGTGAAAACAGACTGAGTCTGTCTCCCCTGTGTTGACAGGTAAGTCTGTGTCTTGTAAAAGATAAAAGGACTGTGGCCTTTTCAACATAAAAAACAGACCCATTTCTTCCTCTCTCCTCCCTATTTCCTGTGTTCTTCACAACCACACACACACAGCCTTCATGGGTGGGGCTCTCTGGGACTTTACTGTACTGGAAATAAAGTCTCATGGGATATTATTCAGAGCATTAAAACACATTGTTCCTGCTGCTGCACAGAGACAATGGCTCAGCCTCCTTCTGAAAAGTCTTCAGCAGAGTGTGACCTGCTAGGGGAAGCTACAGAATATGTATGTGCCAGCATCTCTAAGAAATATGCTAAACACTGAACAGTAGAGGGTTATGTCGAAAGCAGCTCATTTGGAACCGAAAAATATATTAAAATGGGAACCCATATTAACAAGTCCATCGAGTGATTGTCTTAGAAACACGCTTACATTACCATCTAGGGCTGAGTCAAAAAAATCGATTCATCAATGCATTCCAATATATTTTTTCCCAATTCTAATTGATTCAGAAATTCCTGAAGTCAATTATTTCCATTGTAATGAAGCCCACCTCCTGTGGGGGCACTGTGACGCTATACTGTGATTTGTGTTGGACAGAGGCCCCACTTGATGTCTGTAAAATACATTTTTCAATACAAAATATGCAAACATTATTATTTAACACATTTCAGAATGTACTGTTATTCATTATCTGGGTATTGTTGTCACTTATGCATATTATTGAATCGATATCAAAGCGTATTGTTCAATATGGAATCAAATTAAATCGTGACCTAAAGAATCAATATCAAATTGAATTATAAGGTTATTACCCAGCCCTATATATTACCATCATTCATATGGCAACCATTTTCCTCTGATATCACACTTAGGATAGGAAGTTAAAATGCTGTAATCATTGTATACAGCATTTGTTCTAGTAGGCAATTCTGAGCTGTAGAGCTGTAGAATTCAATTATGACCAAGACACAATTACTTTCCCTTTTGAGTTAGCAGTTTAGAGCTTCACTGTCATTACGTCTTACGTCAGTACTTTTATATTGATTGCCCGCGTAACGTTGGTGTCGCAGTGTGCCTCGCAATGTCTTACGTTTTTACAATAATCCCATCTCACCCCTGTAACGCCTGTTACCAACACAAATGCCAGCACAGTGGTAGTTCCTGGGTTATCTTTTTTTTCCCTTTCAAGCTGTTAAACAATCACAAAGTAGTTAAAAGATAGTTTGTCAGATTCACTTTGTTAGTATCACTTACTATAAAAGATAACTTGTCAGACTCAGTTTGTTAGTATCACTTTTGAAGTGCCAAACAGCAGTTTGACAGACCAGCATTTAACCCCCCAATCTGAGCCTGATATCATAGGGAATTATCATTTGTGAGTGTTGTGCACACTTTGCATGGAGTATTTCTAGTGGACCATAACGCAACTCTTTTTTTCTCTAAATTTAATTTTTAATTTAATTTAAATTTAAGCTTTTTCTGCCTATCTGTGAGAGGACTGTGGATAGAGAAGGAAAACAGGAAAGAGGGTGGGGAAAGGACGTGGAAAAAGGAGCCACAAATTTGAAACCGGGCTGCCCACTTGGAGGACTATGACCTCTATTGATGGGGCGCAACCTAACCACTATGCCATTGACACCTTATAACCCGACTCTTAGTATTGAACAGTCAAATGTAAATCAGGATCTTGGCAGGCTTACCTTTAAGAGGTTTGGGAAGGAAGTGGGCTGCTGGTTTGTTCTTCTTCACATGGTTACCCTTCATGATTTCTCCTTCTTTGTTCAGACCAAGGTACCAGCCCCTGCCCGACTGCTGCTGTCGGTATATCATGGAGGAGTATGTCACATAATAGTTCTCGAACACTGACTCCTTGAATTTGCACTCCGGTGTAAAGTGTTCCTGCGGGGGGAAAGGAGAAGCAGACACAATGTACAGTAGTTGTTGGACAGTAATTCACAAGGTCTCTGGAGTCTCTGACATCGTGATATGAGGAGAAGCAGCTGAAATGCAATAGTTCATTACTTGGAAGTGCAACTTAATAATGGTACATTGCGCCACATGTCCAACACACTTGAGCACAGAAAGAGGGAAGGAACTATCTCAAGGCTTAAGGCCGTGCTTTAAATGTATGTCTCTTGAGAATCATCTAAATCTATTCATTCCATTTACTGTAGTGAATAATGTAGAACTTTATAGCATACATAACCGTGATATGACAGATACAGAGGGGCATTAATAAAATATTCAAGATGAAGAGTATATTCTCATTTTGCTTCAAGCTGTTAATTATGCATGGGCAGTTCATTATCTCAAAGAGTATTGTCCACCATATTCAAGAGTTTGTTGGACATGATAATTTATGTCTGCCATTTCCCTTACTATTAAAATACTTATCTACTTTACCACAACACAGACATGGTTGAAACTCTTTCATAAGACAGCTTTAATGACTTTATACACAATATTTGCTCACTTCCTCAGCTCATGTGTGTTTTCTCCACCCAGCTTTTTTAGATTTGCGGGTACTTTTTTATCTCCTTCACTAAAGATTCTGGCATGAGGAAACTCCTAAGAGGCATGCAGTTTTGTGGTTAACTTTCCGGACTCCGTACTGTGGAAGATTTCCCTCCCCCTTTTTGTGTGGTTAAGGGCCCAGTGCCTATATAGGATTTTGCCATTAGTGCTACAACACAGTGGCTGAGGTTTGTGTCCTCTGAGGCCAGATTTTCTGTGTGTGTGCTTCAGTATATACGTGTGTGCGTCGGTCCAATTTAGAGAGCTGCTTGTGCAGCGAGTCCGCAGAACAGAGCCTAATCAGTTAGAAGACCATTTCCCCCGAGAGACATCAGGGACATTGTGTGAGGGAGAGGCAACTTAAAGCAAGTGAAGCTAGTCAGCAGTGAATTTTTCAAGCTAAGCTTTTATATTCTCTCCTAAGGACAACTTGTCTGAACATGAACAAATGTGTACAGTATAAACACCACCATAACATCAAGTTACAACAGTTGGACTAGCAATCGGGTTAAACTAACAATGGATACAAAGTTAGATTTCTCAGAAAAAGACGAGATTAGATGGCTCTTTCAGACCAAGCAACTGTCAACTAGGATCCCTCCAATCCTGAAAAAAAAAATCACATTTGTCGCTGTCAGTGATGATGGCTCACCTGGGCCAGAGACCCTCTGTGAGATCATGACTTACAACATTTCACAACCAGACATGGAGTCATATAACAGCCTCTCTGGTTTTTATAACAGTCCCATAACGTCACTTTCCATGTGCAGCGCTAAGCGGACTTCAAAAGACTGAATGAGGAACAGGTCTGGTGAGGTGCTTGGCTCTGTTTTTCACTTAGCTTCAGTAGATAATGCAGCATAAACATACAAAAGGTACGTGACATGAAAGCAGTTAACTGTAATGGGTTGTAAAAATGTTCCCTTATTGGACTCGTTGAAAGAGCAACCTGGTGTATGATCAATAGTGTGTATTAAGAATTTTTCACTCCCAAATCCAGAGACAGTTTTTGACACAAAAGCCAGACCAAACTTTAGTAACCAACAACAAACTCATTCATCATCTCCTGCATCTGATCTGCCCAAACCACACTAAACAAACAGACAGACAGAGATTAAGTCACAGGAAGCTTGTGACATATCACCTCATTGGGATACATCCTGTTGGCTCAGCGGGTTCTCAGTTAAGCTGCAAAGACACAGGGGTACAAAACACTCCATTTGGATAAATGCTAAGCATGCCGGGGGGGCTCCAGAACCAGCTGGGAGCTCAATGTCACCGTTAAGTTAGATTTGATCCTTAATTTTTCAGGCTAAAGACTGTCAATGCTGTTAAGAAAGAAAGAAAGAATATGATTCAAGCTATCTTTTTTTGACAAGTGCTAAAAGTTATCTGCATTTCATATTGAGCAGGGCTATATCCTACTTTTCATATGATTATTTCCCTTATAATTACGCAATTTACTGATCTACAATATATTAACACAAACTAACATACTCTTACATGCTTCAACAAAAAATGCCTCCCCCATGTAAGACCAACATAGGTCCCTTCCAAATGATAGTAACCACTATTGCAGTAGAAATAACATGAGCTCTACTGACTCCCAAATGACAAAGTCAAGATAAATCCTAACATTAAACACTAAAAGAAATGAATCTAATGAGTTGAGTAATATAATGTCTTAATTTATCAATCATTGGTGAACTAATTCTCTTACGATGTGGATTGATTTCATCTCCTCAAAACCTTAAAATACTAAACATCAAATGGATTTTTGGGGTTTGGAAAATACATTGAATAATTTACAAACCGTAAAGTTAGTTGAAGCAGTTTTCTAACAAAATCTATCTTGTTAACTTCTCTTAAAACATGAAACACACTAGAACTCTGTATTCCTTAAAGGTAAAAGCACTCAAAGTACAGTATATTTTGTGTTATGTCATACTTCTTATCCTAACAGACTTTTGTCATGTTAGGATTTGTTCTGTGTGAACAACTGTTGTCAGAGTCCAAACTGAGATTAGGGAACAAACCAATCCACCAAATGCTAGTTCAAAGTTCTAGAGACACTGACAGCTGAAGATGGAGTATCCAACTCTTACCATCTTTAGACCACACAGTTTACCCTGATGTACAGCACCTGAGCTGGTGTCATAAAAATCAATATTACATAGACCATGTCTGCACTTATTTTTGCCTTTGAGTTTAGCCTCAGTCCTAGATGAGATAAAGATGTACAGTGGACTGCTTTTGTCTCTTGGTTGCATGTTCTCATTCAGACCTTAGAGCAAAGGTTGACATATTTTTCTTCAATCAATTCTACATTAAAACAAACTGCATGTGCATGTGTACTTTGGACAAATTGTTTCTTCTGTCAGTATAGGCTGCAAAGAAATCCAGTCCTTAACAGCTTCAAGCGTAAATGAAATAATCCAAATCTATTCAGAAAGCATTATCCAATAGGCTTACTGCCATTACATTTTGTATCTGACTGCATAAAGTATGGTTTCAGAATCAGTATAAGATTAAGATTGTTTTTGTACTTTTACTTCATTCTAATCTGAACGATCAGATGTACACAAAGAAAGAACAAACAAAGAATGTGAACAATATGTTCATGTTGCTAATCTGCTGTGCTTTATTTTTTTTGCATAGATTGAACTTGGTGATGGGTCAAGGCTTGTCTAATTGTTAAAGCTACCTTTTATCCCCCCTCATCCTGTTTCAGATATATTTTCTTTTGCTGCTTTCTTAATCCTTCGTTCTCTTAATGAACATTATCTTAATGTCTTCTTTTTTCTTCTTGTATAACTGATTAACTGCAGCAGTCTTAGAAAACCTTGGCAGCATCCATCTCAGTTATCCATGAGCAGCAATTGAGCTAAACAATGGGCTGCTCAGCTCTCGAGCCAGGAGTTCTGTTCTACCTCTAATAATGAGCTTATGTGGATTTGGCTGGTTACACTCGCCCTGGAGAAGAATAAGAGTCTATTGATAAACAGACGCATACAGAAAGATACAGGCACACTTAGAGCCAAAATGGAGGAGAGGCTGCTGGCTGGTGCTGCTGTATATTGGACGGGGTCTGTGGATAACAGGCTCGCTCAGACTGACACAAGGAGGGGCCAAAATGGCAGGGGATCCCCATCTCCATCTTAACAGGACTGTGACAGACAGATATTCAGATTCTTTTGAATGGGCTCCAGTAGCTTTGTCTTCTGGAATCGATAGCATATCTATTGTTCACTGAAACCAATCTCAAATCACTTTAATCATGGCTCCAGTGGCAGCTGGAGAAAAGGGAAATCACTTTAGAAATAAAAAAGCAGTACATAATCTGCATAGAAATAATATTGCTCGTGTGATCTCCCGCCCCCCTTCTCTATAGTTCTTTAGACTTCTGATGTTTCCATTACACCACAGCTGCATTTTACTTAAATATCCAACTTCAAGTCCTTGTCAAAATGATGCACAACTGGCAAACTCCCATGATGTCCGGGGAAGAACGTATTGCTGTTAGATGAGCCCCATGCTGTACACATTTTTTTAAAAAGTTGTATAAGTTTTATAACACAATTAATAATAACAATACAAGAAGTTAGATAAATTTTCTAAAATTTATTTAGAAAGTGCTTTTGTAAACCTGAGTACAACTGATTGTTACATGAAAAGCTGCATCATTACAATAACATTATTTGTTACTCCCCATCAGGGACTTCAACTTTACAAAAAACCCTGTACATAACAAGTTTGCAACAATTTACAGAAAAACTTTCTTTATATCATAGATGTGCTGTGCAGTCAGACCAAACACAAAAGGAAACGTGCATTTAGGGGCTAAATATACAGTTCTGGCAGAGCCTTGGAGGGTTAACCAATGGCAAAGCCTGTTAGAACACATTCCTTATAGAACTGGAGTTACAAACTACAGCAGGCTGTTGCGTTACTGATGAGAAATGTGAATCTTATTGTTGTCAATCATCACAGGGACTGCCCATCTTGGAAACCCTTTTGTTATCTATCATCGCATTAGCTGTTATCTATCATCCATGTACATAGTTCAGCTGTGTTAAGGCTAACTGTAAAATTAACATTGCATTAGCATGCCAAGAAATCCCCGATCAATTATGATGCACTCTCAAACAGCATTCTGCTATGTTCAGGGTGTAATTACTGGCCAGTGGTGATTTCCTATTCCAATCAACTGTCGCAGACATGCTAACATAATCTGATCTTCTCTGTAAAGATATTGGCCAGATTTCTCACAAGACAAGCCAAATCAATGCTGCAAGCTGCCCCATGTGTACTCAGCAGCCATATTGAAACTAAGATGACACCAATTATGCCAGTGGAATCAGAGTTGAATCCTGTTCATGTTTCTTCGCAGCCCTGACATCAATTCTGGTGGGAGTCACTAAAGCCAATGCTACGGCTGGGCAGTGAAGCCAAATCTTCCAAAATCCGGCTTTTCAATGTTCTAGTCATTTAACAAGAGTCGAAGTGGATTAAGCAGCACCTTTTGCTTTAGCTAAAGATAAGGCACACTCATTTGTTTGGGAATAAATTGGAGAGCTTAAGCTAGTGGAAAAGACCCTTTACAAACACCAAACACCCACACAGGGTACACATTGGAGCCGATGGCGCACGCACATACACACACACCACAAAGTAGTTAATGACACAGCTCAATGGAGTGAAACCTTAGAGCAGTGGTTATTTACCGAAGGCATTGTGTGCCTGCTTAATGGATGAAAAGGCATGGGTGTGTGCAAAGTACCTAACAGCAGTGTACTAAAATACATACTCATGTACAAATACAATATACACACTGTCTAACTGTTTTCTGTCTTCAATAGCATCATGAATGGTTTTATTGTTATTATATGCTCCATTACCTCTACTGAGGCATTCTCTTTCTGTTGGAATTAAACCTTAAATCAGGACTAAGAATGAGAATAAAAAACTTAATGTGACTTGTTTAGAAAAAAACCTGTTATGCCTCTGTTTCATATATCTCGCGACCGTTCGTTTAAAGTCATCATCACCTCTATCCTTTTTGTCTGTCTGTTCCTTTGTATGATCCAGGTTAAGTCTCTTTTCATTACGAACAAATATCTGGTGCTTAATGAATATCCTGGCTGGGTGCCTCGAGTGAAAATGTGATGGGTGTTGTGTCTTCAGCATGAAACGTTTCACAGGATGCGTTCCCATCACAGGAGTGTAAAGAGCCCGTAAACTTCAGTGCTAACCCGATAAATATTTCTCCACCCCAAGAGCCCTGAACTCTCCATTCTACACTCTCCCACAGCGCTGTCTAGACAAGACTCAACTGGAGCCTCTGTGACTCGCACAAATTCAAATATGACCCACCAGGAAATTAATGACACCACTTTAAAGGCACCTCATGAAAGCTAAAATATAAAAGTATAAAGACACCTCTGGAAACATGTCAAGAAAGCTCAAATGCTTTTTTTTTTCTCAGATTTGGAATTAACATTCACTGCATATCAACAAGAATAAGACAATATTGTTTGTGTAGAGGGTCACAAAAAGTAAGATAGGATAGTACATTTAAATACATATTAATTGACTCCCACACATTGACGCCAATCGAGGAATATATTTTCACTGGTGCATTCTGCCTCTCCCACACGTGCACTCTTTTCTCACTACACAATTCTCACTCTCTCCATCCCTTTTTCTTGATATACTCATATAACACCAAGTGATGTACGGAGGGATGCACATACACCAGATAGCAACTCAAATGACTGCTTTCACAAGAAATAAAACATCAGCTTAAATCTAAAGAAACACATTTATAATTTAGTATGCATTAGAATTTATGTCAGATTTAAATTGACTATATATGTAAATCAGATGAATCCTGTTTATGAGACAAACATTGGCTAACCATTCACTCATATTTCCATTCATGCACGCATATTATGCACATACATTTACAATAACGGGAGGCTTTATTATCCCAGCAGCAGCACTTCAACCCTCCACCCAGACTACGTCATCTGTTGTCTCTCTGCTGTTCATTGGGAATCTCCCTCCAAAGGTGGCCTGCTATTGGCTGGTTTAATGTGTAGCTTCGAGGCAGTGCTTTACCAACATAGCAGCAATCCCAGCTAGACAGGCACTATTAGGCAGCCAGCTACACAGTCAATTCAATCCCCCGTCTAATTTAGCTGAAAGAGAAAGCTCTACAACCCATCCCCCCACTGCATTCTTCCAACACTACTTTACCCGATACATACTGGGTTTTACAATAGGGCTGGTATTTACATCGCCAAAGATTATATACTGTATAAAGCCTTTTATTCGCCTCACCATTCATCAAAAAATATGCATTTATATTACAAAAACAAAGAGTATAAATGCAAATTCAAAACATACAGTTACATTGTATTGGTTGACGTTCCTTTTTTTTTTTTTTTACTAAATCCAACTTGCATTTTTTGAAGCAGAATAAAAATCAAATTTTTGCCTACTTTCAGCAAGATGCAAATTTATTTAAAGGTCACATATTATGCAAAAAACACTAACATGGTTTTATAACACTCATATGTAGAGGTGGGGAAAAATCGATTTATGTAAAAATCCAGATTCTTGTCTTCTGAGATTTTAAATAGATTCATAAGTTCCAAAAATCGATTGTTATTTTTTTTGGCTAATCAGTCACTCCCTGCAAAGTGCTAAGGCTAGCTCTTTAAATCAGTACAATGCCAAATGGTGTAGCAAGAAATTCAGCCAGTCTCACAGATGGCTGGGGTAGATCCTGAAGTATAGACTTTGAATCAGAAATCCAGAATCGTTTTTGAATCGAAAATAGATTCTCAATAGAAATGTGACCCCAAGAATCGAAATCAAATCGTGAGACACCCAAAGATTTCCACCCCTACTCATATGTGTCCCTAGCCTGTCAAAACCCCAAACCCTTAGCAATGAATGACATTTCAGAAGTAAGGACCTTTTACTGCTGCTTCTATATGCTAGTAAAGCCTTTCCTAGCAGGAGCCATCTTTAAAAAATGAATCATACAGCCATCTGCAAATACTTAATTAGTGACAGCAAAGCGTATATAATTAAAATCACTCACTGGGAGCAGCAGACTGTTGGGGTACCATGTCAGATACAGCACATTAATGTTTGTGGGGGGGGAAAGGTTTGAAGGAGTGTTTTTTATTTCAATTATTTCTGTATATTCCCCCCAGGCATGCTAAGCTAGGACAACCCCCAATGGATATGTTGTCAAACAATTGCTAACATGCATTTATATGTTATTATAGGCCGTCCACACAATCACTCACAACTCTTGCTACAATGATTATGCTGTCATTCTTTTACTTTTACAGATATTACACTGAATAAGACCTCTGCTTCTACACATAGAACACATTAAGAACAACCATCATTTTCACAGTGGATAGCACCTCCATTGGTTGAACTCGGCATAAAAGGCTGAATGATAAAACCCCACAATTAGCTTTAACTCCAACTCTGTTTGAACTGCCAAACCAAACCTGTTTTATGGTCATACCTGCAAAACTGTTGATCTGAAATGTGAAAAACTTATAAAAAGCATATTTGTAATTGAAATTTTAAACATTATAGAATAGCAATAAAACGCAATGTGATGCTGAAAAGAAATGGAAATCCAGCTTTCATGTTCAAACAATATCCTGGTCTTTATTTTAACAGTTAAAATAATATTGTTTTTGTGATTTGATAAGGGGATTTTGTTTGTCACAAAAGCAAAGGGTGATTGAATTGTTAAGGTATTTTTTTTTTTTTACCCTTGAATTAAAGGACTGCCTATCAGTTCATACAATTTACATTTTCTTACATACCGCTACTTCTTCACAAACAGCTTTAAGTATGACCATTGTATAGCTATACAGATAAACATCATAATTTTACACCCTCATATCTTTAAACTGCTACGGCACCTTAATGTTAAACATATCTTTGTCTTTGCTTTAATCTTATATTGATATATGAAGTATGGATTGTTCCATTTATTTGTATGGTTTTGTTTTTTTGAGATCTCCCTAAAAGAGCAGAGCCTTCTTCACCCGATGTAACTGAATAACCATTTGCAATTTCTTGACATAAGTGTCTCTGACTGAACTAATGCTTGCTGAGAGCTTGCACATTAACCCTGCTTATTAATGCATTTGTGTTTGCTTATGGAGAGAGTATGATCTGCAGAAAAGAGAGGGAGAGAAAGAAGCGAGATTTCTTTCTTCCTTCATCACATTATGCCTAAGTGCATAATGGGTCATTTGTCAGTGGCAGCTGCAGAATAAAAAGCTACAAGATCATTCGGTTCCTTTTTGCTGTTTTCAAGCTTGTTTCCATCAGTCACCATTCTGTCTTCCAACCGAGACCTTTACCATACAGAACAATCTTTACTAATTTGACTCTGAGGGTTGTCTGTTAACATTGAACGACTGTGTCTGCACGCCCTCTGGGTGCACATCCGACCCGCCTGTCAATCTTCTCAGTGACGCCCTCAACACAATACAATGGTGGCATTTGGGAGGACGACTCACAGGGACATTGTTGGACCTGAAACTGAATTATTCATAACCTCGCAAGTTTAATCAAAGATGAAGAGCCAGCTGCCACAAGCCGATATGTCATTGCCCCGCCTGCTTACACAATCCTTGAACTTTGAATGGATACTGAACAGTATCAGAAGATGATGCTGCTTTCTCATCAGACTCAGGATTATGTATCTTGGTTTGCATGGTGAGAGTGAGTTACACATTCCTGCAAAAAATGCAAATTAAGTTCAATAACACCTGCTAAAATATAAATATGTTCCCTATATTCCTTGGAGGAATGAATCCCCTCTCTATTGTTGATGTCAGATGTTAGAGACCTCACATTTCTCTCTGCATACAGCCTAACGAGATGGTCAGCCACAAGGATGGAAACACACATGCACACAAACATTTTAGGTAAGACACTTACTGATGTATACAGGAAGCCCTCACTGTTCATAGCCAGATATAGTTTGGTCTGCACCCCCTGGATGGCCACCACTCGCAGCCCCACTGGAATAAGGTTGAACACGGCTGGAAAGAGACAGACAGCAGACACAAAGTGTTAACTAAAAGAGACTTTCAATTCCCTGTTAAACACACATTCATTTCATCAGTTAAACAATGAAAAGTAAATCAAAAAACAACCAGAAATGATTTTAGTTGCACTTTAGATTCAGATTCAATATTGTCTTACAAGGGGACATTTTGAATCACTGTATATTATGAATGTATATGACTTTGGGAAATTATTTGTGTGTAGGGCAAATAAGCTTTTGCCCTACTAATTTAGTAATAAAAATAAATTACTAAATGAAATAAATGTAATTTAGTAGGAAAATATATATAGCATTTATAGACACATAAGGAGCCAAAAAACAACATTAACTTAACAGAGACAAAACAACCCCTCAGACTAACTGTTTTTTTTACTGTCACTGCACCAACCAGAATGTAATATTCCACATTAAGGTGTTAAAATAGTCATTTATCTTTCTGGAAGAGTGAGTTGACAACAACAAACCACAAATAGAGAGGTACGACATAAGCTCAGGGACTCAGCCGCTCTCTCCCAGGAGTGTTTCATAAAGCAAATGATCAAAATCAGAAACAAGAGACAGAAGCAGAGAAATAGCTAAAGCAGCCCACAATGTTGTGTTTTCACACTGATATCCTAGGCTTTGTCAAGTACCGCAAAGACAGTATTTAAGATCTTTAAGGTGAAAAGAAACAAAATATGTAAACAGATTTTAAAGCCAAATGATAGGATGATAAAAGAAAATTGCTGTTTTTTTGCCAGCAGGCACTGTGAGCCAGTTACAATGCAGCACTGCAGAAAACTCTTGCACACCTCTGTATATAGACGTCCTACTCATGCTCCAACACACACACACACACACACATAAACCTGTGTGTGACTGAGTATGAGTCGTGAGTGTGAGAGAGCCAGCGGCAGCCCAGCTGGTCAATGAGGTACACCTCTACCTAATTACTGTCTGCCTGTGCGGTGTATGAGTACGTCTGTGTGTTTCATAAGATGCTGGCAGGAAACGCTGAATAGAGGAAAGCACATGAACATCCACCTGAAAGTCTGTAGTCGTGCTTCTGTCCCAAAAAAAGGAATGTGCTCGCCTTTTATTCGGACTATTGTTGGACATCCTCCCAAACAGTGATGCCATCACCACTGCTGAGGATTTTCGTTTGATCTTTTTTGCTATCACAAAATGCAGAACTGTCCACAGAAAATTCACAAAAGTCTAGTCTGATAATGCTGTTCTCTGACACATAAGTACGGGGTCTTCCACATTTATACCCATAGGGGCGGGGTAATTAAACTTCATTCTCACATCAGTTAAGCTGTGAGTCAGAGGATGACCATACTTTAGCTCCTCTTGTCGACCACTAAGTACATCTCTATCTGCAGACTCCTTTGAAAGAGGTACACTATAGAGGCTTTTTTTCCCAGGCTTCTTGTTCTGCCTGTATCACTTTATCACCACAGACCTCCGTTTCTTTGAGCTTTTACTGTAAACAACAGCTACAGGAATGCATAATGTATTTACTTAGAATAAACATCATCATTATATACTTTTGATTATTTTAAAGCCACATAAAAGGTTGTTTTTACCTTGACAGCCCTTTTAGAATGATACTGTATAAACAGTTGAGGGTGACTTGATTGATCAGAAGCCAAAACAGATCTCAGAAACATATAAGGCTTTAGTCTGATCTGTAATATATTCCTCTATAGAATGATTTCTGTGTGTTTTTACTTTTTGCAGTTATGTAATCACAGCCTCTCTCATGAAACTGACATCTCATGGCAGACACTGGAGCTGTGTTTTGCCTGATGAACTTGCCGTTTACAATCTCAGGTTCAGCAGTGTCGAGATTATTTGTTGACTAACAACAGCTCACACTGAGACAGCCCCCCTTTTCAAACGTATGGGTAACCACAATCCAATTATAGTACAGCTATCAGAGAAGGCTCCCTGTGAAAAGAAACTCTGATCTCTGTCTTGAAGGTATAAGTATACCTACAGGAAATTGGAACTACGATGTATAACCTCACTACATGCTGTATTTTACTGTGTGCCGAGCAGTAATCTTCTTCAAGTATTCAGCTGACCTGGTCATTTTTGCACAACCTCCTGCAGAAGGAAGGGACTAAAGATCATGTCGGACTTTTCTCTAGTTCTTTTTTGTTTTGGATTATTTAATACATTTTTCTGCAAGTTTTGTTGCTTTTCAGAGCATTCTTCAACATTGCAGTGCGGGGGCTTAGCAATATCTTGCCAGAAATCCACAGGTTACAGATGGCACTATCTGCAAACTTTCTCAACAAGTCCACGACCGTTGTTCTCATCGATCCATCTTGGCTAAGCTGTGTGCAGAGCTTGAGGGGATGCAAGTGAGTGATTTGAGAATAATCACTTCCATGTACTAGAGTTTGTCAAACCGACAATATGTTCAGACTTTTTCTGATATAACGTTTGGATCCTTGTAGAGACATTTTGTATCCTAATTCTCTTCCACTGCATAGTTTGAGATATGATGATTTCATCTCCTTCTCTCCTGGAACACCTTGCTATGTGAGCAGTTCTTGTCTTTTATAATTGCACCCTTCGCTCATGGAGTTTTCTCCCTTCATACTCCCACCACGACGCGCACATACGCATCTGCAGTCCTCTTCATTTCAGGAGGATTACCAGCCGGTGTACCAATGGAGATTTTCAAGAGGGGAAACTCAATTACTTCCTGCCTCCTAGAAACACCTGAGCACACTGAAGAGGATGACAGGGCTGCCACCCACTCTCAGACCTTTCAGGGTACAGGGAGAACACAGAATAAGAAGGGTGACAGGGCCTGAAGGACAGCTTTCACCATTACCTGCAGGCTGTTTATGTGTCTGTAAGCTCCACCTGCTAACATCTGAGAAGTTATGACCAGTCCAGAGTGACAATCAACCTGAAGAGCCCCAGAAATCACTTTTCTTACAATTAAACAATCTTACTCACTGCTTTTTTTTTTGTTCAAGCAGCAGCAGGCTTCGATGTGTGCAGCCTAAATATGACAGCATGACAAAGTAATGGAGCTAAAGAAAAATAAGCTGTTGTGACAGAATTACACAGCACATCCGATTACTGCTCAGCTGCTGTAGCAAACTGAGTTCCTTTAAGACACATGATATGCAGACTAAATAATTTAAGACTTGTGTAGAAAGCACCAAAACCATTTCATTTCATTTGACTGCATTTGTCAAGTAGCACACAGAGACATTTACTGTTAATTAATGAAAGCATGAAACCTTGTGTACAGTGCTAAGGTATGTTTTAAAGGTATAGGTACATTTAATAGAAGGAGACAGTGGTAATTCAGTTTGTGATTGATATTAATTACCCGTCACAAGACATGCTAGTTAATTCTTCCCTAATCCTTGCATCCATACTCGTCATTTCCTTATTATTTTTTTTTTCACTAGAGAGGCTGTTATAATGTAAGAGTAAATCTTAACCTAAAAAAACTCTGAGCTTGGACAGCGTTGAAATAAAAGTGCATAATCTGTGGGGTGGATTTGTGAAACAGCTTGAAAATCAAACTCAAGCATTTATTAAGTTTGAGAAGTTGTAAAGAAACCTTTTGAATAGAAAAAGAAAAAAGGAGAAACTGGGAAGCTTGCTATATTTACCACAATTTAATTATTACTTTATTTTCTCTTTCTCTACTATTGACTCTTTGTGGATATGTTTTGTTTGATAGTTGTTGAAAAGCAGATAAGGGTTAGGTTGAGTAAGAGTAACGTTAATTCAACTCCAGTTTGAACATGGCAGTCGAAAAATGGCAGTCAACATTTTTCAAGGTCAAGGTTTACTTTTCATTCTTTCTATTGATTTCCTGTTTATTTATTTTGTTTTATTAACTTTTTTTAAATAAAGATATTAATAAATCAATCTCAAATGTTGTTGATGGTTTTTTGTAAATGGACTTAACATTTGGAGTTACACATTTTGTCTTTAATGTCGAGCTCTCTACAAAGGCAGAAAAGCCTGAGACTGTATGTACTGCATTTAAACATATATACTGTACCCTGTGTCTTTCAAAGAAAACAGTTCTACTGTAGTCTTACAGTTCTTTTTCTCCCTCCACATACCCGGGGGGGTTTGCTCGGTTGTGATGCAACACAAGAAAATAGTGTATAAAGTGGGAGAGAAAGCAGTGGGAATGATGAGACTGAGGGGGTTTGTTTTTTTTCTGACATTGTTTGCCTTCTCAATGAAAATGTCACAGAAATATCAAAGTTCTTTTCTTATCACAGCCAAACAGTCTTCCCAGCAAAGATCGCTTCATTGTTTTTCTGTGAGTGTGATCGTGCTTGTGTGTGTGTGTGCATCTGAGTAGGTCCTCTCCCACCATCACAAGACACCAGTAGCTCCAA
This sequence comes from Labrus mixtus, assembly GCF_963584025.1. Taxonomy (NCBI): domain Eukaryota; kingdom Metazoa; phylum Chordata; class Actinopteri; order Labriformes; family Labridae; genus Labrus; species Labrus mixtus. Next base: position 12,988,047 of record NC_083621.1, on the reverse strand, counting down.
GAGGACTGTGCTCTCCGTCACCATGGAGACAAGCGCACCCAGCGCCTAACAACGCTATTTTTGGAGCAGTGCAAAGAGCTTCACTCTTTCTCCTTCTATTTTTTTTCCTTTTCAGCAGCACTCTTTAATTTTCTCTTCAAAAACTATTTTAGTGCCAATGCGGGCCAGTTGTTATGCAAGTCAACAGTAAAGTGATAGCATGCAGACGTACTGTATTGATGGGGTGGACGACGGTGTGTTAAATGAAGTGTAATATTGATGTTGTCATTTAATTATGTGTATTTCCTCTCCTGCACTTAGCCTGCTCTGTGTCGTATTTAACTCTGCTTTGATTTAATTTACGAGAACAAATTCCACGCAGATTACAAAGTGCTGTTCTTCTTCGACAACATCCCACATGCACAGAGCTGCTATTTATATGTAAGATACACACGCCATCTCCACCAAGGGAGTAATTGAATACGGTGGTACTAATTCAGAGGCTCCACGTGTTTACATCCGCTTAGTGTCGGGATTACACGCTAAGTATCACATCAAAGCTGTTTCAGCGTGCCGTGCAGATCTTTTTTCTTTAAAAAAAAAAATATTAAAAAATTGTATGGGGACAAATCAGAGATCATTAACATCTGTACTGTTCTAACCTTTAAAAGCATTGACTGAAATGTCTTAACTACTACAGTGTAAGGCTCTATTTCTGCTGCATTGTTACCAGACACGTGTAGTCAAGTATTTCATTGATCTCTTCTTTAATCTGTATATTTAAAAAAACATAAGAGCCTGTAGGTGTAATGGCAGTGATAGGACTGCGCCAATAAATAGCATTAGACAAACTGGGGCTCACCACAGAGACCGTGTGTAGGAGAGAAAACAGCCAATCATCATCTGTGTGTAGAAGGATGATAGGATGATTTTGACTGGACAAAAATACACAGCTTATCAGTTCTGCAGCGCTTACATATGTGCAGGCAAAGACATGCTTTTGTTTTTACTGTGCTGCTGAAATGTTTATCCATGCTGGTGATATAAAACCAAGCTGGGTTTTGAACAGTTTGAATGCTGTGAAAAACGACATGTCTGCAGTTAAGAAGAACAACTCAGGCTTTTTAATTAAGCATGAAGAAACAAAGTTACACAGTCTTTGTTGAACTGATACTGAACTTAATTGAAGTGAATCAAACCATATGTTTGCAGACTTTGTGATGTCATCATTTTTTGCATTGTTCCAATAATACTTGATGAATATCTATCGTGATATAACTTGTGGTTTTCACCACTAGTTTACTCGACATCGCTTCATGCAGCCCTGATAATAGTGCCTGGAATTGAAAGATCTTTGTAGGAGACGTGTGGCAGTGTGCGTATTAGATAAACTTACTGTAACCATTGTCCTCCTCCTTCGTTCCGTCAATGGTTCCATCTGCCTGCAGCTGCAGGTGGAAACCTTGTCGACTGTACAGCTTCGTCACTATCCCCTTCAACTGGGGCTCTGTGGGAGCAGAGGGGACACAGACAGGAAGACAAGAGGATGAAACCACACACTGTAGTAACAAATACAAATGTAGCAGCGTGATGTCACTCGTAGCCTCGAAAAGGGGACATAGAGAAGCTTCAGTGTTGGTTCTTGTAGCGACTTTAAGAGTTGCAGGGGACAAAATGCAATTAAGTGAAAGGATAATAAAGCTGAGTGGAGCCAAGGTTGGAAGTAAATGAGCATTTAGGAAGGCTGACTGTGATATACAAAGACACCTGTCACTCAAGCAGACAAGATCAGATCTAGCTTCTAGAAGCACCCCCAAGACAATATCAGAAGAAGCTAACTGAGGCGTGGCATTGTTGATGGACTGTTGGTTGTGCTTTAGGCTGAAGCCGACAGCTGTTTTAAAGTCTTTTACAATGTTTTGACCGCTCAGTCATGGTGGTGACCACTTCATTGGCCTTTTAATTCATATCAACAAATAATGCAACATGCCAGATGAGCTTTCCGAAAAACAGTTTGACCCGTATCTAACAGTTTGTCCTCTCTCTACGCTGGAACAGGGGGAAAGAGTAGATGGTGCAGCCCCTGTGGCTGAAGAACAGAAACTGACACCAGCAAATAGTACCTAATTTAAAAATGGCTTTGGGGATGTGTGGTGGCTCAGTGGTCTTAAATGGCTGAGGACATTTGTTCCACGACACCCTTTCTCTTTCTGAAGCAAGCACTCTCTACTCGATCAAAAGTATTTGTAATATATACTCTTCTTTTACATTTATAAAAGCTACTTCTGGATAAATGCAGTTACACACAAATAAAAACAATAATTCAAACTTCACTAAAACCTTTTTTATACAATAAAAGATTCAAGTCAGTTCATTAAACTCAATGTTTTGTATAAAATGTATGCAATTATCACAACTGTTCTGTAGTGCTTACAGTTTTTCATATATTTGTTGAATAGTGAAGTTAGTTCCAAACTGTATAAGACCATTTAAAACACAGAAAAAGAAAGATGGAGGAGTGGAAACAGTAAGGCTTCAAAAGGGCAAAAAGCTTCCCTACACCGTGTAGCAGCTTATAAAACAAACCGCCATATCTCTGAAAGACAATAGTTTGAAGTGGCTGAGCGTTTACTTTTGAAGTGTCGGGGCTGCCCGTCTGTCTGTGTTCCATCAGTGTAATGTCTGATAAGACCTAAGTGCTCTCCACTCCCTGGTTACTGTCCCTAGTGGAGGGTCCTCTACTGTGGTTTACCACACCTTTCATCTATCCTTTCATCTGTCAGACCTGCCATTTCTAGATGACCCAAGGTTACTTTTACTGCAGAGAAGGTTCAATCCGTCTATACTCCTGGAATATTGTAACAATGTTGTAGTAAAAGTTCATACAGTTTATTATTGAATGTAGCCTGAAGATATTCATCAGATCTGTAGCTAGAACAGTTTGAAACACTCGGATACACTGAGAAATGTACTGTGAATAAAGAAATACATAAACACATAAAGCCCATGTGCACACTACATCAGCTGCTCTTCACAATGCCATGTACAAAAGATGCCAGCTCTCTTGTGTGCTTTCTTTCAGGCACCATGTGTAAGCCATACGCACAACGCCTTCTCCTTGCCTCTTATTGCTTCCTCCACAGGATACAAATGGAGATTATACGTGAGAGGGGTTTAAAACTGCAGGATAGCAATGCTTTGTTACATAAACAATCACTGTATAATCTGCAGGGGCAACAAAGAGATATAAAATCTGATGGAGCCTACAGAAATCTAAGGGATTGAAACCGTCCTGGGATGGATCACTTACTGTAGCTGAATGTTGAATGGAGTTGAAACATACAAGCTTCTTTTCTACTCACATACTGTAAAAAAGAAAATGACACAGCTCTTATAAGGGGAAATTTTGAGTCTGCAGTAAAGTCTGATTAGATCACATTTGCAGCCATGGTCCCTTCTGTGATTTCTAAGAGAAGTGGGTTCTCTTGGCTACAGGGACACACTTCTGTCACTGCAAGAATAAGAATGCTTTAGAAACCACCCTGAACCTTGACTCACTTATCCTGTTTCCTATTTTTAACACCACGGTCTAACTTATTTCCTTGTTGCTGCCTGGTATTTTCTCAGGTGTATACAATATTATAGCAAGCATGTTGCAGAAGAACTGATTATGTTATCAGTTAATTCTGAATAAGATAGAACCTGTTTAATTAGATTTGTGTGCAAGACTGTGTCTACATGTGATTCTACGTATATTAAAGTTGTATCCTGCCCAGTAACTCTTTGTATTGATCTCATTCATCAATTTGACAGTCTCATAATACAGACATTTAAAGTGACCTGAGGTGAACTGATTATGCAGTTTAATTTGAACACTGAGCTCTTACTTCTCAGTGACAGTGCAGCCTTCAGTGATTTCCAAAATGGACTTAATAAGCCCTCCTGTCCCGTGTGCACTGAATAGGTAGACAGTTAATGATGAAGCATGAGTTTAATAAGGCTTTTATGGTTTCTCAGACCAGTCTGAGAAGCCAAAGGTGAGCTCTCTGTGGACAAACATCCACAGAGTGAGCCCCCTCGTTCTCCCACTGACTTTGCCACATGTCGTTAATGACTCTTGCACAAAAAAGGTAGTTCTTGATCGTTTCTGTGTTTTGTGATGTTTGAAATTCAATAGCACTCTAAAGTAGATGTAGAGTAAGTGATGATGAGGATAAATGCCGAATGAAAGTGCACAACAGACCTGGTCGTCTCCTTCTCCTCTTCTTGGAGCCAAAGAGTTTGACCCGGGAGAAAACGTTAAGTCGGCTTGGTTTTTCACAGGTTCCTTTGGTTTTACTGGGGCTGCTGACGCAGCGGCAGGCATTAGTCTTCTCCCGCTCCCTCGCCTGCCTTTTCTGCCGTATGAGGGAGCTGGCTATCGCTGCAGCCATGGCCAGTTTGACAGCGCTCTGGAAATAACTTCCAGAGTTAACGATGAAACAATACCACCCTTTGAATCCAGAGAAGTGGATTCAGAAGGACAATGTCCGAGCGCGGAGGTAACGAAAAGGCAACTACAACGAGTCGTGATATCACAACAATTTGTTCAGGTGGACAATGAGGAGTAGACAATAAAATAGTCCCAACAGTTTGGAAAAATAAGTTGGATAATGTCCACATGAATCATATTTTTCAGGAATTTGGGCGTTATTCGGGAATGGTCCGTTGTAGCTCCGAGACAAAAGTGAAACTTAACCAAAAATTAAAAAACCACACGTTCCACCGTGAAGCTGCAGAAAGACTTCCACCAAGGCACGCTGCATGTTCCTCCACATGTATCATTTTGTCGGCATCACAACCAATACGCACAAAGCCAGTCTCTGGAAGCGCTTCTGCATCATCCCACCACACTACATGGCCGCGCACATGGTGCTCAGGCAGGCGCACAGTCGTGAATGAAGCTCAGCGCGCAGCTACAGTAAAGGATGGAAACACCTGTTTGCAGACGGCAGCACAGTGTTTGCAAAGCTCCCTGTTTGGTTTCCCTGAACCTTATCTGAAGCTGAAGTTGTGTGTGAGAGAGAGAGAGAGAGAGAAACTTACAACGCAACACAGAGGATGTGAACGAATAACTAGGGAGATTCTGTTTGTTTTTCTCTCTTTTGTTGGAGCGAGGCAGCGCAGAGTAATAGCAGGAGGCGCCTCATTGTTAGATGCAGTATGTGAGCCCGGCGCAGAGCACACACTCAGCTGAGCTGTGAGATGGAGCAGGGAGGAGGAGGGGGAGGACAGGGAGTCTAACTAGTGAGACACAGACCCAGGCAGTGTGCACAGACAATGAAAATCACCATACAGGCCGGATAGAGGATAGTTTATATTACATGTAAAGAGAGAGAGGGGTGCAGATGGGGCTGATGGAGAGGTGGCATACAAAAAAAAACCAAAGATGTTATACCACAGATTTAAAATGACGATAATAAAGACACGGAGACAAGACCTAATAATTCTGCGGCTATGATACATTTGAAAAATTGATCTCATGTTTCACAAGGTTGCAAAGCTCTCCAGTTGACCGTATAAAATGAAGATGCCAAAATGTAAAACAGAAAATTACGCTTATTAAATAATGAAATCTATACATTGATGTCATTGCAGGCTTTAGTGCGCAGGTGAGTGAGTAGAGTAAAACAGCATGCAGCGATCTTCAGACGTCAGCAGTGATCTTATAGAAGAGGCACAGCAGTGGTTCTAGCAGGTCTTTTTTTGGACTATCTATAAACTATATGCATTTAAAGACATTCACACTTCTTTATTTATTTATTATTTGAAATTAACACTCAAAAGCAATCATTATTTGATTCTACCTCAAACACATCTATTATCTTATTTTTTAAATTGTCTATTTCTGATCAATAATGAATTTACATCATAACCATGTCACCTGCAGAAAAGCATGCTCCTCACTATTTTTGTTTTCTTAAAGCACAGAGCAAATGTTCTGTTCTGTCATTTCCACTCCTGACTTCCCACCTCTGTCAGCCTGAGTCCCGGGCTGAGCACATCTAACAGCTTAACCAATGGTGCCATCTACAGTCCTCAGCACCAAACTGTCCTAGACATTATGTTTATGTCCTCTAAATAGTAACTGACGGCAGTTACACACACCGGGGTTGTGTTGATTGTAAAGCAAGCTACACATAGTTTTGTCTTAAATCTCGCGGAGTAGGACGGTCAATAGAGAAAGTTTAGAAACGTAAACAACTACAAACATAATCCTCTCAATACACTCTCTAGTAAAGTTTCAAACAAACAAGAAAACATCTGCAAAGATCCAGGCCAATGATGAAGTGTTTAAACCTGGTTTAAACGCAGCTCTCCTTCAGCACCACGGACAGCTCCAGAGTGATTTACCAGCGAGCACCGAGAAAAAACACCATATCAGTTAATAACGTTACTTTAAGCCTTCAACCATTTACTCAAGATAAGTATTCATCATGAAAACACACGCAATTCAAGTTTTTAAAAAAGGCACAACATAAATTGAAAACAGTTCAGCCTACCTGACACAGCTTTTCTCAGGGGAAAAGTCATTTTAGTTTACGGAGAAGCCAAAGCGCAGACTTGGGTTCTTGCAGCCCTTAAGTAGTGAAGTGGAGCAGTCTAGTAAAGTTCAAACCATTGCCAGACAAACTGTTCGAGACGCTGGGGAAGAGAAAGCAGGCATCTAGGCGTGGCCATCAACAGGAAGATCATTACAGGACATTAGCGACATGCCATTATGACTCCTAAAATGCTCATTAAACATTCATTTAGAGGTCCGCATGATCCGACAAACACGGGCGTGTTTGCTGTGCTGTTGCTGCTGAGCATTGGAGGGGCCGGATTGGAGAAAAGTGATCGAAAATGCAGACTGAGATTAGACTTCCTTCTTGGGGCAGAGAAGACTTTGCTCTCATGTTACAAAAAAATGATGTAAAATGATCCGATAATGCGTTGACTAAACCGGTTATGCAGGCCTGTCCACTTTCAGCAGAAAAATATCGATGTACAATGAACCGAGACAACATGCATTAAGCAAAGTGTTTTTACAAGGACAATTCTCTGTTCTGTGAAACTGCACAGTTTAGAGCTTTTAACACTTTTAATACTGACACGACCTGATTTGATATGGGATTATTTCTGAACATTTCTACATGTTGGCTATAACTGTCAACACAATGCATGAAATGCTGTCTCGTTGTTTATTATGACGTCAGAGTCCTTACGTACGTTATTATATAAATAAAAGCGGATTAATGTATGCTCGGTTGGTAATGATTGACCGAACAATGAGCTCCCAAAGTGGGCCATACAACAGTACAGTACTGTACAGTACAGTAATGTTCTCTACTGCCAATAGGCATTACTGCTCTCTGACCACTAGATGGAGCTAGTGTACAAGCTGTAAAAGCAGCTTAGACAAGCTAAAGGGAAAATGTAAAGGAGAAAAAAAACAATATACAGACATCTCATAGACAGAGCACCAGAACCTGAATTAAATATACTTTATATATTTTTTTTTAACATTTAATCAGCAGCCGACGGTTATTTGTCTTAGATACATGCTGTACTATTCAACATTAATTTTTTAAGAAAAGGTAAATACAACAGAAACAACATACAAAACTAACTGCAGCACATGAATAGACTGCCACCTTAAAATAATTCTTAATAACCTGAAAGTCATGATATGAGTGTCCATTATTGGATTTAAAGGTAAAGCAGTCACAGTAACATATACTGTAGGCATTAAATGTACATGTGTACAGTTCGAATGAAATATAACATTGTTAAAAGGGTTCTGATCAGGCCAACTTTCCACTTTGGTATGGTTTAAGTTGATCTATTTAGCTACCTTAGGGCTTTGATGGACAGATGTTTGAGTTTCAATTCAATGATTTAACATGCAAATACATTTTATTTAATATAAAGCTTGTACTTGTGAATCAGACATGTTCTCATCTGTTAAAAACTCACATTAATCCATATCCAAAGGATAACACTAAGATTAAATTACTACAAACAGTATTTTCCTGCCAGTTAGATTATAGACTGGCATTCATTTTACCATCTTAACCTGAGATGAACACGCTGTTATAAAAAAGAACATTCTGAATATATTCAAAGCAACATGAAACCATAAGTGCAGTTTACTATTGACTAACTAATAGCTTTCTGCATCAGAGTAGAAAAAAACTCAAATCAATTAAATTGTGGTATTGCGAAGAAAAATCATATTTCATTCAGGATATGAGTTATATCCCATGATGCTTTGCAGTCAGCCTACAGAAGCTGGCTACCAATATATTGATTAACAAGGGATGTGGTTGAAATGACATGAGGCTCTATAGAGATAAAAGCACTTGATCTCCTTTTACTCGCATTGATGTTCATCATAAACAGCTCCCTGTAATAGCAGGGACTCTGACCTTTGACCCCACACGCACTAAGAAAGGATAGTGGCCAAAGTTGTTCCAAGGTTAAAGTAGGCTTTATGGAATCACTTATATCTGGAGAACAGCTGGCACCTTAATAAATAACAGCATTTATATCCACAGGGGCGATTCTTGCTGTTGTGTAAAAACAAAAACCAGGGGAAACCAAGATCTCATGAGCAACACAGAATAAAGAGAAATTATCAAGATGAAAAACGATCTCTTGTCAAATATTTTATTCTTAGCTTTTCTTGCCATATCACAACCAGAAATAGTGGACTATAACTTAAAATGTTTTGGTCAATAATTCAGTGTTAAAAAACCTATAAATGTATATGACAAATAAATCAAAACTCTGTGGCATACTGGAAATAACTTTACTGTATTTCATTTTGAGCGAACAACGTGTTTCGCCTGTAGCTTCCTCTAGGTTCGCCCAGCAGGAACCCCGGTGCCACTGAGTTTTGATTTATTTTTCATGGTTTGTATCTGCAACTGTGCAAAACCGAGAACATATAGGCTGTGCACAGGGTACCCTGTTGGCCCTTTATATAACTATATATATACATCTTTGGATGAGCTGTAGATCTTTCAAAATCATTGATAAGCAAGGAAATGAAAGTCACTTTACTGTAGTTAACAATAGCACGAGAACAAGTTGTAGCACTGCTCTATTACTTGGTAATGTCTTAAGCTGGTAAGATATCACACTGAAATGTATAATGATGACTCTGTATGCTCGACACATCCAGACCATCAGTGAGAAGATTGATTATTTCTTTATAGTTATTTATAATGCCTGAAAACACTGCTGGGGTGGTGCCTTGGGGTAGGATAAGGAATTAAACAGCAGTAGGCAAAATCGACTCAATAAGAGAGTACCTCACAGGGAGTTTAAAGTCATAACTTTTAGTTAGATATCTTAAAAAGTTTTGGAGCAAGCATTGATAACTTGCAAAATATGAGAGGAAAATACTAACTATATTAAATAGAGATAATTTCCACATTTGCTGTATGTAACTGTATCATAGTATGTCCCATTTAGCCTGCCAACACGGTCACACTTATTACTTGAAGCAGTGACTTGTAAAATGTGACCTGATAACAGCATGGACAGTTTAACATGATTCATTATCATAAGGATACTGTGCTTTTACTTTCAGCTACAGTATTTAACTACTGCACTCTTGAAAAGGGGCTTAATGAACCTTTTTACAACCTGATTTCCACCATCAACCTGCCTACCTGGTACCACCCGATACCTCCTGATCCTGCCCTTAACAAAAACAGACAGATCTCCTCACTACCAGAAACAGATCCCTGGTTGTTGCTTCAGTCTTCCTCCTGCTGATAAACCTGGGCCATCACTCAAACAGACATTGCAGCCCTTTAAGAGGATGGCTGGGTTTATCACTGACAGTTAGGAGGACACAGAGAGAAGGTGAGAGTCCCATGCTGCATTGTACAACAGCGACACTAATCAAACACCTCAGACAATGTTAAAGAAGTGCGAATGTGTACAGGCCTGATAATGTCCGCCCTGCTGTTTCCCTTTGAAGCAGCAAAGATAGGATGAAGAGGGAAAGTGCAAAAAATAGAATCGAATGACAAAAGTGGTAAAATAAGAACAGAGTCATGTTTTAAATAGACAAGAAGGGATCAAAATATTAATTGCAAACGTTTGTTTGAATCTATTTTCTGAATATCGTTAGTTTTCAGCTGTCTCTGAAGAAAATATAGCTCTCTTTCTCTGTTGTATTTTTGTCATTTTGAAAGACCAAAGTGTGCCATAGCTATATTTGACTTATTTGAAGACGACACAAGATTTAAAACAAGGCAAATATAGCTAGACTCCATTTTTGTCATTAAAACCCAAAGACAGACCAAAAAAAGACTGGAGAATGCATTTCATCTTATTTCTGCAGTATCATTATGCAGGTGGCTCTGAAGAAAATATAGCTGGTCCTTTTTTGGCTTTTTAAAGACAAAAGTGGTATACAGCTATATTTGAAGTCCATAATAAGACAGAGCAATGTGTTCATTTTCTATGCTGTCAGAAAGTCGATCGAAGATAAGAGACGATGCACAAGAATTTGTTTTTCACTAAATGCAAAAAAAAAAAAAGTTTCAGTCACAGTTGACCTCTGTATCTTAAAAGTATCAACACTGTAAATAAGACCAATGAGAAGTACACAAGGACACTCTCACTCACAAAAACTGTCCCCGTGTCTCTCTGCTGTGCTCTGGTTGCTTGTGAAGCAATGTGCCATGGGTACATTAATTACTGTAGTGCCCCAGAATGCCAGTCTACTGTGGCCTCCCAGGGGCACCTTCACTGTGAACTTTCTCTCTCTCTCACACACACACACGCACACACACGCATGCACACACACACACACACACACACACACACACACACACACACACACACACACACACACACACACACACACACACACACACACACAGTGAGTGTGAAAATAGTCGAGAAGCTAAAAAATGACAGTTCTGTGAGAAAGTATTGCAGAAAATGCTGCTTTATGCTTATTTTATTAGTCTGCTAACACATACAACAAAAGTCCAAGTACCTTGCTGCTAGCTCTTACCACCTCCGGCCACTAGAGAGCAGAAGTCCAGAGTTAAAATAAAGTACGAGATGGAGCTGTGTGATGCCAAGGTCGAGCACTGTGTTGACCTTTGTATTATTAAATATAACCAAACAATTAATGCTATCTCTTCTTATTAATAACCCGGGGCTGTTACGATTACACCCAGGCTTTAATGCATTTTAAAAATTCATAGAGAAAAGTGGCCTCCAAGGGCAAACACTGAATAAATGAGGAGGGTAACCTTGCTCCTGGTGTGAAATAGAGGGCAAAGTTGCATGCGATGATTGTGCCCATCGAGATATTTGACACCCAGCTAAATGAGTGTCTTCATATGGCATTTGAAAGTGCAGTAGAAGGCTTTTTTTTTTCGGTAAACCTCTTGATGGAGAGCAAGGGGATGAAATGGAACATTATCATGTAGAGAAAAAAAAAAGTATAATCTCAGATAAGCTCAAAGGGACCAATAGTTCTCAGACCTTTCAGCCCTCTGACTGCATCATTCTGCAGGCTGCTTGTTTTTCTGCACATGTGCTGGTACAGTAAATCCACTACAACAGCCGCCTGCAGCATGCTAGACCATAGTGATTCCACGCGTTACCATGGAGACTGCACATACGTAAGAGAGGGTGTGTGAAAGATGAGAGTGTGGGGCTGAGAATGGGGGGTTTAGATATTACAGAAGAAGAAGCCATCACTCAAGGTTCCCAACGAGGGGGAAAAGGGGTGGGCTATAGGATATAGTCATGGTTGGTTGATTGGGGGACTCTTGGCAATGATTGTATGATGTATCCCTTCCTTGTTGGCATTGGAGGGGGTTGCGTTCAGGACATAAAAGCAAGGAGGCAGCAGACTGAAACTGCCAGCAGGTAAACTCTATCTCCACCTTTGGGACAAAAAGCTTGCAGGCTGAGTGAAGAGAAAGTGTCCAAAACTCTTCCCAGGGAGCAAGCTGTGTAAACAAGTTTGAACTGTGCTGGACCTCTTTAGGTACATTTATTATGGCTCATCAGCTGTGCTTTATAATTTGTAGAAGGTGCCAGAAAGATGAGGAAATTATTCATATAGTACGTTCTCCTGTTTTCAGCTGCTTTGAAGAAAAAAAAACATAAAACGTTTTTTTCAGCTTGAATACCCAACTCAACGGCAACATTGAGCTGTGTGCCAGTCTGTTCCTCATTAAACCACCACCCGTTCCTTCTCCATCTCACTTTAAAACTCTGGAACTAATTAGGAGCCGACAGAATGCCTGGCATTTGTCATCTCACCTCTCACCTTTTGTATAACAACTGGCTTCAAAGTCTTTGTCTTACTCATCAGCGCTGCCATATTTTTTCTCTCTCACACACTCTCACATAGAGAATAACTGCAGATATTTTTAATACCCACGTGAAAGGAACACGGTTCTATTTTGTACATCAATGAAAGCTAAATATAGCACTGAAACACAGAGCTGAAACAATTGCAGGAGTTGAGCATCTGCCAGACTCTCTGTCACAAAGTGACGATAAGGTGCACAGCTGGATGCTTTTTTCCAACCTCTGAGAGGTTTATTTGAAATCTGGACTCACATGGCTGAATGCAAGAATTATGAAGAGTAAGAAAGGGTTGTGTTCATCCAAGAAAATGACATTTTTATTAATTCTGCCTTCGTATGCCTCATCCAAAAGCACAATAGATGATGTCAATGTTTCTGCAGCTATTTTATTATGTAAATACGACATTTAAACAAAAGGCTACAATATTATGATTTAAAAGATCACTGATTATGAGGACATTAGGACACATGAGAGTATTTTTTTCTACATTTTTCAAATACTTACTAAGTCCTTTACTCAGTTGATGGTTTTATTTATGGTGAAAAAATTGACCCCTATTTTCTTAAAGTTACTGATGTGGCAAACAATCTGTAGACTTTATACTGAAAGTTCACATTTAATGATACACTTTAGGCTTACCCTTACATCCTGTTTTAATTCAATTAAATCACAGCTCAAGAAAATGGATTTACATAGTTCTTCAACGGATGTGCTGTCTGTAAAAAGCTAACAACTGGCATAAAGGAGATTGGTAGAGGAACATATAAGCTGCTCCTTACGGGCACTTGGCACAAAAACCAGTGAATAACACACAGCTAATACTCAAGTAATCATTGTTACATAAGCTTGACTCCACATGCTGTCCCGTCTTTATTGAACTGCATGTTGAAGTACATGTTTAAGCATACTGTTGGCTTTCACATGCATGACCCTCTGAGCTCTTTGTGCCTGTGTTTGTGTTTGTGTTTGTGTTTGTGTTTGTGTTTGTGTTTGTGTGAAAGGCTGTAATGGCGTGGAGAACTCTCAAACAGAGGCAGCAAACCGGTGTGTGAAATGGCCAGTGAGTTCAGACAGCAGCCTTCTCCGAATGACTAATGCTGCACCACCAATGTGCTATCATTACCCGCGACACATACCAGAGTGTAAAACTACAGGCCGCAGAGGCTCCCTGTTTCTTCTGTCCTCTAACCAGCTGACCCTTATATGTTCCTCACACTTTAAACTGAGATAGTGATAGTTTAACAAAAAGCTGCAGGGCACAGATTGTGGCAGGACCTCTTTGTCTCTCTGTTAAACTGAGCAGGAATATATATAAAAAAGAGGCCAGTCTATTGAACACTCCGGATCGCTTATAAAGCATCAGTGAGATGAAGTCAGCAGGCTTTGCTTTTATTCAGGCTGCTAATGGAAATTGCAATGTAATATCTGTGTATGTGTGTCTACCGATTGCATGACCCTTGCATGACACCTTGTTGGTGAATCATAACCAACATTGTTGTAAGCCAGGGGATGGTGGCTAAAAGCCCCTGTGACTGATTGCTTTGTAGAAAGCTGTTGACAGAGTGAATACAGCAGCAGGTCTTACAAAGCTAAAGCCACATTTTAAGGCTGATTCCATAATCAGGTTTCAGTTTAGGGTATATAGTGGAGGACACCCTTTGAAGCATCTCCCAGGCCTACAGCGATGTCAGTTAGTTAGTACATAATGTTCTGCAGACAATAAGCTTGGTGCATATAACGTGGTTTCTAGGTTAGTTACAGCACACAGTCTCTAATGACACATTACTTTTCCATCAGCCGGCTGGAGCAGAGCAAGTGGGAGATAAGATCAGCATGATGTATACACACATACACTGTGTACATAGATAAGATAACAAGCACACATACATACATGCATAATAGACACACACAGACTGCAAAATCTACTAGCAGCCTCTAAATGCCTGTTATCAGTACAACATCCAGTATCTATCAATGCCAGCATCATAACAGGAGGTCGCCGGAGGAGAAATCTAATGCAGGAGATGATCCCTCTGCCAAAATGGATGAGTGAACAGTCACATGTGTAAATCATAGAGTGAGTCAATGGAGACCCCCCCTTTGGCAGTTTCCATCAGGGTGGGTAAGCTAAAGAGAAGGGAGAATTTAAACAGCTGAAAGAAGATAAAAAAAACAAATTGACTTTTGTTCTCTTTCATGTCATCCCTCCTCCATTATAACTGCCACCCACCCACCCACCCACCCAGGAAACGGGCTCTCGTCACAGCGAAGAGGGACAGCTGGTATCAAAGAGAAATCACAGAAGTATGCTGCAGCCAAAAAAACGAAGAAGCTCCTTTTTTCTGAAAAGTTCTTATTAATAACTCCACACTAATTATACCCGCGTCTAGCAAGAGCTGTCTAAGTCCCAGAATACAGTAAGTGAAGTGATGTTGTCCTACATATTCCCTCCAGGATGACACATCAAGGAAGTGGGAATGGAGTGAGATTAAAGGCATCATCTCAGACACCAGCTGGCTTAAACTGTCTACTTACTGATGCAGACACAAAGGGAAACTCTGAGACTGGCACTGGAGCACGAGGCCACACTTCCTGCTTCTTTAAGAGTTGCTAACTTGGGACTTATTGTTGTCTTAGAGGTGATGGACACTTCCTAACAAGGCAGACGAAAGCTGCAAATCTGCTATTCTTGAAGCTAACGCGGTGTCTGTCTTGATTTAGAAATGCAAAGTAAACTAATTTGTGCTCACTTGGAGAGAAGAAACATAAACTTCTGTCTGTCTGGGCGATGGAAATGCTTTTCATCCAAGTGTTTGTAAAATACTCTCATCTTGTCCATTACGCAGATCCTGTCCTCAGAATAACCCCATCACATCCCTCGTCTGGCCCTCAAGAATAACTGTGAATATTATGCAACGAGTTCAAGTGTGCAGCGCAGGGAGCAGGGTGTGATCATTAATGAAGCTCATTTTAGTCCAACCACACGCTCTGGATCTCCCTTGCCGCTCATGATTGTCCTCCAGGAAGGTATTTGGGGTTTCATTTCCCTTGTGGGGTTTGGCACAGAGAGTCAAGATGCCTGAGAGCAGATATGAGCAAAAAAGAAGCTGCACAAAGAGAATAGTTCTAAGTACTGAATAGTTGTATAATCTCTGGAAATACATTTGTGGTAAAAAAAAAAAATAATAATCATGTGTATAAACATGCCAGTGTGATTGCATGGCTGGATTGGCATGGATTATTTCAGTGTACTTAAAAGCCCGACGTGTTGGCTGGAACAGATCAACTAAGCTGCAAATGACACGACAGGAGACATGACTCAACTTATGGGAGTGGGTGGGTAAATAGGTCATGTTCCCTACCCAACACAGCATTATCCCACTTTTCACTTTCAGTCCCAAGGCTTGTTAGTGGAGTCAGCACGCTGAGAAATCAATGCGCACATAATGACAATGGATAGTTGTGGACCAGAGTTTGGGACAGACCAGGTGGAAGGAGCTGTGCAGAGCTGATAGGGAATCCTACAGAGGTATGAAAAAGTAGGGCACAGCAAAGCAGAAGAGTGGTAATAGCTCTCTGTAGTAGGCATTTCATATAAAATGCAGAATAGCTTGGACATGCAAAATCATAATGAATTTCTAGTGGTAGGCTGCAAGGCCAGGTATCAACATCCAATTAAACTAGCTTTATGTAGAACTAGTATCGCCAATCTATTACACAGTCCAAAAAAATCTGCACTCCATTTCCTGCATGTCCATCAATCAATGTTGTATAATGTGTACAGAGACCCAACATTTATTCACCATGAGCAAAGAACTTGGCAACCATGAGCAATAAAAAAAAATGTCCTTTTAACAGGCAGAAACATTGAGCAGAACCAGATTCATGTTGAACAGCCATCTGCTGAGATTACAGTACAGTTGTAGAGTCCACAACTAGATTTTGTTATACATAATTCCATGTGTCTGATAACTGGTCAATTCAAAGAAGATTACAATTATGTTTCAAGTATTTTAAAATTACAATTTACAGATTCTTAATCTTATGGACCAAGACTAGCTGGACTCTTAGGGTTTTGACTCTAAAATAAGAAGAAGTTGATAAACCATCAAATATCCAGGGGATGCATCCTTTCTATTCAGGCTCCACCTTCTGGCAGGCCCAAGTTTATCCTATCCCTCTGGCGTGCTGTATAGCTCAAAGGTCATGCATTGACATGATTGAGTGATCACACTGAGGCCTCCGTACCAATTGACGGATCAGTGCAAATGACTGGAGCTCATCATATCATATTACTAAGGCTAACACCACAGCAGCTGTGTGCTGCTGTGGTGTTAGCCTTAGTAATATGTGTGTCTGCAGCTCAGTCAGTTTGCACAAGTGGCTCCCTGCCACAAATGTGCACTCATATTCAACATGTTACAACATGTTTGTTTCAGTACTGCTGGATAAAGATTTGTACCACAGACTGCAGGAAATAAATCCTAAATGTCTCGGCATCACCTTTGATACGCACCAACATCCAGGGTCAATTTGCGTGTTTGCAATTAAGGAGATAACACGAGGAGATTAGGACATATTAACTGATGCTTTGGCAGCCAGAGTGCACAGATTAGAGAGGGGAGGCTGCGTGACACCGCACTGTTGTGATGATGGTTTAACGTGTGAACTTCAGCACTGCTGAAGGTCTGGCTCAATGTTTTACTCAATGATTGCTACCCATTACATCACACTGAACATTGATCTGAGGCCTGTGACATCCTGCTCACCTACACACACACACACACATCCAGAACAGAGCCAACAATGACTATTAGTTTTTTCACTCCCACACTGAAAATGTAATATTAACAGATTGATAAAGTAGATCAACCAATTCACATTAAAGGTTATGTGTGTGAGGGGGTGGAGGGTAGAGAGAGAGAGAGAGAGATGCACAGCTGTCAATGTATGCTGGCAGGGCCTGATGAGATGTGCAATGTCTAATGATCTCTCCAGTCAGTGGATTAACGAGCGAACACTAATAGCTGCCATAAGGCCATAGGTCCAAGAGGGTACACACACACACACACACACACATACTCTCACTCAAATGCAGATGAGACATATGCAACCAGGTAATTCTCACAGAACATAAGCATTGGTGTGTTTTTTAGGAGAGCACCCACGTAAATATAAGGGGCTGGTTCCTTCTTTGATGATCTAACCAGAGAGACATAGGGGAATAGACAATGGGAGGCTTTTTGAGACTACCTTCTGTGGACTATGCATGGTTAGCTGAGTATAGCATATAGTGGCAGATTTTAACCACAGTGCGCAGTCTGCTTCCATTGCCGCAGTTATGTGCCTGTGTGTGCATGTGTGTTTGTAAATCAGCCTGCATGCTGCCGTGTCTCACCGGAACCTGACAGCTGGGGTTCAGCACCACCACACGCATGCACCACCTCTAATGTTATTTATTCAGTCCAATGCCGCGGCCTATCCCGCTTGGTCGCATGTATGCATGCTGTAAAATTAGATTTAGGTGTAGGATAATGACTCCTGGGCCTCCTGTTCACAGCATACTGAAGACAGCCCAACTGAGGGTGTCTGTGTGTATTGACAAGTACACTCTGCAGGAGATTGTTGAATGGCAAATGCTCATCATCATACAGGCCAATTTGGTTTCCCTCATCAGGGCTCATTTGACAAACACCTGCAGAGGGTAATGGGGAAGTGCTGTACTCTGTAGTGACGCTAACACATTCAGGAGGGAGCTGATAAGGCAGAGAGCAACACTGACTGAGGAAGCAAGTGAGAGCACTGTATGACAGTGGAAGAATTACCATTTCATTAACAGCGTGCATTATGTATGTATCACCACTCAAATGCCCTGGCACATACAGTATATCTACTATGACCTTGAGCGATCACACTGGGTGACTTATGATGGAGAGAATGTGAAAAAGCACCACATTTAAGTGTTTTAATATTAGCTTGTCCTCGTTGACATCTATCTCTTTTGACATAGTTTCACTTAATGAAAAAAAAACAGAACTTTGGTATGGATCCATGCATGCGATTCCTACATTTGAGTCAACGTAAGAGGTCTGACTTTTTTGACCTACCACACTGACATGCACACGCCTAGCATATTACAATGTGATACACTTATCACTGAAGTGCAAAGCTGTGTAAGTGCAAGGTTAAGTAAATATTTGCAAATAGATCGGGGGTGAAACATAAGCACACCAATGTAAACAGCCAGTATAATACATTATTATAATGATTTAATATAGGACTTGGATGCCTTTCCTATTTATTTATTTTTTTCAATTGGCTGCCACTCCAAAGTTGCACTTCACAGATCACTGAGTCGCCATTCAATTGGCAAAGGCCACAGTGGATACCCTGGACACTTTCCAGACATTCAACCACCACTGAAAGGCAAGTAAACAAACAGTCCTTCTGCAAAAATACAATGAAGAAAAGGGAAACACAAACTCTTGCTAGCTGGCAGCGTTTAACCCAACATGTGTTTAAACCTGATCCCATGCTAGGCCAAAAGGTTTTGAATGTAAGCAAATACATTTTTCTCCAACATCTTTCATCACTTAACAAATCATCCTTTGTATGAGAAGAACAAAGCCATTTTTCTGATCCTTACTCTGAGCCTAGACATGCACCCTCGAGGAGGCAAGCATCCTCCATGACTGGCAGGAAACATGATGGGAGAAAATAGGCATACGCCAAATTGTCAATACAAGATAGATCTCTGTTTCTCTGTAATTTAAGCTCCAATGCTTCAGCTTTGGTTTCACTATACCATTTTTTGTCCACACAGAGAATCAGTGGCTGGAAGCCCAGGATTATTAGAGCTCAGTCTAGTGGAGCAACTGTAATGGAGAGTATAAAAGGTAAACATGTTGTGCTACCAAAACGGGAGTCTGTATTTAATCTACTGAACATCTTCTTCTTCACATTAGTGACACCTAATTGTGTGTATCTGTAATCTCTATCCTGGCAGCTGTCAGGAGCCACTTTGCTCGCCTCCCATTAATGTGTTGCAGACTCAGCAGTTTGCCTCATTGCCCCTATTAAATAGCCTAATGCTTGTTTACTCGGGGGAAAACCTCCACACTGCTTGTGTCATAGTTACTATAGCTTGACTACTCTACTGATGGCTCCCGTTTAGCTCAGATTTAGAGCTGGATGGTAGCTTTGCAGGATGTCCACTGAATTAAACCCTAATACAGCATATTGATTCATGAAAAAGAGGGGAGTGTAGTGAAAGGCTGTGTGAGGGTTTGACATATCTGAGTCAGGAAGTGCAGGTGAGTGTTACTATCTGAGTCCAGAGAAAATCTGGTCATTTAAATAATTTCAGAGCCGCAATACAAAAATGTGTTATGAATGGAAAAAAAAAAGCCAAAAATCATCATACGGTTAAACATCAAACTAGGATTTCTACAAGGTGCCATAGGTGCAGACCGCTAGGTGCCGTATCCATCACCTATTCAAGATGTCAACTAAAGAGCAGCAAAGAATGTAAGGGCAAACCAGGGGAGAGTCACAGTGAAAAACTCGACTGTTTGCAGCTCACCTCGAACAATTTCAGGAAGTTTTCAGGAGTTTTGTGCATGTGTGACAGCTCTGAGTTGTGCATTATTTTGATGCTAATATGATATTTTCCTTTATATCCAAATATGTAAGTGCTATGTGAAGTTTGTCCTAATCATGGTATCAACAAAAGAGTGGAGAAGAACATACTAGCATACAGAAAACATAATGAAGAAGTTTCATGATGTGTGTCTCCTCATGTTCTGCTGGTGCTGTTTTGGCTTTTGGGTTTCAAAAGTGACGAAAAATTCAATATTTTCTTTACCATTGACATTCTATGACTTTCCCTCAAACTCTTAAACAGTCTGACAGAAATTGTAGTGTAACTGTTCAATAAAAGTGGGAACATTGACTTTTCTAACTTGTTTTTGTTTTAGGTAAATGAAGTCCTTCATGTATTACTGACAGATTTTGTCTCACTCCAGCTTAAATTATATGTATTATTAGCTGTTTCAAATAAATCTTATTGTTCTTCTGCGGTGTCAGCCTGGTTCGGAGTCCAGGCACATGGTAAACTTTGAAAAGACACTAAACGTACACTTCTGCTCCTGCAGGCAAACAAAGAGGTCAGGTTAGCACAACAGAACTGACATTGACACTCTTCTGCCAGCCTTCTCTCTCCAGGCACCAAATCGCATAATCATACACATTATTTATTCATGCACTATCTATTTATGTATTTACTCAGACAAACAGAGTTGTTGCTTTCATGCAGAGAGAATTAAATTCAAACACACTGTTATTGTAGCATGAGAGCATCCTGAGGCTGCATGTTTGTCTATTGTCACCACTACACTATAGTGCTGGACTCAGTGAGACATTGCGAGTGAGATACGTTGTTGTAAGGAGCCACGCTGGCCCCCCTGAAATGTAATTGCGATGAGCAGACGTTGTAGTGAATCACCACCATACATTTAACATTGGATGCGGGAAATGGATGGGACTACTAGTCATTACTCTTGCACTTGTGCTTACATTTTCTTGTCTGAGTGGGCAGTAGATGAGTTATTTTGTCAGTAAGGCTGAGAGAAGGACCAGATAGGGATCTGAATGTTAAGCAACTCGGCCGTTGGTTCTTCATTTTACATCCCAGAGCTTGCAGTTGGTGTTCTAGGTTAATTTGTCGGAGTTGTTACCTCAAATCATGTATGTTTTTATTGGCCTGGTTAGAATTAGATTCTAATTAAACCATGACTCATTATCCTGTCTCTTTAAAAAATAACTGGTTAAACTTAATCTCAAACCAATTTTGATTGTGAATTGTGAAGATTTACATCAATGGGGGACCACTGTCTATTATTGTGTTAGTTGCTTACCAATTATAAAGAGGAAAATAAATATGATTTGTCAGATTCCCTACATTTATATGGCTTTAAGTCCTCAAAAAAAGTTGGGAAACTTACTAATTGGTGTTGTATTATATATCGTTGGAAAGCCTAATTAGTCACCTTTACAACGAGGTATAACTTTTAAGGATCGTGCATTCTTGGAATGAGCAACAAAGCTAAACGTGTGGGTAGCGCCCAAAATAAATGTGCCAAAATCCCCTGCAGGCTTTCCAAGGATATATAATACAACACCAATACGTATTATTAAAGGGGCAAAATAATTGACCAAAATAACGTTTCCAAACTTTTTTTGAGGAGTTTGAATCAAATTTGGAGCTAAAAATGCACAACACTGCCTGAAAAAACACTCATTCCATGTGTTTATCCAACATAAATGAAAATAAATGAAGATAAATGAACACTGCAATCAGGTGTGTGTGGCAATGATTGGCTTTGATTAAGCCCACGTGTGGGGAGCTTTCATATAGCCTGAGACTCCAGTGCTCTGTGCCGACTCATTATTTCACCTTCAGAGTTAGCGAGAGGTTCTCCCTGTGGCTTCTCAAGTTGTTGGTGTATCTATAAACACCAACTCAGAACTTTGTATTTGATGTCAATTGCCTGTTTCCCAGTGTATTACTTGGGGTGATGGAGAGTTAGTTGTGACTCCAGCCTTTTGAGTTATCAAAGGTCTCCCAGGGAGCCTTTGCCTTTCGTTTCATGTTTTCTGGGTCTCCTGGACAATTTTGGTTTTGAGTCAGCTGCTTGGCAGCAGTGGTATAGTTAGTTAGTTTCATTAAGGAAGCCTGTTGTGGCTGTATACAGATTCGTTGTTTTTTCTCCCCTTTCCAATCTATCGCTATTGCGATTTTGTGGTTATCCCTCTATGATAACTTTGAGACACCCCTGGGTCCACACCTATGTCCCCCCCCTTTCCTGACATCTTACTTATGCTTCATACTTGGATATCTCCATCTCTGTCTGTGTATATGCCGCCTAGCCTGGAACTCTAAACACTAAGTCTTGCAGTCGTCTGAATTATGGATGGGATATTTACACAGATCGGTCTCCTCAGGCACTGTCTTTTATTTTTGCTGAGGAGAAACAGAACACAGAGCCAACACAGACACAGAGACAGCCAGGGACACGGGAGAGAATGACTCGGGAATGAAGAGGAATCGAGAGGCGGTGGCACAGATTGAGCCAGACAGAGTTTAAGATAGATAGAAAAGTGTCTGTTTGACAAAAGGCAGCAAAACACAGGCCTGAGGATGAAGGAAGCAAGTCTAGTTCACTCTGTTTATGTTGTTATGCCCTTTGCAGCTCTACACAAATAAACTCAGAACTTCAAGTGTGTGATTTAACAATAAAGTCTACTTCATGGATAAAGCTCTTAATGGCCAAGCATCATCTTATCCTTAAGAGCTAATAGTGACACATTACCCCTTTAAAACATTATTTTCCCAGAATGCAGGCCTGCTTGTGGTGCTTACAGTCTTTAAATTTACTATGGGAGGTAGAGCCTTCAGTTATCTGGCCCCTCGCCTTTGGAATCATCTATCAGTCAGCGTCCAGGAGGCATGACGCCTTCTCTACTTTTAAGAGTAAGCTTAAAACTTTCTTTCTGATGAAGCTTTTAGTTAGAGCTGGCTGCTCTGACCAGCTCATTTGCTGCTATAGGCTTAGACTGCCGGGAGACCTGGCACATTGTTCTCATCTCTCTCTCTCTCTCTCTCTCTCTCTCTCTCTCTCTCTCTCTCTCTCTCTCTCTGTGCATGCACATCATATTACTGCATGTCACTATATCTTCATGTACCATTTAAGTTAGAAACCATATAGAGACATCAATAGTGTGGACGGCCTGCTACTGTGCACCTTCCTCCCTCTCCAGCTGCTACAATCATTATTATAAATATTAAAGTCAATCTAAGAACCTCTCTAATTAACATAGTCAATTATCCCCATTTCGTCATCTTTACAGTTGCTAATGTTAATATTACACTAATCTGTCTATTGTTACTGATATTGGATCTATAAATCTTTTGTATTCATTGTTGTTGTTGCTCTGTTTGTCTCTGTACTTCTCCTTTTACTGGATCTCACTTTATCCCACTTCCCAAGCCCTATCACAGTTTTGGCAGAGTCTGGTTTTACTCAAGCTTTAAGCCTGTTAAAAGGCCGTTTTTACCTGCCACTGTACCTTTGCTTAATGTTGCTGAGTGCTCATGATGGATGAATGCTGGGTCTCTGTCATATTATATTACAAAGGGTACTGATAACATTTGGTATTGAATTGAATTAAATAAAGATGGGATATCTGTCTGTTTGTGTATATACAGCCTAGCCTGGACCTATACACACAAAGATTGATTGATTTATCTGTCAGTTGTTTTTTCTATATAAGCTCATGTGGATATTTTCATGTTAGTAGCCGCCTCTTCTGAGGATTTGTTCTCGCCCGCATGGATGAACTGATATGATTTGAACTCATCCTCTGGGGTGCTACAGTCCAAGCCCATGTGATCCGGCTGATGTGCTGTTCCGTCAAGCGTGTCTCCTGTGACTTTTATAACCAATATCTTTGTCTCTGTATAACTCGCCTTAGTGTAGTGCTGGGTGCGAGGACGGTAAGACTCAGAAGAAATGGTACTGGAGATAACTGAGAATGCTACATGTATGTTACAGGTTAACTTAATGGTTGTACCTTTCTGAGCACTTGAGAGTATGCACGTTTTTTTTTTCCAGCAGAAACATAAATCTGAACTATAGACTGTTTAAAAAGATGGACCATATCTGTCATTTTGTACACAAAACTCCTGAAAACTTCTTGAATTTTTTCAGAGTGGGCTGTAAACAACCAAATCTTGCATCTGACTTTTTTAACCAAGAATATTTCATGCCAGCCCCCTGCTAAAACGTCCAAGTGAAGTCGGTCAGCTGCAGTGAGTACGCAGCAGGAAATATTCAGGAAATTCAAGGGGAGCAAGCAGGAGAGGTGATGATGTTTTATTCTCACCCTAGACTGTATGTGTGAGATCTCTGGTCACGGAAAGAAACTCCTTCATTATAGCCGTTTTTATGCACTCCGAATAATATCTAGATAATTACAGAATGACCGCTCCGGAGATTCTCCCGACCTAGCCGTTCACATATGCTCCTCACAAGATCGAAGATCGTAGTGGTCGCTTGCAGACACTTTATGCACCGTGTGGCAGTCACTGTATATAAACGTCATTCTCTTTCTATTGGCTCGAGGTGAATTCTCCGGAGTATATGCTGCCGCGTTCTCACATCAGCTCACTCAGACTTTCTGCAGAAAAAATACTAAGTGTCTGGCAGGAGAAACTCCGGGTGAGGTCCCCGCGAAAAATTTGGCTGTTTGAGTTCACATATATCCTAAAGCCCCTCTGAGTTTTTCAGAAGATTTCCGTATGTGTGAAAAGGGTTTAAGTTTTCTGTCATAAACAATGAAAGTAAAGTTTTTCTAAAACATGGTTTCTGACATTAAAGGTAGGTCTTATAATGCTGATTTATTGAACTTTAACAAGTGTTGACTTTTCTGAGAAGTTTAGTTTTATTTATTTATTTGATACTATAAAAAAGGGGTATAACACCATGATTGACAGCTCTGTTGATAAATGTACCTCCAACAGCACTGTGTAGTGGGTTTGCAGGATAGAGGAGAAACAGTGAGAGGAAACATCACAATGACAGACACAACACAAGCTTCATTGAACTCTCCATAACTCTAAGTGTTCAAACTGTCTCAAGAATATGCTCTGCAGACCTTTGGGGATCATTGCTTAGTTAATTATGGTTATTGTCCAGGGTGGGATGCAGCACACTATCTCTCTACTATCTCATACTCTCACAGACTCTTATTCAAAATAACGCCCTCTGCACAAGATCTCAGCACTCATCTGGGAGTTGACTTCACTTTTGTACAACAGGAGGAGGTGGACTCTCTGTCCATCTTTATATAAAGGCAATGATTTCAACTTTAAAAAATCAACAAAGTCCTTATCTCTTAATGTAACAGCAGCAACTAACTTAAATTGAATCTAACCATGAAGGGAAATAGAGAACAAACCAAGAGTACATGCCTAGTCAACCACGACTTCTTACATATTCTTTTTTTACATGTCTTCTTCAAGTTTTCTTCAATCTAGCATCCATAAAAACAATTTATAAGTTCAACATTAAGAGGGTTGTTGCCACGGCAACTGTGACTTTCCTCCTCAGATCTCCTTAAACATCAAACTTACTTGTTTTATCTGCAAATTAAAATACAATTTTTACAGCATAGGGGAAGCAAATACAACACATTTTAGTATAGTTTACTACTAAGTAATAAGGTTTTATCTAGCAAGAATATTAGCAGACACAGCTTTACAGCAGGAAGAATTTCCATCCACATCATATATCAACATTAATGACGTCCTCCTTGTGAACAGCTTACGTAACAGCTCAAAGTCTCCCCTCCTTCCTTTGTAAATTCAGTCACGTCCAACTGGAGCTGCAGCCAAACTGAATAATACATCTTTACATCTCGAGCCAGACCGCCGCTAGTATTCCACATCTTTATCTCTCTCTCCCCCCCCCCACAAGAATAAGTGTGGCTACACAGACACCCTGCAACAGGTTAACTGATATCGAAGTGTTGAAACAAGAGACCAAATGTGGCTCTGTTTTAGATTCAACAGGAGACAAAGCAACACATTGCGGAAAACATGTCAATAGTGATATAATTCATATCTTACCTATCAGGAAGTCTGCAAAGAAGAGCAATGTCTACAATCTTATCACTCTATTGAGGGAGAGATGATAAATGGGGCTGTCAGAAAAGCCTGAGTGCAGGGTATGGTAGCATGCTTGAAGGGATTTTATTATTTCTCCTTTTTATTTTTACTTAACTGCATGTCCTGACTCTACAAAGGCTGATAACATGTACAGTACGCAGGCGTGCTGCAGCGAGCACTAAAGGAGGAAAAGGAAATAAAAGAAGGGAAAAGGATCAAACAAGGTTGCAGAGGAGGGGAAGTATTATGGCGGTGTGGAAGTAAGGAAGGAAGAAAGGGGGTAGGCTGCAGCCAGAGAGACCATGGAGCCACAGGCATCAGCAGTGGAAGCACAGGGAACAAGAAGGGGGAGGGGTTTGGGGAGGGAAGAGGGGGTTTGCTGACTTGCAGTCTGCAGCTGAGTAGATTGCTGTTTAGTCATACATTTGAAACACTCAATCTCACACAGGCTTGAGGACAGCAAAGATATAAGAGTTTCACTTCTTTTTTACTCTTCGAGGCCAATTGAGGTGGAAGCAAACACACTGAAAATGCAGAGTCACTGAACTTGTTAGGGCGGCAGCTGTCTCCATCTATAACCCCTTTTCTTTTTGCAGTTTGTTTTGGTCTGTGCGTGAGCCTCAGGGTGGCAATGACCGAGTTAATGGTTTGGTGAAGGGAGGGGGTGGGGTGGGCAGGAGCTACAGATGCTATGGTCCTCAGTCCAACATAGGGCGTTTGCAGACAGACACACGCTCGTCCAAACACACACACCACACCGGAGGGGAGCAGAGGGGTTCCAGGGAGAGATGCCCTCCTACGGGTTCTCTGCAAGCAAACATGCCCTGAGCATTCAGTCTTACACTGTGCTCAGACACGCACTCCAACTTGCACAAACACAAACACACACACACACACTTTCATGCACAAACACACCAGATGCTCTCTTAAAAAATGGGACAGGAATGAAAGAGAAGTTAGTTTGAAGGGGGCGGAGAACTATCAGTTCACACAGAATATGAGAGAGGGGGGGGGGGGGATCAAGAGAGGAGTGGGCAGAGAGGGAGGAATACGGAAGAGCATCAGCAAATTAAAAACATGGAGGGGGTGCGAAAACAAACCTTCGGGCTCTGTGCTCTCTTTGTGGACGGCTTGCTTCAGTGGGCAGCAGAAGATTTCGTGACACTTAGCACGAAAGGGGGACCCTTTACTCCTTATATCCGCAGAGTGGATGGAGTCCTGCCGTAACATAATGTACTCCTGGGTACCTGGGGCAGCGTCATCCTGGACTGCGGTGGTGCCATAACAGAATGAACTGGGGTTAGAAAACATCACCACACATGGAAATAAAAAAAAAGAAAACAACAACAGCAGCAAAATCACAAGGCAGAAACACAGGCAAATAAAAAATACATGACACATTAGCAACACCAATAGCTTTAAATAACTTTCACTTTAGCACAAAGTTTGAGAGAAAGAATGAGGAGAGAGGGACAGAGGAGGAGAGAAAGAGAGAGGCTTATATCAAGAACATCAAGTCCACAAAGGGACTCAAATTAAAGACATCCAAAAACAGTGGGGAAACAGTCAAATATGTACTTGGTCACTGAAAAGGAAAAAGGATAAATAACACAAAGAAAGGCAAACAGTTCAATGTTCATTATCAGTGTTATGGCAGGCTTTTCGCAGAGAGGAGTAAGAGGCTGCAAGGCAAGCATGCAGTCTGCTACCGTATGTTCCCAGTCAGCATCACTGAGACTGAGGTCACCTGGTGGGCGATAATGCCCCCCCGCCCCTGGATCACGGCATATCCTCCCCATTTACTTTATTTTAAAGCAAGCAGATGCAACGGCATGCACAGGCCTACACGTCACACTGGAGAATCCCAGTTTACTTTCATGCTTTACTGTAAGTGACATGAACCCTATAACATCATCTGCATATAGGAATTCTCTACTGGGATCCTGTGAAAAGCCCTGTGTTTCTATCTGTGTGTTTTGGCTCCAGTGCATCTGTCCTCTTCTGGGCACAGTCCCTGCTTGGCTTCGATCATTGACCTAATTTCTTTGTGTTGATGGATTAGCTACAAGCGAATCAGCCCCAAATAAATTGCATCTTTTTTGCCTAATGGATTTCACCACCATGCCTCTCTGTGACACATTTGCCACTTAATGAAAATGGCTTTAAAGAAAGCTATTGATAAGTATCCGATGTCGAGCCACCACGCTGCTTAATTTGCCCTTGTTTAATGACATGTGTGACAAACATAATTATTTTTAGTTTAACTCGACCCACAAGAGGAAATTGATAGTGTTGGAAATTCACAAATGTAACTAAATGTAACTGAATAATTTTCATGTAGAGATGGGCTTGATGGCCTGATATGGATTACTCTTGTTATGTCATAATACCAAATGTTTTTATTCAGAATGCTACGTGAATGGATTTCACTATCGACTTAGTTTTGACTCCCAGTAACCCTTAACTACAAAATACAGAACAAACACATTATGTAGACAGAGCGACTCCTACACACTGACTCCCATACTGAATGATCACACACAGTGCACAGAGTGAGTTCTTCAAAATCAAGACCCACACATTAACGTTTCTCTCCACTTGTGTCTCAAGCACAGGCAAAAATACACAGTAAATGAATATGGCTGCATGTATTAGAGTAATACCGGTCCATTAATATTGTTTACTTAGTTTGATAAAGAACAGAGGGACTCAAAAGATACTGAACACTGTGCACCAGGGAATTAAAGTGACTTTCTGCTTCATATTCATACACCCTAACAACTACTATTTGGAATCAAGAGCCACAACTATTTACTGCTAATAATTGTCTGTAGTTTACTTTCAATCTAAAAAAAAAAAACCTTTAACACATAAATAATTATTAACACATAATTTGTTTCAGTGAACCATTCTCTGGTTTAATAACCAGTTGTCAGATTGGTCTTAACACTGGCCTTTTTTCATAGTCCATTACAATTCCCTGTTATTTACTGATGGAGTGAAGGCAACTGGAGGAGAGTTGGCAGTGACCAACAACACAGCAGTGATGCCTATGTTTACAGCTTTTCCAACTGATAAACTTTATCATTGGCAGCAGGCCAGTTCTGCTAACATAAGCTTGTGCTGTTTCTCTGATAATGACGACTTCAGAGCCTTGTTTTTAAATGGGATTTTTTTTTTAAAATGACCAGGTTATTAATAAGATTAGTTAGAAAAGGGTCGCCTGGAAGGTTATGATTCACTGCAGTCCTGCTGACTGCTCTGTATCTGAGACCTGACTGAAGCGATTGGTGGCAGGAAAAGGGCAAAATTATGAGAAAAACAAGTGCCATCCAAACATCATATCAGAAAGACATTTGTCAAGGAGAGGGAATGGCCACAGAAATAAAAACTAGGGTGAAGAATTTTTTTCAAAGCACATTTTTACAAAAATGACTTTGAGTGACTTGCATTGAGATACAAATAAAGGTTTGGGGAGAAATCAGCTTTAAAGCCGCCCAAGAGCTCTTTCATTTTCTGTTTTGCAGAGCCGTGTATCAATCAAATGGAGAGAGGTGGTGATTGATGAAGATGTTGAGTAGGCCATACAAAAGATGATTGACAGTCATCTCCCACACAGAAGCAAAACAAACTCCCCACAACACAATGGACAAATTGGACTCCCCGAAACTGTTATCAGTGTCTGCATGTGATTTTAAAACTGAGATTGACTGGCACAAACAGGATGGCTATACAGTTGTAGAAAAGACATAAAGAAGACTTCCAGAAATGAACCGTCCACATTTTTAAATATGTTGTTTTCCTTTATAATTGTTAATATAGGAGTTTGGAGTTTAAAGAGCTGTTCACTCACTGTCATCAGCTACGTACGTTTTGAGCAAAGTAGTAAATGTATCCTGACTTATATCTTAATTTCACTATTAAGTACTACAGATGATGTAGATTGAAAGGACACCATATTCATGTCAAACTTTTCTTAAATAGGAGATGTAGCTGTCTTAGCTGTCTGTTAAAAAAAAAAAAAACAGCCTCTTTAGTAGGGCCTTCAAACTGGGCCACAAGTTCGGACAGATCCAAAATAAATTCTCACGTGCCAACAAGAGCAAGTAGACTATCCAGTAGGCCAGCCATTTACTGACACAAGCCTCCCATGTGTATTTACCCCATAAAACACACACACGGACACACTCACACTCACAGGCAGCAAATAATCAGAGCCCCACACTCAGTGCAATTAATCACCACATGCCGTTTCTCCTGCGGGACTTATCAGTATCTCTGTGCCTCCTTCTTGCTCCAGGATAACCTGTTACACTAACACCTCTGCTGCAGCAGAAGGTCCTGAGAAGCCCACAGACAGACAGTATCCATCTCAGGCCCGAGTCAAGCAAAACCACATCACTGCTGAATCTTTAATGCTCCTTTGGAATGACAGAGCAGAGGTCTAGGTTTCCTTCCAGGAATGTGATCCCGTTCTTTGCTCCTGAGGCGCAGAGAAGCTGCAACTGTAGTTGGTGCAGTAGAAATTGAGCTTTTTAACGCTTCTATAAGAAATATAAACTGCATATGGGGAACTAAAAGTAATTAAAACAGCCATCTGAAAGTAGTCCCTCCCTGATTTTTCCCAGTTGTTCAGTCAGTTTCATTTTCCTTAAAGAAACTTAATAATGACTGTTTTATCTGCACAAGGCAGTTTAGATACACTTCCACTGGTTCATTGGCAAACAGTCAAACTTCAAACTGCCTCCTGGCACAAACATTTAAACAGTTTTCTCTCCAGCATCCCCTATCCTGTCCTCATGTGTTTAAAATATATGTTACTTATCTCATAGTAGAGGTAGAGATTGTTCATGTGAAGGGCAGGGAGAGCAGACTCCTGAGAACTTCTGCAAACATCTAATTCCAGTCCACTGTATATTAACGAGCACGCTAACTGCCCGCTCATCCAAGGCAATAAAAATGAGCGACGACGGGGCTAAGAGGATGAACAGAGGAGGGGGTGGGCACCATCTTTTACAGCCTGTCTCCTCCATCCTTGCCCCAGGCTTGATGAAGAGCCCATATTGGGATTGAGAGGATGCGTGATGGATGACACAGCAGGGCCTGGGACCTCACTCTCTATCAGAGCAGCCACTTGGAGTGAGCTGTCACTCAGGTTCATGATAGTAGGTGACCTACAGACAGCAGAGTTGCCACACCGGACCTTCGGCAGGCTGCAATGGATGTCCTTGCTCCTCTGATGGGAATCAATCTCATAGTAAAGAGGACGGTTACAAATAGTAGGAGGAGGGGAGGGACATTTCTTGCTTCAGTTAGTTGCTCATCTATTTAAGGCCCGTTATGAATGACATGCTCAGTTTTTACAGCTACAGTATGGTGGGTGTGCAATCTGTGTGGGCAGTTTTTTTTTCACCAAATGTTCAAGTGTTGGACACATCTAAAGGTCTGAACTGCAATGCAGCAAAGGATCTTAAGTGACACCCTGGCTCACAAATGCCACCTGCCTTACGTTCAAATGGGGTTCAAGGTCGTGTGTAATCAGCCAGAGCACTGCCAGGTTCAGAGAAATGAACCATACTCCCCTATATGAGGTGCAATCTGCACAATCTACTCAAGTCATGGCTCGTATCCATCGGGGAAGGTGGAACACATTCATCATGACTTGACGAATAGCACACTCACCAAATTAGACTCAGAATTAAGCACAGAAACGGGTCTGAAGCCTGAGGTTTGCATTTCAAAAATAGCCGTGACCTCAATGTGGGTTTTACAAGGAGCAAGAATCTAGCACATTGTCTTCTGGGATGCCTGCCTTTGCTTTTGTGTGGCTCCATCTCAAGAAGGAACATTTTGCTTGTAAGTCACCTTGCAGGCAGCAGAGGAGAAAGTGAGTTGAGTTGAACTTGAGGTTCTTCTTTGAAACGGGAATGAGCTTGCATTTTTATGCATGTTCTTTCATCCCTCTGAACGTATTGTTTGTCCTTTCTCTCTCTTCCAAGTGTCTTTCTCCCTCTTGTCCTTTGTTCCTCTTCCCTTATGTTTATAAACTGAGGCTCTGTAAAGCCAAGTAAGTAAGAAATCAAGATATATTGACTGATACAAATCTGCAGTTTCAGAGTTTTGAACATGCTTTGTAACCTGTATCCTGTGTAATTTAAAATAACATCTCTGTTTTAAAATATATTTCGATGTAATTTGTAGGTTATTAATCTAAACTTTGCTCAGGCTCTAATTCCATTAGTAGAAAGACAGTATGATACATAACGGAGCATAGGGAACAATTTTCCACTAATGCCAGTAATTACTCACAGGACTACAACATGGTCACAGCTCGAGTCATGCCCTCTGTGCAAAAGATGTTAATTATGCCAGTAGCCAGTGTGTAAGGGCGCTATGAATCTTCCTCAGAGGATCTGCAGTCTCATTCTATTTATTCATCTACCTCTACCTCTCGTCTCCGACCCAGTGAGCATCACGACCCTGTAAACTAATCAGACAAAAGGGGCTGTCCACTTAAAAACAACAAAATAGGAAAGGCTTGTAACTAACTTAAACCAGGACTTAATGTTTTGTTTTTTGTGTAACCTGGAATATTGTGAGAGTTCTTGTAAACAGCCCAAAATGCAGAGTCAGGTAGAAGCTTGTACACCAAGCAATGCACTGAGCTCTGACATAAAAAAATGAACTAGGTTCACCTGCTTATCTTGGAATAAAAAGAAACAACACTGAAGTGCTGTTAGAGACTGTCAGCAGTCAGTGTTATTTCCCCATGTAATAAGATGTATTTTAAATGGTTTTAAAGGAATGTTTGCTTTATGCCAACACTGAAGTCTAGGTATTGATTATCTCTATTTACAGATTCTGTTGGAGCTGGATTTTGTATAAGAATAGTTCTGGGTTTGATTTGTAGTATTAGTATCCTCAAGCAGCATTTCAGTGCATTTTGGTAAACATTCTGTGTGGAGAGCAAAAGAGGCAGAAGGCAATCGGCCGCACAGAAACCCTGGAAACCTTTCACGATTATTTAACTTTTAATCAAACGCTAAAATGACAAACTTCTACATGTAAGTGCAAATAACAATCCACTTTTAATTCCAGGTGAATTCCCAAGTTTCTAGTCTGGCTGTGAAAAATGGCAGCTCACAGAAACTGAACTAGCTGCCAGCTACACCAGAAGGCTATAAACTCTTTAAAGATATCTGATGTGTTCTGAGACTGCGATATCAGAATCAATATCGGTTATTAAAAAATGGTGTAGAAACATGTATTGAGTTTGGAGCTGATCTCTGAAGCACCTGCTGGTTGTACTATAAGCAGGGAATTATGGGAAAGAAGCACAGTGCCATATTGAGTAGTCACCCGACTCTGACAGACTGACGCTTACAGTACAGTATGAGCCCTATCAGGAGATGTTTGGTAGCTCAGCGTGTCTGTGTGGCGTGTTGAAGAGGCTGATGAGCAGGTGGGGGAGGGGAAATGTAATCCAGTGTGTCTGCAGAGATGAACGTGATGAAACTGGCAGTGAAGGCTCCGAGACACACTTACAGCTCTCATATGAAAAAGTATTGATCCAGCATCAACAAGTGGCCTTGCAAAGAGCCCATTTCCCCTTATTATGACAGCTTCCATAGCCTCAGGGTTAGCAGTCCATGCACGCACTCCCACTTGATGAGTCGTGTCATCTGTTTATGAGCATGTTGTGTAGGGTTGTTCATGTGTTGTCTTTGCGGGGGTCAGGTAGAAATGTGGAATGTCATTCTGTTCCCAAAAAAGGTGCACATACAAAAAAACCTTTGAATCTGAAAGGAAATCTTCGCTTTTGAAAAATGTCAATATTTTTCAGAAAAAGTTCCCAAATTGGCTTCAGGTTTGATTTATGTTTTCAGAAAGACTAGAGGGCCACTCTGTTAGTGACAGGGGGTCAACAACTCTACAGGGGAACGCGTAGAGCTTAAATCATGGAAAGCGGTGCTATAATGTTTAGTACCATCTAAAAACAATGGTCAGTTAACATATTCAAAAGGATCTTTCCTCCCTCACTTTACAAGAACAGAACAAAGTGAAGTGATTTTAATGGTTTCTTTTAACGATTCAAGAAAGATCAGGAAATAAAACTAAATGTAAATTGTCCACCTCTTCATTGGTCTTTCATAAACATCAGAGAGCCGTATCAAAATCTGCCAGCTTCAGAAACTTTCATTTATATCAGTGTGACACAACGAGCAGGGATCAACAGAAGACACACTTTTAACTCTTTTAAAGAGTGGAGCCACTTCTCTTCGTGCACACTTTGAAGTATCATCTTTCACAAAGCTTACAAAAAGAAAATATGTTTTTTACACCAGCATTAGGTTTGAATACAAAAGATTGAATGGGCTAACTAGCATATTTTGCACACACAGTATTTAAGTTGTAATTAAGTAAACATTTATCTCAAATGACTGATCAGCTGATATTTGCATTTTGCCTTATTAGAGTCATTTCATTCACTTGCTTTAATCATAACATGGCAGACAAGAAGCTCAAGATTTGCTTAAAAAATTAATACTGACTAAAATGCTATCTTAAAAACTGTTGTTTAAAATCTATTTATAAGGAATTCATTTTTTGTCCAGCTCCATATGAAGAGATTTTGGATCTTATAGTTTTCCTACTTTGTTTTCTCAAAGATTCCGTTTTACTCATATGATACAAATAGCTACACTTGAAACTCCAGCCGCCCTTTTCTGTTGAAGTCAAATTCAGCATCCAACTCTGAACTAACACTTTTAAAAAGTATCCTTGTTTCACCTTTTTTTACCCTCTGAAGTGTTTTTCACACCTGATTGTATTTTCATGGAGGCTTGAGTTCCTGGAATGCATCAGTTGTCTTGAAAATATGCCAAGCAGAGAAAAATCAATAAGAGGAGACTATTTGGGTGCAGACAAGCTGACTCTCTCTGGCTCACACACACACACACACACACACACACACACACACACACACACACACACACATTTCCAGTGTCTCAAACTTTTTTAGTATCACTTCAATGTGGAATGGTTGAATGACAGTGGATAGAGAACAACAAACACAAATATGCAGACAATATGCAGAAAATCTTTAAAAAAAAAAAAAAAGAACAACTAGTTTCTGGCATATTATTGTGTCAAACTCAGAGTAGCTGCTTTCTTCACAAGTGTTTGTCCATTAAAAGCTTCTGTAGCTAAATGACATATTGTTTTGCTCTTTAAGTGTTTAGAAATTGTGTGAGAACATAAAATGTACTGCTTTTTCGACGCTTGCCAGAAAGCAAATGAGCACACACACTGAAAGACAAATCATTTGATAAAATACTCTCACACACACCCCCCTTCATCCCCGTCATAGATTCAAATGATTTGTGGATACCGTGTCAACAGACAGGGATCATGCACTCACTCCTGCTAAGGCGGATTAATGCTAAGGACCCCTTTCATGCCAATTAACAGCTGACAAGAGCAAATAGGATTGTAAAATATACACTCCTGACAGTTATCATTAGGCGTTTGAGATCTGTGAAGACTGAAGCATTGTGGGAGGAGGTTCAAGTGTAATAGGATCAACACAGCATGTGCAGTAAGTGACACCAAGTAGCTTATAGTATATCATGTGTCAAATCCTCCACTGTGACATATGTTTCATATGTGCTCTATTCATGCTAGATCTGTTCTCGCTGTCATACATACAGGGGGGCATGTCTCTGGTCTGCAGGCAGCTGACTGTGCGTTTTATGAGCTGCAGTTCATCTTGTGTGAAAGATTGTAATAGGAAACATCCGTCTTCTTTTATGTATAAGATGATTAACACAGTCTGCTACCTCCTCCACAAAATGATCATGAACTGGTGAACCAATCGCACCAAGTCACTAGTGTGTCTCTCAGTGTGTGTTCAGTTAACAGTGCAACCCTCCCACATGTGTGTTAACTCTACTCTGTGTACCAATACACAGTCAGCGGCGCAGTATGCCGACTCATAACCATTTAATGTAACAGTGTTACCCGCGGTAAGTAATATTTCACATTTGTTGAAATATTGATTATTTTTATTCTTTTTAACTGCAAATATAGCGTAGCTATATAGTTGCTAAAAGCCTACAAGGAAGCAAAATTGTCTTCTAAATTTCATGATTAATTTTAATTCAGGTTTAATAACAGTGGATAACAGATGTGTACTTTGCTTCATGCAGCACATTTGTTGCCTCGTACTGACTAAAAGACGTGTGGCATGTACACAGCTATATTGATGTTTAAGTCTCAGAGTCTGAGAGTCACTTTGACATACAGTATTAGACTTTAAAGATGTTGATCTATGTACTGAATCAAGCCAGCTCCAACCGTAATGTAAGCACACTTATATGCATAGAAATATGCTCACAGTATGTAACCTGACTCCACGAGGAGAGAGCGGACCAATTTACATATATAGCTCCATAAAAGCTGCACTCCAAGTTATGTACAAAAAAAACTTCTTCAAACAAGTCACAAATGTGTCCTTCATTGGACACGTGGTTCTATAAATGCAACCCCCCCCCCCTCTCCACAAAAAAAAAAGGAAAATAAAAGCCAACTGAATGCTGTCGTATTGGGTTGCATAAGAGGAGGCAATCTCAGTGTGAGCTCAGAGCGAGAGAGAGACGGGAAGTCCGAGCTGCTGGATCCTAAAGTTCATCATCACTGTCTGCAACACATCAGATATTCATCTTCAAACAAAACACGGAGATTCAATCAGAAACCAATCTGCTGATTTTTTACAAGCCATGAACTATATCAGAGTTTAACACTCAAATTAATTTTTAACATGGAAATGTTACGTTACATGTGTCCTTTTTCACACAATAATAAAAAGCATGATATAATTGAAATGTAACTTTTTACTGCTTGCTATTAAGCAGGGCAGCAATGACTGACCCGTCGTCAATGCTTAACAGCATCATAACTCTACCACACACTCAAAACTAAATTTATCTTTGTTTACTGTAAAATCGTTAACAGCATCACTCAACATCAGTTTTGTGCAGTTATGTAATGTTTGTGAGCATGGTATGATCTTATCACTGCTTAACTAAGCCTTCACAAGTTGTGAGAAGCCTCTTTATTAATTACTTTACTAAAAAAAAAAACTCCTGATCCAAGCCTTCCCACCAAGAACACAGTCCTTGGCAGAGCAGATATGAGGGCAGCTTCTTCCTCCTGCCCTCTGCCAACCAGATCAGATCCCAGATGGGCATACAAACCACACACACACGCGCGCACACACACACACACACACACACACACACACACACACTGAGTTGCAGTTTAGTCAATGCACATTTACAGTCTTTCCTGTTTGTCAGAGTTGGGTAGGTAGCAGCGGGAGAGGGGGAGGAGGCATGTGAACACTTGAGGTGGAGCGGGGAGAAGGAGGGTGACCTTAAAATGAAGTTAGAAAATTTACTGAAAGTTTGAAACCAACAGGAACGCAACTCATTCTTAAAATCAGTTTTTAATGATAGATCAGTGTTTTGGAGAGAAACAGCATGGAGGAGGGAAATGAGAGACAGTTTGATTGGAAGTCCAAGGCAATAAAAAGGGACGTGTTGCCACTTTTATCTAATTAGTTCTGTAACAGTTTTACACAGTTTAGATGAATTTCCATTAATTGACTGTTGGCAAGACTTTAAATTCAGTAATTCACTTGTATGGCATTTTATGATTATTTAACTGACATGTTTTACCGACAAATGAATGTATTTTGTTATTTTTTGCTACTGCATCAGAGCTCTGTGAAGTCCAAGACAAATTTCCCACTGGGACAATAAAGTTAATCTTAATCTTAATCTTAATCTTAAAATGAAGGATTTTTTAACATGTTAATTAGGTTAACACAGCGTGCATTATGTAAATGATTTACATTCATCATATTTTAATTCATATAAACAATGCTGTTTATTTTGTGCTTCCTTTTCTTTTTGAAATAGAAAATGTAGCTTTTAACACGCACAATTATTAATTTTTTTGTCTCCTCCAAGTTACATATTATACCTGTTAAAGCTTAAAACTTGCTTTGTGAGAAAGTCATTCTGTTTGTGTTTGTGAAAAAAACGTTCTCTGAAATTAATCATTTCATGGATTATTGACCGGAAAATTGCAACTCATCCTGAAGATACACATGAAGATATATGTTGATGAAGAATCAAACGCCTGATGAATCACAAATAACTGCAATAAACCTCTTGATAGACTTTATAGGGTTTAATAAATCCTGACTTTATGAAGCATGGAATGTGTTGGAACACAATGAACAAAAATAAGAATAAAATAATAGTGAACATGATTCTTTGTGTTCACCCAGCCCTTTAATATGAATATGGAGTTCAAAGGAAATGTTTGTTTTGATAGAAGTTCTTTCTCCTCATGTTTTGATTGATTCAAATGCAGATGTGAATGTGATTTATTGAGAGGAATGTATTCAGGGAGCATCTCACAGCAAACAGAGAGTACTAAAGGTTTTATATGTAGTGTAGAATAACATGCAGTCCCTGATTTAGATGTGTGGTTTACATTAAGCCTTGTGAGTGTTAAAACGTTTTTATCTTAATCACTTATAATTAAGAAGTATACATATATATATATATCTGTTGTATCACTTATAAAGATAAAAGAGCATTGGCAAATGTAAAAATGATGATAAGAGCAAAACAATCCAATAAGAGCGCCTTACAATACTATAAGAGTGGGAAAAAAGACCCCATGAAGAAAAGGATTATGTTGGTATTATAGCTAACCCTTCTGCTATATTAACAAGTGATGAACACAACATAGATTCCAATTGACCCAAGAGTCCCCACCAGCTTGGCCTTGATGTAGGATTACGTAAAGGATTCAAAGGCAGGCATTCAGATAGAGGAGATTTAGGAACAGCTAACACCGACGCTATCTGAATCATCAAAAATATGGGATTAGTGTTTGATGGCTCAGTTTCCTGATGATGCATTTTAAGAGGGACCAAATCCACACACACACATTTACAACACACACACATCCCTTAGTCGTTAAGCTTGTTTTCTTGTTGGGATAATATCCAGACATTTGTTCTGCTCTGTGAGGGAAGCCACAGGAAGAGGAGGAGGAGGTGGTGGTAAGAAGGGGAGGGCCAGGTTCTCCTTCCTGTCTCAGATTTTAAAGAGGTGAATTGAAATAGCCATATAAGGTTATGCCAGAACTAAAGTCATTATCCGAGACGATGTTTCAATCATTCTTGAGTGGCAGAAGAGCTAACCAATCAGACAAATAATATCTGTTGCCATCCGTATGTGTTCCTTGCATATGCAGATCCTTCGTCTTCTGAAGGTTTTTTTCACTAATTCTATTTACATTCCAGTATACACCATCCCAGTCTTTTACAAAACTCCTCCATGAGTGAATTTTCTAATCAAGTCAAGTCAAGTCAACTTTATTTATATAGCACATTTATAACAGCCGAGGTAGACCAAAGTGCTGTACAGTAAATCAGGCAAAATACATTACATCCAAAACATCATAAAGACACGTAAAAGCAAAAATTAAAAGTGAATTCAAAACACAAAACAATAGTAAAAGTTGTAATAGACACTGCTGCTGGGATAAAACACTCAACTAGAGGTAAAAGCCAAGGAAAAGAAATGGGTTTTTAAAAGTGACTTAAACTGCTCAGTTGTGGCAGCAGATCTTATTTTAAATGGTAATCTGTTCCAAAGTGTCGGAGCTGCAACAGAAAAGGCTCGATCGCCCCTAGTTTTGAGCCTTGTTTTGGGCACGTCCAGGAGCAGCTGGTTGGAGGACCTTAGTGCTCTGGATGGAGCATGAACATGTAGTAGTTCACTTAGGTAGTGAGGTGTTGAGCCATTTAATGATTTAAAAGCCAGAAGTAACATTTTAAAATCAATCCAGTAGCGAACAGGAAGCCAGTGGAGCAAACGGAGCACAGGGGTTATGTGGTCCCTCTTTTTTGTGCCCGTTAGGAGGCGAGCAGCCGCATTTTGGACAAGCTGCTAATAACTTTGATATTCTAAAAGACCGGGTTTACTGTAACACCGGAAATTGGCAGATTTCATTCAGAGACCGGAAAAACAACCAGGACAAGCTGTTAATCTCCTCCAGAAAGCTGTGTTAGCGGAAACATGTTGTACTTAGGGAAGTCTGGCTAAACAAAAAATACAGATTATGTCATGATTTTATGTTTTTTTTTGCAGATTTACAGTGTGTCCCTTTCTGCAGCAGCTGCCAAGTTCGACAAGTATCCTGGTACAATGTTATTCAGAATTGAAATGCCTCAGAGCTATGCACAGCTGACCAGAATACAGTTGGTGCACTATTGTCATTATCTGCCAATGTTTGGAATATGAAATGAAAAACATTTTCCATGTCTTGTGGTTGGACACCAAGCAGTTCCTGTTCACTCGCAGCTGTTCTCCCAGCCTGAACATTTTCTACTACATCAGCCAAGTCATTCCAGCTATTACCTATCATGTGCCTATGACAACACACACACACACACACACACACACACACACACACACTCATACTCGAATGGAGAGGTAAGCCAAATCCACAGGGACAAAGAAGATTGGTGCTTGTGGTCAGCAGTGGGAGTAATGCTACAGTCTCAGTTTCTCTTACTGTACAGTAACACCGGATCTCAATGGGATTTTTCTTCCCTCAGCAACATCCTTTGTGAGGATGCATTAAGAAACAACCACACACTGGGTGCAGGTCATGTGACGTGTTCAAGTTGATCTGCTACACTATATTCTATAATGATTTCCATAGAAGTCCTTTTGTGGTTATTTTTTTCAGTTTTCATCTCAGAGGAGGTTATTGTTGTTTTTATTTGGTATGAATGAATGATTGAGTGTTCAAAAGAAGATATCCATGGAAGTGTGAGTGTCTAATTGTGTCATCCTGTCCAAATACTACACAACCTCTGAAGTTGTGTGAAAATCACCAAGTTTCCCATCATCTGCCACTATGAAGAAATCAAACTGATGTGACTCCCACGTCACAGCAGGACAACAATGACCACAATGTCCTCCCCGCTGTTTATGGTGAGGTCATGGACTCTTGTCATCTTGCTTCTTCATGGTTCTCAGAACAGACTTTCACAAATGTGTGCGGGTGTGTGCACGCAGTGTGTCAAGCTAATATCACTGTGCACACTGCAATGTGTGTAGGCGGGCTTGTCAAGGGAGTCCATCTGCCCGAGCGGCCTCAGGACATCAGGAGAATGTGCATGCACGTGAGTGTATGTGTGAATGTAAATTGGCATAGACAGTTTGTACAAAGCCATTGTCCAGGATTTACAATGACCTGTACTTTGACTTTGCAACAACTTAACTGTGACATTTTAATGAATTACAGGAATTGGAAATGTACTTTGTGATGTGCCAGTAAGACGATTCACTAAAGACTTGAATGTCACAATAACCCCCTAATGGACTGCTGTTTGACATTTCTCTATTGCAGACAATAACCATGCAGGGCTACAGTCTTTCATTATTGGTTTTTTCTATCTAAATACTTTTTGTTGATTTTTAACCTGTTCTTTGTTTTAAGCTGTTTCTTAGTGGTATGTTATCTTACTTCTACCACTGAGAGAAAAAAATAAATGTAGTTTTGTGCAATGACAATCAAGTATTCTGTATTCTATTAGGTCCACTGAACTTGGCATGTCACTCACCAACACAAAAGATGTGCATACTTTCATTCTCCGATTTAGCCTGAGCGCATCTGGTTACAAACAAGTTTGAGTTGTCTTATCACTCATCAAAACACTCAAGTGTTCTGTTAGCATCATGGTTGAGTTACAAGTCATCAGAAAAAAGCGAACACTAAATTCAATTCAAAATATAATCTAATTTAATCGAGCACTTCATGTCAAAAGACTATGTTTCTTGTGGGGTTATTGAATTATTTTGGTGCCTAATTTTTGTGGAGTAGGTTTACATGGAGTTTGACTATCAGTGGGTGTGTCTCTTTGCCTTTTTAACCTGCAATTCCCATCAGCTCCCAATGAGACATGTTGTCAGAACTGGCCTCATCTCAAGTGGCATTGTCCCTGACTAAACACTGATTCACTTCAGCAGACCCTGTCCAAACACACAGACGCTAACCTAAACACCTGCAACTGCAGGGCATATATCTAGATCCTTTTTTTTCCCTTTAGATTTGATTTATTTGGGGGCATTTTGCCTTTATTGGATTGGACAGTGGATAGAGTAGAAAACCAGAAAGGGGAATAGCATGTGGCAAAGGAGGCACAGGCTAGGCTCAAACCCAGGCTGCCCGCTTGGATGACTATAGCCTCCTTACATGAGGCCAGACCTAACTGGCCGTCTGCACCCCATCGATAAAGATTCTGTAATTGTTTGTGGCTCCTGTTAATAGCTCTTAATGTAAATTGATTACATGTCCCAGTAGAATTAACGAAGAAGGACCCTCCTTAAGACATAAAATAGTTGTCTTGTTTCACAGATAAGATAACACACCAGCTGATTCCACACAGACAGATATACAGTAGTGTGTTACAACAAGAATATTTCACTTCAAATGTTAAAATCTAACATATGTTTGTACTGAAGGACAGTGTGATAAATACAATGGCTTCAAAGAACTACAATTCTCTGTGGCTCTGTACCAGGTTGCTTGTTGTGTGTGTGTGTGTGTGTGTGAGTGTGTGTGTGTGTGTGTGTGTGTGTGTGTGTGTGTGTGTGTGTGTGTGTGTGTGTGTGTGTGTGTGTGTGTGTGTGTGTGTGTGTGTGTGTGTGTGTGTGGGCATTAGCTGATGTACCAGCATTTTATGACTACACAGAACCCATTACACAGTTGAGTACAGCAGAGAGGATGGAGGGGGGTGAGAGAGGAGGGGAATGAAGGATTTAGTTCTACACCAAAACATGAATAATGCAGCCGGGGCCATCCAGAAATGTAGCTGTGTATCTTTTATAAATGCCTTACACAGTCAAAGCAAGTTTAGCCAATATTTCCACACGCCACTCGCTGGTGCACATGGAGAGCAAGCGAATGAGCGAGGGAGAGAAGAAGAAACGGGGAGGGGGGAGTATCTCAGCAGAAGTTTCTGGAACCACAGGTGATACAGAGCTGACATCTGAGAGCGATGCAACAGAAAGAGTTCACTTCATTCATCTTACTCGAGCACTTCACTTGAAGGATTTAAAATGATACATGGAGTAGAGTTGGCCCTTAGCGAGAGGTTTTTACAAGGCTCGTACTCCGTCATAAGCATCAATATGGCAAGGGGCAC
The DNA here is from genome assembly GCF_963584025.1 of Labrus mixtus. Lineage (NCBI taxonomy): Eukaryota > Metazoa > Chordata > Actinopteri > Labriformes > Labridae > Labrus > Labrus mixtus. The sequence continues at coordinate 12,944,659 of NC_083621.1, read as the reverse complement.
CATCTGTGCAGATTTGGGATGGCTGAGAGGGTCATCATGTTAAGCCCTGCAGATGGTAACCAATCAAAAACAAGTGCTGTAAGTGGCCTCTCATTTTTTCACAAGTTCTCGTGAAAGAGCTCCACAAAAGCCTAGGATGCTTCTGTGTGAGTGTGAACAGATTTATTACTCCAGGTTTCTTTGTACTGGCATGCAAGTGAGTGTATGTGAGATACAGAGGAATAGAGGACAAAAAAAAGAAAAGAAACAACGCGCATGTGTGTGCGTCCAACACTGAGTCAAGCTCCAGGCTAGGTTTACTATCTGGTGTTTACAGAGAGTCTGATCAGAGGGATTACAATTACACAGGAACTGCTTAAGACAGCTGCTTTACTCAGCGATATCAAACCACCCACGCTCGCCATACGCTGACACCCGACAGCACACACAGCAGCAGTAAAGGGGAATCTGCACCCTTCCTGGTATTTACAAGCACTTGCACAGGCAACAGTTGACTATGCAGGGAGCTGGTGACGGTATTTTTCCAGGAATTACCGGCATCCAGACATTTCTTACATCAGACAAGTCACCAGTGTCTAAAAGTAGCTGTATTTTTCAGTCTGGATGATGTAAATGAACAGTTCAGATAGTGACATATTTCACTTAACAATAACATTTCACACTAATCAAGGTCCATTTGGTAAAACCCATCTATAAGAAATATAAAGCTTGATTTATAATGGCACTTCCACCGCCACTGGTTCCTATAGAAGTTCTGAAATACATCAGCATCTTATTTCCTCCAGTGATGCACCAACTGCAACACTAGACATATGTAGCGTACATAATCAGGCAGTGTTTACATTCCTTTGGTTTACTCTAGGGTATAAAGCTACAGTGGTCGACCCAGATAATCGTAGAACCTGAGCTACATCCAGGTAACTCTGTCACTTCCTATATTTATTGTGCAATCATTGTGTGTTCAACATTGAACTCAATGTGATAGGGGCTATGATTAGACGAGCAGACGTTTTTTTTTAGGGGTTTGTTCCTGACAAGCTCCAGAACTAGCGTAATAGTGGCCTCACTTCCATGATATAGCATTAGTAAGGAGGGCAAAAAAAATCATACCCATGTTACAGTTTCTATAGTCTCGAGAAAGAATGGCTGCAAATGCTGTAGCCCCAAAGTGTACTAAGGTTTTTGAGACTTCGGGCTGATTAAAATTCTGCAATAGAATCCTAGTCCAGCCCCCCTGTGCTGTGATTGGCCTGGAAAGCCTGTAAGTCAAATATTGGATATTCACCCATTAGATTTCTGTCAATCTCTAATGCTAAACCAAATGACTACATGACTTAATATGTCAAGCCAAACCTGAATGTGTCTTAACCTAACCAAGCTGTGTTTGTGCAAAAACCTAACTATGTGGTAAGTTGAGAAACAGTTGAAGTTTTGGTTAGCTTTAGGCAGTAATCATGGTTTGGGCTACAAGTTATGCACTTACATAAAGGGTCACACATAGCAGACTCCAACCCACTCCCTCCTTGTTTAGAGCCAACCCAGAGGGACAACAGTTCAGAGAATAGCAGTACTACATGGTGTGAAAGGTACTACTTCCTGGTAAAGAGTCCAGAAGGCAAACTTGAGAAAAGTGTAGCCAAACAAATCACAGGAGTGCAGGATTATGATAAGCTATATTGGGAAAAATAAATATAACTTCAGTCAGGACCAGCTGCTACTTAACCCCTTGACTAAAATCTGTAACACCAGCAGGCCTAAAGGAACCATGACAAAATACATTTCAAGGAAACAGTTATCGGCACTTAGCTATCCAGTAAATGTGTAGTCATTTTTTGGCAGCTCTGTCTTGACTCTCTGCCTCATTTATTGGCTGAAGTCTAGGTACTTAAAGAACCCTATCCCAAAATTGAGTTACCCTTATTGCCAAAATACAGCTATTCAGACTCAAAAAACAGAGGAGCATGTATTTGCTCTATGTAGAATAAATCAATTTCCAATTTCAACAGGCTTGGCCACAACCATAAATTAAATCTTGACACTTTTAGTACCAACTGGGGAAAAAAACAAAGAAGAAAACTACATTATTGAGGCTGGTACCTTTAACACAATCACAATTCATCGTTAATACCATGATGAGCTGCCAAAATATCTCTTGATGTCACATGAGAATGAATGACAGCCTCAGAGAGGGACACAGCAAGGTGTAGGAAAGGGCCAGTTGTTGATGATCTCCGTGTGAAAATGTTTCTGAAACTCAAGATAGCTTGTAACCCTGCCACACTTTTCCAGAACAGTCTACACTGCGATGCCAAGGGAGCAGCTGGTGAACCAGACCGGCGTGCTCTGTCTCATGGTTGGCTCAAGTTTCTCTACTGCATTGATTATATTCATATTCAGTCATTCATTCATTGCCCATGGATGAATGAAAGGCTGAACAGAATCAAATACTTGCATATTCTTCCAGCTGCACAGAGATATTATTGTGCTCTCCTTTTATTAATGGTCCCACAGCTGCTTGGCTGCTTGTGTTTGTGTATATTTAACAGCTAACACTGATGAGCTGGAGCCAAGGCCACAAAGCACTAAACTGCTTCACAATGTTGCAGATAATTACCATGACAACATCCACGGCTTGAGAGAAGACAGAATAACTAGGGTGGAAATGCAATGAGAATGAGAGAAATCCATCAAATGAGGCAGTTTTTCCCATGAGACATGAGCTATTAGCGTGGTCAATAACTCTTTAATGTGAAACAATTGTTGCAATTAAGAATTAATTGCAACATCGTAGTTATCTGCCCTCGTGCTGGCATCTGTGAGGAAATTGTGAGTGGGCTTCACCTGCTGATTCGTGTCAGGGTTGATTCTCTTCACAAACGCAGCAACCCTTCATTCGAAACAAGCAGCAATAAAGTAGAACGCATGCCGAGATTCAAATGCTGCCAATGTGAGGAAATGTGTTCTTGTTTTTCTATGGGAAACAAATTGTAGATATCACTTCAGTAAACTTTCCTGATACAGGACGTATAAAGGAAATAATGGTCTTCTTCACCTTAGTTGGAGCAAACCATGTCAACTACGCTCTGATATGTTAAATATTTGATAACCATATATCTGCGGCTGAGGAATATTTGCAAATCAATTTCTGTCTACCTATATTAGAATGTGATATAAAGTATCTTGAGGCTAAAGGGGCTGTGCTTTAGCTCTTTCCTCTTTTACTTGTTGTTATGAATGATATGGAACATGTGCAATATGGCCAATGTTCAGTATTTGTAAACTGAGGTTGGCATTGGAATGTATTCCTATATTAGCTTGTTGATTGTTGTTGATTTATTTACTAATGATTCTGTGCGATGCTGCTACATGTATTCAGTCAAGACAAATTTCCCAGTATGGACAATATAATGTGTCATTATCGTATCATATTGTATCGTATTGCATTGGAATGTACAAACAAATGTCTCTTTCAATACAAGTATTTCATATGACATCTTATTGTATCATATCATAGTGTATCCTTCGGTGTGGTAGCCTATTTTAAGGCTAGCCAGGACAAATTTCCCTTCAGGAACATTATAGTGTATGGTATTGTATTGCAGTGTATTGTATCATATCATATTGTACTGTATAATAAACAAGCTAGTCCAACGTTTAATAAATTGCTGCATATTACATATGCGCTGATTGTTTTAGGCAAAAGCTTTGTAGCAATGGTGGCAGTAATAACATTGCTAATTTAAGGATGTGAATAAACGTTCATAGGCTTACAGTTTATGCTAAAGCTAAACGTTTTGAAAAAGTCCTTCTGCTTCCTTTGTTTCACATACTCTGAGAAAGAGCAGTGCACTTGTCTACATCATGGATCTTGTGCAGACATTTGATGGAGATAATGAGTCAGCTCCCTGGGTTCAGGAGTCCATTTGTACTAACAGACCTGCCCTTTTGTAAAATCTTGTAACAAATGCCACACTGGTGAACTCGAGCACTGAAAATGGCACTGAGAGAGAGATGTTTGATACAACATCAATTTCCTCACATGATTATGCGTCTGTTGCTGCAGGGCCAGATGTCCTATTCAAACAGAGACGAAGAGATACTAAGAATAAACCCAATATCCTCGCTGCTTCATAATATTACAGGAGGCAAACCAATGCAAATCATGCAGCATGGCTCACATCACATGTGAAGAGTAATAGCAGCAGTTCCGGTTTCACAGTCAGAATTCAACCCGTCACCATTAATGTTAGGCAGATCAGTGGAAGTCAACATTGCCTCCAGGCTCAACAGGATCCGGTGACACATGTATCTCTGCAGGTTGTTAAGGCTTCAACATAAACAACAACAACCTTGATGACCTAATAAAATCAAGTATTTAGATTTGTATATGTACAAAGTCAATGACATATAACCACAAGCTTTTCGATATTTTGTGGAAATTAAAGTATCCACACAGTGTTTAAAATTTATTTTGAAAGCTGCAACCTGTCAAAGGTCAACTTTATTTCAATTACCATTTTAATTTATACTCCAATGATTTAGTTATTTCCATTTATTATTCCCGAAAGCTGAAATTATAAGTTGATTAGCTGGTTGTACTGAATTATGTAGTTTGAAAAGGTGAGAGAAAGGACAGGTAACCCACTTTCATATTGCACTTGTCTGCCAGCAATCTTGGGTCATGGAACCATGAAATAGTTTGGGATTGAGGTTGTTGTTTTTCTGCTGTTTCCTATGTCGCAGCTTTACATCACAGTCATTATTAATGTCAGAGCAGTGGACCTTAGCCAGAAGACATGAGCACGCTCCCACAGGAGACATACTGTATATGGAGGAGCTTACAAGTCTACACATCATGCTCACAGACTTCTATCTGGTGCTTTCTGCACAGTCTATCAGATTTAAATCTAATGCAGACTGGATTAGACTTTGTCCTTCATATGACCTAACCACAAACACTCCATTATGGCTTGAGGCCATAAAACCCAGAGGGACCATAGTTCACTGCATAAAGCACCTCTGGTCCAATGCAATTCCCCTCACTGAACTTTTCCAGTATAACTCAGATAACCTGGGTGCGTCAAAAAGCCATTAAGGTCAAGTAGCCTTTCTATGCAGTGAGCCTCCCATTCTATCTGATTTGCAAACGTCAATCAAAATGCCTAAGCTAGAAAAACCTGAAAGTGAAGACAGGTAAGATGGGGGTTAAGTGGATTTTTCTCAGTCATATAACATGTAGCAGACAGCAGGCTAATCTGAATGGTAAGGTTCAATAATGTAGACTGGGAAAGGTAATCAACAAAGGGCGCAGCAGTGGTTTTCCATGACCTTTGCTGCTGTTGGCCTGCAGTTTCACAAGCCACAGGGGATTGTGAGTAAAGCAACAAGAGGTAATGGGGGCGGGGGTTTCAGGATCGTTCTGAGAGGGAAGAGACATATATGGACAAAAAAAGGCGAGGAGACTTGAAGGAATTTATCACACTAACCGGGAAAGCTGGCACCAAAGACAAATTTAGATTTTAAGAACATGATACTCAAAAAATGTAAGATCATATTCCTTGGAAAAAAAATGACCTTTGACAATAAAGAGATATAATTACACACAATCCATCTACCTAACCCTAATGACTTAATTCCTTTTCCAACAAATAAAAAAACTCATCTTAACCTGTCACACTGGCACCTCAAGGGTTAACCTAAAAAAAAACCCACCATAACCACAAGATAAAGTACATATCTCAGGAGCAATCAACACCACATCACTCCATCCATCATCATTCTCTTCATCCTCACCATGCCTTGCAGCCTGCTTAGTGCCCTGCCCCCTGACCTGTGCCATAAACAGGTGTAATGACACACTGAAGGAGGCAAACTGTGAACATGGCACTCCAAGGCTGAGAGCACGATGACGCCTTCTCAACCAATCCGCGCCTTAAATAAATCTAGTTCTGTGGTGCAACAACCGACCGCAACCTTGGGTGTGACACCTTAAATGGGTGAACATGACTAGTGGCTCGCATGAAGCTGAGTCCAAAGGGACTGTGTGGACAGATGAGGTGGCTGCAATTAGGCTTCTGACCTTGGGAAAATGTTAATGTGTACTTAAGCTACATCCCACAAGAGGGATTGATGTGTTAAATATCTGCATGGCTGTGATTTGGTCATGGGCATAAGGCCACTGGCCGAGTGCCAAAGGTCAACACAGTCATACTGATATTCAGTAAAACAGCACAACCTCCAATGTGATGTTGCTTTAACAAAACAAGATGTGCATTTAACTATCAAAACGATACCATACACTTTATTGGCCCCTTGGGGAAATTTGTGTTGGACTCCAAGTGCTGCACACATTTAGCTGCCAGTTGAATTGAAAAATAAAAACAATAGAAACAAACAACAATCCCCATGTAAATAGAGAGGAATATGCCAAAGCAAACCAAAAACAACATATAATGAAAATGACCCATATTGCACCAGATCCAGATAAAAAAAAACACAACATAAATAAGACAAAATGATAAAAGGTTATTGACTGGGACTGGGCTGTTGCTAAACAACAAATAAACAAATTCCCTTAGTCTTGTCTCTTTGTGTTAATCTCTACACATTACTGTAGACAAGCATAACTGGTTGTTCTGGCAGGCCGTCAACCAACGATCTCGAGGAGCCTAAGAGAGCTCAAGAGCTCCCAGGAGGCCCGCATTCTGGGACCGTAATGTTTTCGAAGGGTAGTACGGCACTAGTAGCTCCTTAAGATGCCTGGCCATTTAGAGCTTTGTAAGTGAGAAGGAGGATCTCTATAGGGAACCAGTGCAGAGAAGCCAACACAGGAGTAATGTGGTCCCTTTTCCAAGTTTTAGTCAGTACACGAGCTGCAGCATTCTGGACTAGTTGAAGAGTCTTTAGAGACTTACCAGAGCAACCTGACAAAAGAGAATACAATAATCCAACCTGGAGGTAACAAATGCTTGAACTAGTTTTTCTGCATCATTTTGCAACAGGATATGCCTGATCTTAGATATATTACGAAGGTGAAAATAGGCTGTTCCTGAATTAAAGAACATATCTTGATCAAATAGAACTCCTAGATTCCTAACAGTGGTGCTAGATGCCAGGCTGATGTCACTAAGGACAGTCATATCATTAGAAAAAGTCTCTCTGAGATTTTTAGGGCCTAACACAATAACTTCAGTCTTGTCTGAGTTAAGTATCAAAAAATTTCTGGTCATACAGGTCCTAACATCCTTAAGGCACGTTTCTAGCTTACATAACTGACTGGTGCCATCGGGCTTCATTGATACATAAAGCTGAGTATCATCTGCATAACAATGAAACAGTATGGAGTGTTTTCTCATAATATTTCCCAGAGGAAGCATATATAATGTAAAGAGAATCGGTCCAAGCACTGAACCTTGTGGCACTCCACGGCTAACTTTGGTGTGCATAGAGGACTTATCATGTATCATGTACAAACTGAGATCAATCTGATAAGTAGGATTCAAACCAACTTAAAGCAGTTCCTGTAATTCCAAGTAATTGTTCTAGTCTGTGTAATAGGATTTGATGAGCACAGAGAGAAGTCCCCTGTCTAAAGCTAGAAGTAGATCGTTTGCATCTTTAACTAGTGCAGTCTTAGTGCCATGGTGGACTGTAAGTCTTGACTGAAACCCCCCAAATAAACTGTTGTCATGGAGAAAGTCACACAGCTGATTAGCTACCACTTTCTCCAGGGTCTTTGAGATAAAAGGAAGGTTAGATATAGGCCTATCGTTAGCTAGAGTTCCTGAATCTAGAGTAGGCTTTTTAAGTAGAGGTTTGATTACTGCTGCTTTAAATGACTGTGGTACATAGCTTGCCAGTAAAGACATATTGATTATATCTAATATAGAGTTGCTATCTAAGGGAAAGACTTCCTTAAACAGCTTGGTTGGGATTGGGTATAAAAGACAGGCTGACGGTTTCGACGCAGAAATAATTGAATTTAGTTCTGAAAGGTCGATTGGAGAAAAACAGTCGAAGTTAATATCAGGTCCTGGAACTGTTTCTGCCATATCAGAGGTATCTGCACCCGGTAAGGGCAGGAGGTTACCAATTTTGTCTCTGATGTCTAGAATTTTGTTGTTAAAAAAGCTCATGAAATCATTACTGCTGAGGGCTAAAGGAATACAAGGCTCAATGGAGCTATGACTCTCTGTCAGCCTGGCTACAGTGCTGAAAAGATATCTAGGATTGCTTTTGTTTTCCTCAATTAGAGAGGAATAGTAGGCAGCTCGAGCGTGACGTAGAGCCTTCATATATTTATTATGACTATCCTGCCAGAATAAAAAAGATTTTACCGTTTTGGTAGAGCGCCATATTCTTTCAAAATTTTGCAACGTTTGTTTTAGAGTATGGATTTCTGAGTTGAACCATGGAGTCTTTGCCGTTTGATAACCTTCTGTTTTAGGGGAGCAATCGAATCAAGAGTAACTCTCAGCGAATCAACTGCACTATCAACAAACTGATCTAGCTAAGAGGGACTAAAGCTATTATAAGACTTTCCAACTGGGTTAAAACACGGTACTGAATCAAAAGCAACTGAAATAGCTTCAGTCAAAAGTAATAAGGAAATGGTCTGATAAAAGAGGATTTTCTAGGAAAACTGTAAGGTTTTGGATTTCAATGCCATAATCTAAAACAAGATCCAGGGTGTGGTTAAAATGATGAGTAGGTTTGTTTACACCCTGGGTGAAACCAATAGAGTCTAATAATGATATGAAAGCTGTTCTAAGGCTATCATTATCAACATCCACATGGATATTGAAGTCACCTACAACAATTATTCTATCGCTGCTAAGGACTACATTTGATAAAAAAATTCTGCAAATTCAGATAGAAATTCAGAATATGGGCCAGGAGGGCGGTAAACTACAACAACTAGAAGTGAAGAACAAGGCTTTCAAAAGAAGAAAAATTCAGCTTTGGTCGAGGGTTAACTAGAAGACTAGAATTAAAAATAGCTGCTACTCCACCACCTCGTCCAGTGTCTCGAGGTATATGAGTATTAAAATGACTGGGAGGAGTGGATTCATTTAAACTAACATATTCATCTCGACACAGTCAGGTTTCAGTTAAACAAAGTAAATATGCTGATCTGATATCAGATCATTCACTAAAAGAGATTTGGATGCTAAGGACCTAATGTTTAAAAGTCCGCAGTGAATTTTCTGATTTTTTTTTACCAAAATCGTATTCGTAGTTTTAATTCTAATGAGATTTTGACGATTTATGCCTTTTTTTTTCTACGTTTGGATGACTTGTAAAAATGGGTCTGGGCCAGGGGACAGACACAGTACCTATAGTATAAGTATAATTACAGTTAGATTCAGAATTACAGCTATAGTGACTGGGAGACAGATCTAAGGGAGGCGGAGAGAAGGGTGTAAGACTGCAGCTCTGCCTCCTTGTCTGAACTCTGTGTTGTTGTCAAGGTTTTGGACTAATAACCTCTGCTATGTTTCTAGATAATAGAGCTGCACCGTCCAAAGTGGGATGGTAGCCGTCTCTAGCTAGCAGACCAGGTTTTCCCCAAAAAGACTGCCAGTTATCTATGAAGCCCACATCGTTTGCTGGACACCACCTCAACAGCCAGCGGTTGTACATGTCATCACTGGTCTGATTTGGGAGGGGTCCAGAGAACACTACGGAGTCCGACATCGTCTTAGCAAAAGTACACACCGACTCCACATTAACCTTAGTGACTTCCGACTGGCGTAGTCGGGAGTCATTAGTGCCGACATGAATTACGGTTGTATCAAATCTACCTTTAGTCTTTGTCAGCAACTTTAAATGAGATGCGATGTCGCCCGCTCCGGCCCCGGGTATACACCTAACTATGCCCGCTAGCTTCACGTTTCTGACTATGGCGTCTCCAATAATCAGAGTTTTATTCTCAGCGGGTGTGTCGCTGAGTGGGGAAAATTAGTTTGAAACGTGAAGTGGTTGGTGGGGAACCGTGTGAAAGGTCAGCTCTGAAAACAAACACCTTGATTTCTTCTCGCTCTGCTTACATGTTGGGAATTTTACAAACAAAGAACAAAGAAAAAACAAAAAATGTGCATGGCAACAAATGAAAGGGATTGTTCTATTCACTGTGATATTCAAATGTGACTTCCCAGAAATAGCTTATTATCAGCTACATCCAGTTGAGCTCTCACTCATGAATAATTCAGAGACAAATGTACAGGTGAGAGTGAGCTCATTCACATACACACTTACACAGTGCTGCATCAGAGGCGACAGAGGGATACTTAAAAAATAACACACCATACATAGTCATATACATCAGCAACCATACACGACATCAAACACAAGCACTCACATATCCTAGTGACACAGAGAGCGTGGGCCACTCCATGCAGATTCCTCCCTTTTACAGACATGCATGCTGAGTGTAACCATACTTGGAATATACATAAGCTATTCTATAGCCTACATTATGACCTAGATGGGAGAAAGAGGGGCAGTGAGGAGACTTAAACACTTTTCTCTGTCTGCTGTCTCAGTGGAAGTGTAAAGCCCTCCTTCTCCGACACACTTAGCCACTTAATGGGGCCTTGTTTTGTGTGTAAGAGAGACACGTTAATCCTCCCTCCCCTGCCACTGTTACCACGACCACCTCACCAGCCACACACTACACTCACTCAGGTAGCATGCTCATTGACGTGCCCAACATGTGAGCATGTGGTTTGGCAAAAGGCAAGGCTTGGAACTTGTCTGCTGATTTTAGGCCCTCAGAAATTAAAACAAAGTGGTGCAGGCTTCTCAATAGAAAGAATAGTTGTCAAACCTTGTTAATTTCTCTGGGAATAACTTCCCCTTTCCAATGTTAAATTGACCAGTTAAGGTTTTTTTTTTAAGTGGACTGATAACTGGGCTAGTCTGATCTGGTCTAATCTGGGCCGGGTTGTTCTGGGTCTTTCTGTTGACTGTCCCCTGCTCAGCGCTGCCAGTCTGTGCCCAGAGGGCCTGTTATTTTGGGAGATCAGCTGAGAAGAGATGACAACATCATGCACTGCTTAAGCTGCTTACATTTCCTCAAGCACTCCCAGTGCACCCTGGGATCTACACCCTTGTGTTGTCGCTGCTGTCACTGCTGCTCCGCATGCACTCATGCATTTCAAGTAAACTGGCATTGTGTTGGATGTGCAAAGCATTCAGAGCTACACACACACAAGTGGAAAATCATTTTTATTTTGGGGCAAGAGTCACATGGAGTGATGTCAAAGGGAGGGAACATGTGACTACCTGATGATTGTGTGCGGACAACACATTCTTACTGCCATCGTCAAATACAGGAGCTTGGTAAGTTGCCCTAGGATTCAAAATATGATGACCACATACAGCAACATGTGCAGGGCTCTGCAGTGAGGTTAGCAACAGTAGAGGTCAACAATAGGTCTGAAACATGTATTATCAACATACATGTGCACTAGTTACATAAATACCATATTTTAGCCGGATAGCTTAGGGGTTTTGTTGCACGCCCAGGTCTGAATCAGACCTTGGCCCTTTGCTGCATGTCATCCCCCCACTCTCTCCTCCCTGTCTCTCTTCAGCTGTCCTATCTGATAAATGCAAAAAAATGGCCCAAAATATCTTTAAAAATTAACTCAACTCGGGGCGCTGGTGGTGCAGTGGTGCAGTGGTTAGTGCGCACGCCCAAAGTGTGGAGGCTGTAGTCTTCCAAGCGGGCGGCAGCAGGTTCAAATCCAGCCTGTGGCTCCTTTCCTGCATGTCATTCCCCCCACTCTCTCTCCCTGATTTACGACTCTATACACTGTCCTATCTCACTAATAAAGGCACAAAAAGCCAAAAAATAATAATAAATAAAAATAACTCAACTGAATAATCTAATATGACTTAAGTTGAATCAATATATATGTAACTTCATTCACAAATGTTACACACCTTAAAATGAAATCCACTCATACAAAGCGATCAACTACTTTCCTCTGATTCAAGTCCTATGTTTGTTTGACTCATCCGCTCCATAGTGGACTCCCTCTACATTTTTATACGTCACCTGTCTTCAACACCACATCAGAGGAACAAGCTAGAGGACAGTGTCCAGAGATGATGCTATAGTGGTATGTACAGAGTCATATTTTGACACATTGGGACACTGAGACCTTGGGCAGATCACAGGTTGATTATGAAATCCCAGAGTGATGCCTGTGATGGGGGGTGGGCACATAGGTGGCATGAGTGTGTAGGTAAGGTTTCAACTAATGAACACAGTTCTCTGATGAATGAGATGAGGTTTGTTTTTCATAAAACCTCTTGTCAAGATCTTTGAGATGGTAATGAAACAAACTTAGTGATGCCTTTTATAAAGCCTACAGCAAACAAGACCTCCAGGGAAAGATTGATTAATTCTATTTAGCTAATTATTATTCCTGTCATCTGTGCCATGGAGTAGGTGTCTTAGTCCAGGCACTTACCAATGTGCTGAAGAAACCGCTTTTTTGAAAAGTTGTCCCTGCCAAGACTACCAACTGATTTGCATATTAGAAATTTAGATAAATCAGGATTAGATTTTTTGTCACCAAACTGTAAGTTTGTACATGCACAGGACAGAAGCAAACGAAGACATCACTTGTCCTGTTTTGGCCACAGTCAACACAACCAACATTTCCTGAAGCTTACAGGAGCTTTAAAAAATACACAAACTGTCACTTCACATAGTCGTTTGTGTTTCTCTCCATTCATTATTTTGATCTTTTTAAATTTGAACTTCACTTGAATTATACTGCAGCCTTCCTCACTCACCTTGCCCTTACACACCCAGCCCTGTTTCAAACTTCATAGGCAGCCCGCTGTAAAACTCCTAGCCTGGGATATTGCAGGCTCGTTGGCCAACAGAGTGACATAAAATTTGACAACATGAAAACTAAGTGTCGCTGAGGGAGGAAGAGGAGGAGCTGAGCGTCAAGTTATGCTGAGTGAAATGGTAGGAGAGTATGGTGAAGTGGAAGTGATAGAAGGGGAAGTCGACAGGCCAAAAGATTTAAACCCTCTCTAAAAGGGGAGTCTTAATGTGCTAGAAGTAGTTAGGAGTGATAAAAAGGGGAGGTGGTGTAAGGAGAAAAGAGGGGTGATGACAGCGAGTCTGGGAGACTTTTTTCTGAGGGTAACAGGAGTGGGCTTGTTACTGAGGCATTTATAGAAACATATTTGGACACTGAAACACAAGTGATGACTCCTTCTCATGGGAAGTCTTGCTGTAAATTTGCACAGCTCCCAAGAGTTTTTAAAAAACCTCAATAATCCTGCAAATGGTGTGCATTAACCCACCCACCCACCCCCCCTTTTTTTTACATACATGGCTACACTTTTACAAGTTAAATTTGACAAGAGAATCTCAGTTAGATCAGGTTATCTGTGCAGACATTCATCAGCGTTCAGATTGCTGCTGGCTCAGACAGCATTCTACAGCACAGCACGCTTCAAAGAGGGTATAGGAGAGGAGAGAGAGACCGACCGACAGACAGACAGACAGACAGACAGAGAGGGAGGCAGTGAGACACCCTCAAGCCAGAAGAGTCACATGAAGTAACCTTGCAAGACAGCATGCACGGTCCACACATGCACACAAAGGCAGTCACACAGCTCACAATGGACAATAATAATACAGCTGCATTGTGTGCAGTAAGGGACTTCTGCTCAAATATAAGAATGTCTTCAATTTATAAAGGAAAAATCTTGAAAGGGCAGGTGAAAAAAATAACTTGCCAAAATATTAAAATATCCCAGAAACACTGATTTTTTTAAATCCAATTTCCTTGTTTCTGGAGTCTTTTATTCAAAGTAGTTGTAAAAAAAAAGAAAAACATGCTGCTGTGCCTTGAATGAGAATGAGCGTGTGTAGGTTATTCTGCGTGTTACCCCACACTGCGACTTCATTCAAGCTATAACCCATAAATGCATTTGCATGCAAATTTCATTTAAATATTCACAACCACGTGTACCAACAGTGCACTCACACACGCACAGGGATTTACATACTACGACCACGGGCTCAGTCAGCCTTGAACACACTTTGTGTCCGGTAGCGTCTTGAGAAGAGGATGAGATTACCTTCCTGCTCTCCCTCTCCCTCCATGTTGTGTATTAGTTGACATGTAAGGGCACAGGGCCCCTCTGCAGCCCAACACTACCCAGACACAGCAGATGGGAAAGCCATCAGGTTTACACTCGCTCACACAACCTGTGCCTCTGAGGGTTTGCTTTTACATAGCCTTAGGTAAAAGGTCAAATGCTGATCCTTCACAAGAAAAGCTATAGGGTTTCTCTGTCCACTGTTGGAATGGGCAGACTCAACACTCACACCTATACAGTGAGAATACTTCCTACAACTCACTTCAACAGTCCTTGACATTTTGTTTAAATCATAATCCATGGGAAACAGCCAGAAGCTTCTCCAGTTAACATTTAATGGGAATTATCACCACATGTAATGTTTCAGGCCCTCGCCCTTCATCAGACATGATCCTTCAGAAGTGGTAAGGCAAGTGAAATATTAAAATAGCTAAATACCTGAAATCACAGAAAGCAGGTCTTCCTTATTTCATGATTCAAATCTCACCAAGTCTGCCCATTAGACTGTGGGTTGCTTTTTAGGGGGTTGTTGTTGTTGTTTTGCCTAACCAGTGGATTTTGATAAAGGTACCACACAGCTAGCAGAAAGGTTCGAGGATTTCATCTGGTAGTAGCAAGTTGATAAAAAAAACTATACATCCTGTGTCAGGACCTGATTTAAAGTATCTGATAGAATACATAATAGACCATTTATGATTGCTCTATGTCGTGTGGTAAAAAAACAACATCTGTGTTTTCAACTTGAAATGTTGGAACAGAAAAACTTCTAAAATTACTTCTGCCGCATAATCTTCTTCTCCCAGCTCCATCTGTGTTCTCAGTATGCTAGAGCCATTGTATTGCCAAAATAGGAGTAAATGCACCGCTGAAATGGCCTCCTCAAAGTCAGTATTTATTTTTTTGTCTTTTGCAACATGCTGATAATACAGATGGCCATTGCAAGGAGCTGATAATGCTGCAGGATGTCATGAGAGGTTTTTATCAACATTTTATAATGCTTTGGTCGAATTCCCTAAAAAAAAATTGCTGCCATGGAAATGCATTCCAACAGACATGCATGGTGAAAAATGAAATCTAAAAACCTTTTTAAAGCACTTTTCAAGCTTTTAGGGATGATTGTCAAAAATAGAAAGTAAGATCTTGATTTGAAAGTCACAATGTACTTTTTTTCTACTTATAATTGAATAACTTTAAAATACGCCACCAGTGTGCACCAACAGAGCACACTTTCTCTACCCAAAAGAACTGCCTCTTAACGAGCCCAAACTTGCCCGATTCAGGGACTTGTACGACATCCGCTGCACTGCCTGTTAGGATAATGTGCCACTGTGGGGTCATTTTTGTCCCATTTTTTCTGCTTTCATCTCCCCTTCAATCAGCAGGCAGGGTGCCGTGACATAACCACTCATTAGTAAGCAGCAGTGGGCAGGCCGAGATCGCTTTGCAAAGACAAACAATTTAATTAGTGGCAGCCCAGCTTTAATAAGTTCAGCTGGAAATAGTTTGGAGAACGGGGTGAGAAACACGACATCAGCAGCACTGTAATTATGACTGGGCCCGATTTGGATTCCATTTAATTTAAAGGGGAGGGTGCGATTATTGAGGCTACTAAAGTTTTTAATGTTGGCATCCTCCGTGATGTTGTGTCAACAAGCCAACAGGTGATGCAGTTGATCATATTTAATAACATGATGTTTGTGACCTTTTAATAATTGGTTATACACCCAGACGACACCTGTTTTTGAGTTTGCATTTGCTTTTACATTGAATCTGAGAGACTTTAAAGATCTATGCACCTGCAACTCCAATTCTCTGCTGTGTGTGAGTGTGTGTGTTTGTATGTGTGTGTGTGTGTGTGTGTGTGTGTGTGTTTGTATGTGTGTGTGTGTTTGTTACAGCCTTTGTGTGTACTTTTTGCTCACACTGTTATGCACCCAGACACAACAGTGTTTTGCATCCTGCACACTTCTGGATTTTTTTCTGTCTCAAAATCTGTGACTAAAGCAAGAGATGATTGAATAAAAACACTTTTGCAGCCCTCCACACCTGCAGACATATACCCGGTGTGCAAATATTCTCAGTTTTATTCAGTGCGGAAGCAGCATACTTCAAACCCCTTCACGAACTAGGGATCAATTAACATTTGCTCATCAATCCTCTGTCTCTACACAGTAAATTGTAGATCACTGGGGCCACATTTACGCAGACTGCGCCTTTCATTCAATTTGCGCTCGCAATCTGCTGCTAATTAGAGCCTAATTATTAAGGTAGCAGCTAATTATGCAATCAAGAAGTGGGACTATAGAACACGCAGTTCATCGAGGTGAGTTTATCTTAGAACGCTCAGGAGAAATAATGAGATGCAGCATTAAAATATAAATTTCCTACACTTATGTTGAAGTAAATTGAAACTGAGTGAAGATCTGAAGGTTTTCAAACTGTAAGGCGCACAAGAGTTGATATGGCGAGGCAAGGGATAAAACACAAGACCAAAATACTGTGTGGGGTGAAATGGGACATGGTGTTCTAAAACAGCAGGAAGTCAGTTATTGTAGTTTATCCCACTGATTTGGTTCAATGCTCAACAAGGTCAGCAGTTATGGGCAGCATTAATGGCTGAGACAACCATCTCATGGAGGCAATTACCGAACTCTTAGGCCTCAGCGTTGAATTTCCGCAATTAAGTATTTCTACTGGAGTCATAAGTCACTTAAATTAGAACAAAGCAGGTGTGAGTCACATAGTTGGCTGACAAATGCTCTGATTTTCATATTTATGATATAAACAATTTAGTATATGAAATGTGATGCTCCTTGTAACTCCAGAAACTGCCTTTTAGAATCCCCATATTTTGAACGTTTTTTCTTTTGCCTCGGTGTTATCGAGTTACTATTATAGTTTGTAGGTTTTTTACTGAAAATTAGAACAACTAAAAAAAACGTATTAGTGCTTATATATTGTTTATGCTAAACAATATATGACATATCATTGACAGGCGTGATCCATTTACTGTACTTTTGCAACTATAGTAATAAACAGCAACTCATGATGTGGATGTTTTTTCTAAGAAAATGTCATCAACAGGCCTGTAAACCAAAGTGCTGCCATTAAGTTAAAAGAAAAAAAGCTGCTGAGCCAGTGGGCTGTCGCAGCGATTAGCGTGTTGGTTTGGATCCCAGCATGGGTCAGGTCACTCCCAGAAGCAGGGTTAGTGGTTATCGCAGAGTAGGCAGCTTGGTTAGCCTGCAGGGTAAAAAAAGAACTCATATACTTCCCAGTGTGTGTGTGCTTGTGTGTGTCATTGTACGTATGTGTGTGTGTGTGTACTATATTTGTTTTCTGGGCAATACTGTGATTCCACAGCCAAGACAGGATGGAGACCCTGTGCCAAAGACAAGAGACCGGTAGAGAAACTCACAACAACACTGAGCAGCCATCTGTCCCTCAGAGCTTTGTAGTGTGAAGTCCTGAGCACCCACCCACTCACATTTACTAACATACACATACACTACACACACACACACATTCTACACACAATCCCCCAATGCATTTATCTGATGGAGTAAGCATCATGCTTCATCACTCTCTGAATCTCCTGAATCTGCTGCTGCAACATTTCCTTCTCTAGTGAATGAAGAATGAATGGAAAATTTCAATCAACACATTTGTTTTTTGAAACCCCGTAGTAAACGAAAGAATCTGCTATGTTGATGCCTTACAGCCACTAAAACTGCGCCAAATTGTCGAGGATGGAAATATGCACCACCAGCTATTTATGGTCCCAAGCAGCCAATGGTTCAAAAAAATAAACAATGCAATAAGTTCAACCAACCAGCAGTTAAAAATATGATTTTCAATTATTTTTCTGCTGCCCTGGGTCTCACAGCTAAGTAGCATTGCAAGTGCTGTTTTTAATTGGGTGTGATGACTGATTTTAGAGCGAGTGTGAGGACTGCCTCCAGTGTTAACAACACATTCTGTTCATCCTAGCAAAAATGCCCAGAGGGTTCAAAATGCTGTTTCTAAGCAGACATACTAACTTTGACATTATGTCAAATATTCCTGTAAATCTGTTTTAGCAATAAATATATGTAGAAGCTGCAATAAACATAAGGTTGACATTAGTGTAGGGCTGCTCTACTCAGAAACTGTATTACAAATCAATATTAATATGGAATGTCTTACCTTGTATGAGGAGATGCATGTTTTATAACTGGTGACATAAGTATGACATGTATCATAATAATGTGGAAATGTGAGAGTCCAGAGATATTCACACCTCCTGAATAATTCATGCTCCAGAGGGAATGTGTTAGATTATACGCGCATGAAACCAGAAAAGTCTTGGATAACACTGTATTACTTTGTAGATTCTTACATACACAAAGACTTCTCTGAAGCGCAGCAGACATCACCGAGCCCCATCTCGTCTTTTTCATCAGGTCAGTGCAAGTTCAACCCCGAGACTAACTCTCCTATATGTGGGCACGTGCAGGCCCTGTGAGGACGAGCTGTTTCGAGGATGGCTCAGTCTTTGAAAGGATGCTAACGATTGAGATTTCATTGATAATAATTTTGTTATTTTTTTCTAATTAACTAATTAATCTTCCCCCAAAAAGTGAAAAAACTAAATAAAACCATTGGAACTCAGTGTGCTGTCTGCATTTAGTCTCTAACCTAGGATATTCAACGATAGAAAATGAGGATCGCGGTGCCAGTTAAGCTCAATGGTTAGAGCAGCCGCCCCATATATAGAGGTGAAGGTCCTCGTCGCAGCTGCCATGGGTTCCAATCCGACCTTGGCCCTTTCCTGTATGTCATCCCCCAATCCTCCCCCACAGCATTTCCTGTCTCTCTTTAGCTGTCCAATCCAATAAAGGCAAAAATTACCCAAAAATATCTAGGAATAGGAAGATAGGGTACGCAGATGTTCTCTCATTTGAGAAGTTGCAACCAGGAAACGTTGGCATTTTCGCCTGTTTTTTTTTAATTCTGGTCAATGTTTTTCTCAGTCAGCTAATTGACAATGGAACTAATGTTCATTTGTACAAGAGCTTGACCAATATGGGATATGGCTTTTGACCAATACTGATTTTCAAGCCAAAAAATTCTCCGATTCTAATACAGCAGCAGAACGATAATTTTTCAGCTGAAATGAACACGTGCATTTTCTGCATATTTGAACCTGTATGACTACGCAGATGAACTCCAAAGGTTTCTTTCTTTAACAATAAACTCAACACTATGTGGTCAACCTAATCTGGTTCTAATCTGTACTACATGCTGCAGACTGTGCTGAAAGTATTCCAAAGTATGGATAGTGAGTGCTTTCTGCTTGACAAGCTATGTTGACAACATTCCTTAATCGTCAAGTATTGTGTTATTGTTTTTTATTTACAGCAAAAAATGTATCCATTTCAAGTCGACCCATGGCTGAAATCTTAGATGCTGATACTGATACAGTATACAGTATCATGATTGGCCCAAAATTGCCTAAATACTGGCTGACCAATAGGTCTGCAGGCTGTATTTGTACCCCACACATACAGTCATAATGAAACTCATACATAAATATATATATATATATATATATATATAGATATATAGATAGATAGATATATATATATATATATATATATATATATATATCCATATGCACAATGGAGCACCAGGAGAACTATCACAACAACAAACAATTCTGGGCTATATACAAACACCAGATGCTCTCCATTCCGATCTGAAACAAAATCTCAATCACACACCAGCTGAGCACACAGGAACCACACGAACACACTCCAATATATTTATAGACATTTATATATATACTGTATATCTACCCTCATGTGAAAATAAGACCAAACAAGAGCCAATGAATGGCACAACAAAAAAGATTGCATCTATTGTGTAAGGCCAGGGAGATAAACATGATTTAACTGCACACCAAACATGGCAGCATGTTGTAAAGAGCTGGGTAGAAAGGTTAGCTTCATTAACACCCGGTGTACTGAAGCTGGACATGCTGCTCGTTGAAGAGAGGCACCGCATAGAATAAAACTGGAAACAGACAGAGAACTGCTGGGATTGCTATAGAAGGTTTTTGTCGAGGTAATGAAGCAATTTAACATTGTCTAAATTTTCCAGTGTAACCTTTAAGCAAAGCTGAAGCGCTTTGTCGTTATTATGCGTAACCTTTTCATTTCGCCCTCAGCACTGTTCATCTTCTTTATGGGAGCTAGTTCTGCGGTTATGGATTACTGTTAGATCACTGACTGCCATCTCTCTCCCTCTGTTTTCATCGCTTACTCTCTCTCTCTCTCTCTCTCTCTCTCTCTCTCTCTCTCTCTCTTTCCTCTCGTTCTCTCTCTCCCTCTGTGTGCTGCAGTGTAGGCAGAGACTTGTCTCGTCTAATTACATTGAAAATGATGTGATCATTCACCTCAGAGAATCTCTGATGACATGTGACAAAACACAAAGAAAAGTTTGTCAGGTAAGAAAAAGGTTCACACTGAAGTCTAAAGCCTACTGATGACAGGGTAAGATCAGGGTTTGTGGATCTACAAAGCCTGCTACGTTTTTCAGACATTTTCAGCCGTTCTAACAAAATCAAGTATTTATTAAAAACATCTATTAAATTGGGGCTTAAATTAAAAACATCTATTAAATTGGGGCTTAAATTAAAAACATCTATTAAATTGGGGCTTAAATTAAAAACATCTATTAAATTGGGGCTTGACCTACTAAGGAAAATCTGTAGGCTGTAGGTTGTAGGCTGTAGGAAAAGCTGTAGGTCAACAAGAGCTCTTCTGTCCACTGGAACACTTTACTTTATTTGGTATGTGTAAGTATTAGAGTGGAAAGATGTTCAAAGACATCTTTTCTGTTTCAAAGTGATAGATCATAGATTAAGTTTGGTCTTACTTTCATCTTTTTGTCTCCATCACTCACCCTATCCACTCAAATGACTTCAATACTGGAGAGAGTTTTTACACTGTGATGGTGTTTTTGAACCACATACACAACTGACTAAGCAAGACATGGTTTAAAATGAAAAAGCTGCATCTACATCGTGTATCAATGTCGATGCTTAGTTTCGTTGTAGATGTTAAATTTGGCCATGTAACTGCTTTGGATGAAAGAAGAATTATTTGGAAATAGGGCGGAAATGTCCATCCCAATGTAAAGCATGCATGGGAGTATATAGCGACCATTATATCGTTTAAAACGTGCATATATATTTTCAGACGTATAGGGAGCATTATTTAGCCTTAAGAAAGAAATTGCAGCTCTTAAATACATATGAAGTCAAACATTATTGACAAATATTGTCTTAAATAAAAATCATATCAACATGTTCATTCATAACAAACACACAATCACACAATGACGCCATTTAATGTGCAAACCACATGTTTACAATGCTCACCCTCCTCCACACACACCTCCAGCCCTTCCACCAGCACCACTCTAGAGAACCTCCCATTTACTGATGCTTTCCCACCATTTATTTTCTGATCAAGGGTTTGTCTCCATACTGTCTCTCTCTTTCTCTCTCTCTCTCTCTTTCTCTCTCTCTCTCGGGCTCACAGCGTATGTTTGTGTGTGTGTGTGTGTGTCATGCATGATGTCATTCTCAACACTGCAGCCCACACCTTATGCATGTTATGAAGGCACCTCAGTATCTACCCCCCATGACTGACGACTGATGCTTAGTGGGACTTTGTTGCCGTGGCAGCGTCTCATTATGTAAATGATGTGTCCCTGATGAGGAGGAGGCAGGCGCAGCCATGATGTTCACTGCTCCAGACTGTGTAAAATTGGCTTCAGGGACCAGTGAGGAATCGTTGCTATATTTAGCAGTCGTCTCAACAATGCCTTTCTTCCCCATTCTTTCCCACATCCTCGAAACACAGGGCCCACTCACATTAACACTTGCTTCGTCACTTTCACACACTCAAATATTACTGAAATTAACACACACACACACACACACGTTCATGAAAAGGTTCCCTACCTCGTTTCATTTTTATTTAGCTCTTCAGGAATTCACATACCGTGATTTTCACCCTGTGCCATTTTATCTGAATTTCTGTTATCTTCTCCTTCCTGTTGATTATTTCACTCTGTATGTATTACCCTTACATCCGTGTCCTCATCAATGCTGAATGAATTAGCTTTTTCTGTGGCTGGCACTAATGGCTTTCGGCTATATATCATCTTTTATACGCCAGCTCAACATAAGCCAGGACTAAGTGCTGCGGTCATTCCAGACATTATACCCTGGCCCAAGACTTGAATCTAGACAGTACATATATGTGATTTCAAATGAGTTGCATTTATTTGTATAGGCTCTGGCTCAGGACAATTTGTTCTCATTTGAAGGATGTCTAACAACAAAACTCTTGCATGTCATACAAGCTGTGTTTCTGCTGCACTTTTCAATATAGACTATGGAGGGAAGTCAGAGGGTATTAACAATGGGAACCACAATTAAAGTTAAGTCCAACTTTAACCCTGAAAGGATCCCTGCTCAATGGGTAGTACAGCGACATTGAAGCATTGACATTTCTGATTAGTGCAGTATGAAAATGGCTTTTTTTTTAACACATCAGCAGACTAATACACCTTGCGTTCATGTCTTTAGACCCTTGGTGCAAACATGGAAAACAACACGCAGAAGGACATTTCTATAACCCATTGAAAAGGAGCTCCTGCGCTTAAAGTCCATGACCTTTTGGTGGAACACAGCTATCTTTAAATGTGTGACATGAGCACTGAGCTTTGAGCTAACTCCAAAATAATTCCATGCAAAATGTAGGCCATTTAGCCTCATATATAAGCAATAAAAAAACCCAGTGGGAGGAAGTCAGAGTGGATGGATGGATCAAACATAACAGACATTTTCCAGAGAATCCTGTTGGACTCCTGTTTGAAACATAAAGTCCAAACTGAGCTATGAATTTAAGGCACACCAAATTGTTTTCCTAAATCAAATCAAGTTGATTGGTTCAATCTAAACCTCAGCAAATTGTGAGTGTTTAGATTGAACAGGGCGGCAAAGGGCTCTTAAGGTTAGCTTAAAACAGTTACATGTTTCCTGTGCTTCTATGAGATGCTTATCATCTGACTTGATACAGGAATGTGTCTGTGTCCATCTTCATTTGAATTCTAAATCACACACAACACATCACAAAAACATGCTGCTGTTTTTCAGCAGCATGTTCCTTAAAAGTTTGCACATTGCAGCTTCAGTATGGTTGAATTAGGCAGAGCGTTGGTCAGTGAAACACTTGGTGTAAAGGTTTGAAAAGATTTGTGGCCCTGCTAATACCCCAGAGATATGAAATACATATTATTTCCTGTATTTATAATAAAGAATTTGAAAACAATTCATCTATTATTAACACGTTGTGTACGTTTTCTGACCAACATTTCTGTTCCAACAAAATGCAAAACCTAATTTTTAAGACAAAATAGTTGCACATGAATTTACTTTATTGGTGCTGACTGCTGAAGTGAAAGGTTTATATAAAGATGTCTAACAACGAAATAGCTCTGATTCAAGAAGCTTTCCCTTTACGCCTTTCTTGTAATGTTCTATACACAGTCTCATTTTGTTTTGTATAATATCCATGGAGAAGGGATTTGGATTTCTCTTCTTATCTGCAGCACAAACAAAATATAGAAATTCAAATGCATTTCTCAGCCAACATCAGCACAATGCCTTTGAAATAAATGCAAAACAACAATATCTTTAAACCCAGAACCTATCTGTTCACTCTCTGTCTCTCTGTCAGTGTGGATATCATTAACTAATGCTTCAGCCACACATTTCGATTGCACACAATGCTGCACGTTAACGAGCAATTTCCTGTGTCTTTGAGAAGTGCAGATTGTTGCCTTAAACATTTGGTTTACTCAGAGTATCAGAGATTACAACAAACAGTAAAGCTTCATAAAGGCATATACAGCCTGTAAAAAAAATATATTTTCCTAATCTACCCACCCATCAGGTCAGCTCAGGTCTTCCCCTCTGATTCCCACACTGATGTGTCTCCCTATGGGCAGTAAGACCTGCTGGCTGCTGAGGTGGAACGCTGACGCGGGCCGATGAGAGGCTCCTGTTTGTGACTCGCCTGTGAAATGAGCTGCAGGATTGGGGAAGAGCAAGAAGCGGATAATCCTGTTAACTATTCTCTGCATGTGTGCAGAGGAGACGCTGCTTTGCTGTGCTGGTGTCTTCCTGGTGAATCATCGCTACAGAGAACTGTAGCCCTGCAAGACATTGCCAAACGCTAATCTGCATTCTGCACAAACCAGAGACAATCATTTGGCCTCACCAGCAGCACCCCAGAGACCTGCTGGACAGCTAGACGCTGTCTCCAAGGCCTTCTCTGTTCAAGCCTGTAGCTCCTGTTTATTACCACCGGTCCTGCCTTATCGCATCCCTTTCTTTTGTCTCGCACTAATCCCCTTTATAATTTTCACCAACTTTAATTAGTTCATGTCCAGAGCAACTAATAATCCTGAGTCTGATTTAAACTACAGAATATAGCTCAAGAATTAAATTGGTGACGCTTTCAACAAGCAAACACCCATATGGTCTTTAAATCGCAATAATGCTACAACTAAGTGCTTTCGTGCCACTGGGATCTGTGAAATGGTTGTGTTGGTTGACGATGACGGCTTATGGCTTCTACAGTGACCTATGAGGACTGTCATTTCTTATGTGACCTTTTTGTGACCTTAAAATCTCCGGGAGCTCTCTGCAGTGCCATACGTGCTCTGTTGTAGTGGTTTCTGCACTCGTAAAACTCTATGTTTTTGCGAAACAGCCTTACTCTAGTCTGATGGAAACCTGATGCATTTTTCTTTAAGGCCTATGCCCATGCCTTTGCAAAAAATAACCACTTGAAGTTTTCCAGACCTTCAGGGATGCCTCACACTGGCTTTGAGATAACGAAAGACGACATCTGTGGTATTCAGCTCCTGCAGGACTTCATGTAGCATGTACTATACACAATCTGAATGCTAGCTCAGGGTAGTGTGAATGCTTACAGACACATGAGTCAGTGCCGCTACATGCGCAGTCAAACAGATGAGCCTTTTCCTTCATATCAGATGAGCTAACAACGTCTGATCCGCGGTGAGCCCATTAGCACTTGGATTGTCAAACCCCTTGCAGAGGTATTATATGGGGACGGATAGATTCAGTTTGCCATTTGTCATCTTCTCTATAAGAGGAGTTTTAAAAAAAAAAAGAAGCCACACAATGTCACATAAGTGTGCTCCCTCTCAAGAGCAGCAGTGGGAAGGAGGCCAAAGAAATACACTCAAGGATCATTTTGTACTGATGTCATCTTTTTCCAATTCTAGCAGATAATAATAAGCCCTGAGTAAAACTGCCTTGTCCTCCACTTCCTTGGCCCTGCACCAGATGAAGACTGCTAAACTCCAATCTGCTTCTACTATCGGAAGGGCTGTGCATAACAAAGCATACAATAAAATACCCTAAATTACAACTTTGGACACTTTTACTTGATATGGATGGATCCAACAGCTTATCACACAGTAGACGTAGCACAAACAGCCAGTCAGTCGGAAGTATTTTGCTTGAATGTGAGTATAACACTCTTGACAGCACGCTCTCTTTCCCCTGCAAAGAACAAGCTACCAGTGAGTAAAAGTGGAAATCTTCTATAAAAGAAAAATAGTGAAAAGAGATGGTGGAGATTAGCTCGAGCTATCTTTCAAACATGGTGGAAATGGTAATGGTAAATAGACTTGAGCTTGTATAGCACTTTTCAAGTCTTCTGACTACTCAAAGCACTTTTAAACTGCAGGTCACACCTGTCAATTCACACACTGATGGCAGAGACTGCTATATAAATTGACCTTCAGACCTTAATTTTGCGATTTGTTTGTTTTTTATTCATCAAGCCGGATAGTTGTGGAAATGGGGTTTGATAATTCAGCTGCTGTTTAAAACATTACACATAATAAACACTGAAGGACTCCTAACCGAAAGCAAGCCGATGTCTTAGCTAAGCTAATTATAGTGGCAGCAGCCTTTCAGAGACGCCGGTATTTGAGATGAAGCCACTGTTTTATTCAGCATATGAAGCTTTGCCTGTTTATATTATCTTTTCCGATACGAATGTAAATAAACTATATTCTGAAGTTGAAGGGAACCAATACAGTCCTTGTTGTCTGTTGGTTTTCTTCAGGAAGTTACTCCTCAAACTGCTAGCCATATCTAATATCTTTAATGATAAACATTGGTATTGATCAATGTAGAAAAAAAAGATCATGATCATATCACCAAGCCCTAACTCTATGTGTAAACCATCATGTGACATAGTTTTGGATCTGATGATATAAGAGCACAGTCATCTCACTCTGAGATATTTCACTATCCTGGCCCTGTGGAGAGACATCACTCTTTGTTATCAAAGCAGTGTAACCACAATTATGGGGGATTATCTTTAGATGGGATTAACTACTTTAGCATGGAGGGCATTTCTGAAAGTAAAAACGCAGTAATCCAAAATCCACAGGTAGTACATAATGCCGCACCTTGGAAGTCAGAGTTTGGATCCGAGCCATTATTTTCATGAAAGAATCCATGTGTAGAAATGTGATTAATATCAGGAGCAATGTTCTACAACAGTTGAGCAGTGGGCGACCGATAGAAAAGGATTGGATTTCTATAAATGTCAAAACAAAATATGCGTACTCCTTTCCAAAAGGCTGATCTCTGAGATTAAAATATGAAACCATGACTGCTGTTGTGTTTGCAAAAGAGCAGTGCGATCCAGCAGAGAGCCAGGTGTTTTAGCAAGCATGCCCATTTTATCATCTTAAGATTCAATCACTTCAGTCCTTCTGAGTGACAATATTTAGAGAGGAATGAAATGACATGACCAATTTAGAAAAGAGCAACAAGATCAGAATATGTCAAGGGTAAAAAAAAAGCACAGAACAAAACTGAGGGAGATAAAAAAAAAAATATGCAGGAAACCAGTGCCACCACTGACATGGTTTTCACTGGTTCTGTGGACTGAAAAATTACATCCAGAGGCGGCCATGTTCCGTTAGGCACCATGGGGACAGCGCACAAAGCCCTTCACCTCAGAAGACATGCAGCTCTGTGGATTACCCGCAGCAAGCTGACTAATGCACCAGAACTGTCAGGTATTTAGAGATTTTCGGGCCAGAACACTCTTGGCAGTGATGACGCAACACAGTGCGTGATTCGCTGTCAAAGTCAAGAGAAATTAAGAGGATGAAAAATGTCCTCACTCAGACAGGTTGGCAGATAGCTCCACCAGTAATTGATCAATAAATGACTAGTGAAATCTATGAACAGCAATGTGGCCTCCAGCAACTACGCAATGTAGTTGGCGTACCTTAAAGATCACAGCTTCCCTTTCAAAGAAACAAACTATACAAACCGCCTGACAACACAACAAACTGGGACTGAGAAGCCAACGCACCAGTCACAGGGCACCCAGCGTCACTCAGAAACCTAATCTGACAGAGGAATTGAAGAGAGGAGCGCTCAATGTTCCCATACAGCGATCAGCGTGCAAGTCAGCGATGGAGAGTGGCAGATCTCTGATGCGAGGCGAAACCAGTTTCCTCCAGGCGGTTGGGCCGGATCTGCGTCAGTGCCAGAAAAGCATCTGACAGGAAACAACTCCTCCACCCTGACACCACAAATGCTTCCAGAGGAGCGTGTCCTCACGAAGCCCAAAATGTTGTTTGGTTATGTCATTTATGGATTGGAACCAAAAAAATGTACTTAAAAATTAACTAAGAATGGTAACTTTTTTATTTACATTTAGAATTGTGTTTTTTGATTATGTGTTGTTCCTTTGTAAAGATTTGTAAATACAACTTAATGCTAAGGAGTCAAATTAACATTCAGAGGAAGAAAAATGAATTCCTATAACATGACACACTGTGTTGAAGTTGTGACCAAAGTTCACAGTCAAGTTTGTGCAGTCACTAAGAAGATCCAAATGAATGGGGAAAAAAGCCTCAACTGATTTTTGCAGTAGAGCTCGGGAGGAAAAAAGTTTTTTTTAAGCTGACCCCATCAAACAGCAGAAAATCCTCTGAGCTTGCTGAGTTCAAGATTTATTTGGAATCATTTCCCAAACCCTAGGATTAGAATTTGAGGAACCCTACATGGAAATCTCCTGCACTACCAGTTGAGCTCATACACCAATGTGACTGCGAAAGAAAGTGTCTAACCTGTCAATGTTTGCACTGCGGGACACAGACAGTTACTGCTGGCCACAGCTCAAAACGTAGGAAGTTCAACTCTGCAAAAGGTCTCGATAATATACAGATATTGTGCCTTACTAAGGCATGTACTTTTCATGCATAATGCACAGTAAGAGAGGACCAATAAGCTGAGTGTACACAGCTTCTCAGAGATGGAGGCATGAGATTGAGAGACTCTGGTGACACTCTGTAGACAGCGTGTGGTGGTTTAGCCGATGAGATTAGAGCAGTTGTCAGTGATGTGGGGGACAGAGACGCCTGCATTGTGATTAATGAAGCTGCTCCAAACTCATTTCTGAGAATCTATTGATCCGGTTCTGTGGCTGGCCTTGTGCTGAATTAATCTGCCTGCAAGTATGCAAGACTTATGTCTTCTTTTTCTTCTTCTCTGCAATCAGAGGAAGACATGAATCCCTTTGCTGACACTCACACCTCAGAGAGGACTCTATCAATGCACTGCGCTGAGATAAGTATTAGGAGCGACAAGTGCAGACAAAGACATTCGCTCAAATGTGTGCTGTTTATGATGCAGGAAATACATGTAGAAAAAGTGATCAAACACCATCCACCATGGCAAAGTTCAAAATATGAAAGTAATAATAAGGTCATATTATGTCTCCATAATTGGTGCACAGTGCATCATGGGTTGAATCAAAAGTTCATGTAGCCAAATTTTCAGGCTCAGGAAAGTTTTGTGTTTACATCATGGTTTGACACATCCTTTTGTCTGCACAACTTAGCTTCACAAGGACAGGGGGAAACTCACACAACGTGATTCAGTGTTCGTATTACAGCTCTTACACACCACCTCATCTTCCCTACCATCTCTCTCTCTCTCTCTGCATGTTTTCTGTTTTCACATGTCCTCCTACAGACTGAACTGTGGCCTTTCTTACTGAGCCACAGAGGAGACGGATTACTGTCACAAAGCTCACACATTTCCGCAAGCTTTTTTCCCCAACAATCAATAGATTCTGATAATAAAGATCTTTGTTGTCTTCTTTCAGTGCCAAACAGAAGCTGTTGTTACAGGTTATGCTGATCAGCCGGTTTTTTTTCTTGATGTTGAGCCAACTTAATGAGAAAACTGAAACGTTAAGCCAACACTGATATTCAAATAATTAAATAAAACTCAATGGTATTTCAGCAGCCTGGTAAATAAGCCATTCTTTATATCAATACTGAACATAAGTCTTTCTTTTAAATGATAAGGTCGGATGAGCAAATGCTGGCAGCACTCTTGTTCTGAACAACAGTGTAGTCAGAAGTGTCTGGCCTCCAGCTTGCAGGAAAAAAATGTGTGGAGATGGCTGGTGGTTCTGGATTTCAATGGACTATTTCCCTGAAAATTGCCAGTGTTGGCAGGGTCACTGCTGATTTTTCCCATGTGCAAATCCCCGCTCATGTGCCACTCATGTCTCTGATGGAGGACAGCTGGCACCGAGTGACCCTCTTAGCCGTGCAGATTGTCAACTAGAATTTTTTTTCTCCTACATTTTGGAAGGCTGTAGTGTCACAGCAGCATTTGGCTCTCAGCTCTGCATGTTTCAAACTAGAGCACTCTTTGTTGAAGCTTCTTGGTGAGGGTGAAGGTGTTTCTGAGAGTTTTGGAGATGGAGCTGCGGCCCCAGGGCATCCATGAGTCAGCCATTCACACATGTTATTGATTTCCAGCCAGGGATGAGAGAAAAAGTTGGTGTTGAGGTTAATCTTGAAATCAATTCTTTTGAGCATCTTTTGCTCACTGTACCGTCAGCACTACACCAGGCTATAGCTACTTAATACTGTTCTGTTCTGTTTTTCAGCATTGTAAGTAACTTATTTGTCAGTCAGCTAGTACAGTACAAGCAGGGATGTCCTATACAAGATTCAAACTAGCTCTACAGTCCCAGTACAGTTCAATGAAGACAACATTGTTCTAAATCAGAATACATTCAACCATTACTACAATACAAAGCTAAAACAATTTGTTTTCAATATATAGCCTAGGTGTTTTTTTCTGAATAAAAATGCTTCATCTCTTTAATAACAAAGTAATAACATGAACAGTGCTGTAACATGCATATGGTTAAAATTATGTAATTTTTCATTGTATAATTTACATTCCCACTGGGTGTGAGTTGGTGCTGTTTTCTCAGTGTGGCCTGACATAAGACTAAATATTCTTAACAATCATCCCTCATTGTAAACAATATCTTTTTTTTTTAAGTTTCTGCACACAGGCTTGTTGTATGCTCCCTTTACAGTCACATCAGCAGGCACGTCATCGCTTGTGTCACTGCTGCCAAAATAAGCCAATTAGGTTTATTGATTAGTTGTGAGCACGTTAGACGGAGCCGGAACCTGAGTACAAGGAGATCCAATTGAATCGCCACACTGTAAATAAACAGGAGTGATGCGGTGGGCAGCCTGCCACATTGTAAAAGCAGCTGTTATTATATTACACTCGGGAGGGAAACCTGTTCATTCACCGACATGAAAAAGCAACAAGAAGTCATGCATACTGAGTTTAATGAAGGCTGAACAGACAATGGACTGCGGTCTGATTTTTTTCGGGGTGAAAATCCTTCCATATACATCTGGAAACAAGTGAACTGACGCAATAGCTGCGTCATTCTCGACCAAAAATTATGCATTTTATTTATTTTCCGAATCCTTTGATTGATACAGACAAACGTGTAGTATGTCTGTGTGTCTGTGCGTAAAGTGTCGTGCACATCCCCGGCGTATATGGAGCGCTTACAATGGTTACTCCCGCCAGGTTTCTCTGGCAACCCCGTCTGTGCTTTGTGTCCATGGCAATGGATAGGCTGCGCTCTAAATTCCCTTTTTACACCGGGTACCAAAGGACCAGATATTTGACGCCATGGGTCATGAGCTCATTTGGGTTTCGATTCCCAAACAATGCTCCGCGCGTCATGAGTGTGGCTGATGTGAATGTGCGGCTCAGTATGCGGAGGGCGAGAAACACAAAGGGACATTTCAACAGGATGCCAGCGACACAAAAGGGGAATCACTGCCATCATTTCAACCCTCAGGTGTTTTCTTTTATTGTAAAAATGCAATCGCAAGCCATATGTGTCATGCAACATATTGTTCTCCTCTTTGCTTAATTGTGTGTCTGTGTTTGACGATCACCAATCAATGCAAGTAAAGCATGTGATCTCAAACCAGCACATCGTGCAGCTACAGGCCTACAGTAGCCTAGATCTCGAACGGCAGTATCCACATGCACCATGCTGGGGGGATGGATCACCATCCACTGATTGCTATTGTCTCCAGTCTTACCTCAGATGCTGGTTGAATGGTGGCGCTGGTTAAAACCTGTGATTTAAGGGTTAAAGCAGTGTGTGTGTGTGTCTGTGTGTGTGTGTGTGTGTGTGTGTGTGTGTGTGTGTGTGTGTGTGTGTGTGTGTGTGTGTGTGTGTACACACAAGGCAAGGCTTTCTTCTTACCCTTGGAAGCATCCTTGTCTTCTTTAGGCTTTGCCACTTTTCCGCTCATAGATCCCAGTTTGGATGTATAAATCCCGATTTAGACAAGGATCGAAATCCCTTTAATTTCGGACTGTCCTCAATGAAATCCTTAGCAAAGGTTCCAGGTGCTGAGATAAGGGTTCTGTGAAGAGAGAAAGATTCATCATCACACAAACAGCAGCGTTTGGAGTCAAAGCAGGGCCACGGAACGAGACAATGGACCGTGGGAGCTATACTTGGGAAGGTGGTTATCAATAGGATATCAATGGAAACATCCAACTATTGTTGCCCATTGAGCCCACTCACACGGAGCACGACAAAGAGACCCATATGGTTTAAGTAAACACCAGGAAGAAGCCAGTGTGCCTTCCCAGTGTTTTTACGCGTTAACCTACCTTATCTCCTCCACGTTTTCTGCTACATCAATGCACATTGATGAAAGGAAACGCTCCCACCACGAATCCCGTTATGTTGCATTCAAAAAAAATCACGACCTGCTTCTTCTTCTTCTGTGACAAAGAAGAGTAGCAAAAGGCTGAAAAATGGAGAGCAGGTTTCTTCTAGAGTGGTCTTTAATCAGCGTGGAAAAGAAACAAAGAATAGAGGTCAAAACACTGATCAGTCCTATGTTCACACAAACCCCGGGAGATATGCCATCCAGTGGAGCTCGTGCGAGCAGCTTTTCTTCCTCCTCACGAGCTGTGGTCCTCTTAAACGCGTGGCGGGCAGGATCAACAGGATATAGCCTACAACGTGAGAGCGCTCCCCCCCGTTCCAGCGCACATTCACACCATGCACATTTGTTTTTCTGCCGTCTGTGTCACCGCCGAGATGAAAACGAGCTCCATCCGTCAGCGTGTGTGTATGTGTGTTCAGCGGCAGCCCGTCGAAGTGCTGGAGATTTAAAGCAGGAGGTGGTGCTGCATGGTGCTCTCCATCTTGCTGTTGCTCTCATTCAGTTTGCCTTTGCAGAGCTATGCGTCATCCCATTCACATGCAGCCTGCGCAATTTCTTCTTCTATGATCTAAGGAGTTTGTTAGACTTCTTAAAATGCATGAGGTGACATTTGCAAAAAACGGCTGGATGAAAAATTATAACATAAATCAAAGTGGATTGATTTTATCGATCATAATAGAGTTTTATTGGACAAAACTCACATAAATTGCATTAAAAGCAATATATTTCATCAGGATAGGCTCTAACCTCCAATATTCTGCCTGAAACAGTCCTGTGTACAAGGTATCTGTTGCACATGATATAGATGGTACTGTTGAGTGACGTCAATACAGCTCAACTTAGTTGGAAAGAAAATGCACAAGTTAACATTTCCCCCAAAGTCTCCCCCCCCCCCCCCCCCCCCCCCCCCCCCCCCCCCCCCCCCAAGCTTACAACACTTGACATGTTTTGCCCGACAAAGTTGGACAGTCTTGCATTGCCCACATTAAAAGACACTTCAGCTTGTCAAAACATTTTGGAGCCCCTTCTTTAAAAGTCTAAAATAAAAAGACATAAACCATCTTTTTCATTATCAGCTTATCCAACTTAAATCATCTCATTTATGATACCACGAGCCTGTTTGTAAAAGTCGACACTTGTTTAACACTACAAAATGCAATGAATATATTCTTCCATTGTTGTTCTCATTTTGTTCAAGAATAACTTTTTATTACCCACTATGAGAAGGTTCCAGTCAGTGTGCATTACAAAAGAAGCATGAAATCTCTTTAGAGAGATTTAATCTCTTTAGCCAACTAGATTTGTAAAAAAAAAAAAAAAGAGAGAGTTTGTGATTATAATCCCCAAAATATCTCTCGTCTTCATGACGATCTTTGTGATGTCACCCTAAACTGACTAACATTTGTTAGTTTTGAAATTCCTCAACTCAACTAAAGCGGCTTTCATACAAGCATGCAGCCCAAAGAGTTTCACAAAGAACAAACAGACAGGAAATAAGAAAAGAAATCGACAACAACAGAAGAAATGATGAAAGACTAAACAAGAACCAACATAATCAAAGGTTGATTTAGAATGAACAATCTAAAACATTGATAGAATAAAACACAGAAATAAATCAAATCAAATCTGCAAGAAGTAAATAAGACAATAAATTTCAGAGATACAACTATGATCAGATTTATTAGCACTTTTCATTTGAAAGTCATGCCACCAAAGAAAGTCTTTAAAGACTACTTCTGACAGTATATCAGCATATGATCTATAAGATGAGAGACACTTTACTCTATAAAGTCATTCAAATTCTTATAATAACAAAACAAACAGAATCTGAGCCTTATTGTGGCCCGCTGCAGGGAAATGGTATTAATCATATTTTAAGAGTTGTAATCAACACCCACTATTAAGTAATGGACGCTCCATACACAGCATGTTGTCTAGAAAGAAAGATAACTGACTTTAAAGCTTAAAGAGTGTGCGGTCCTTACCTTTGAAGCCTGAAAAGATCAAGTCTAAAAGGTAAACCTCATTCTTTGAAAACCGTCCAGGTTAAGAGGGAAAAATCCAAATACTTTCCCACCTCTTAATCCACTTCTGAGGTCAATATAACATTTCAAAATCTGAGTTTTACTTTTATCAGCGGTCTAATCACAGTCCTTTTACATCTCTCAGCCGTGCAGGTCTGTTTGCACTCAGTGGCAGCAGAGGAAAAAAGACCTGCAGGTTGACTGTTACAAGATCTATATAGTTGCTATTTTTAGAGGAAACAAGACTCCTTTCAAACTTTCTTCACATGCTCCAATCTTTCGGAGGCGTCCAAAGCTCACTGTAGCCTATTTGATCTGTTTCAGGTCATGGCTCTCACTGAAACGCTCCAATCGTTATTGGTTTAACAACATATTTTACTCTGAGTTGAGTCAATTTGTTCTCTTCTGTGATTAAAGACGTTGAAGTAAAGTTATGCTGATAATAAATCCAACAGTCTTTCAGATGTCTGGCATGTGAAATTCAAGAGGACACATTTTAAAATACGGTTGCAGTCATCAGAATTTTTCATCTTTTTCAATCATTTGCCAAAAATATAACAATTCTAATGCTGGAAACTGAACATAATAAACCTTCACCAACAAATCAGTGCCATCTTTGGAATAATGATGTTACAACAGCTTCCATAATGGATAAAGTAAAAGTTCAAATTCTGACAACAGAAAAGTAACTGACTGAAATCACGCTGTGATATCAACCTCTCTTATTTCATACATGTCAATATGTAGAATGTGAGCTTCATTGGAAACACAATATTTCCTGTGTTTGATACAACATATAATGATGTCTTGGGTTGCCATGAAAACAACACCGGAGGGATGACAAGTAAGCTGCCTCCTTTTTCCTAAAGAGACCATCTATATTGATATTTTTGATTGACAGTGAAATAGACCAGTCGCTCTGTGTGTATCAGTAGATAGGCATTCGTTTATTAATCTCCATTTAAGTAACTGTGCTCCATCTTTGTTTAATTTTAACTTGACTATTTTTATCCATGCCACTCACTGTTACCTCTCAGAACCTTTCCTGTTATGTTTCCTACTTGTCCCAGTAGATACCACCATACTCTGATCATAGAGACAGCTGACTGCTTGTCCATGTGCCTAGTTGTTCGTACTGAATCCGGATTTATAGCTAGAAAAAGCTCATCTACTACTTTCAGTTAGTTAGATAGCTTGTTTCCTTTTCTATCTTTTCTTTCTTTTTATTGAGAAAATGTTTTGATTTATTGTTATTTTTAAAATGACAGTATCTGCGTTCTTCTTGGTTTTCACTGACAGTGAGAAGAGGCACGTTTATTATTCTTATAGCAGCAATCCTAACAGCATACCTGAATCCAGAAGACTGTGAATCGATTGGAGCTGACCCCCCAGTAGCTGTAGGGGTCACAGAGGTCACATTGAGGGGGGGGGGGGGGGGGGGGGGGGGGAGCGTGTGTCTTCAGAACAGAGCCGAACAAAATCAGCATTATCACACAAACAAACACAGCACTTATGAAGTGTA
Organism: Labrus mixtus; assembly: GCF_963584025.1. Classification (NCBI taxonomy): domain Eukaryota; kingdom Metazoa; phylum Chordata; class Actinopteri; order Labriformes; family Labridae; genus Labrus; species Labrus mixtus. The sequence goes on along the minus strand of NC_083621.1, from coordinate 12,908,752 downwards.
GTGAATATATATAAAGGAGCACCACTCTGACTCAATAAAGTGTAGCTTTAAGTTGTGCTCTGATATGCAGCAGTCATAGAAAAACAGAGTGCCTTGGAGTTTTTCTTGTTTTTTTTATGACATTTAGAAATAATTCAGCAATAAACCTTGCCTGAAAAGTTGTTTCCTTACATGAAAACTGAAGTTTGTTTACCATTTAATGTCACCATAACCTATTAATGGTCTCAACTAGAACATTTTCATATCATGATAAATTAAACCATTGACAAAAGCAACCTCACCTCCACTCTCACCATACAACATTTGTCTCATTTTGAATAATTTATTGGAATAACCTTAAACCTTCTCAAACAAACTTAAAAAAACAACATTATTATTGTGTTTAATCACAGGTACAAAAAAAGCCTTGGTGTTAGTGTCAGAGCTTTTGATGGGATACAATCCCTTATTGTGAGTTTGCTGGGTATGTATAATAGTTAACATGAAACTATGCACAACACGTCTTAAGCTGTTTATATAATTTTAAACGGGCTTATTAACCGAGTTTGTGAAGCTTCCAGAGTCAATAAATTCATATATATCTGCTGAATGATTTTTAAGTCAAAAGAAAAAGAGCAGAATAAAGAAAAGAGCACAGCAGAGTAAAAGAAACACTCCAAAGGTTCCTGATGACCTCTGACCTGACCAAAAGAATAATGACTTTAAACTGTGACTCTGCAGCAGGACTTGTGCATGTGTGTGTTTGGAATGAGTTTGAATAGCGAGGGTTAGTGCAGAGTGTTAATGTCAGTGGGTTGTTTACCCACTGTGTCCATGGCCTGTGGCCCTCGTTAACCTTTCCAGGACGTCACAGTACAGCGCTACATTCAGCTCCAGCCGGTTTAAAGCAAAGCCCTGCGGCCCGGCTGGTTCAGCTCAAACAAACTCCTGACTCACACTCTGTCACCTCTGATGTCACATCACACACTGCAGCCACAGAACCACCCTGAATGTCTTCTGTTTGGCTGCTGATTGAACGACTGCTGTGTGAAAACGCACCATCTCCTTTATCTCACACTGCCCCGCACCCATGCTCACACACTCAGCACACTCTTCAGTTTTAATTTTTTTTTATTTTTGTTGGTAATTTAAAACCAGTTAAATGTCTATAACATAACCCTTTAAAGTACAGCTGTTGTAGCTCCATAATATCAGGACTGGAATCGATAAGTAATTCACCTCTCAGTTAGAACTAATCATCATATTGTGCTATTTATCAATATACAACATAACAGTATTTATATTTATATTTCACTTTAATGACACATTTGATGAAGAGCTCGTATCAGAGGCCAGCATGTTTTATGGACTCCTCCTCATAGTTACATAATCATGTAGAGTCCATCAAATTCAAACTCCTTCTACATTACAGATTAGTTTTAATGTGAACATTTATCCTGGTATACCTGGAAGTGTATTCAAGTACACTAAAGTTACATGTGCAAACTGATATCTGCCTCCAAATAGGGTCAAATTATTCTAAAAATCAATTTCAACTTCTTAATTCATTATGTGTGAGACTTAATAAACATTAATGTAAGTACACCTGTCATCTACTACTGGGATACAGGCTGGAAGTGTATTTTAGCATTCTTATGTAGATTTAGCTGTAGTTAAAGTTGTAGTGGAATAAAGCATCACATGCTCTCAGGCCGTTGGTAAAAAAAAAATGTTTTGTTTGTTTTTTGCACAGGTTTACTTCCAGCACTGGCGTCTCCCAATATTTAAAAAACATGTTGTTTAAACAGATTCAAGGGTTTAAACTGAAATTCTGCTATACCAACGGGGATCATCCGTGGGCAAAGAGGATAAATGGGATGATGGAGGATTGATTGAACGGTCGAATGAACATATGATCATCATACAAAAATCTCTCTTATCCATGCATTGAGATGTTTGTTTCAATCTTTTTGGAGCTACATGGTAATTCTTCTTGCTAAACGTGCATATTGATCTTGCAAGTCAGCTGAAAATCAATTTCCAATCACATGGGTAACAGCCACTGACCACATTTGCACCCTAAGCTGACTTATGAATCAGTTGCATAGGATGAAAAAAATTACACTGACCCCGTAGCGGTTTGATTTGTACCTCGGTCGTACTGAGAATCACCCAGGGTGATATAGGAGCCAGTATGGGTACTAGGAAGGATCAGTCCTAAAAGTCCTTCTTTCTGACAGGCAGAGAGGTGTTGGAGGGTGATTAATGCTCTGTTGTTGTGAAGAGGGGTCATTTGTCTGCCTCCCACTGTAGGAGCGAGGCTGATTCAGGCTCTGAGTGAGGCTGATAAGGTAATCAGGCTGGTTCTGTTACATTGAGGTTCTGATGACAGTAGATACAAGCTGCAGGTCGAGCACTGTTGGATTTGTGTCTGTGTTTTGTGTAATCTGGGTGGAAATGATCAAAACTATCTTCTGTGTCACACTGACAAACATGTCAAATGTTAATCACTACATCTGCTGACGCTCACGCTTATCAGGGACTTGCAGGTTTGCTCATTTTAGGCTTTAAAATTGAAGATTCATGCAGCTAATATAAAACATGGACGCTATAAAAAAACACTTACCATTCTTCTTTATTAGTTTCTACTTTAGGGAGAAGATTAAGCAGCATCATGCAGGAGCGGTCCATGTCATATGTGTTAGACTTTAAATATTCACATGTTGCCATCATAACTGAATATAATGAATAATAATATAGCCGAGAAGCTACTGCAGGATAAAAAGAGCCAGGGACTGCAGATTAAAATAAAGGACATACATAAGTTCTGCATGTGTGTCTGCATGTTTGCATGTGTCCATAGGCTCACACATCAAAGTGATGCATTCAGTGAAACATAAATATAGGAGAGTCCCCCCCCCTGCTCATTAATCTCTGAGCGCTGACCTAAGCTAAAGGTCATAACGGGGTCAGCAAGTTATTTCAAAACTAAAGAGGTCAGGGTCGAAAGGTGCAACACCATGTCATATTTCTGTCACGTCGCTCCTATAATGCAGCACATAATTGACCCTGCCGCTCTGCAGATTGCTTTTTTTATATCGCTGATGTCACTGAGTCTGGATGTATCTCAGCTGTGGGACAGATGATCTACATGGATTTGGTGCAGCTGACACTCTGCCTTTTCCCTCTGGTGATGAAGTCCTCATCAGTGCACCGGCATCAGAGTTATTAGCACCTGAAGCGGGTTTTTACCTGGTTACGAGTGAAAAATGTGGAGTTCAATTATTATGATGAGAAACGTATTCCACACCTGATTGAGTTAGTGCTGTTTAGCTTTTTTTCAAAGTCATTTCTTCACATTCAGCAGGAAAACAGTGAGCCTCATAGCCACTTTCTGACCAGGAGGGATGAGAGCTCCACTTTTCATTAACGGTGGATGAACATCCTGCAGCCGGCAGCTTTTGTCAGCTCAGCTGCATCACCTTCAAAAGACCAGGAGAAGATTCAGGCTATGTTTCCTTTTTTTTAATTCTTTCGTTTCTGGGTCACTGTTGTCAGGAATAAGCATGGTTAACTTCATTTATACTCATAAAATGTCACATTGCACTTGATTATTCTCTTAATTTATCCTTATTAGTTCCACACCTGCACATAGATGTTTAAAATCACGCTATTCCTGAATATGCACCCTGCAATGATGCACGTATTTAGATAAACTCATGATCTAATTAGACCAAGCGTTACTGGGTCACTGACCCACTTTAATATGGAATCAATGCAATGAAACAGAAAAGCAATCTTAGTATAATATATTTATTATTATATGTAAGGTTAGCATCTGCTGCTATTTCAAGCACAACTACAAATGGCAGCTGGGGTTTAAATGTGTCTTCTTTCTAATGTTTTACTGGCAGGATTTCATCTGAATTGCCTCCAACAGTCTATTTAAGACTATTGGACTGTGACTGGTGTTGTGAGTCTGTAAATACAAACATCTCCTCTCCTTCTCTGGCAAGCCAATTGTTTAAACGTGTTTGGCATGGTGGGGTTGCAGGCGGGCAAGCTGAGGGAATGGATGGGAAACATCAGGCTTTAAAATGATTCGAAATGACTTTACTAATTAATGGAGCGAGGCTCTCTCAAATATCACATTAATGTCAATGACTTTATCCAGAGGAGGGGGTGGTGGGGGTATTAGTGCTTTGAGGCCTGCAGTGCTTCGTCTTTACAGCTCACATCATAGGCAGCTCCCTGTGGATATTACTGTACAAGCTCCCAACACTGAAGAGAAGTGAGAAACGCCCAGAAACACCCGAGTATCAAACAGAAATCAGGGCTCTTTATTTACCAGCTCAGTAGGCCTATAGCTTTCTGCCTGAGGTTTCTGTACTATTGAATGCCATGGTAATGATAATGTCAGCTATAGTTTCAGAAATGAACTTAAGTATCAAAAATGTGACTAAAAATGTCTGGGACTTTGAGCGTTTTTCAAACAGAGGTGACAGCTTTGGATTCTTAGTTTCTTAAGTCGCAGAAAGCTAAAGTGTCAGCGTTGCTGTAAAGGAATAGTTTGAATGTTGAAGAAAAAAACTTGTACTTACTGCTTTACCAAATGTTTATTGAGAAGATTGTTACCACTTACTCCTGCCTGTTGAGTATAAATCAGCAGCTATGAGACGGTTAGCTTAGTTTAGCATTAAGGTATAGAGTTAGCCTAGCTAACCTTGTCATCTCGAGGCCCACACCGTTGTGTACCGTGTTTTTTCCTCTTTGGCTTTTGTATTTGTTAAACATTTTAGATGCTATTCTCTACTCTTAGTCTCAGAGATACTGGTAGAATCTTTTTTAACACCTTTCGGAAAGAGACAAGCAGGCTGTTTCCTCGTGTTTTCTGTGTTTATGCTAGGTTTAGTTGACTATCGGTAGCTGTAGCTTGATATTAAACAGACATTTGAGTGGTATATCAATCATCTCATATTACTTTGGCTAGAAACTGAGCATGCATATTCTTCACATACTTTTTTCTGTGTGAGCTTCTATTATACACTTTTTAAATAATTATTCTTTCCACAGTCCTATAGCCTACTGAGTGAGTACATTCACATCATCTCCCTGAAATCTCTGCTGTTTTTGAGCAGGTGACTTTGCAGAGTTTCTTTCTGTCTCAGGAGGATTTCACAGAGAAAACATTTGCCTGCACCTGATGGTATGCTCATTTTAGAAGTACACACAAACTCTCTTCATTCAGTCGTGTCTTTCTGTAAAGTCTTCTACATCAGATCCTCTTCCTCTGACTGCGGCTGGGCTGATGATCCAAAACTGACTCAGAGGGGGAAACAATAGTGATCAAAAGCTAACCCAGATAGTGATTGACTGTCACCAAGCAAATACATAAATAGCTTAGCGTGCTATTTTTGCTTACGTCAACATATAATAGAATAAAAGCATCTACATGTCACAGCCTGAATAAAATGTTTTCAAAACCATAAAAGCTGGAACGTATGAGCTCACTGCCCTGTGGCCCTATAGGATCTTTTTATATTACTAACAATAAATCATTCAAATGTCACTGTGTATGAACCCCCCAACACTGTAGTTTTGTAGATGTAATGTTTCCCACACTGAAGACCAAAACATCCAGGAACGATCCAGACTGCAGACAAGTAGTGTGATTATAAATCAAAGTGTCTGTCATAGTAAAGTAGTGTTTGTATATGAGCTGCAGCCAAATCTCACAGAGTCAAATGATTACAGAAACAAGGTCAGAGAGTTTCTGCCAAATCTAAAGACCACTCAGGCACACAGAGTTAGCCCTGCCTGACATAGTCAGTATCTACATGTAAGAACCAACCTTTTTGTGAGTTTTTTTTATCCAACATAATTTCAAAATATAGACATTACTGAGTCCTTATGCAGCGTTCAAAACCTCAAGAATTCCTTACGTTTGAAATTGAGTTTATTTTAATTTTAATTTTTACAATCCTGGTATTCAATTTTAAAGTTTAAATAGGAGCAATTTTCATCCAAGACAGTTTGTTTTCACTGTTTTGTTGTGAAAGATGAATGAGAAATTATCAGCCTGATTTTTATGAAACTTGGAAGAAGCCAGTAGCATGAGCAAAGCATTACATCTCATCTTCACAAACAAGCAACAGTATTAACTGGACTGTTACACAAGCATCTATATGGCAAAGTAAATGATGTGTTGCAATAAAACATTCAAAAAACAAATTTCAATAAACTCAATCATCACATAGAACAGTGGTTCTCAACTGGTGGGTCGGGGCCCAAAAGTGGGTCCCGGATCCATTTTCAGTATGGCACGAGTGTGTGACTGGAAAAATAATGTGTGAAAAACAATCTCATAATATTAAAAAATATCCAAAATTTGGGTCGCTATTTGTCATTAAGGAGTTGGTGGTGGGTCCTGAGGCTAGACCAGCTGAGAACCACTGACATAGAATAAATGCACAGCTGAGATAGTATCTTGGGGTCTGCAGTCTTGTCTTGTAAGTCTTGTAGTTGTGGAGATATATACAGAGGTAAGTGCGGTATATTTGTATAATGTGAAAGATTGGACTATTCTCGGCGGTCTGTGCTCTCTAGGTGCTTTTCTAGTTTAAATTCACATCATCAAATTTGATTTAAGATTTCACAAGACTAACTACAAAGAATTCAGTGATTGCTTTGTATTTGTCATCACACGTTTCCACAAATTCTGCTGCTCTTGTTTGAGCTCTACAAACTTCCCTTTTACCAAAGCAGAACATAAGCCCTCTGCAAATGACACCGTGTCCCTGGTGAAAGACTGAGCTCTGGGTTGTACAGTAACAATCAATAGCAATGAGCAAGCATCAGAGTTTGTATTATGTGCGAGGCCCTGACTCCATCCCCTGCCGCACTGACTAATCTAATTGGAGTCGACGCAGACTCCCCAGCTGAGCGCTGCTGCCAAAGAAAGAGAGGAGACGGAGATGACAGAGAGAGCTTCACAAATCGTCCGTCAGTCACAGACAATATGACTTCCTGCTATCCATCGACGCATACCACTCTGTGCTCGGCTAACAAATCCTCACCTCTGTGCTGATAGCAAAGACTGTTGTTACTATTTTCTCTTGTACATACTTTAGTAAGCTCTATCACAGGTGTGTATCCACTCTGCTGTTAAAAAAGTACCCAAGGCTGAGTGGAAAGTATGTTATTGTGTTTGTAAAGCCCACAGACTTTAAACAAAGATCAGCAATAGACTTATATCTTAAAATATGACTCTACTTCAACTTTTTTTTTTTTTTTTTTTAAGATTTATTTTTGGGCTTTTTGTGCCTTTCATGGAGAGATAGGACAGTCGATAGAGTCGGAAATCAGGCAGACAGAGGGTGGGGAATGACATGCGGAAAAGGAGCCACAGGCTGGATTTGAGCCTGGGCTGCCCGCTTGGAGGATTTTGGCCTCCATACATGGGGCGCTCACACTAACCACTGCGCCACCAGCGCCCAAACTTTCAACTTTCAACTTTATTGTCCCCGAGGGGAAATTTGTTTCGCAGCCATGTGAAAACAATGTGAAAAAAAACCATATAGAAACACAGGCACATAGAAACAACGAACTCTGTGAACAACATTAAATACTAAAAAAACAAGAGCTCATCAGGTAACAACTGGAAACTGAGATTGATAAAAACGTCCTTAAAACTATCATCAAAACCAGAATAAAAAAACTCATTATCAGTCATCGGGGTCATCATTGGAGTTCAGACACTTGATGTCCTGAGTTATTAAACGTTTTTTTAACCTGTTGGATTTGGCTTTTGGCAATGTGTATCTCCTGCCTGAGGGCTGAAGCTGCACTAGTGTAGTGTTTATATGGTGTCTTATCGTACAAAAAAAAGCGGTAAAGAGTTCAAGAAAACAGTTGTAAAATTCAGCTACTTCTCATTTAATGTCTATTTTTTCTCATGGAATTGATTCCTGATAGTGTCAGTGAAGGCACCAAACCTACTTTACTCTGCTATCCATCTTGGCTGGGAGTGATGGAGAAGCTCCTGTATTGAGCAGACAGTGTTAATTATTTAAGTATGAATAATTCAGCCTCTGAACGATTGAATGAAATATAAATGCCCCCGGTCAATAGTTGCCAACACTTGAGAAGACTTTGGACTCCCTGTGGGGGGATTTGAGAGCCAGTGATGGGCTGCTTCTTCTACGCCAGACCACAAAGTGACACCTGAGTTAAATCATCAGCTGGCACGCTGAATCAGCACCAGCGCTTCATATCATTCCCATCAACACTGCATCAATGCTGCATCAATGTCTTGAGTATTGAGTAAACATGACATCCCTTTCCTCCTTCAAAGAAAAAAATACTATTCTGAATGAAAACATCGTAGAGTGTCTACAGTTTTTTTTAAAAGTCATCTAATCTTTATGTGTAACTTCATGTGTAACTATCTTGTTCTGCTTGTTTACACTTTTTAAAGTTCTATAATATCCAAATACAACATCATGTGTAAAACTTTTGTAACTTGATAAACATTTGTTTTCCTCGCTGTGTCTGATATTTTAAAATCTTTCATAAGTAAGATATTTATTTTAAATTTGATGACTTTTTCTTCAGCTCTATTATTAAAGAATTAGAGAGCAGCTTCCTCTGTGCTCCAATAATAAAGGATAGATACATGATCTCCTTTTCCCTGTTGTTGTGTTATCTCGTCTATGACTAAAAATTCATGAACGCCATCTAGTGGCGAAAATTCCAATGTGCATTTCTACCTTTGACATCTCTTTTAAAGGACTGAACCTTAATATTTACAGTCTATGGACGGAACACAGAAGAAGAATAACATCTGGATTTGTCTTGAATTTTACAAAAGCCATTTCACAAATATGATTAGACTACATGAAGCCCAGTTCCAACTGAACAGATCAAAACTGCTGTAACACGATAGCCACTGAGAATCTCCACCATACTGAATGAAGAATTCATGTAGGTCAATCAAAAGTGAAACAACTGCTTCATCAGAACAAAAAAGCACGTCTTTTAGAGAGTGGGGATTTTAAAGTATTATACATTTGTAAGTACAAAACAATAAGATTATGAATATTAGTTAGAATGATAGTGTTTACAAAGCTTGACATAAAGCAACCCTTGGCTAATAGACAATCCTAATACAACAATCTACAAGTTATTTACATACTGTTTTTATAACTTTGTAGTTTTTGTTTCAAAGGGCCCATGTATGTGTGTGTGTGTGTGTGTGTGTGTGTGTGTGTGTGTGTGTGTGTGTGTGTGTGTGTGTGTGTGTGTGTGTGTGTGTGTGTGTGTGTGTGTCCGCAGAATGTCTCTCAATAAGATAGTGAAAAGTTGAATTTCCCCTCTGGGATTAATAAAGTATATGAGATTAAAAAATATAAATTAAAATGAGTTGTACATTTGGGGGGGGAAAGTGTTTTAGCAGAAAATTGTATCATTGGTAATCCTAGATGAACCCTGACAGTGAAGAGTGGGAGCATTAACACCGAAGGCCTCAGACCTGAGGGAAAACCAGGCCCTGAGTTTTTAACAGTCCCACTAAACCTGATGGTACTGCGGTATGAGCCCCTTTTCATGGAAAATCCACTATTTCATTACTGTTGATTCAGTTACAAAAAAGAAAAAAAAACATTCTTGAGATCTGAATGAGTTCCTGTCGTTACAGGTGGATGTTGACACACTGGCCTTGTTTTCAGACAGCGTTGCTGTGTTTTTCCTTCTGTGGGTGTTCATGTGCAAACAGAGGTCTGTACTTTGGATTGACGGTCAAGTTTGAGTGTGTCGGTATATAGGAATAATTAGAATGGACCTGTTTTCTTTCTCTTTCTTATGTTTGCTGCTTTTGGACTCTCAGCTCGGCTTTGGAGGTATTGAATGTCGCGTCTTTATGCTGCACATAGAACATTGTTTGTACTTTTTACTTTTAGAGCCCTGCACGTAGAATAGATTTTCTATTTACATTTATGTACAGCAAAGTGTCTCTACTTTAGTTGCTGCTTTGACCTCTCGAAACGACAATCTGAACATTTATTTTCTTCCATTGATTATAGCTCCAGCTCCAGCCTCAGGCCCCGTGTTTTTAGCCGGTCCGGCAGCAGACAGCGTTCTGCGGAGACACAAACGCTACAACACTGGTATGTTTGAGGAGATTCTAGAAGGTGACTTGGAGAGAGAGTGTACAGAGGAAGTGTGTGACCTGGAGGAGGCCAGGGAGATCTTTGAGAATGACGACAATACGGTGAGAAAATATGTATTTTATTCTATGAATCTAAAAGTATTTTTTGTTTCTCCAGCCATACTGATTAAAGACTGTACTCGGTATTTTAGATGGAGTTCTGGGTGAGATATACAGGTAAGAATGAAATGTTGCTTTACCTTGTTGGTCTAGTATTGTTGATTATTATCATTTTTCTCAGACATTAGTAATCAATGCCATATATATTCTCTTGACAGGTGCTTATGATTAAACATTTCTTCTTCCTCTTCCCTTTTCCCTGAGTAAACATTGCTTTGTATAACTAACCTGTACAGAATGAGGTCATTATTTGAGCTGAGGTTCTGTGTCTGAATTTTTCCAGATGGCAATCAGTGTAAATCAAACCAGTGTCTGAACCAGGGGACATGTCAAGACCAGCTCGGCTACTACACCTGCTCATGTTTGCCTGACTTCACTGGCAGGAACTGTGAGATTGGTGACTGGCTTTTTTTTTTTTTTTTTAAATGTCATTGGAAGAAATGTGATTTTTATGCTACATGATACAAATTGTCTCCAAAGATGAGATTAAATCTGATCAGATCTCCGTCTCAGAGGATAAACATCCAGATGCCTTTTGTTCCTGCTTTCTAAATCAAATCAGTCGCCTGCAGTCGTTGTGTTGTTTAGGTCCTAAAATTAGATTGTTTGTTCTCTTTGGAGAGTCTAAGAACAGAAGCTTAAGTGCCCTTGCTGTGAGTCCTGTCTGCATCTACCTGAATCATGTTTTATTATTATGCTGTGTTTGATTGTTTAAGTGTTAAGGAGAAGTTCACTATTTTTTAAGTCTGTCTAAAAACAATATTTCATGGTCACATAAACCTTGTGTTTCATTAGTCTTTCTTCTTCTTAGTCATAGCAAAAAGGTGTGATGTGACTAACGGAGGCTGTATGCACTTCTGTGAATCCATGGGAACCTTCGGAGCAAAGTGCTCATGTGCCAGAGGATACAGGCTGATGCAGGACGGCGAGAACTGTGAAGCAGACAGTATGAACCGCTTCCAAATGAATTTTCTGCTAAATATCTTCCTAATGACTCCTAATTCCACCGTGTAACTCGTCTTTTCTCACATCACCAGCTGAATTTCCCTGTGGCAGGACCGTTCTGACAACGTTCAGTGGAGTATCCACGAGGTCTCTGCTCAGCCAGATAAACATCAATTTACCGTCCAACACCACCTCTACTACACCCCCTCCCTCTACTCCAGCCAGCACACAGCTGCCTTCTACAGCAGCCAGTGACTCTGTTACAAGCCGACCCTTGAAGAAATTGCCCTTTTGGGTGTTGAGAGACGCCGAGGCCCCCACTGAGGAGCAGCCAAAGTTTTATAAACGCATTGTGGGAGGCAAGGTGGTGCGTCCAGGAGAGATCCCATGGCAGGTAGTGTATGGAGGTAGACGAGTTTAATGCATGTCAGGTTTGGATACAGAAAAAGCATGAGAGAGAAAAAAACAGCGTTCTTATTTTTGATATTTCTCTCCATCTTTGATTCAGGTGGCCTTAATAGCTCGTCCCAGTGGTCAGTTGTTCTGCGGGGGCTCCATTCTCAGAGAACGCTGGGTAATCACTGCTGCTCACTGCCTCGTGGAGGGTCTAGGCTCCTTCTTCATCAGACTGGGTAATATTCACTGCCACCTGAGAAAATGTGTTATTTTTATTTATCTTGTGTGGTAAAAAGAAATCTTTAGTCTGAGACATTTTTTGATTGTACTTTTTAAACATTGTCTATCTATGAATTCATTAGGAACACAACCTCCAGATACTTTGTTAAAATTTCTATAAGATTTGTTGTAACTTCTTTTTTCTTTTTAGTTGTTGTTGTGTTATTTTTCTCTTTTATGACGTAATGTTGCTGTCCTGGCAAAGTTCAAGAGATGTATGGTTAGAGTTGAATTACTTAAAAATAAAAGCAATGATTATGGAAGCCCCAGAGTTTAGTTGTATGTGTCATTGTGTTTGAAATACTTTTTGATCTTGTATGTGTTTTGGGTGTAGATTAAATCTATTTAGAGAACCAGAACTATCTGAATCAATCTCTCTCCTCAGGGATGCATAACATCTACATCAATGAGGGCACAGAGCAGGATCATGAAGTGTTGGAGCAGCACATGCACCCCCGCTACAATGCCACCGTAAGCTTGTACAACCACGACATCGCCTTGCTGCGCTTGAAAAGCCCCATCACCTTCTCCGCCACAGTGAGACCCATCTGCATCGGGCCTAAGGCTTTCATTGAGGGCCTGGTGAAGGCGTCCTCCCCGGCTACAGTCAGCGGCTGGGGCAGAACACGCTTCCTGGGATTAACAGCTGACACGTTGCAGAAGGTGGAGGTTCCCTTCACAGAGCGGACAGAGTGTAAGCGCAGCAGCAGCTCCAGGATCACCCCTGTCATGTTCTGTGCAGGATACTATGATGAGGAGAAAGATGCGTGTCAGGGGGACAGTGGAGGTCCTCACACAAACAGGATACATGACACCTGGTTCCTGACGGGCATCGTGAGCTGGGGGGAGGAATGTGCAAAGGAAGGGAAATACGGTGTGTACACCCGGGTGTCGCTTTATTACGGCTGGATCAACCATGTGATAGGATTAACTAAGCACAGGCTGACTCTGGATGTGGAAGACCCCGACCTTTAACATGAAAGATGATAGATTAAAAAAATGTAAGTGGCTTACAAATGTGTTAAATGTCGAATAAAACAGCCTTTTATGATAAGCGTTTTTTCTACTTCTCAAGCTTTAAAAAAAAAAAAATAGCATCGAAACTGATGACACTTCACACAAGTAGAAGGTCAGAGGTTTAGACTCTGCAACAAACAATATGTCTGATTTGTACTCTGGACTCTGACCTACCTGTGCCATGCAGGTTATTTTTACTCGAGTGTTTGTTTTTGGTCAAGAAAGCACTTAGCTATGCAGCAGTTGGATAAATATGTAAGTTACATTCAGAGTATAAATTAATTCTCTCTATATAAATAAATAAATACAGGAGCCATATACTGTACATTTTAAAGAATGCACTAGGGACAAATGTATTATTATGATTACTAGTAGTATTTATGGGTATATTTAAAAGGCTTCAACCTTAATAATTTTATAGTTTTAAGCATAATATAAAACAGATGACATCAATGTATGTTTTATTAATGTATTGTAATGCACTGAGAGTGTAGACTAACATAAAAGCACACTACTCCCACCTGGTGGTGAATAAATGTATCACAAGAGATGGAAGCAGAGAAACATTTTTTGTTGTTGCAAATCCAGACATTAGTAGTCGAGGAGGATATAATTCTATGATATATTTCAATAATATTAGCATTTTGTCTTGAGTCAATTGTTAAATTTGGTTGAGATTAAACTCACTTACGGTAGTATCCTGTAGGGCTGCATTTAATGTTAGAATCATAGATTCTGATTATTTTCCTTATCCATCATTTGATTGTTTGATTTGTACAAAAGAGAGCAGTGAGAAATCTCCACTACATGGCACACAGTCAGGTAGGTTGCAACCTTACTATTTACAGTCTATGGTTTTAACACGGCATTTGTAAGAACTTTGCAATGTGGAGGGAAATATCGTACTTTTGATTTCACACAAACTACCCTTTGAATTACTCGACAGATGAAGTGCACTGATTAATAACGTGTGGTAGAAAGAGGTATGAAAAGAGTACTTCAGTACACAATTTGAATAAATCCATTGTTACATTCTAGTAAAATATTTACAACTACACCAAACCAGAAAGTCACATGGAGAAAAGTCTGTGCAATTTTATTACATGTCTGTTTCCATTAAAACAAGACAACAAAAAGAAAGGGTTAAATCAGGTGTATGAAAAGAAGCAGCCTTACTTTTCAGCCAACATGTAACCGTTAAAACATGTCTTGAATGCTTTTAGCTACCTAAATGAATTAGTTATTGCCATAAATCATTTTCTGTGATTATTTTCTGATGTACTAAAGCTGTAGAAAAAAAAGTCTGTTTAGAACAGTGAGTGTCTTTCAATATAAAATCTGCTAGTTGATCAGTTGCCATGCATTTTCATGTTAAAGAAACATTCAGCAACAAGCTTAGGCTACTTTCCTCATCAGGTACATGATATTCAAGCCAGTTTTTTGTTTGTTTTCCAACATGGAAAAGCTGTGCAAAGATATGCAGCATTTTGGATTACAATTACAAAGAAACCATTGGATTTTACAATATAAATTAAAAAGGAATGGAATAGGATTTTGATGTGCAGTGGAGTGTAACTCCAGGAAATAAATGGAGATGTTATGTCTTTGGGGGTCTGCACAGATACCTCACAATATGAAGGAACAACATGACAGCAAAAATAAATAAATTAACAACATAGGAAATGTGTAGTGCACAGCAGCCCCTGCTGCTTTCTAAACTAATTTCCATATCAAACGCAGTGTATCAAAGGCAGCCCTCCGACTGGGGCCCCGATTTGATGTGGTAAATTCATATAAGTCTGCAATCAATATTTAATTAAGCGTTCAACACAGAGGCTATATTTCGTGTTAGCTGTATGATCCCTTTTAATGGCAAGCCGAGATTAGCTGGGCTGTAATGGTGAGGAGGAAACAATCTGCCTCTGTGATGGAGGGCTACTTGCAGCACAATCTATATCCCTCTCTTTCTTTTGCTCTACCTCACTCTTCCATTGTTTTTAGCCATGACTGACATCAGGCTCCCAAACGATCCTGAAGAGGAGAACAGAGTTAGGTGCTCTGTGGCATGAACCTAAAACTCATCTTTGGCAACCACAGAGGAAAAGACTGCGATCAATCTTCATCATTTCTGACGGTGTATTAGCATCAGTGACATGTCAAACACTGCCTGCATGCAGGGGGTATGTCTCCCATGCCTCCCAACACATCATACATTCAATAAACAAAGGAGAACACAGCGTGAATAAGGACAATTACACAGTGACTGAGGTAAAGCTGCAAGCAAAGCACACATTCAGGAGGCAAACAGTGGATTTTTCAGTCTCAATTAAAGTGCCTGTTGGATATTTGTGAGGTCAGGTCGAAGCAATAACACAATATTTGATCTTGCAAGCGAAGATTCCAAAGAGCAGGAATAAAAAAGGCAATATGGCATGGCACATTTTGGCATTTTAACTCCTACATTGTACAGAAGAAAAGGTGCCTTAAGGTATGACATTTAAGAAAAATACAGTAAGAGTAGTTCAATGGAAAATGTCAACTGGCTGCACAAAGATGAAACACTGACATACAGTTGATGTTAAAAATGACACAAACATGTACAAAAGTTCCTGCTTTAAGAAATGTTTCAGGCAAATCCTGGGTTACTGCCCATCGAGAACACACAGAGAATAACAGGAACACACACTGTGGGAAATGTTGATGTAGCTGATAGGTTGAAATTTGTCCACAGAATGGGACAGGACTGCACTTCCTGACATACTTTCGTGTTGCAGACTGAACTCCAGAAGGACAAAAAACACAATTTAGAAAAGAGGAAGACCAATCAGGATCCAGGTATCTGCTGTTGATTGTCCAATAGGGCTAAACAGTTCCTGAGCCTTTTCGCCGCTGTCATAGCATACACTGTCAGAAAACACTGGCCCAGACCATCATCAGTCAAAAAACTGAAGGAATACCAGGTCTGTAGATTCCCACATGATTCCTTCAATGATTGAAATGTGCTGAAGAAAGCAGGCAGCAACGGAGAAAGAAGATTTGGACAGCTATGGCTCAATGTGTTCCTTCTGTGGTCGCCATCCGCAGGTAAATATAAGATTCACATGTGCTTCTATGGAGAGCTGAGCTTTCTTGCCTTTGGGGTACCTGGGTCTGAAAGTAAATACATAGACATTAAAAAAAGGATCAAGGTAAAGAAATAGTAATGCTTAACAACATATTGTCATTTTGGAAGTCTGTTACTTTTTCTTACCCCCTAGTCTGATGTGGTGTCCTCGACTGCTGTCTGCTAAAATCAACTGCAGACTGGCAGCTGCTATGAAGCCCTCCTGTCGCTGACTCATATTTTTTACTAACCTGAAGGATGAGATGTCAGCAGGAGTGAAACAATGAGAGGACATTTTAGATTAAGAAACTTTATAGACAGTATAGTTGCTTTATACAGTATGAGGTTTATTTTGTAGACAGAACACTTCTCCTAACATCATTTAAGTCCAGTGGCTGAAAACTCACCAGCGCCCCCTGTTGTCTTCACACTGCAGCTGGATGACGTCTCCACATTTGACGGTGATGCTTTCTGGTCCGTTTTGAAGACAGTCAGCCGAAGCCCTGTATCTGCCCGGAGACTAATACAGAAGAAAAACTGTCAAGAGCAAAGTAAGTGCAGATTTATTTATATGGAACTTTTCAAAGAAAGTTACGAAATGCTGCCTAAAAAGTACAAAGTATCAAAGACAGGATAGAAAACAGGCCTCTTATTGAAGGCAATATATCAAAACAGACAAGATCGAAATAGGCACAAGAAGTAAAAAAACAAATAAAATCAAACACAATACAAAAAACATTACATGTTTCTAAAGAAAGCAAAGACAGAAAAAGCTCACTGTTTCTTAATTTAAACTCTGACATCATCCAGTAGACAATAATTTGCTGACGTAACAGAAATACACAGTCTTACATCAACTTCTATTTAATTCTGTAAAGAACTTTCTTTAGTGGCCTAAAGCTTACCAGCAGATTCCAACTTATAAGGGATTCTGTTCCATTTGATTTTCAGCTAATTAATTACACAAAGATTAATTTTAAAAAAGTATGTTTTTAATATGACGCAGGGCATTGGTATCAGGTTTATAATGGGTCTCACCAATGTCACCAAAACCTCCTCCTCCATGTCAGATGGGTGGAAGGCGTCCTGACCTCCAGGCCACTCCTCCAGACCCTCGCAGATGTCTACTGAATGAGGAGCTCCGGGCCAACCTGGGGTGACCACACACACACACACACATGCACACGCACACACACACACACACACACACACACACACACACACACACACACACACACACACACACACACACACACACACACACACACACACACACACACACACACACACTACTTAGGCCTCTACGAGTATTTAAGAAAACATTTTGTCCACACTCTACACACTTAAAGGCACCAGGTACTGTAGATACTTAGTAACTGAATGACATTAAAACGAGCCCTTTGTCACTTACTGGGAAATTAACAAGAAGGTAGAATCAAAAGCTAATCTCAGTAGTTGGACCCTTTTCCCCCAAATTCCTCGTTGTGCCTGGTTCTTCAGGTCAAAGTACACCTGAACTGCTGAGGGGTGAAAAAGTTGAATATCTTCATCAGTTAAAGATTATGAAGACAATCAGCAACAGCAGTGAAATAGTGGTGAGCACAGCAAGCATGATTTGTATTGATTTCAACATGTTCTGTTATTTAGTTACTAAGTATCTACTTGATTGTATAAATAAATGTGCGGACTTAATTGACTCACTCCTGCGATTGTGCTGGTGTTTAGGGGAGTAAGGCTGGGGGTCTGGACTGCTCCTCCCTGACTCCGTGTCTCCTGAGCTCACTGACGCCCTCTGCTGCTTGCTGGGGGAGTAAAAACAAACAATGCGTCAATAAATGCTGAACACCGCCAGCAGCAGACACACACACAGGATAGATTTTATCCTCAGCCACACAGCCTAGGGTCAGCTCTATATCTGATTCATGCTTCCACCTGTTTAACTGGCCCCAGATCAGTGGCAAAGAACAACTCTGTCCTGTTGTTTCACACACAATCATGATTATTCAGGCATCAGCCAGACAGCAAGACAGCGCACAGAGCAGCCACTTGCAAGCTCCTCTGTCCAAGTGGAAAGTACTGATGTTCACACAGGGGTTGCTTGTGTCAGGTTTAGATTGATGAAGATCCAAATTCAGACATTTGGTCTTTCTTTGTAAAAATGTTTCTAGAAAGCTTCTTCTGCAGAAGTGTTTAGATCTAAAAAAAAAATAAAAAGAAACTAGCCCCATCTTGAAAAAATCAGCTGTCATGAGGAAATCAAGAAAATACACGGGATGACTTTTTTTTTGGCCCTTTGCATTACATGCAAAATAGCAAATCTGAGATGCAGAAATGAGAACAGTAGTTTAAGATATCATGTTAAAATGTCATGAAGGACACAGGCCTCTCAACACTGCAGGGGGGGGGGTGTGTGTGGGGTCAGTTATGAACCAGAATGGAGGCTTTAAAGCAAGTGTGCAGGTGACAGTCAGTATGAAAACACAGCAGCCCTGAGGTTTTGCTGGGCTGGGTGGGTCATGCCAGGGCAAGGTGAGCCAGGCTGAGTTTACCACTGAGCATTAGGGCAGGTCAGTGGCGCTGGGGACGGTGGCAAGGGCACGGCCGGGGCCTTTGCCGGGGGCTTCTGGGACGGGGGCTCCGGGAACGCAGGCACAGAAAGACATCAGCGGACAGCGAGACAAAGTCCAGCCCCGGCAGACAGCCCCTAGGAACCCCTCTGGATGGCCGCATGCCCCTGCAGGTGGGGGGGGATTGGAGGAGTGGGGATAGGCAACCAGACAGCAGTGGAGAAAATGGGGCCTGCAACCGTTCTGACACACTGCTACACACAAAGCTGCTACTACGGCAACGTGAGATGATATCATCACATTCACTCAAGCTGCAATTAGATGTGAAAACTCAGCGAATGCAGATAGTAGTGCTGTGGCTGCATGTGTGAGTGTTCTGCATATGTGTTTTTTATATGTGTGCAACTATAATCTAGTCATGCGCTTAACACTACTTCTAATTAATACTGAATCTGTAAACAAGCACAGGCACTGACCTCTCTGAGTAGGGGGGAGAAAGCTGCATGTGTCCAACCATTTGTCCATGTTGATATGCTTCATCTGTCAGAAGACAAGTGGGTACAAAGAAGGATTTCCTGTTTTATATGCAAATTCATGTGCCTATATCATATCTGTTCAACATATTTGTTTTGTCTATTTGTATGTTGTCCTTACATACACAATTGACATCCTTTGACAATTAACACTTACTTTCAAGTTACTTTTAGAAACAGTGTACAGAATGGAGAGGAGAATCAAAGCACAAATCTCCACATTTAAGTTTCAGAGCTTTGAAGCGCAATCACCAGCACTCTGGGGCTGTGAGAAACAGTTCAAAGCTATGAATCTAGTACGTGGACTTGGCACTTCGATCGTCCATCCAATATTTACAGTAGTTGTTCACAGACCTCTGAGCAGCTTCTGCTGGTTGGTCAGGATTCTGCGAAGCTCATTGAGCCAGGCCATCTTCACCTCCACTGCGGGAGCCTGAAAGACCACAGACAGTCTTATTTATGTATTTACAGCAAGCATTTGTTTTTCAATTGTATCTGTTAGGACCCTTTTTTTTTTTTATTTGGACATTGATTTTTTTCATATATTAAATGTCAGCAAGATATTGAGAATGTTTATTACAATTCCCAAAGCTACTGTTAACATTATAAAATGTCTTGTTTAACCCCAGAGCCAAAGATAGCCAAACAGTTATTTTTGAATAAGACTAATAACACCAGTTAATGTGCAAAAAACTGACATTTTCATCTTTATGTTTGTTTTGAAAAAGAAGACGGTAAAGATTGATACCAAAATGATTGCCAACAGATTTATTGTGAGCTTAATTCAGAATAGGCAGAATTATCTATTATTATAAACTCATTGATTTTTTCTACTCTTGTGTTTATATTGCAATTCAATTTTTTTAATATACTATTAACTTGTTTGCAGAGCTAACTGGGAGAAATGCACAAACAATGTAATGTACCTACACTGTCCTGTACCTGTGCAAATGTCAAAAAACATCTAATCCAAAGTTGTTTTAAAACTGCAGAAAATGTTCAATAGCTCGTTCTGACCCCTTACCTGAACCACGTACACCTCCTCCCTGCCACTGTACCAGATCTCAAACTTCTTCACATCTCCTTTGACATTCTCTGTGATCCCCACAGCAGTCATCTGACAAGAGACATAGACCGCTCATAACAGCAAACACACCACAGGAAGACAAGCAGCACGTCATACATCACACTTACATCATGTAACACATCTGTCCCGTCGGAACGCTAACATTCACACACACACACACACACACACACACACACACACACACACACACACACACACACACACACACACACACACACACACACACACACACACACACACACACACACATTCCTCCTCTGTGCGACTGCTTCCTCCCAACACCCTCAATAATAAATCAAGAGCAACAGCAGCAGCTGCTGGTGATGGTGACACACCAGCTGCGACACAAGTCACAACGCATACAACCAAAAGAAGTGTTACAAGAACAGAGCAGGTCGTGTGGCCAGCAGGGGAAACACACACGTGTGAAAAGGTAACAAGACTGACACCAATGTCAACTATGCTACTCTAATAGATCAGTCACATGGCGCTACAAGGATCATGTGTGATGAATTTCAACACATTTCATTAACAGTTTGTGTATGACATTTATCTACTGCATTGTAGTTTCTGAACTCTCCATAGACTTTGTTCTAAAAATAGCTTGTTGTGTATTTTTTTCACTTGTGTCAACATAGTTTATGTCTAAAACTTTACTCTGTGCTGAGTGCAATGCAGTACTCGAGCACACAGCAGAATGATTTGGATATGTGATTACAGTAAACCACTCATCTGTCAAAGTCAAAAAGAAAGAATATTTAAGGAAGTAAGGTCATACAGAGGCACAGTGACCGTGTCCCCATTACAAAACATGTACGTATCAAATCAAAACAAGTGTGCATATATTAAAGAAGAGAGAGAGTGTGATTATAAAAGTCGTCCGTAGATAATTCTCTGATGTTTTATTATTATACTAATAATTTGTAACCTCTTGTAAAAAAAATTAATAAACAGAGGAAAATATGTCATTTCATTTATTTAGATGTAGCCACTTAAGTCATTTTCTCATAATCAATACTTAACTTTCGAATAAGTAGGCTACATGTATAAGATGAACACAAGCAGAGGCAGAAACCAACCTTCAAACAGTTCTTGAAGCTGTACGAGGGCGTCTTGTCGCAGCCCTCTCCGTGCTCCTCCCTCCTCTTGCAGAAGAGCAGCGCTCTCTCGTACAGGAAGAGGTGTCTCTGCATCGGCTTGAAGCGAGTCAGCTCCTTCATGCGTGTGGGACCTTTCTTATGGCTGATCCACACGCTGAAGGAACCCTGCATCAACACGCGGCCCAGATCACAAATGTCACCCTGCATCGAAAAAAAGGGAATTTATGAGTTAGTCTTTATGATAAATCTATACTCAGTGAAATTTTCCTCAGATATAATCTACCTTGACCTAATTAGTTTGGTTATTTAGGATGTTCAATGTTCTCATGAATCCAGCACAGATCAGATTTTAGTCACCTCATATCCTGTGATGGCTATCTGATGCATGGAGTCATTCACTGATTTGAGCAGGTCCAGCATTGCTGTCAGCGCCCCCTGCAGGTCAGAAGTCCCCTCACAGTCTGAACTGTATTTCAGTAGTTCCTGAACACACAAATCAAATGAAACGGACTGAGTTGACTGAAAAAAACACACATGCAGTGGCTTAAATAATGCCCTCTAGTGGTCAACACATGTAATAAGCAACTTGATGTAAAGGTGGTGATAGAATATGAAAACACTTTCTCATTTAAATGTTTTTTTTTTCCCACTGGGCCCATTTGCTGCAGTTGATTTCCCTCCTACAATTTTTTGATGATCTCTTTGTGCATCCAAGACCAGTGTAATTGAAAATATGATTAAATAGCCTGTCACACATAGGTAATCGGGATTGACTTTGTCGGTTTGTTTATGTCTTACCTTAAGCAGCAGCTGGTATTTAGTGAGGCGCTGGACTGGTTTCAACAGGTAGGAGTCCAGACCCAGTTTGTGCTCCAGCTTTTTTTGACACTCCTGCATAAGGAAGACAAATCAAAACTATGTTAATGTTAACTTTGTAAACGTTTGGTCACTGCTTTTTAACTGTTACTGTAAACTAAGACAATAAGTGTACAGTACAGAACTAAAATGAACTACTACTATACTTTTTAAAATATGTAATGTGTAAATGTTTCTGTCATGACACTGAAACAGTAAATCGAATTTAAAAAGTGTGAGTGAAAGATGGCACAGCTGACCTGAAAGAAGGCACAGTCTGAAAACTGTCTCCACAGCGCCTCAGAGCGAGGCTTATTCTGACAGTAGCACTCATACATCTGGAAACTCTCTTTCTGAGGGGACAGCAGAGAGAAATCTGTTTAAGTAATAATGCATCACAGTATTTACAAATGGTCCAAATACAAAGCAGCTGCACAACATAAACATTTGTATCATCTCACCCGCTGCAGAAAGCAAGCTCCCACGCTTTCAGGATTCTCCAGGCATCCTTCCAGGTCCTGAAGAAAAACCCTGGGTTTCCAAAAAGTTCAAAGACCAGGTATGAGAAATTAAAAAAAAGAAGTACTGGAGAAAACAACATTTCAAAACACATCACCGATTGGTCGGATAGTCGAGGTTTGATTTGATTTAAAGACAAGTCGGCCTTGTTAACACTCGTGTGTTTCTATTTATTTACTTGTATATATATTTTAAGCAGCAACATTATAAATGTATGGTTCCCTTCCTTTTAGATTTGTTAAATCAAATGACTGCTATCCATGCCATTAATAAACTATTTTTAACCAAATCCATCTCACTTTTATACAGAATGAGGCTTCAAAAAACATTCATTCAAATGTTCATTGTTGAAATGATTAGAGCACCCACACATTCAGCATACATTAAGACTGTTTGTCTCTTGATGACATATGATACATGTTTATCTTTGCTTTAAAAAAAAAGGTCAACAGTATGTGTGATGGACTTACCTGCTGTGAAAGTTGTAGATCTCTGGCATGTTTCCAAACAGGATGTCTCTCTTGCTGCGCAGGATCGGGGGCAGAAGCCCTGACAGAGCTGCGTTGTCCATCTCAGCCCTGTAACCCTGAAAGGTTTCATTATGGCAACAAAATTAAGGGAAAAAAAAATATATATATATATGGGTTATGCACATACAATATAACTAGAATCCATTTAACCATGTGCAAAATATGATGCAGAAACAGAGGAACTGAACAAAATATTTGTTTATTTATGTGTGCTAATAAAAATGGGGGAGAAACATGTGTTTTCTCACCAGTAGAACTGACAGCAGCTCCTCCACATAGATCCTCTCCGTCTCTATGAGTTCCCTCATCACATGACTGTGACACAAACGCAGACATGCACAAGGAGAAGGAGACAGAGCAAGAGCCAGAGGGCATCATTAGCACTGAACAAAGAGAATCACAAAGTAAACAGCTTCAGGAGCAGCACTGAGGACAGACAGATGCCCCCTCCTCCTCCTCCACCTCCTCCTCCTCCTCCTTCTCCACCTCCTCCTCCTCCTCCTCCTCCACCTCCTCCTCCTCCTCCTCACCGCTTCAAGAGATCCGGGCTGTCCTCACCCTCCAGACCGTATGACACGCAGCTCCGGTTCTCCTGAAAGTCGTGAATCACCTCTATCTGAACACACCACAGATGGACATCTCTGAATATTCCACTCGATTTTCTGATGTTAAAGAGCTTTGTAACAACTTTTTAATAATTATTTTGTATCGCTATTGACCCAAAAAACAAGAAATGTTAATGATTGAAATTCTGAGCAGGTCTATGCAGTGCTCTTTGTAACATTACAAGCATAAATAGCTGAACGGATCAACGAGCAAGCGTAAGATGGGAACATTATTCATGATGATTTAAAAAATATACATTTTTCAATACAGCTTTGATGGTGGAGGGAACATCAATAAATAAACAGCATGAAAATGACGTCTTTTTCCTCACTTTTCTGGGGTTAGGGCTCTTTCGAGATGCTCTCTTTCCAGGCAAAGAAATGTCGAACGTGAACTTCAAACCATCACCTGTGAAAGCGAGATCATCGTCATCATCAGCAGATCATCAAAGTGAGAGAGTGTTATTCACATACGGTATATTGCCATGTGCTCTGATCAGGAATACTGTGGAGATGGCTCATTTGAGCACCCACATTAAATAAAGAATGTTTATTTTAATGAATGTATGCACAGTGTGAACACATTGGCCTCAAAGGGATTTCTCTTGCCCTGCCTATGACCTTTTTTATTTCTGAGATAACATCAATCAGCTATAATCGACATCACAGGTAATCAATGATAACAGGTTGCCTACTGTAGGGTGCAGCCTGGGAACAAGTGTGTTCAGATCTGAAGGATAGTTTGGCTATGACTATCAGTCTCCTTTTGATCCCAGCAGCGGAAGCCTTCACATGATAGTCCAACCTACACTGAGTCTCGTGGCCTTGCATGTGCCATGTTGGAATCATCAGTGGTACGCAAGCATGTGTGTGCATGCACATACGTGTGTGTATGCATGTACAGGATCAAATTAATCAAAGCTAACCACTTTCCCCTTCATCTCTTCTTTTAAATGTCTGGTATCAGGGGGGCCTCAGAGGGGTTCATAATTACGTGCATTCTCTTTCTTGTTGTTACATTCATTAACATGGCTTCATATCATAAAGGACATACCTTAAGTCTTGAATTTAGTGGGGGGAAATGTGTGTCCTTTAAGTGTCACATGCATAATGATTTTAGACACATTAAGTTGCACAAAAGACACATTCAAATAAAAAGAATAGCAGATAACACATACAGTATTAATTGAGTTTCACTGTACGTGGTTAGCTTTGTGCAACATTCCCTTGAGACGAAGAGGGAGATGAAAGGTTCTTTAATGTTCACTATGTGAACCACATATGGTTCTATAGCAGCTACCTTGACTAATAGAGCAGTCAGGATGATCCCTGTAGACTGATTATACCTTCTACCCTAGTTACAGCTTGCTTGTAAAGGTGGCCTTTTAACCCCGCAGCCCATTCAGGAACACCTTAGGCCTTCTCAGCGGGACCCTGTGATGTGTCAATGTAAGCACCATGTCTAAAGCAAAGATGCAAGGGGGCGAGGGGGACGAGGGATCGGTGCCAGGCCATAAGGGCTGGGATGAGACCCCATACTGGGCATGAGAAACAAAGGGAGGGTGGGTAGGGTTGGTTTGTAGAAATACTGCTTTACATGCACCAAACTAGGGCAACTGACCATTAAAAAGACGTGTAAAACAAAAAAAATCATGTCTTTTGATTGGGACAACATGTTTTGTGTGTGTGTGTGTGTGTGTGTGTGTGTGTGTGTGTGTGTGTGTGTGTGTGTGTGTGTGTGAGTGTGTGTGTGTGTGTGTGTGCTGCACCATGTTTGGGGGAGAAGAGTGGGGACTTGGCCCGTGGTGGGTTTTCTGGCCTGGGAGCCACCAGCTGGACCGGTCGCACATGTTTATCAGCCAGCTTCCGCAGAGAAGCCTGCCGGTTCTGGATCATCTGCTGCACTGCTGCATGCTTCTCAAATGTTTCCCCAATCTGAGCCTAAAACAGAGAGAGAGGAAGAGTTATCAACTTTGTTTTCCAATCCAGTAAATTACGCTGATCCTGACAAATGAAGGCAAAAAGCCCAACATGGCTATCAACAGGCTAATCTCCTCAAGGGCATTTCATATGCTGGCTCAAGGTCAAGACAAAATTGGAGATTCGCAAATGATATTGCTTCAGCAAGAGGTCTTAAAAATGCTTTAAATAGGATGTTTTGATTTCTTCAAAAAGGATTGTTGTGGTCACTGACCTGCAGCTGTTGTGTGATGACTGCCTCGTACTCGATGGCCAGGACATCAGGTCCCGAGCTCAGCATAGATGGTGCCCCCTCCAGAAACCTCTCAATATCCTTCAAAGCAGCCTGAGCTCCCTCCTTGGACTGGAACTTATCTACCAGCTGATTGGCCAGCATATACGCTCCGTCATCACACCAAGTTTGGGCCTGAAGATGGCGAACACTCATGTGTATCAGCATGAAGACGGTCTAACGTACATGCGTTAGTGTGTGTGTGTGTAAGTAAATGAAGATGTCTGAATACCTGTCCGAGGCAAAGCAGCAGCTGGTGTGTTTGCAGAAGACTTGTGTGTTTGGTCTTCAGAGCAGCATTTAGTGTGTCACAGTAGTGGCGCAGCTCGTTGCAGCGTTGCATAATAAGAGCCATGGCGTAGTGATGACCGGCGGATAGCTGGTGTCCGTGAAGAATGATGATCTGAGCGCGAGCCATCACCTCCTGACAAGGACACACAAGAAGGAAGGACACTGTTTTCATGATCACTGAGCTCACAGTTTGTATTTTTGGCAAATCCATCCGGTACACAAAGCTGGTAAATAAATATTGTATTGGCAGTCTGAATGAGAAACACTGACCTGTGCATTTAATTCCACACTCTCCAACCTTTTCAGAGCCTGTTCTGTCAGGACCAGAGTGTCTACAGATATGGACAGCTCCCTCTCCTGAGCCATTAGGTGCTCCAGACACAACTCCATCTCAAAAGAAAACACACACAATCACACATATACAGACCAAACACAATAAAAGGACAAGCCTAAAGACAACATGGTTTCTCCCAGAGGCATTACATCCCAGAAATGAAAACTGAGCCCAAAGTTAGCTAAAATAAAAGGTGTTATCCTCTGGAAAGTATAAAACTTTGGTTTATGCACATAAACCAAAAAAAACATGTATGGATGCAAAGCAAATATACGGAATCCTTACCTCCTGAAAGCTTTGCTCATATCTGAGCAACTGCAGGTACTGATGGAGTTTCAGATGATGCTTCTCAAAGAAGCCATCGAAGGCTGACTCCATGTCTCTAAGCTGTGCCAGAAGCCTGAAAAAACGAAAGGAATGCCGTAGATCTCATTCACTTACTCAAAAAAAACTAAAGATACATTTTAGATTTGTTTTTAAACAAGGAGGGTGGGCTCTTTTTTTGGTGGATTGCAAATTCTACCAATAAGCTTGTTAGCCACTCCTATTAGATGAAAATAACGAACGTAAGCTGTCTCACCTCTGTACCGTCTCCCAGTCCAACTTCACATCCCACTGGGAGTCATCCTCTTTCCCAGATGTCTCCAGGCTTAAGAGAAGATGACGACCCTCCTTCGACACCGATCTGATTGCATCCTGTCAAACAGAGGACAGTTTACATCGTAACGTGTGGCACACCAAAAATACTCGATTTTTAGCATGAGAACACAAGACAAATATTTTAGTTACAAAATGAATAAAAGCCTCTCATAGGAACACAATAGAAGTCTTACTTTGAGTTTCCTGTACTTTTCAGTGTGAGACTCGAGGAGATACTCGATGGCTTTTCCCTCATCAGGCAGCTCCGTCTCTGCCAGCTCACAGCCAAAGCCCTGAAGCATCTGTGCAATGTCTTTGACCGTCACAGCAAAACTTTCGATGGCCTGTAGTGGGAGCAAAAAGACACAAGGAATACAGAAATAAGTGTTGCTTGGCTAAACGAAGGTCTTAAGAGCAGCTCTATCAAACTGGCAGAACGATTTGGCTAAATCACATGGATGAACCTCAGAAATGAGAGAAAATGCAGGAACATGTTGAGGAAAGATGATATTGTTCGTTGCTTGCTCCCTTTGTGTTTGTGAAGTGATTTGTGGCTTACCGTTCTTAAAACAATCCAGTCACTATGACAGTAGTCCAAAGTGCCTCCAAACTCTGAAGTCAGCTGGTTCTCATCGATGTAGTGCAGCAGGTCTGTGACAGAGCTCAGCATCACCACCTAAAGGTACGGACAAAACCTGAGACCTCACAAAGAAAACTTTTCACTTGAAGCACATTAATGATGGACGTCAGTTTAATTTTTCCTCATTTTTTAATGCACATCAGTACCTAGTGCTTTTAAACTACATGATTTTCAATTCTATACTCGTGTAAGTCCCTTTGCTATACTAGTGGAGGTATATCAAAGGTCATTAGAACAATTGATCATAGTCACAGTGGCTGCAAATGGCATGACAGCTATCAGGCTTGTACCACTCATACTTCACAAATTAAAATCCCCTAGAAAAGGGGCGCAGTTGGCTTAGCTGTTAGTGCGCGTGCCCCATGTATAGAGGCTGTTGTCCAGAAGGGGGCGCAGGTTCAAGTCTGAACTGTGGCTCCTTTCCCGCATGTCATTCCCCTCTCTCGCTCTCTCTCCCTGGTTTCCGACTATATCCAATGTCCTATCTGAATAAAGGCATAAAAGCCCAAAAATAAACATTTTAAAAAGGAAATAGAAAGAAACCAAAATACTTGGAAAACCCACTATTTCAATACTTTTGTCTCAAAAGTGAAACTGACATCAACATGTGTTCTTGGCTGTGTCCACCACACAACATTTGGAGATCAGGAATGCAACAAGAATGAAGTGTACCTTGTTGTGATGTGGGGCATGTTTGGTAACTGAGGAGGAGCTGCCTTACTGGCATCTTGAGCATGAAGTCCTCTTGGCTGAAGCGAAAGCCAATGTCCGTGACAGTGCGGTGGAAGAAGCTGGTGGGTCGGAGCACCAAGACCAGGTGGAGGTTCCCGGGAAAGGAAGCCTTGAAGGGAAGGAAGATGTTTATTGTGATGGTGGTGCTGCAGTAGGGATTCATATGAGAACTTTGTAGCTTTAGCATTTAGGAATATAAAGACTTTTAGTATTTTAATTATCTGTTAATATCCATGTAGTTTTGAATTAATATTGATGTTTTGTTTTCTCTGTTTGTTCTATTTTTTTCTAACTTGTGAGCTATGACACTCCTGAATTTCCCCCAGGGGATGAATAAAGTTTTTATCTATCTATCTATCTATCTATCTATCTGTCTATCTATTTATTTATTTAAGTTCCCTGTAGTGCACTCTGACCTACAAGCATGGTGGCTTTTTTCAACATGTGGATTTTCACACATAAACATAACTCCTGTCTGCAGACTAGCACAGGTGCTGAGGGGGAAAAAAGCATTATATAAGCTCTCATCCTGTTCAGGTCTCCACCATTCTGTCACTCAAGCTATTAACGTCAGCCTAATGGATTCTAGATTCAGTCACATTAACTTTCACATGCATGTCATGTGATGCATTTCATGTTGCGGTCGTTTGAGGCCATGGTGTAGTCATGCCTAATGTGCTGTATGATGAGAACCGTGAGCTCTATTTTGATCATGAAAGTGAATTTACAATAGACCTATTGCTATTTTATCGCTTGTTTTTTTAATGACTTGCACTTTTGCAACACATAGGATATCCAGCTCTGCAAAAAAAAACAAAAAAAATCTCCTATGTCGTCAATGCTCTCACTGGCTCATGCATTTGCAATTGACGCAACTTCTGAAATTCGTTTGCCCTGTCTCAAGCTTCTGATTCCAGCATAAACATCCGTCTGATAAGGTTTCAAACACAGCCAATTGCATGATGAAGCTGAAGCGCGCGCTGGACCGCAGTGCTGCACCCCCTCCCCCCCCCCCCCCCCCCCTAGCCAATGCCACTGCCGCATTCACCCTGCCCGCCCAAAACTTCACCCTGAACTCTTCACACGGTACAAGAAGAACTGGTCAGCAGTTCGTTACCGGACTCCGGCGGATCTTCGGGATTCCCCGCCGGTAAAAGCAGTCCGCCATGGTGTTAGAAGCCATCTCGGTGAAATATTAGTTCCCGCCCGTTCGACAGAAATTGATGCCAGGCTGTGAGATATGCAGCAGCAGCTCCCTCCAGCCGCCTGTCCACAGCCGCAGCGCTGCTGCTGCCTCTCAGACGGAGGGTGGCAGCGCCAACTGCAATGTTTCCCTCCCGCCCGCCTTCCTCCTCATCCTGTCCTCCCCTCACCACCCCGCGTCATCACACACTTTTTGCTTACTCATGCTTTGGCAGCAGTAGTTTATATGCAATGGGACACTCAGTACAGACAGGATGTTTATGATTCAAACTGATCTCCACATGCAACTATACATGAAGCAGGAAACCCCTTGATTAATGCAAAAATTTACAGTTTGATCACATTGGTCCTGCCAAGGTTGTTGTTTTAGATTTTCAGCACCATGGACAGCAACTCATAAATAAAAGATGAGCATAGGCACAGTCTGCAGCTCAATGCAAAGATAAAGATTTGTCGTATACATCTAAACGTCTAAGCTGTGGGGGAAAGGCTGTATGTGTAAGGCTTTATGTGTAAATGTACTTGGCAATAAAAAAATTATTCTGATTCTGAAATATTGATCAGAAATAATATGTTCATGTTGCAAATAAAAAACAATAAACTCACAGCTATCCTGGCAAGAGCAGTTTTGATAGAGGCCCATGTATCCAGTCGTCGGTCTAAAATGATGATAAATTTTACTCCAGGCTGCCTAGTTCTGCAGGGAAAATAAGGCCATTAAATACAGTTGTAGCATCATTTTGTGTAATAATGTAGTTTAAAGATACCAGGATTGAACATGGGAAGGGTCAAACATAGCCTCGCTTCACATTCATGTCATCTATGTGCTTTACCAAAGCATTTATACTCTCTTTGTTGTTCAAAACTCACTGAAATGAGTAAATAATGTCCTAAATTAACCTTCCAAATCCCTAAGGAGTATGAGGTTTGAACATAGAGGGCATCAATAGGACATGTAACAGTAAGCTGAGGAGCAGTGAAGGCCAGCTGTGCTCAGAATGCAAGCACTGGGCTTTTGGTGCACTGCAGAAAGGGAGAGGGAGAGAGTCAGGCAGGAATAGACGAAATGAGGACGCACCGAGGGATGAGAGTGAGGTATGTGAAGACTTTGGCTAAAGCTTCCTCTGGAATGTCAATGAAAGCAGAGCATTCTGGGAGGGTGACGATCACACTTGAGTCTTCCCCACGGCCCCCTGGGGGGAAAAAAGGTAAACGATTAAACAAAAGTTGAAGACATGAAATTATAAAGAAATAAGTAAGAGTTTTCTGGGTATTAAGCCATTTAAAAACAGTTGAGGATGGAACAGAGATTCAAATCAAGTTAAAAGGAGCTCATGCAGCATCATACCACAGTACAAAAAGTGCCTTACCTGACAAGTATGCCACCTGTTTCTGTATGTATCCCCCCACCTCCTTCATGCTTACCGGCACAGTCACCTCTGAAAAAAACAAAAAGAAATTATGAGCAATTGAGTAAGTGGTGTGTTCTGTAAAGCTAAATTGAATTCATGAGTTATTGCACAGAACAGTTCTCTGCAGTTTGTCTACTTCTTACATTATGGAAAGATGTAAAAACCTTACTGTGCTAGAGAAGATTATAACAGCTCAAAACATTGTCAGACTGTTGCATATAAAAAAAAGAAAAACTAAGGATTTGATTGTGACATACAGTTTTCCATCTTCCAGGACTCTTTAAACAGTCAAAGAGTTATTTTTTGCATAGCTTTTAACAAAGCCAATTCATAACTTTGGTAAACACGTAAATGCTTTCCACTGGGACAACCACATTGAAGCCTTTTTCACCCAAGTTTTGACATAAAAAGCAGCTACTTGACCCATTTTATCCAAACAGGGAGATGTCATGTGTCTATGTTATTCCCAACGGGTGCTCCATGATAATACACAGTAGTTACTGCAGCTATGAATGCTGCTTCACAGAAGTAAATCCGGCATCTGGTGCAAATCAAACAATGACATCATGAGAACACATAAGCTCATTCACAGCACTCTGAATTAAAGTTAGCTAAGTGTTAAGTTAACTGGCAGATGGCCCAGTGTCTCATGCTCAGTTCCATTAGTGTTCAAAGTAAGCTAAGTGTCTGATAAATGCACAGAGTCTTTTAAAGAGCAGTTAGTGCAGCTCGTTGGTGCACTGAGAATCATTCAACAAGATGTGTAGAGGGAACACACACGTTGCAATGCATATGTGGATGATATTATGCAGTGAGAGAGGTACTTTTAACAATGATTGGTACATGTTTTGAAGTGAAAACTGAAGCTTTGAGCTTTAAAGGGTTTTGTACCTTAAACATAGGTTACATTATTTGATATGGTTTGGATAAAGAGTTTCACTGTCCAGATTACTCTCCAAATATGAGCAGTTCATGCTACATATGAACACGGTAGTACATTTCCTTACAAATCACTATTTCCTCATCCCTATCACATAAAAACATGATAATGAATTGGGTTTCAGAAATAGCAAAACAGAACAGAGAAAAAAAGATGGCATAAGACACACAGAGGTTTTGGATACAGAGGTGTTATTTTCCATGTGTCCACTGCAGTAATGGTGTCCGTCGTGCTGTCTGGGAACCAGTAATGAGCTCTGCTGGTACCTGCTGAATATTTGATGTGTGTCTGTAACAGAGAGCAGCTGAGCCAAGCCAGGGACAGAGCAGGACCAATGGTTATACTGACTCCACACAGATGCAGGGTAGAGTTACAGCTGCACTGGAAAAGTTATATAATCCTTTCTACCCTGTGCCACGAGACCTTCAGGAAGGTGGGACGGTTCTTAGATGAATAGATTTGAAGTCATGCCAATTAAGTATTGTTATTATGCTTGACATAGCTTAAGGTACAGGTATTCTTACATTCTTAAATAATTAAGATGTCACTGACACAATCTGCATTTAATTCAAACTGTTCTGAGTAGAAAAAAAATAGAGAAGGATACACAAGCTAACGCACTGCAGACCTCTACTGCAATAAATCAAAGCAAGGGCAGCCTGTACTGCAAGCTGCAGTGTTGTTAATAAACTTGCCAACACTGTGGTGTTTATGTGCTCTCCCAAAACCCTGACTGACTACCAGCCTGTCACATGATCTTCATCAAACCCATTTAAGGACACTGCTGGATGAAATGCTTTGAAGTCTGTCAGTTATGCCTGAATGCATTATATAACTAGCTCACTTATACATGTGGATTTTGATGAGTTAATTGAACAAACTTCAAGTTATACTCAAGTTATATATAATATTTAGAGAAAAAGTAATCCCGGTGTGCTTTTTAGATGTTATTTCTTCATGAAATAATGTGGTTCCCTTGTAGCTTGCATCATGACCTCTGCAGTAACATGCAGCACAGCGTGTGCAGCAGGCAGATAACAAGTCCCAGGTACTCAAAGGTGTGGAGGCACATGGGCCTCCCAGGCCAAAAAGTGAGTCTTTTAACTCAGGTCTGTTATCCGTTCTGATCTAAAAACTAACCTTCTATTCAAATATCAGAGTGGTAAGAATTCTCTATTTTCTTTTTTTTTTAGCCTTTTCAATCCAAAATCAGCCGCCCACCACTCTAATCCCCTTAGCATGGAACGCTTTGTTTTGCCAAATATCCCATGACCTGAAAGCAGCGTGAGGCTCGGCCTCTGTGTACTATGAAAACATTTGAATGTGTAAGAGCGGATTTCTTACCATGCAAGAGATTACTTGTGACCGCTTTTTGGTCTCTGAATTCAAAATTAAATTCAACATCCGCTCTCTGTATTTGCACTCTCCACTTAGACCAGCCTCATTTTACTGCCAGTCTTCTACATTTAGCGAAGTATAGAAAAAATATATTAACTTCCTGAGTCATAGCCTTTAAATTACCGGTCAATGTGTAAGGAACACTAAAGTCAGTATTCAGGAAGAGGCCATGTCCATACAACCCAACAGCCTCAACATGGCTTTAATATTCTGCCAACATATTAAGGATGACTTCTTACTTTTCATCTAAAATGAATACCCAGTCTGAGACTGAAGCCTACACATCTCCTGTGCTTCAGTGTTGTTAAAGCATAGACCATGAGAAATAAAGGTGAGCGGATGCTTTTAAAGGAGCTCCATGTCATTAAATCAGTGCAGATGGTTATCTCTGTTTGGACAACAGAGAAAAGCTTCTTGCCTCCAGCTTTGTATGTAGACTCAACTAAGATCTGCTTGACTGAGAGCAAATCTCTGTGTCCATCCACATTGGCAAACATTTCTCTTTATCAGTGTGCAGGAACAGGAGAATCAGAGGTTACTCTGTGGACTGACAGTACTGAGGGGTCGTGGTAAAAAGCAACATGGTTTAAAAATCAGGAGTTAAGGGCGTTTCTGTCATAAAGTATTACCAGAGCTTTGGTTTCTATTGTGCTACTGGAGAGAAAACCAGAGCAAGCTTAAGTCTACAAAGAAAATTGACTTTGCTTGTTTAAGCTGAAATATAGGTGCTGTAATCACAGTTTGCATATAAGAGAGTTGGTTAAAATGAAAAATTAAACTAAAATGAAACACTATTTAAGGCTTCATTTCAAAATCTATTTAAATAATAAGATGTTAAATTATCAGATTAAGTAATGGAAGTATTTGATCCAATTGTTGAGGAGATGTTGTGTTTTGAAAACTGATAAGTAAGAGAGGAGAGCAGCTGAAGTGTCCGTTGAACCACGGTGATTTACAAACGTTGAAGTCTCAGTTAAGTTTTGAGTTTAAAACTGAAGAGCTGGAGATACATGACATGTGAGCACTGTAGTTAAAGTGTCACTCTGTGTGTAGACATTGAAAGCAGTCAGTTAAAGGTGCCAGTGAGACAAAATCAGATGAAGTGTCGGCTGATATGCCAGGTGTCGTGATTGTGACTGTGTGAAGTCATATTTGTTTGTGGCTTACTGTGTCAAAATGTGTTTTCACAAACTTTAACTGGTGAGCAGGAGGATAACACATTAAAGAATTCTAAGACTGTGCTCATCATCATTTGGCATGTCTATCAACTCTGTCATTTGGCCCTTCATTATGAGTATTGTGAACATTGTAATATCTGGAATGCTCACATTTTGGAGAAAAAAAAGCCACTGTGTGTTCATAAACTTATGGTAAGTGTGTTGGATCTGATTCAGGGGTGATTTGCAAAACAAATTGAGGATTCTGTAGTTTTTAAAGGAAGAGGTCAGTTGGGAAGCTTTATAAAGGATAATGTATCAACATCCATGAAGGAAATTAATCATCTGTGGTTATAATTCCGTCTAAATGACAGTAGTGTGTCGTTTAGGATCAAAACTGCATCACTCGTAAGCAGATTAACAAACACACACAAACCCTGACTGCAGGGCTCACATTTCACACAGAGAGTGTGAGAGAGAGAGAGAGAGAGAGAGAAAATGTCACCTGGTAAAAAATAGAAACTCATCACAGACTTCTTTCCTCCTCTCACTTCAGTGTTATCAACAAACCCCAGGCCAGGTACAATGAACCCAAAGGGAACAGAGAGAAGCAAAGGCCCATCAATTAAACAATAACTCAAGGCTGCCAAGATCCCAAAGTAATCACATTAGCCTCTGGAGAAGGCTCCTCCATGGAGCTGTCATTCAAGTCAGGCACTATTTCTGGCCTTTATCCTACCTTCATTCACCAGTTTGTTTTGAGGGTCATTTATGAGTAATTCATTCTTATGCTGATTACATTTTTTGTTAACAAACAGTCAAACTTCTTTCAATTCTATTGCTGCTTAAAGTAAACAAGTGCTACACAATATCCAGTTTATAAACTTCACATTCCAAGGTAACACCTTGAATAAAAAAAAAAATATATGTTTTACTTTCTGAACAACCTTCTTTTTTCCTTTCGGATAGGTCACACACTAACACACCAATAGAATTGCAGGCCTATATTTCTACCATATCTCTGCCACACAGTTTTACAGATATTCAGTCTACAAATCATTCCTATAGATAAATATCTATCCATCTGGGACGGCTTAAAATAGCTGCCATAATCCCTGCAGTGGCCTAACATTGTACCAAAGCTGCAGGAAAAAGCACATCAATAATACTGGCAAGATAGACGGTGCGGTTCTCCCGTTACCTCCTGTAATGGCTCTCAGAAGTTACAAATGAGGACAAGTAAATCAAACTTAATGGCTCGTGCTGCAGTACATTTCATTTTTCAGACTGCTGAACCATGCATGATGTGAATGATGGGAAATAGTTTCAGAGCAGATAAAGGATTATGTCCAAACGCCCGCTAGTGGCTAGCAGAAGTTAAATGAGGACAGTCAGCATCATGTGTACTCACGCTGCAGAGTGCTCTCCAGCTGAGAGCCGGCCTGCAGAAGGTAGTGGTAGCTCTCCATCTCCTCCCTGGAGTCTTTCTCCGGCTCTCTCTCCTCCTGCAGTGAGGCTGGGCCCATTCCCTTCCTGTTCTCCGACACAAGTTCAGGCTGGGAGAGAAGTGACGCTGCTGCGGGATGTATTGAAAGTAGTCCAGGCCTCACGTCCTCTTCACAGTCCTATAGCCCGGCATAGTGTCGCTCTATAGCGAGACTGTGAGCTACAACAGGGAAACTTATGCCCACCTGCCTCTGCGGGTCCTGAGATCCAGATGGGACAGTTCCCTGAGGCTGCTGCTGGAGCTTCCTGACCTTGAACTGCATAGAGTGAAGAGCAGTTACAGCCAGAACACAGTGATGTTGTGCTCTCATGAAGTCTCAGACACACACTTATACCGGCAGTCCCTGCGCTCAGCAGCAGTCACCTACTTCAAAACAAACAAGGCTCCATCTGGCCACTGCTGTCCGTCTCTCTCGCTCCTCCCCTATCTCTCTCTCTCTCTCTCTCTGAGCTTTAGTGCGTCAGCTCTGCGCTGTGCAGAGCCCGAGTCGTCTCCTGACACACTGCCAACTCCCTCCTAACTTTTCCTCTCACTTCACACTCCGTGCTCCCTTTCGCTGTTTTCTATGCGGACTGTACTACAGTGTGGCTGGATTGTCTGGCTGCCATGATCGTGTCCCCACTTTCTCCTGCTTTACTATCATCTAAATGCACACCCAGTGGAGAAAAGCTCTATTGAAGAATATGAAAATCTACCGCACCCTCAGCCAACAAGTTTGGCCCATGCAAAAGCACAGCCTTTAACACACAACAATCACATTCAAACAGCAGAACAAATATGAAAGGGTGTCATTGTGTACATACTGATACACAAAGCCTTTCTCAACTCAACTCCCTGCCCACAACTCCTCTGAATGGATCAGTGCTCAGGCACTAGAGTGCAAAAAAAAAAAAAGAAGCTTGTGAATGCATGTATGTGAACCTCCTGACTCACAGTGCTGGATGATTTCTTGATGCGAGGCCACACAAGGAACAGAGAGAGGGCAGACATACTCTGTCCTGATACGCAGCCACTCAGCTGATCCAGCTTAGCCTTTCAGCCATCTCATTACTGCACAGCATCTGCTTAGTGGGGTCAAATGCACACAAACACATCCACACGCTCCCAGCCGCCCACACATCCACACATCCACACACGCCCTCACATCAGACAGATTCTGCTGACATGCCTGTTGGTGGCACAAAGCACTGAAACACACTGATTTATGTTTAAAACATTATGCTTTATTACAGAAAATCGTCAGATTTTGAATATAGTTTCAAAGAGGTACATTCAGCTTAGAGGTTTGGAGTGTTGAGGCTGGACACCCAAGGGGCTGGAGGTGGCGAGGTGTCCCTGCTGCATGACACAGGGCTGCTGAGGTGCCTGAAGACATCCACCTCCACCCCCTCACAGACTGACAGGGACCGTGTCCACAACCACAGAGCCTCTCCTGCTTTTTTTTTTTTTTTTGTTGACATTTTGTTTTTCGTAGAAAAAGTGGCTGGAAAAAAGGTTGCATTAAAAATACAATTTTTCATTCTTTTATAGTTTTCATTTAAACAGGCAAAAACATTAGATTCCAAGATATCATTTTTAGCTCTGAAAATAGCGTCTCTGATGTTACTTAAAGGTTGTTTTTACATTTGTTAACAAAGCAGGCAGCCCCTCTTAGTGTGTCCTCTCTCTCATCTGATGTGTGGCTCAGTGCAGTCTGGAGGCGACATGTCACAGGGTGTAAGAGCAGTCTCCTCCCCTTTTCATCAAAAACTACAACTAGCTGTTCTAGTAGCGAATGGTACTGAAAGGCAGGTCTTTTTTTTTCCATTTGTTAAGATCAAATCAGCATGTACATAATTTGTATCTCAACATGGGATTATGACTGCATGAGCCCGCTCTACAGATGCACTGTTAAAGATATGTGAGGCAACAATCAGAGAGATTAAATAAAAGACCCCTATTTAAAAGTAATGTACGGAAGTTACGGTTTGAGCGGGAATCAGTAATGTAGAAACTATAACAACTTTAACACAGAAATAATTTGCAATAGGTTTAAACCAAGAGTAAATACAGTATATCAATGCAAAAGGAGTGTTGTTGGTACAGAGGTGGATTGTGGGACATTGGGAGAGCATTAGGGGGGCTGCCTGTCTTTGCATGTATAACAAAGACTTAAAATGAAATTGGCACAGGCTCACATCAGTTCTGGAGCGAAAAACAGATTAACTCAACTGGCACAAAGCTGACCACTCTCCACAACAGTAACAAAAAAAGATTTATACAATAAAAGAACAACATTTGTGAGCAAAATTACACTTAATAATAAATATGCCAAAAGGACAATACAAGTTCGTGGGGAGGGAGGAGGGAGGCAAATGTAGACAGTATCTAAAAAGGTTTGAAAACAATTCATGTTAAAATGGAATGTATGAAGCACTACACACAAGAAGTTAAAGGAGGGGGAAAAAAAAAAGGCTCAACCGTCCACTCTGTCATTTCATTGGTCAGAAGATTTGAGCACTAACAGAAGGAGGGATATGGAGCAAAAAGCCTCACAGTGAAATGAAACATGATCTAGGTGTGGAGTTGATTTTCTTTACGCTCCAACTCAGCCTGTACGAGACTGCCGATACAAACTAGATAATGGGTAATGAACATAAATACCTCATTTAGGCTTTAGTGCATGTGCGCATATATGTGTGTCCTTACTGTGTGTGTGTTGTTCTTATAAAGCTGATATGTGCATGAGTGTGTGTGCTCAGGCATATACTCATGTGCCTTAGTGACCATAGACGCAATGAAGAAACCAGTTTCCTTAATAGTGCAGGAAATGTCTAAACATAACATTCACAAACAAGGTTCAAGTAATCCTGGTTTTCATGACGCACAGACCTTTCTGGATTTCATCATCCAGCACAGTCACACGCACATACACACAAACACACACTTGACCTGTCACTCTCAGTTCACACTGCTGTAGACAGAATCTGATCGTATTACGTCTATCTTTTTTGGCTTTGAGCAGATGCTTTCATACATCACTATGCTAAATACAGTACAGCACATATATTAATTTACTCCTCTTAAATGGACTCTTAAATTATCTCTGAGGTCGGGAGATTTAGGTCACGCTCCGAGCAATGCTTCACTGCTGGATCGTGCTCAACATCTCTAATCTATCTCTCAATCTTACATACATACACACGAACACACACTTTATTGAGTGGTAAATATGGCCTCTCTTAACCGTCAACTTTAGCATTTGATCAACAATGCAGATTCAGAATTTAAAAAAGAAAACAAAAGACATTTTGAAAAAGAAAACCATTCTAATAATGGTTTTGCCGCTCTGAGCAGAACTAAAATCACCTTCAGTAACTTTTCATACACTGTGGATGAGTAATTTCTTAAACATCAAACAATTTAAAGAATAGCGGTTGAAAAGTGCAATAACTGTAACGTAATATAAACTTTCAAAGTGAAATGAAATCGATGCAGACAACAGTGACTGAACCTCAGTGGAGTGAAGCTTTTCTTCTTCATTCATGCAGGTGAATCATTCTTGGAGTGAAAATTACAACCGCTTGTTAAAACACAGCAGTTTTAACAGAGCTACCAAAAAGGCAGCCGTGTATGCATTCATTTTTAGCTAGTATAAAAAAAAAAAGAAAAAGTCAAATAAAGAAAACCCATGCCTGTCTTCTGAGTAGATATCTTGAAAAAAATGATGCAGGGCACAGCTCTGCAGGCATGCGCAAAGGGGGGCTGGGGAGGAGTTTGGATTGGGCAGAGGACGGAGTGGGGAAAGGCAAGTCGAAGACTGCTAAACCCATTTAGATCCCTTCCCCCAAGTCAGCAAATCTCTCTTCTTCTTCTCATTTTTCCTCCTCTTTTACGATCAGGCATGATGGCAGACATCTCTGACCCTGACAGCGTCTGATGCCACTGTTGTTGTGAGTCCTTGATGCCTTTCAGTTGTCTTCCTTTAGGTGCTTGTAGGAAAGTGGTGTGACGGGCGCAATCTGCAAGAGCACAAGCAGACAGAATTTACTTTCATATTTCATACAGTTTTTTTTTTTGATTGTTTGCAAACAAGAGTAACACATATAGACACCATGCAATCACCAAAATCGTTAGAGAATCAGCTTTGATTGGCCTCGTACCCAGACACATGAAGGAACACCAAAAAATGACACTTTCCCCACCACCAGACTCAAGCAGAAATTAGTAAAAGAAAGGCTCCAAATTTCACCCCCGGTTAACTGTTAGCCCTCAGCAGGTACATAGAACAGATGCACACTGTTAGGTTTGTCCGGCTGCGGTTTACCTGGACGTGGTGAGGAGGCCATTCTCTGACAGCTATTGGAATAGAATAGAAATGAGGGTTAAACAGTTCTGTCGTCAAAAGCCTTGTGCTTCTGTTAAGCAGCAGATATTGATGACCCTGATGAACAGTGATGGGAAGGTGAAACATTCAGGAGGGTAGACAAAAAAATGAAGACATCTAGATATTTAAAGGTATAATATGCAACATTTTCAACATTCATTTACTGGGGGGGGGGGGGGGGGGGGGCAATGAGCTGATGTAGCTTGAGCTGCCCTGAGAGACTGGTGCTGAAGTGGGACATCTACTGGAGTGATAAGTTGCATATTATACTTTTAAGACAACATCAAGGTCCTGACAAGGAGCAAAGATGCTCTCATCTTCTGTACCCTCAATACTCTTGCTGACAAACCATTTATTTATTTTTTATCGTCTCAAGATTATATTTGGGTGTTTTGGATCTTTATTTAATAGTAAAGATATAGAGAGACAGGAAATGTGGGAGAGAGAGGGAGATGGCACGCAGCGTCCAGATCAGGAGTCGATCATACGACCAGTGGGGCGATGACTTTAGCCTCTGTATACGCCTGCCTGCTCTACCAATTGAGCTTTACTGGCATCCTATTTGGATAATTCTTTACAATGAAATTTAGTAGCTTCATCGAAGAAAAATGCTCAAAAAAGGATTTGAGAAGCTCAATTAGAAACTCAACTCAATCTACCCAAAACTTCAGTATAACTCCTGTTACTATTACCTAACAATGGACACTAAAACCTTCATTATTAAATCACAAAATACATCATTCTAAAGATAAGAACCAGATTAACAAAGAAAAATTATTATGAAGTCAAATTGTTCTTTGTCTTCTTTTGCCCTTGTCCTGACGTCTTTTTTTAACTTCACAATGCAACTTTGCAGAACTAGGCTTACACTACAGATGTGACTAGCTGTTGGCTAACTGAACAAATTAGACAAATGCCACTTAATTATTATTATTATTTTTTTAAACATTTACAAACTACTTTACCACAAAAACAGGCCGGGTTCGATCTGATCTGTGGCTACTATCCCGCATGTTTTTCCCCGCTCTCTCTCTCCTTGATTTCCGACTCTATCCACTGTCCTACCTCTCCAATATTTATTCCATAATGTGTTATTTATTCCTTTAAGATATTTTTGAACCATAATTAGTTTTTCAACAATAGCAAACATTTCTGAAAGATCTCATAATGTGATGATTTCATTCATTTTGTTGTCACCCCCTGTTTGTAATGCAGCAACATTCAGTCTGAGGTTAGGGCAACGTAACACCATGCAGTGAGCTCAACTCAGCAACTTAGAATGCATCCATTATTTGCCAAGAAGTTATGCAGACAGCGACCAGCGACACAGGTTTGGAACATGCACACAGTATGAAACGACAGTGGTATGAACCATCACGTCACCAGCAGCGCATGAATGTCAAGACGGGGGAGTCTTACATCACAGAACACCTCTGGTGTACACAAAAAGCATCAACACTTTAAACTGAGGCAATCCAGCTCCAAAATGTAGATGAACTGACATTTAAAAGACAAAAAAAAAAGTTTTTATTGAAGCACATGCGCGCGCGGGGGGGGGGGGGGGGGGGGGGGTGTTATATAAGCTGGGCTGAAAGGAGCACATATGATTTGAACACAATAGGGATGCAATCATGCAAAACTTGACCATTTTAACTTAAAGTCTTGAAAATAAAAAAGTGCATCTCTTCAGCCAGCCAATATCAGCTTATACAACACAAACACACTGGGTCTTGTTGATTGCAGCTTGTGTGCCTGAACACCTTTGTGCCTTTTTTGAAATCTCAGAGTTAGAGACACTGAGTTTTACTGCTGGAGGGGTGACTGGGGGAGTGAGTCTTTGATTGGCTTAATTGGCCTGAAGTTGGGCTGGTACCTGTTTAAATGACAGTATTGGACTCATCTGAAAAGGTTCTCATGAGCAGGGGCCTGGCTGAAGACCGGGGAGACTGGGGGCCCCCGGCGCTCGACTGACCCAGCTTCTTCTAGAAAGGTGAGGCAAGAGACACCAATGACATCACTAGGCTGACAAACAGACACTTTGCCTCTCTCTCTCTCTCTTGTTCTCATCACTGCACAGACACACACACACACACACACACACACACACACACACACACACACACACACACACACACACACACACACACACACACACACACACACACACACACACACACACACACACACACACACACACACACACACACACACACACACACACACACACACACACACACACACACACACACACACACACACACACACACACACACACACACACACACACACACACACACACACACACACACACACACACACACACACACACACACACACACACACACACACACACACACACACACACACACACACACACACACACACACACACACACACACACACACACAGGGGACAGACAAATAGACACACAAAGACTTGAAAACTGGACAGGTGGACATTTAAAATCAGTCCAGCTGACCTTTGAGACACCTTTTCCTTGAAAAATGTTCTCCTGATTTTTAAAAGACTGCTATTCTTGCACATTTCTTTATAGCATGTGTGATATGACCCGCACACGCCAAGACAAAAATGCAGATGCCCGCAGGGTTTGTGGTGAGGATCCAGGCTGAGGTTGTTGACTTGAGCCCCATGCAGGTAAGTTTAGGTGCTTTGTCGTGCTGCATTCACCTGACTTGACATGCGGAGGCAGCAGGCATTGGAGCAGCACAGGCGGCCAGAAGGAGACACCAACTGATACAACTCGACAGACAAGAATGAAGGACTGCACGTTTTTAGCATGGACACCCGGTCCTACTCCACACTGCTAGTTAACTTGGGAACAAGTTGCCTCACTGACAATGATTCCTCTTAATTTAAGCAACACGTATTGAAACAAAGAACACATGTCTAGGCTCATAGAAATGAATCTGTATTTCTGACCTAGGCTATTCAACCAAGTGGTGACTTTAAAATGCCAGAGTGGCGCCCTGAGTTACTACAGAGGGTAAGACAGAGGTCTAACAGTGGGAGAGGAAGGACACAAATGGTGGAAAACAAGCAAGACTTGAAGACACAGAGACTCTGCAGGACGAGGCTTAAGAATATGGGCTGACAGAAGGAAAAAGAGACCTCAGTCGCTCCACGAGAAGCTGTGAGAACTAGCTGTCTGCGACAACATGAAGATAGTAGATGTCCCCGAGGAAGGAAGGCGATGTTGCATCTTTAGAGGAGCAGGTCCAGTGAGGAAGAGAAAAGAAACAAGAGGGTGAGACAGAGCAAGGAGAAATAAATTAAGGGGAAAGCAGCGGCACCAGTTAGATAAACAAAGTTGTAGAGGAGAAAATTAAGTTTGAAAAAATTAAAAAGATCAAAGGGCTGTTTATTAAATTAAATATATAATGTTTTTTTATAACAACTGTCATTCTAATCTGTAGACTTTAATTCTACAGTATACCTGGTCCAGCGTTTATTAATCAAATATTTATTTGTTAATTTTCAGTGATGGATCAAAACTCCCCCCAAAAAATTATCAAAAACAAACAATGCATAAAAACATAAATGTTGTACAAATCTGTAGTATTACTCCGCTTAAATGTGCAAAACATTTGGTTGAGTTTATTTTCTTTTCCTAAATAAAACGTGTCTAGACATGATTTAACAACAACATTTGGGAACACACCCAACAGCACAGCGCCACCCACCAAACATTTCCAGCTGCTTGGTAAACACATTAGCCACATGGAGAGCTAATGACAAAGTATGTCGGGGGAAAGTCGTCTTTTGGAGGAAACTGATGGGAAAATCTGACTGTCCCTCAACAGTCACACCAACAACTAGCAAATAATCTGCTATTCTGTTTTAAACCTAAAAGCCTAGCCAGGGACAGGGGCTGCAAATTAGCCACGGCTAGAAACCGGTTTGCATGGCATCTACTTTGTATTTAATATATGAAGCAATGTTCACGGCATGTGTCCCTGTTAAAGAAACGAATCAAATCATATAAACGGTCATTAAGATGCAATCAAGGAAAAAAGCCTGGTTAATTGTTCTGTTATATTATTCT
This sequence comes from Labrus mixtus, assembly GCF_963584025.1. Classification (NCBI taxonomy): domain Eukaryota; kingdom Metazoa; phylum Chordata; class Actinopteri; order Labriformes; family Labridae; genus Labrus; species Labrus mixtus. The sequence goes on along the minus strand of NC_083621.1, from coordinate 12,863,980 downwards.
TTTATCTTGGAATGTGGAAACTACATTATATCCTAAAGAAAAAAATGTGGAATTATTTTTAGAGACATCTTAAACTTCTAAATACAAAAGGGGATAAAGAGCCAATTTATCAGAAAAACATACCTTACCCTTTGGATTATGTGTCATCAAAGCTAGTGCAGTGATGTCATGGATTAGAGGGGTGTGTGTGTGTGTGTTTTTGGAGACCAGCTGGTATAAACTTTGTACATTGATGAACAGAGGAAGGCAGTGTTATTGAAGGCAAAGAGTCCCATAAAGGAGAAATCCGTTTGTATTTGACGGACTTGACTTCAATCCATCTTGTGACTAAACCATGTCGACCTATTTCACCTCACAGTAAAATAAATCAAATATGGGCTCCATTATCCACAACAGAATCCTTGAGAAAATAAGTGGTTAAATTGTGACATATTTATAGAAGGTTTGGTTGCTGTAAATCTGGGACAGAGAGAGAGAGAGAGAGAGAGAGAGAGAGAGAGCGAGAGAGAGAGAAGTAGAGTGCGAATATGTGTGTCAGGTCAAGTGTGTGTATGTGTTTCAGCTCTTACCTGTCGAGCGTTGGGCCCTCGGGGCTTGCGGAACACCACAAGCAGGATCTCTGGCAGTAGGCTGACGAGGATGAGCAAGATGATGACCAGCCATGCTGACACTGAGCTCAGCATGTTGGCAAACACAAAGTACAAACGCTGCTGCTTCAGGAAAGGCCTGCAGGAGAGGGAAGACTTTGGTTTACAAGGACTGCAGGAACAACATGGGTTGAATGGGAATACAATATAATAGTTAAGCTTATATAACTACATAGGTTGATTTATTTCGAGTTGTTTTTCCTTACCATATTATTCCTCCCCAGAAAAAGCTGAAAAACACGTAGAAAGCCAGGGAGCCCCAAATTACAAAGTGGTTGATCCATGTCCAGTGCCGTGTGTCCAGAGCAAGCTACAATTAAAAATAAAACAGATGTCAAATATCCAACACTCGTCTACAAACTCTATGTTCTCAATGAGCACTTAGATGCATTCATATGAAACCTCTGAATCTACAAGAAATAAGACAAATACAAATCAGAATAATTTACCTTAAGTGTGACAGTGAAGACAAGGACAGTGAAGACAATCGTTCCATACGACCAGTTGCCAAATACCTGGATTCAAATAAGATAAAAGAGCAATTTTACTTAAGAGACATTACTTAAGAAGTGATTTCAATATTATTTTCATGAAGAAAAAGGAGTTAAATCACACCTGGCCGTTATCCTGCAGTGCAGGGTTACTGAACAAAAACCGGACACCAAAGAAGAAGAGCAAGCCATGGAAGACTCCAAGTAAAGTCCAGTAGAGGAACAGTCCCCACCGCAACATGGCGTTCTTGGCAATGTCTCTGAACATAGTTATGAAAGAGAGAAAAGTACAACATCAGTGTTCAAAGTCTCAAATATTTGAGTGAGGAATGAGAACAAGTCTCCCTACTGACAAAATAATTCAACTAACAGCAGTGAGAACAATACAGTTCAATGGAGCAAAAGCATGAGCTTATTCTAAAAAGAAGTAACATATGTTTTTTTTTTTTGTTTTTTTAGCTTCTACAAAACTATTTAATATGTTCATGTGAAATTGAACAAGTGTGAAGAGAGGGTAGAGTTGGAGAGGAATTTAAATCAAATGCTTGAGATTTGGCTCGGAAACGGCATAAAACAGGAGATGACTTAACATCTGACACAGAATACTAAGGAAATTATTTTAGGTCTAGGTCAATGATATAGGTTGTAAAAACAGATAGTGTAAACCAGTTATGGTCATTATAATGTACCCATTATTACTCTGTGTTTGTATAAGTGTCTAAAGTGTTTGTTTTTTTTGACAGGGGAGACACGACGATACAATGCACAGCATAGACAAAGACAAAACAGGCAAGCAGGGAGTAATAATAATGTTTTACAATTTTGTATGTTGAGGGTGTTGAAGGGCCCTGCTTGTGTATGTGTGTGTGTGTGTGTGTGTGTGTGTGTGTGTGTGTGTGTGTGTGTGTGTGTGTGTGTGTGTAATTCGAGTGTATGCTTGTATTTATTTTTTTCTCCTTTTCCCTTCCTCTATACCCCATTCCTATTTTTGTCCTTCTTCTTTCCTTCATTCCATTTTTCCATTTAACATATAGTTTTGTAGTAACTGCTGTGATGTCTCTTTGATTTTGTGACTTTACTATTCGTCTTCTGTTTTACAATTTTTTATAATTTCTTTAAAAAAAAAGGATGACCATACAATCAAATAGTCAAGTTCTTATCGTTCTAACTAGTGCTCCTGTGTCTTATAGAGGGGGAAATCTGAACTGATGTGAATATTGCTCATCTTTACATGAAGTAAGTAACTTAGCAGGCATGTGTGTATAGCTTCAAACATACTGCATGTACAGGTAGGTTCCTTTGTTTACCTGTAGAGGGTAGCATTGTCCAGCAGAACCTCAATACAAATGTGCTGCTCGAGGAGACTGTAAGCCAGGATGGGCATAGAGGTGAAGCAGATGTTGTACATCGTCAGATAGGCCGCGTCATACAGGGGCTGGGGAGGATGGGAGCAGGAGGAAGGGGAAAGGAGGAGGAGGAGGAGGGACGGGTCAACCAGGGGTTAATATCACGGAGAGGACAAAACTCACACACACCATCATACTTACACAAACAAAGATATATAAGCAAGCTTATATAGATCTTTTATCAACTTATGATTGATCTATGTCAGGGATGAGGACATTCATATTTTAACAAAAGGAATAACAAAATACAAAACTGCAACCAAATTGGTATGAGATCAACTACTCCATACTACAATACATATAATGCATCATTAAGTCATGATTATATAATATCCACAAGGTACCATGGTGGAAGAAAATTACTCACATAATGACACACAGAAGTGCAATGCAATTAAAGTCAGTATAAAACAAATCAATCAGAGGTCAGACATCCCAGGGGCAGTGAGGTAGGGGCAAATCGGAGGGAAAGAGTCGAACATTCAGGAGGACTAGGACTCCTGGATTCAAGGGACACCGCCTCCTTTCATCTTCACAACATCTTTGAACTTTAAAGGGTCTCCGCTCATACTCACTTGCTGGGAATAGCCACAGAAGAACTGGTACAAAAACTGAGGTAAGATGAAGCAAAGGTTCTGCAGGCAAACAGAGAGAAAGAGAACAAGGCTCACGATGGTGGATGGAAACATCAAAGAACATGAAATGAATTCAAACAGTGAAGTGCTGAATAATGCAATATATAGATCTGAATTCACCCTCAGGGATAAATAAAGTATAAAATTACAAATTAATTAAGCCAAAAAGCATTCTCAATTCATGAGGAAGATTTATTCCATCACATGAAGTCAAGTGTGTGGATTTGTTTAGGAAACAGACTTTGCTGAAACTTACAACAAGTTCTTAGTCTGAAGATGTAAAGTCAGTACTCCTCTTACCTTGTAAAAGAAATATTGCACCAGGTGTGCAATTCGAACATAGTAGAGGTGTCCATGAGCCAACAAAAGTTTCTTGAGGTGCTTGAGTTTGGGGATGGCGTAATCGCTGTTCCTCACTGCCTGTCGTCCCTCTTTACCCTTAATACCTGAAACACCAAGAACACAAATCAAGTCACAAAATCTACACTTCCCCAGAAAAACAGAAACAGATCTGTGAGCTTCAACACAAGACTTCTTACCAATACCAACATGAGCTTCCAAAATCATGCTGACATCATTGGCACCATCTCCAATGGAAAGGGTGATGGGGCATCCTTTGGAGTTCTTCACCATCTTAACAATCTAAAGGAAGCGATGCAGAGAGGAACAGTAAATAATAATGAATGTATTTGATGAGTTTGTATCCCAAAGCTATCACCAATCTGAACACTGCAATAAAGAACACTGCACTGCAGGCTGAATAGACACTTTGGACAATACTGCAAATGTTTCTGTGCAATTACAAATGCAATATTCTTATTTAATTAAAACTGGTGCAGTATTTTTATTTCATATTATTTATTATACAGCAACTTCTACCTTATGTCTTTATACATTGGAACTTTGTTTGCATTTTTTTATATACTTGTTTAAGTATGGGTTTTTTTACTGTTACGTTTATTTTCTCGGATTCTATTTAAGCTCTGCAACAGAATTGTGCAACAGATTTTAATTCATCTGTAAAATGACAACAAACATCTATTTATTCTATTTGCAAAAAACATTATTATTTAAACTCCTAAATAAGTTAACATTTTCCACGTTGTAACTGACTGATCTGACCTGGGCCTTCTGTAGAGGAGCCATGCGGCAGCAGAGCACAGCTGTACAGTTCTGACAGATCTGCAGGAACAGGTTCTTGTAGCGACTCGCGTTGGATTCAGAGGAGGAGTTTAGCACCATCGAAAGAGTGGCTCCATCTATGATAAAACCGTAATCCTGGTTTGCCGAAGACCAGCTCCTAAAAAAACAAAACAGGGCAATCCGTTTAATCATCAATAAGATTTGTATGATTACATGATTATCCTGATTCAAGAGCAAAATATCAAACTCAGTCCAAATACTGAGACCCTGTGAGTCATGGTACTAACCTGGTGACACCTGCTTTAACTGGTGGTGCATCCTGCACGGCTTTCTTATGGTATTCAAGCAAGAGCTCGTGCAGTCGTTCCTCACGCCTTCTCCCTCCATCCTCCAGAGTACGCACTGTCAGCTCCAGCAGCTCTGTACTTCTCTGGAACAATCTACAAGCATAACAGGTGGACTTTGCCGTCTCCATCTTATCCCCTGTAAGGACCCAAACATTCATGCCCGCCCCCTGCAGAGCCTCCATGGTCTCTGCTGCCTCCTCTTGAAGCCTGGGGAAAGAAAGCAAAAGAAATGGAACAAGTCAAAGTACAGCCTTTAATGACGTTTTTAAATCTTGGAATGTGGAAGAGTACCTAATGTCAACCACAAGATGGCAGCCTAAACTCACAAAATAAAAATTCAGATAAGCTGGGACTTTTAGCTGTCACTGTAAATAATTGTGATAGAATAGACAGTGTCATACTGAGAAGAACACTATCAGGATGGGTGATGTGTTAAAAAGGCATGAAGCAGGAAAAAGGTGCCAAAAGGCCTAAGGTCTAATATAAAAAAGCTGCAGGAGGTGTTGTGGTTGCATAAGCAGAAGAAGAAATCTTCTGAGGATAGTAAATTATTTAGAATAGGATGTTTCTGGTAGGTTTTCTATTGCTGGCTCCATGAAACTTTTGGCCTCTCCTGTCTATTTCAAATGTATTTTGAGATTTCTCTAAATGGAGGGATGGGGAAGATGCGAGGAAGGAAAAAAAAAATCCAAGTCTTTGGAGAACATTAAAACATCAGCTATTCAAGTGAGAGCTGTGTGGTTGAGTTGTGTAAGCACCCACCGATCTTCTACAGCAGTTGCTCCTATCAGACTCATGCCGGTCTCCACCTGATTGTAAACAGACATGAGCTTCTGCTCTCTGTCCTGCAGAGCCAGCCGAGCTTCCCTCAGTCCTGCATCTGCCTGGGCGTACTCCTCTTCACTTAGATATTTGTAGGCCACACAGAGCGTCCTGTAGCCCTCCTGAACAGCGACACACAAAGCAACCAATGTCATGAAAGAAGGCACAAAAAGTCTGCCATCATTGTTATTATAAATGTAACCCTGTATGACCCCAGAGTCACACATTATATAAATCTGAACATTTTAAAAACGACATGATTTGGAAAGGCAGTTTGGTTATGGCACCTACTGTTGCATTACGCTCCACATGCATGCGTATCCTTTCGACCTCCTCTTGTTTGACACGGGGAAAGATGGAAGAGTCAGCTCCCTTACAGAAGAGCAGTGTCTCACCTGAACACACAAACACAGAAACAAACAAACTTTAAAGTGCAACGCTTGTTAAGTGTTTTATAACCAACATTAAATCAAAGTCAATGCAATAAACCCGACAGTGAACCCATGCTCACCTGATTTGGATCTGACTATTACACTCATTCGCCTTCTTACAGGATCAAAGTTCAACACATGAAGGAGTTCATACCTTTGGGAAGTGAAACAAATACAAAGAAGTCAAAAATAAATCAAAGCAGGAAAATATGTTAATCAAAAACTTTGATGTAATTACCGGTACTAACTTACATTTCAATGTCCTTGTTCCTGTTGAGAATTTTCATAGATTTGCTCTCCAGGCCCAGAAATGTGAAGCCGTACCTGCAGATGGAGACAAATCCTCACAAATGAGCAATTCATGTACTCATTAATTCAATTCAGACAACTTTATCAATCTCTCTAGAGGCAATTTGTTTGGAGCAGCTTGTACATAAAAGACAAATAAAATCACAGCAAATAGTGATGGAAACAAATACACAAGGGCAAATTATGAAATAAAATATAAAAATAAATACAGATTTTAAGCAGACTGAAAAATAAACAGACTGTATCAAAATAATTAAAGGATCCGTCTCAATAAAAGGATAAAAGGACCAGTCTTACAAAGAAACCGTGAGCTATAACAATTGTTGAATAAATACAATTTAAACACTCTATAATATATTCATATTCAAATAACATGCTTGATCTTTCTACAACTGTCTTAATGGCAGTTCATTTCCCTGTGTGACTACAGCCTCTCTCTTACCTCATTGCACCCTTGACCAGAGCAACCTCATCAGGTGAGGAGGCTATAAAGCCTCTCTGCTCATGAGCTGGATGGAGCACCTCTCCATCCACCCCTAAGCCATCCACCTGGTTTGTCAGTCCGTCCCCTTGGCCTTGACCCTGCTCTGAAGACTCCTTCACCTGGACTGTGTGGCACAGGCACAGGGCACGAAGAAACAAGTCCTCCCTCTCCTAGTAACACAAAGTGAACATGATTAAGATCAGTAAGATGAGATAAAGGACTGAATTAATTCATTTACAGCCTCATAAAAAAGACACATACAGAAGCTGGAGTTCAGATAAAGCTCAGAATTTACAGCTATTTGTCTACACTGACTTCTTATCACCATGTGTGTTAAAGTGCAACAGTCTGTCGAGTGTGATCAGGTGCTCAAGCTAAAAGAGCACAAAGTCAATTTGCTCCCCTCTATGTTGACATGTCAAGGAGGATGTATGTAGGTGACCTATGAAGGGTTTTTCTGAGCAGCGAGCTATGTAATGTCCATATGGTGCCGCTTGTGTGTGAGTGAGTGTTTTTTTTTTTTTTACAACAGATGGAGGGATGCTGCAACACCCACCCTGCCGGCTTTCTGCTGTAGTTTGCTCACAGGTCCATCTGGGACACAGAATCCGTCCAGCTCAGAGCTTGTATCCTGGTACTTGTACTGGAAGCCGTCGATGCAGCACTCGATGAACTCCATGTTGTTCTGAGTAAGGGTGCCAGTCTTGTCTGTGAAGACGTACTCCACCTTCAAGCAATGTCATAAATGGACATGACGGACAATTTCAAACCCATAAAAATTCAGCCTGCAGATTTAACAAGTCTAACAATAAGATGAGGCAGTAACCCACAGGAAGAATTACAATTCATCCCGTTTAACGAAGCATCACCTTTAATTGAGGTAATCATCCGACAAACCAAGTGTGACTGATCTACGGCAGCAGTGTTTGAGTTTAAAGTGAGATAAAACAGGTGAAGTCAGGACAGTGCAGGGAATCTGGTGTTTTTATAGGCAGGACTAATTTCAAGAATTACTGAAAAGTCAATTCTAATTATAGCAACACCTACATCAGTAGATTTTTTCCTATTAGTTTAGTATATGGTTGGCACTAACTGTGAATCAATCCATGTTAGGAGCTTCTTTATCCAGAGCCTGAATCATATAAGACAAGTTGGTGTTCTTAACTTTCATGTGGACATCATTAATGGACACGGCATATTTGTTGTTTGAAAAAAGGTCCACATTTCTAAAAAGGGTTGATAATATAATAAGGGTTATTCTTCCAGGAAGCAAAGGCTTCAAATGCTACAATCTAGTGCCACCACTTGTACATTTTTCTGATTTAATCAACATTCAAGGACACCTTGTTCCATTTTATAATAATACAGGACTTTGAAATGCCTTGAAAGAAGAATAAAACATTATGCATTATTAATAAGTGGGAATGCTGACTTTCAGAAATCAACTCCACGAAGACATAAACTGCTGTCCTTCTTCCTGACCTGTCCCAGCTCCTCGTTGAGGTCTGACGTGTTGACCAGCGCTCCCTCCTTGATTTCGGGGTCGAAGAAGTCCTTGTCCCAGGTGATGAAAAAGGATCCTAAAAACTTTTGCATCTCAACCGTCACATACATGGACACGGGGATGATGAAGTTGAAGAGCACCATGAATGACAGGAAGTCCGTGAACATCTTTAGGTACTGTTGGAAAAATGAAAACAGACACCATTTTTAATGTATATCTTGAGTTGAGATGAATAGGCCTACATTACCCAAACTACACATAAGCAGGCAGCGACAGCACAGTTGTAACACAGTGTTAACAGTTCATGAGGGGCTACAGCAGAAGGTTAACAACCAATGAAATGGATCATATCACAATATAGGTCTGCAGTGGCCTTCTCCCCAAGAAGAGTTTTATGAGTCTGAATCAGGAGAGGCTAGGGCTAGTAAAATGCAGTTTTACAATGAAACTTTGAGCTCTACAGGGTGAGTATTTTCTGTATTAACTGCAGCCTCCAAGGTTCAGGAAACAACTGTGATACACATTATAAAGAGTACTGATGTAATGTTATCAAGGACTTTAAGATGCTACTTTGCTCATGTTTATTCATACCATTTTTTAGAAAGTTTTGTCATGGACTCTTCTGATAGTTGATTGCTTTGACTACAAAGACAGGCAGGTTCCTTTACTGTGTACTCACCAGATTGGTGTCCTTCTCTCTCTGGGTTTTCTCATTATACCAAGGCTCATCTTGTCCGGGCTTGCCCTGCCACACATACTTTAATGTTGTGCACACTAGAGCCTTGCTAACCAATATGCAAAGGTAAACCAGAAGGAAGGCATTGATGGACCTGGAAAATAGGAAATTATATAAGGGAGTGCCACTAGTATTTCATGTATTTCAAACATTAGGGATGGGGTTCATAGGGTAATTCATAACACCATGATACAATATGCAATACATAGCCCATGATAAGGATAATATCCCGATACACTGATTACACCATACTGATCTGATCAAATCTTTGAGAAATTTCAATCTGTTTTCAAAGCTTGTCATAAGACAGAAAAAGCCCCCCTCAAGGTAACTAATTACCTAGCGATAATTAGAATAGAATAGAATAGCTGTATTTGTCATTGTACAAGTACAACAAAATTTGGTCAGTGCAAAGAACCCTTTATAAAGTGCTAGAAATAAAATACAATCTAAAAACACATCACACTTTAACGCACATTCATCCACATTCATCCACATTCCATTGGGGTACAGATACAGATTGCACAATCATTGTTTTGCAGTGTTAAGTGCAGTTACCGCCCTCGGGTAGAAACTGTAGCGAAAAACAAAACACCGAAAAGATAAACACTGATGCATGCACATGCATGCCGCCATAATTTGCCCCACCCCTGCCAAACATCTCTACAACAATTCTTCTAAACCTACTTCTCCACAGCCGAGCGTTTCTGAGACTTGCCCTGGTAGTTAAGGGCCATCTTTGTCTCCATGCCTGTGTAAACTGCAACACCTGCAGAAAGAAAAAAGAGAAGAATGTCTTAAGATACTGAGCCTCACTAATATATTGTTGTAATAAAGTCAAAAACCATTTGACTCACCACAGATTTTCTGAGTGTTCTTTAAAGTTGCCCCTTTCAGCAGAAGGTTTTCTGGGCCCAAAGACCTGCACAATCACATCAGCAGATCAAACAGTTCAGGCACACAGAAGCTGTGTAATCAACACACTCCCCCCCATTCTCTAAATGGAAACCTGGCAGGCAAGCTGGCATCTACTCTAAAATTCACAGTGACAATACACAGTACTACTGCGGTCTGGGCTTTCACCAGTCTCAGTGTTCTTGAGAAGGACACTGGCATTTGTTTATACGGCCATTACAAAATAGTCAGTGATAGATGCCTGTGGGAGAGCTTTGGAAGCAGGGGCAGCAGCCAAGCCAGCCTGTTTTACAGCTTTTCTACAATGGAGGGTCAATGGAATAATGCATTTTTGGTGATTCAAAGGGAAGAAAGTGAGTGCTCAAATAAACTGTGGTTGGATTTAGTGTTCACTGAGTCAGTTGTGCATGAGTGCTCTCACCTTACTGCAGGCTCTTGATTGGTTTTGTAGATGTGCATGCGTCCAACAAACCTAGAACAGAAATGACATAAACACTCAGACGCTATAGACCTTTGTGAAAACAGCACATCTGATCATTTCTTTCATGTATAATTCAATCTGTTCATAAAACACTGGATTTAAAATTGAGGTATCCGAAAACTGCAAAGGTATCTTAAGATGGAAAACTGTAGATACTCAGTGACCTAAAATCAGTTGCAGAAATTTGGGAGCCAGCTGATCACTGGTGGTTAGCCAGCAGCATGCTGTCAGTTTTGTTGACTGAATAGCAGGCATTTGGAGCCACGGCTTACTTTGCCCGTCTCAAACACCTTTCTGATGCCAATGACAATATTCCTACAACTTGCATAAAGGGGGGAGCCACAGGATGTCTGTGGACAGATCTGAGATTCCTAAAACTAATAAATATCGGCTTTAGGATGAGCTCACCAAAGAAAACTCTAATTATCAGGCCTACTTTCACCATTCCTAATATAAAACTAAAGTAAGCAGTGTTTCCCCTAGGTTTACAGTTTTGGGGGGGTGGGGGGGTGCGGGCAGACGGACGCCGACACAAACACTTGAAGGAATCTTGGTGTTCATGTGTTACTTTTAATGACAGCTGTCCTGTTCTATCGGAAAGATATCCTTAAATGACTTCTTTCCCTGATTTCCAACTCTATCCACTATCCTATCTCTACAATAAATGAACAAAAAGCCCAAAATTAAATCTAAAAAAAATATATATATATATTAACTTGACCTTCAAGGGTGGGCAGGGGAGGCCATTGGGGGGACGGGCCGCCCCCCTAATATAATGGTAGGGGAAACACTGGTAAGTGTATTAAGGCTTTGAAGAACCTCTCCATTTAACAACGCACATGTTTACATTAGTGTCCTTGAACACACTTTCAACCAGCATTAAGTTAACGCAAGGCAAAACATGCTTGTGGTGTAAACTTGTTGAGGCCACATGATGAGTTCCTACTTGTAAAGGTCAGGCTGCGGCTGTTCACACTCAATGGTGGCGTTGAGGGATTCCAGATCCTTCTCAGTGTCTGGCACTGTGTAGTGTGTCTGTAGAGGAGGTGGAGAGAGAGGGAGAGTGTGAGCGTCCCTCGGCTCAGGTCAAGAGATCATTTTAGCTTTCCCCTACCTCACACTCACAGACACTACATGAAAATAAGGAGACCTCAAATACCTAAACACTGTGACTGAAACTTGAGCACAGAAAAAAGACAGAAATATGTACTTTTGAAGAACTAGACAATTGTGATGTTAAATAACTTGAACATATTTACTGAAGAACACAATTCTAGATCATACCTTCTCTAATCTTTAAAAGCATCACGTTTATAAACTATAACCAATGAAAGCCACATTTTGGACAATAATCCTTACAAAGTAACCACCTACAACTTAATCATACACATAATTGAATAAGGTGGGGACAGCAGAGTGCTCCCTCTTACTTTATGGTTTGACTCTCCATCCAGACTTGCTGTGGTAACAAAACATGTGTCGTCGTCTCGGCTAGACTGCAGCAGTATTAAATCACAGGGAAAGGTCTTATCTTCCTCCACCTCCACAACATCTCCGACCTGATAAAACAAACACATCCAAACACAGCCTTTTAGGAATGATGATGGTTTACTTTCTCCAAGTTATGAGTCACCAGATCATCGAGCTCTGTCATGGCATTAGTGGCGAAGGTTTAAACAATCACAGCTTTGAGCAGTATTACCACCAGGGAGCAGAAGGACTCCAAATTAAATGCATCAGTTCTGATTTCAAATTAGCAAACAACTGCCAACCAAGTTATTTTGACTTTCTAAATGTTTACTTGAGCTCTTGTCCTTTCAGCAGTAGGAGACACCCTCCTGTTGTGTGAGCTCCTGTACTGGATACAGCTGTCCAAAGACTCACACAGAGTGACAATGTTTTGGTTTTGACAGCTGGATCTTGATTCTCAGTGGTGTCAGCCGCACTAGCAGCCCTTTAGTATGACAACAAGTAATTTGTTTAACTCTAAATATTAAAATATACGTAAGTTTGCATTTTCTGATGTAATTATTATTAATGAATACCATCATGGTTTAACTTTAATATTTTAATGCCTGTTTAACCCGACTGACACCCATACATCCTTAAAACAAATACTGTAGCATACAACAATCAGGTGATTCTGTATTGGAGAAATAGCGTGCACAACATACCCTGGATTCATAATTACCATCACTGCCGTGTTTGAACATGTAATCAGTTTAGCAGTGCATGTTCTCCCCTGTGCATTTATTCCAAACACTGTCGTGTCAAGCTGCCAGCAGCTTCTCTTTGGACATGTCTCCAAGGAAATATAAAATGTACCTTGATCTTCTCACTCTCCTTCCGTATCCTCCGGCCGTCCTCCAGCACTGTTACTGGGTACTTGTTCACCTCATTGTCAGCTTTGTGCCGTAGCCAGTCCTCATAGCCCTATGGCAGCATATGAGAATCAGGTTAACATCATTTGCTTAGTCCTAGAAAACTCCAAAATATGGTCTTCGTAGTATTATTACCTACAGGACAGTGGAACTTAAACTGTTAGATAGAAACATCGTGTCTGCTAACAAAATAAAGTCAATCTTCACAATTATTATTTTATTACTATTTAAAAAAAGTGCCTGCAGCAGCAGGATGGAAAAGCAATTGTCCAGTATTAAATTGAAACAGTATATCATGAAATAATACTGAGCTAGGTAAAAACATAATTCCAGGGGCTGCTGGAGCAGCAGCATAAGCCACAGAGCCTGGTGTAGCCTTCACAAGTACTTTAAGATAGCGATAGAGATTGAGGAGATGCTGAAGAGATGCAAAGGGTACGAAGGAAGGAAACCACAGTGTGTGCCAAGATGGATTTCAAGCCAAAAGTTGGATTACCAAGGAAGATGATAAGAGGAGAGAGAAAATGTGGTTGAGTGATGCAAAGCAGTGATGGCAGGTGGATGAAAGGGGGAGAGAGGCAAGGGAGGCAAGGGAGGCAGGGGAGGTGTTCCACGGATGGTCAGTCGAACCATACAGTTCACCTTAGCCTGACTAATGGAGTCGGGCAGATCGCCTTGGTGTCCTACTTCAAAGCCTGTCTGAAGGCGGTCCGGCACTATCAGTGCACCCCACATATTTTCAGAAGGAAGTCCGCCCACTATTGTGCATTTCAAAGCCCCAGCAGTCGACTTACTAAAAAGACAATCCTAAAACAATATTTCTAAAGCTGAGACTCAGCAACAACAGAGTGAGAGAAAACGACACTCTGCTTGATCATTTGTATCTCTGTAATAGACTCTCTCTCTCTCCTACCCATTTTTCTCCAATTTCCACAGAGCCTATTCTGTCGTTTATGCTGTCAGAATTCACCAATGAAGAATGTTAATACAAAACTCAAGAGCGCTGTAGTCACGTACTTTATACAAAAGCACAGCACGGGATTGAAGAAGGCAGGGGAACTAATTGTGTTTAGAGGAGATTGAGGAAGGATATAATACCGGGGGGACAATATGAGGAAATACAAGTGAAGAGAAAGCAGAATAGAAAAACTAGAGGTCGACCCATTATTGGCCTGGCCGATTATCAAATTATTTTATTTAAGTGCTCTATCTTGGCTCCGCTGCAGGTGGGTTTTTCCCTCTGGATCTGTTTCACTCACCACCCTGTCTCACCTAGGGTCCTGCCCTGAATGCCTGAATGACTGACATCACACAAGTAATATCCAATCAACGCTAAAGCCTGAAAGCCACTGACATGCACAGAGACGAGAGCAGCGTTGAGCAGAGTTTCTGGTTAAGCATTTACACAAAGTCTTGTGTTGGACTTTGGAATATTCCCAATTCTAAACTGCAGAAATGTTTTAATTTTTCTGTAAAAACATATTGGTTTTAAACATCAGTTATTGGTCTCATGAACTACTTATAATCTGTATCGATATCGGCCCTGAAAAAAACAATATTGGTCGACCACTAATAAAAACATTCCTTTGATGAACACTCATTAGCAACATTAAGCTGCCTCTTACCTGCTTAATAGCCGTTACTGTGATCACAAAAAACAAGGGTAGGCCACTGGTGACTGGGCTGGTGGGTGTGTCCACTATCACCTGTAGGGGAGCAAAAGAAACAATTTCACTCAAGAGAAGTATGACATTAACACTCTTTAATCAACACACATTTACTGTCCTCAAAGGCTTACTGCAGCCCATGTCTTTGTGGCCACAGAGGGAGGAGTTTGCGGTGATGGTTTCTGAGATGTGTTTTGCCCTCTAAATGCCGGGTGTAGTCTCTTTCTGTAAGGCAGTTCTATTATCCCCCTTTCATCATCAGGAGGAAACACAGGGGAGACATTTACATTTTGCAAAGGGAGCCAGTAAGGTTCTGGACCACAGAACTTTTAATCAAGTGGGCAAGGGACAGAGTGCTTTATCTGCAGGCATGCCAGCACTTCTGTGTCGCTGCCAAGGCAGAGGGAGAGAGCCAACACAATCTTTGCTGGACTCACCTTACCTGACTGAGCTGTGTGAGATTCAAACTATATTGTATGTGTTGTATTTTTATGTACAGTATACTGCTGCTCATGGAAAGTCAAGGCCCAAAATCAACAGCAAAGAAAACACAGAGGTGACCGGCTCTTTGTCAGTCCAGTATTTGTACTTTTGTTAGAAGTGTTGCAGTGTAATTCAGCACAGAATAATAAAGGAATAACACGAAAATTTCAAAGTGACCTTTTGGTGCGAGCTGAGCTGCACCTAGCTATTTCAGCTATAGATCCCTTCGGTGTTCCTCACTCACATGATTTTACTGGGAGCTGAAGCAGCAGAGGTCTCAAACAAACTGTTAATTACAACTGGGAAATCATATCTTTAAAAAGACATTAACAGTGTTTAAAACATTAAAAGAGTTGTCGACTAATGTTTCAATGTCCAGCCAGGAGCTGGCCCTTATTGATATCTCCGATAACTGTGAGTCTAACAGGTAAAACATAAGAACTATGCAGGATGATACGGTTTGGAGCTGGACTCAAACAAGTTGAAGAATGGTCAAAGCTTCATTATGAACAAAAACATAAATATTAACTGATAAAAATTAAGAGGACTGCCCAAGTGCAGAATATCCTTAATGAGAATTTAGAGTGGGGTCAGTGATCAGGTAATCCCCGACAGCCTTGGCCAGGGCAGCACATGACCAAGGCTCACAGCTAAAATCCCGAGACAAAAAAGCTCTTGAGTGTTTGTGTGTTCCTTAAAACCATCATAAGATGGATTTACTGTGGCATTTCTGATCCTGCAGAAGGCATGCTGTTCTCCCCCTGAGCCGGAGAGCGTGTTCAAGCTCGCACAGGCACGACATATCCAGTTCGTTGGTATTCTGACCAGGAGCATTACACGCTGTCAGACAGACATCAACTCAAGAAAGAGCAGGAGATGCGGTTTGAAGCAGTCTCCAGTGTTCTTACTCACTTGTGCTTGAATTGAGAATAAAAACAAACCTGCTGCACCGCTGAATCTTGAATAGACCTGAACATGCAGTCACATTCTGTACCCATACAGACGCCTACTCACACAAACACACATGTAAACAAACACGCATATAAAGTACAGCAAGCTGTGTTCTACTAGCCTACCCAAGCTTTCTCTGTCATTTCAATTAACTGGAGGATAAAACAATTACAAGGTGGCAGTGATGGAGTTGTGCACATTGACTTTTTCGAGGAGTGCCGATTTAGAGGACAGGCTGCATTATATTTGTAGTGGTTAGCAATTGTGGAAGACAGAAGCAAAGAGTAATAATTCTGCTGCAGTAGCCTCAGGTGTTGCACGCCAGAGGTGAGATTACTCAATGCTCAAAAAGAGCAGAGTGTGCACATGTGGATAGCAAATGGGGTTCTGTGTTAAAGACCCCATTACCCATGACACATTTCTGTAGGCGTTGCTAGAGGATTATAGAGTTCCTCTGCAGGAAATATCCATGTACCCTGACTATGTTAAACCTCCACTGTTTGCATTATCCAATCCCCAATGTCACCCACCAATGGATGGTCATTGTGATGGCGTTCTTCATTTAGGCTTTGAAGTCAATGTATATATCCCTCCACATGTCTAGATTGAAGATTGGCTGATCCCAGAGAAAAAAAGAAACAACTACAGGACAGAGTAATTGAGGACATCATGTCCCTCTGATGCAGCAGCCAGATGGCCAGACTTGAAAAAAAGTGTGACCACAGCACACAGAGTACGCTTCACAAAGCAGACTTTCAGCCAAAATGTTGTTTGATTGTGATTTCTTTGGTTCCCTCGATTTTGATGGCATTTGTTCAATAGAGGACTATAAAAAGAGACGGATCAATTGGTGTGTTTTTTTTAGTATTCATCAACAATGATTCTATAAAAATGCTTTCTTTCATCTTGCACTACAAAAGTGTGTGAAATCAGACTCGGCAAGCTTCACAGGCATTACTGCATCAAGGACAGGCCTCGTTTCTGGAACAAGTTGAGGGTTAAAACTATACCCGATTGAAAATACTGCAGCAGCAAACTCCAAGGAACACTAAAAACCTTCAGAAAACCTTTAGCTACTGTACAGCAGCCAAATAATAACACATACTTTTCCCAGAGCTCGCCTTGCATAGTTTATCTGCACTGATTCAAAAGAATCCCAGTTAAACTTCCAGATGGCCCAATACCTTTCCTGCTCTGCACCAAATGCAAAGCCAAAAAACCCTCAGTGATAGGAGTGAACAGTGTGCTGATGCTGATGTGTGGCTGTGATATCAGAGCTGAAGAGCAAAGCAGCATAAAGCCCTTCATCTGTGCCGGGGAAGTGTGTCAGAGTGAGCGACAGACAGCAGGTTCCAGGGGTCCCAGGGTGTGGGCCCCTGGTGTCCTCCACCCTCCCACTCTCTCCTTTTTTCCCATTGCTCTCTCATCAACGTTTCTCTCACTCTCGTCCCCCGTTCTATTCCTGTTCGATCAAATTCGAGCAAAGACATGCAGAGCTATTTTTAGCCGAGTGGTGCTTTTTTATCAGCCTGTGTCTATTTGTGGCTCTCAGAAGTACAGAGGGCTTCCTGGCTGCTGACGTCAGCAGTGCAGCGCTGCAGAGAGATGGGTGGAATGTGGGAGAGAAAGGAGGGGGGGGAAGAAAAATGGGGAAAAAAGAGAGCAAATGACAAAAGGGAGATACAAAAGGAGGAGAGGACAGAGTTGCAGGATGCATGACATTTGGTCGTTGGTTGAGCATTTGCATAGAGCCTCTCGGGGGAAAGTGAGAAGGTTTATTTCTGTCGGTGAGATGCAAGATGTGTAAAGAAATGAGCGCGCACAGAGCCTGTGTACCTGTTTCTCTCTCAACTCTTCTCTGTGATATAATAGCAGGCTGCATGGGAAAACTGAGTGGTTAGGATAAGGAGCCCCTCAAGAGAGGCTGGATTAGTGGAGAAACGCCAACCACGCTGCAGCGAGGGTAAACACCGTCAGCAAACCCAGGACACCCACTGAGTCATACATCACACACAAGCACATACACACATGCAATGTGTTCACACACAAACAAACACTCTATACTGCACAAATCACACACGCTGACGATTATTGTGTGTTAGCATGTTTGGTGCAAACATGCATGCTAGTTTGCTCCAGCATTAACTCATGACAATTTCACACATTAGATCCCAACTGTCCATAATCCAGAACCTTTATTCATTAGCCGAGGATGATATGGAGTTGAACCTGGCAGACTGGAGAATAGAGGCTAAAGTGAACTGTAAATACAGGTAGAAACAAGGGCAAGGGGGAAATATAAACACAGCAATTGATCTGCCATTGGCTCAAGAATTATGGAATTACTCTGTGACAGCAGCACAGTGATATTTCTCTCTTTAGTAAAGCGCTGAGCTTCTCGGAGTAGTCATTCTGTAAGCTCATTGAATCTGCATGTTCCTACAGAGGCCCATCTCAAGCACCTGTTTACTCTAGAGGGCTGTCTGCCACCAAAGTTTAGGTTAAGCTAAAATTACGGCTATTAGTAGTTTCCATCTTAGTGGATCAGAAAAAAGGGACGAGGAAAGACGAGAGGAGAGGAGAGGAGAGGAGAGTTCACTTCAGAGCGCAGAACAGGGGAATAAGGATGCCAGTCAATGCATCACTGTCAGCGCTCTTGGCCAGCTGACAGCTTCTACTTCTAAGGAAAGGGAAACAGAATATAAGCTAACAATGAAAGACAAACTGGTGATCAGGGATCACCGTATCATAATACCCACAAACATCAGGTAAAATTGCCTTTTCTTTAATGATAACTGAAGAAATTACACTAAAAAAGACATGAAGTCCAAACACACTGATTCATCCTTTAAACCATGTGATCTTATTTTAGACTAATGCCATATTGATGTGCTAGATAAAAGATATCTTCATGCTCCTAAGTAGTTTTAGCAGCCTGTGATAAAATCCTTTAATTAGGTAACATGTGATCTGACAGCTCTGGAATAATGGACTTAATGGCTGGAAGACAAGAACTGCTGGATCACAATCTAAGTACTTATTCAGAGAAATTCTCCTAACACAAACTGGGTACGGTGGGTACGTTTCCATTTACACACATCCCTGGTGTTTGGTGTAAAGTCTCAGTGAAATGAAGGCAGTGTTAGAATAATGCCAGGTAAATGTACAAATAGGACGGCATTTCAGTATTTTAAATATATATTTTTGTTTAATTTCCACTGACTTTCACACAGAAACGGGTCAAAAAGTGTTGATATTTCATTGTGTATGGTAGCTTTGTTTCAAACGCTGCTTCTCCATTCACTTTCACCATGTCGGGATCATGCAGGGATCAGCTGGTGGCTGAGTGACAGCCTGCTCACGTTACAGCCTGCTGTAGTGTGTTGCTTTAAACTTTCAGCCTAACTCTGTACGTGTTTCCTTTTGAGTAGTCGACACGTGGGAAACGATTTTTGCCTTTTATTTTATTTTTTTTTACCGTTTTCACTTCCTTGTCAATTTAGTCGACACGGAAACTGAAACGTCCCCACACCACTGATTTGAAAGACGGCAGTGTTTCCTCATACTGCAGCCTCTCCTCACTGCACGCCATGTAAAGGTAATGTGTGCAGTGTTGTCAGCTTCCCCAACTTTAGCGCATGGTGATTGGATAGTAACTCGATGGGCAGGGGTTTCCTTATACCAGCGCGTGGACTCACAGGCACACACAAACAGAGCCAATTAAGAGAGAAATATTTTGCATGTAGGCTCGTAAGCAAAACTGTAAAACCGCAATTTACAAGCACGTATTGAACTGTGGATGTCGTACCTGATGGTTCAATATTATATTGAGAATTGTTGCATTCCTAATTCACATTATGTGAGAAGTCAGAGAGGAGAATGGAAAATGTTGAATTATGTTTTGCGGTGTGAGAACAGAGCTTACTCCATTTTCTGAAGAAAACTGAATTTACACACATAGGCACACACACAAACTATGCAAGAGAAAGATGTTGACACATGCTATATTACAAACATGTGGCAGAGTTCACACCGCCAGTAACGGTTTCACACACGCCTTCACAACATGCAAATAGATATATTTTCACACACTCAAGTGACACATTAACCCATTCAGAATGACCATCCACAGGGCTTAACCTGCTCCATTATGCCGTCTGAAAATGTATCAGACATGTACACACAGACCCAGTCACAACAGGCATTCCATACAGTCATTATTTGTCAAAAGAAAAACTTGGTTTGGATTGAAGCACTGAGAAAGCTTGTCCTCACCTGCACCAGGAAGATGATAAGGAAGTAGAAATTGGCAATTCTTCTAAACTGTTCAAACAGGTTCTTTGGTAGAAAATTCCAAACTGTGTACTGTGGAGGGAAGGAGAGAAAATTGCATGTGAGTCACAGAGAAACCAAATAGTTATAACAGTGTCTGCTTTTTCCTGATCTTTTCTGTGTCATTTTCTCATTCAGGCATCATGTTTTCTGCTGAACTCTGGGAGGTTCAAGAAGGACTTGGCAAAGAAGGAGACAGATTAGAGGCATTCAATATTCACAGACTCTTGCATGTGTGCATTCTGTCTGAACTGAGGGAGGGGGGGACTTCAAAAGCTAAAAGTCTCTGTTCTTCGTATTGCCTTGGGAGACGGCCCTTGGGGGAGCACAGGTATTTCATTGATTTGGATTAATGATTTATCTGCTTAATTTGGCTCCCCTTGAACACTGAGCCAATGAACTTATCAGGCTGGGGACTGTTTCTGTCTTTATTTTCTATTTTTTTAAGTGGCCATGACTGCTGCTGATAGCATCGCAGACACTTTTATCTGCTTAAATCCCTGAGAGGCAGCTCAACAATGCCCTGTTAGTAACTTTGTGTCACACTACAGTGTATCAGGGTGAGAAACACACACGCAGGGAATCACAAAGAAATGGCAATAAGGCAGTGTTTATGAAGGGGGAATGTCTGAATGGGGATAGTGTTGAAATGCAGAGGCAGCAGAATGGACCATCTCATTTTGCCAGAGGAAAAGAGAGTGAAAGTAATGAGAAAAGGGTTGGGGGGGGGAGTAGCAAGGGTGGCTGAGTGCGGCGGTGCAGTAACAGCAGCAGCAGCAATGAGAGCGAAAGGGAGGAGAAGCGGAGATTGGTCGTTGCAGAGTGCAAAAGCAACAGGATGATGGAGAGCAGAGGCATGGAGGAGCATAAACACTACAGCCGGGGTAATTAAAGGCTGTTTACCCTGACATGCTGGCAGGAGCCAATTGATTGGCCCATCCTCAGTGGGACCCTCTGCACCACTATAAATCCTAGTCCCTGTCTAACTCTCATACCGTGCTTCCTTCTCATCATTACCCTTCATATCCATAACCTGCATCTTACTGCTGACACAGGACTGACGGGTGAGATTTAGATGATGGGGGTGGGGGGTAGATCAAAGTGGCATGCTCCGGCATTGAGTAGAAGCCAATGCAGAAATGCAAAAAAACTGTAGGTCCTCAAGTGTCCACTTGAGACTGGATCCAAAAGCCCCGAAAGACACTTAACCTCATATTAAGATGCCCGTTTTGACAGTAGATATAACATGTTTATAGTTATCAGGGGTGTTGTAGCTGTTCGCTAGGAGGCTTAAGGCCCATCTCAGCTCCACCTCTTGCTTTTTCTAGGTTGAGCAAAAGTGAGGTTGAGACAGCCTTTTTCAATAAGGCAACTGCCGCCAGTGGGCTTCAAAATGACCCATCAGTAACGAATAGGTGATGTCACTGAGACTACGGCCATGTTTTATACACTCTATGGGTCTATCAGAGCCTCGATAGGGGGGAACAGCTGAAATGCCCACCCTGCAAGTACATTAATAGCAGTCATGTATTTCACTGCCACAGCCACTGCTCTCCTGACAGACAAATAATCTCCTTCCGTAGGGAGCGAGGATGAGCATGTGGAGCGGCAGTGGGAGGAGGAATAAAGAGAGGAAGACACAGGAATGCTCAGGACTGTTCAAGAGTTCATTTTGCATTCCAAGTGTTAGATAAGAGAAGGAAAAAAAAGCCTGGAGGCAGTTGGAACGAAATATGCAGAGGAGCTGAGAAACAAACTGAGAGGTATATGAATTTAATCTCAGTGTAAGGCCAGACTGCTGCGCTGGGAGATGTGAGTGTGTGCGAGTGCCATTCTCACCTTGGAGGACACGATCCTGTTATCACAGAACTTGGGTGGGATGAAAGCCTCATTGGTTGAAGATGAGCAATGGCCAACGTAGATAGTTCGACTGTCCACTCTTCTCTCATCGCCGCCAAGCTGGAGGAGGCGGGAAGCAGAGGTGGGAGGGGATGAAGATGAAAAGAGAGGAAGAAGGAGGCATGTTTGAGTCATTTAAGGTACTTCTCTTCAATAAACAGAAAACAGACTTTGAACCTGCATGGGAAAATCTCAGGAGATAAATTACAGTAACTTGAGAGTAAAGGCTTAAATTGTCTACGATAACTATGAGGGATGTAGAATAAATCAATAAAAACATGAATTAATTGTTATATGGTTCTTTGTTATTTCAGCTGCAGAAAATCCACAATAATCACCAGGGCTTTGTAGAGGCCATACAACACAACAGTGTGATGAAGCCTAAAGTGCACCCACAGGTCAAGAATTAAGAGATTAGAATTTCTACTGGGGTGCAGAAAATTAAAAAAAGACTTTGGAAGCACTCTACTAGAAAACAACTGAGCACCAGCCAATGCCTCTGAGAGGGGACAAAGAGAAGTATGACAAGGGTCAGCGGGCCAAAATGAGGATCGCGCGAGGTCTATAACTTAATTTCTTTTCTCCTAGGTGGTCACTCATCGATGATAAACGAGTAATAAATGCAGGCAGCCAAGAGAAAAATGCTGTGCTCAGATTTATGGGTTGAGCTGTCTTGTTGTGATGCAGATGGCAGGGTGATAGGAACTGTACACACACACTTACTCGTGCACACACACACACAGACACACACACAGCGAAAAACACACACAGACACACAGACACACACTCACACACACACAGACATATGTGCACACACACGCATCAACATTAGGTGGCCTGGACGTTCCTCTTCCATATAAGGCAGATGTATCACAAAGCAAGGCTGAAAGTCGGGTCGTTCTTCCACTTTATTTTACGGTACCCTTGTGTTAAATGTTATAAACAGTACATTAAAAATGATGAACTAAAAAAAATAGTTTAAGAATTTCAAATTTAAAAGTTTTTCCTCCACTGTGTGTAACTGCAAGGTTTATTCTTCAACATGAGGCTGTTCTTACACATCACTTATTAACTCCAAGTGGAAAAATGTATTCATTAACATTCTTTGAAGGCTTGGGAGAGATTTAATTATTACGTTCTACTGAAGATTATAAAGCAGCATTGTTACAGTTTTACAATAACACTGGTTAAGTAAGAGGATTTCACGTGGACCGGTCAGGTTTGAACAATGCCGAGTCTGTTTACTAAGGCCAGAAGGATCAGCCAAACACAGACACAATTTAGCAGACACAATATAGCATAATGCATTATTATAAAAAAAAAGATTCACTTTAATGTACTTGGAAATTAAATGAATCAGGACCGTACACAAGCATACTTTTTTTCCTGAAGAGTGCAGCCTAAAAATCTTTGCCTTGCTGTTCTTTCAATGGCCTCAATTTCTGTCCTGACTTTGGGGGGAACAACCACAAGCAAAGGCTGGATGATCATGATAGCACCAGAGCCAGCACACTGGATCAGCTAGAGCTACTAACTGCACCCTTATTTGTTTCCACCTGCTCTTCTTTCTTATCTTCAAGGATGTTCCTTATCTCTCCCACTTTCAAGGGCAAAATACCACAAAACATACTTAAGATCTTACTGTGATAAGCTGTTGACCATTTTAAGTGCCAAACCAGGTACGCATCATTTAAGCAATTTCCCGGGGGTAAAACAATCTTAAAAAGGTCCCATTTAAGAAATCTTGAGATGCTAAATGGAGATAAATTGTTGATAAAAACATTTGGATTTGTTCATCAAGTGCTCTGTTTTATTTGTGTATGATGCATGATGGATTTTGATAATTATTTGCTTGTAATGTAGATTTGTTGTCCTCTTGACCAAAAATGTTGACATGACAGATGTTTAACCATCATGGACTTGGTAAATGGACTTGAGCTTATATAGCGCTTTTCTAGTCTTCCGACTACTCAAAGCACTTTCACACCGCAGGTCACACCCACCCATTCACACCCTTTCACACACTGATGGTAGTGATCGCTATGTGGTATCATCCATCAGAAGTAACTAATCCCATTCATACACCACCACTAAGCAATGGGAGCAACTTGGGGTTAAGTGTTTTGCCCAAGGACACATCGGACATGTTGCCCAGCTGGGGATTGAACCCTCGACCTTCCGGTTGAGAGGCGACGACTCTACCAACTGAGCCATTTGGTCGCTGCTGATCCCGAGCTCTGCAGCTGCATCATGTGCTCTTCATACTGAAAATACCTGTAATTTGGCACATTTTACTCACTTTGTTTTTCTAGTCCATATTTTATTCAACAATGTACTGGAACTGATGAGATTCCCATCTGGTGTTGTTAATAATTTAACAAGTAACTCGTTGTAAAAAAAAGACCACATGAAGTCTGCATCTTCTTTTGTTTTCAGCTCACCTATTCTCGTGATTTTCGCTGTGGCTGGGAGCTAACGGTATATATATGCACACGTCGAGCAAATACACACAATCAATTAACATGGGTCACCACTATCAATTTTGAAAACAAGTTAAGTTCAAGCTCTATTCAAACATACTTATACTTGGAAATGACAAGTATCACCACACATGTGGGCCTGCATCATAAAAAATTCCCCTTATCTCAGTAATACAGTTTATTACCCCCCTTTCATGAATATGTTGCAAACAATCCATTCGTTTCTCCTCCAACAGTAAAAAAATATTACCAAAACAGGACCCATCATACCAGTTCTTACAGGAGCTGTGCTTTCAGCTCAAATACAAGTTGTGCAGCCAATACTGCGTCTGTTCATTATTATAGGTTTTGCAGGCAGGGGTCTGTTTTCTCTAACACAAAGGCCAGCAACATGGGGGTTGAGGAGACAAATTACCATGAACATCTGATACTGGACAGGCGCCGGGGATGGTGTGAATTATGGCCACCTGGAGAGGGAGCTGCAAAAACTCTGTTGCTGATGAGAGGTTAGATCAAAGAATAACCTCAAACACTTAACAATCTTATTTATGCATGTATGGATATAACAGCTAACATAATTCCAGTTTGCACAATAATTTGCTTCTCATTAATTGTGCAAAAATAAAGGCCAAATTCTTATCTTAATTTTGAAATAATAATGGCTCAGTCTTGAGTACCAAGCCAACAGGGCTTACACAGTGCTCCCTTGTACATGAGCAGCATTGCTCACACCTCAGTATGTCTGTCAAATCTACCATCCCCTAACCACTCGGTACACACCGACACTCCTGCAGCAGGACCGGACAGACCTGGCTGCCAAAGGATGAAAGCAGAGAGAGTGGGAGGAAGAAAAAGTGTGGGAGAGCAAGGAAGTATAACAGGATGCAAAGACACAAGGAGGATATCCAGGTTTTCAATATCAAACAACAAGCACTCAAGAGGAGCAGTAAGCCAAGAACAACCCCATGGACTACCTTGTTCATTTATTTGAATCAGATGCTGTGTAGCTGGAAGTTACACTTCATCTGTGCAATCTATGAACTGAATATAAGCATTCCTAATGCCAACACCTAATATAACATTTAAAAAAGCAGTGCAAGAGCAGAAGCAATCACGTAGCCTAATACAGGCTGTACAGACAAAACATGAACTGCAAGCACAGAAGAATTTACAAAGCAAATTAGCCTTGAGTCAGAGGACGTGCAAAGGGCTCTAGCTTCAGGATTACAGGTCAGACAGTCAACAGGAATAGTTGGCTGGCTTCCCCTGAAGTGCCAGTCTTTTAACTGTACCCATCAAGATTGATTATGCACATGAGCCACGCTGAAGCATACAGTTTCAAGGTCAAAGGCCTAATAACAAAGTAAACACCTGGTTTTATGTACGTAGATTTAGTTAACATTTGCTGCAATCTACAAAAGCGAGCTCTAGCCTTCAGAGAGGATTCTCAAAAAGAAATGTTGGCACATACACACTCATAATTCAGGCTGACAATTTCATTCTATATAAAATGAGAACTTCTCCATGCCCTGGAGCGCCAAAGATAACAAAGAAACTATTGAATGGTCATTGATTTAGAGGTGGATTCCCTGTAGAAATATATTGAGGGTCAGACGATCAGGCCCCACTTCATTTTGGAGCATTTACGTGATTGCAATGCTCATCCACAAAATAGTGATCTAAAGGCCACACAAGAAATGCTAATGTAAGGAAAAAATGGAACGGATTACATTATCTTTGCCCCTTTGTCAAAGGTCAAACAAAACCATTCGATGCCAATGATGTTAGCAAGTAAAGCAAAAGTGGCTGAGAGTCAAGTGCCGGTATTTCAATACCACACAGTGGGTTTGTCCCTGATGAAAAAGCATCAGCTCCATAATGTGAATGAGGATCAATAAAGCAAACATCCAATGCTCAATTGAGCTGAAATGTAAAGCTCTGTCAGAAACAAACGGTGCATTAGAGCATTGGTTCCCAACATGGGGTCAGGGCCCCTGGGGGTGGAAGGGGGGGGCCCAGTCTTTCTAGATAATCCAAGGAACATTGGGGACATTCATAAATATAACATGCATTCAAGGACTAAAACTTTGTATCAAATTATGCTTTAAATTGAGTTATGCACACATTGAGCAAATGGCTCGGGGCAGGACGGGGGGGGGGAAGGTTCTTCACTGGGAGCAGAAGCATTCAGCTTCTGCCAAACTCCAAATGATGACTCAGGTCTTATGACACAGCGTCCTGTCACACCATCTCACTACTCGGTGACTATCCTGCTTTGTCACAGGCTGCATGCTGTTAGCAGAACACAAACATGTACACTGTGGTACTAAACCATCACAATAGGAACTTTCTGACAGGAACTCTGCGCAAAAACGAAATTACATTTTTATATCATCTTGAAACAAGACAGTATGTGACTTCTAGGAATCTCCTAACCACAATTAAATCAAAATGTATATTGTATGTAATTTAATGTAATAATGTAAAGTTGCTATGAAAGTTCATTGTTAAAAAAAAGGCAGAATTGCTGAGGAAGCACTGACATGACAAAATCCTGTTCACACTCACAGACAAGGAAAGTTGCACGTGTAATAAGCTTCATAAGGTATGAAGGTAACTTAAAGAATGTCCTGACTAATTTCCTAGCTCTCTGATGAATGATTATAAAACACTTTTCCATCATGATAATGTGTCCAAACTGATTGTTTTATTTCATGGAAACTGGAGAAAAAAACATTATATGTTATATATATTTTCTAAGTTTTCTTTGCAAAGGGTCTCTCGATGAAATGTAATTGAAACCAGCCAACAAAATCAAGGATTTATCCAAAAACATGTATAACCTTAGGTTTGGACATGAAAATTTTATGTTGAATATAACCACTTGTCCAATTGGCACCTCAGTTTTCCAGATTTATAAACCCTGTCATGAGTTTAACATTTCTTTTGGTTTGGTAGGATATGCATCACATAAGAACTATAGAGCACGCCCAGGACACCCAGTTTTCTTCGACAGAGCCCTCTTTAAAGACATAGACATGTTGCCTTTTAAGGTCTACAAGTCTGACAGAGAGCATACAATAAATGGTTCTTGATCTGAGGTCTGCTCTGGACAGCAAAGTGTGTTTTAATGCTTACATCTTTAGTTGTTTAGCTTTGTGTCAAGCTTTGAACTGAATCTTGGCTGTGGCTGCTTACATGTGTTTCTTCAGACGAGGAGTGTTTGGTGTCAAGCAAGTTAATCTGACAAGTTTTTCTAAGCAAACAGGAAGTGGAGATGAAGCTGTGATGTGGAAAATAAGGCAGCTGACAGAATGTTAGGCGAGGACTGAGCAAGGATTTTTTGCTCTGCTACAGCTTGTGTTCACTCAAAGTTGATGGCTTTACTTTTTCATAGAAATACACTCTAGTAAATTGGAGAAAAAAAAAAGAGTAAGCCCCAAAAAGGATACAGTGGTTTGGCTTTGTTCTGATAAGTCTGCTCTTGTGGTTTTTGTAACTTGGATTGAGGGAACAAAAAAAAAAAACAAGCTAATTCAGTAAGGAATGCAGGAGCTGTGCCATTAAGCTTAAAAAAAATCCTCTAAGAAAATCTACTTAAACACATTTAATGAGGTGTGAGGGAGCTGTGTGAAGAAGAGAGAGCGCCAGGGACCTGCGCTTGTACCTCTTTATGTCCTGCACGTGTACTAATAACACTCTGCAGCACAGTGAGAACGACAGAACCGTTGTTAAGTTGATGTTCGCGTTTGACCTCGGTATCCATTTCATGTAAGTCTCTTTGCAAAAATGATCCAAGCTGCACACTGTCTAATTACTCATTCAGTTTTAGCAGAACACGAGGAGAGTGGGCTGCATGTGAGAGTGCCTCAGTCCCTTATCATTTTCTACGACTTAACATCATCGGCTCCAAGTGCATCTTATCTCTCCTATCAGCTTTTATGATGTCGCTCTCAGCGCAAGTTGATTCACTACAGGTCGACCTTATCTGCAGCTTAATGCAGTACCTGTTAGCAGTTTTCCCTGGGAACAGGAGAGAAACCATAACAGGAGAAGCTTTAAGAAAGGATAAATTACATTACAGTAGGCCTGAACAATAAAAAAATGCTGTCTTAGAGAACAGGAAAAGAGGGAATACAAAAGCAAAAATGCTTAACTGCCAGTAAACCACTTTGAGAAATGTTGATGACATCAGTAAAAAAGGACTAACTGCAACATAAAGTTGGTACAATGACAGGCTGAATAGCGCTGAGTGATGAACGTTTGAATAAAAGGGGAAAGATGCACACGGTGAGTCAATGCTGTTAGTCACTGCAGTACTCTATCTGGCACTCGCTGCTTTGTCATTCTCTTCAGCGTTTCTTGTCAGCCCACTTGCCTGTCTTCTTCCAGCATGATCACTCTGTCTCACTAATTGTAACTCTCTTAGATTTGATTACACATCCAAGAGCTCATTGCCCAGGCAGCAGAAAATGTACAAAAGCTTGGTTATCTTTTTGAAGAAAATATAGCACTGAGACAAATGAACATCAAACCCAAAATTAAAAGTTTGTCACTTGAGTGGCTTTAGAAGTATTTACCTTTTTGATTCATTCCCCCTGAAACAAAGGAGTTCTTTATAAAGTTATTTCACACCCCTGATTTGTCTAATTTCTGCACAAAGACGGATGTATTTCACCGCAAGAGTTTCTCAATTAATCTTTCCACACATTATTCTTAACATAAAAAAACAAATATTCTAGCTTACCCTTTAGAAAAATTACATTAAGCAACTTATACCATTAATCACACTGAATCTTTGAGTTACAAATTGACTGTTTTATACATTTTTCCAGCCTTAGTCCGTCCTCTACATATTTAAAGCCCTAGGGAGTAAGAAAAATAATACAAGGTCATTGTACATTGCCATTAGAACATTGTTACATAGTTAAAGCTATACGTTAAGGCTATCAAATATGGGTGGGATTTGCAGAGTTACTCGCGATACGATTCGACATGATACATGGCCTACAATTACGATAAGATCACGATACAGCAATCCTGCAGTCATTTATATATCAGATAATCATAACGATGCATCACCATATCTGATTAACCCAAAAATATAAAATGCCCCTAACAAAAGGTAAAGCACAGGTGGCTGCCAGAGGCGGAGTTAGTTCACGCACCCCATTGTCCCTTAGAGGACAACAGCTTTGAAGCTGTTGACCTATAAGCTGGGGGCCCAGGTTCAAATCTGGCCTGTGTCTCCTTTCCCGCTCCATTCCCCATCCTCTCTCTCTCTACCTGATTTCTGACTGTCCTGGCTCTAGAATAAAAAAGGTATAAAAAGCCCCAAAATACATTAAAAAACCTAAAAGGTAAAGCTCAGGATTAATGTATGTATTCACTGCAATTTGGAGTCATGAAGTAAGTGACTGCCACTGGGTTAAATTGCCAGGGAAACCTATTTAGGGCGCCATATTCTTTTATAAATTAAATACTGAAATATCGGTGCCAGTGATTCAATCAATGTATCACCATGGTCAGGAAGACAATATATTGCAGCATCATTATTTTTGCCTCACCCCTAATATCAAACCAAGTAAAAACAGAAGTTACCTCCATCATGGGCTCACCAGGATTTGGCCTACACCACAGACTACGGACCCCATATCCACTGTTTCCCCCTTTCTCCCTGTTCGCTCACAGTGATGAATGGACCCACAGCGTAATAATAGTTCAACTTGAACTGAGGGCTGATCCTAAGGAGCTGTTGTGGATAGGCAAAGGCCCATTGTTCAGCCAGCATCCCTGCAGCTGTAGGAGACACAGAGAGTACTGTACCATGGGCTGGTACTGGCCTACATTATGCTGTGTCCCTCGACAATGGGAATGAGGGGAAACTCATCTAGATCTTGCACTGGGAGCTGCTTCTTCAATCATTTGGTCGCCTCAAAAACCACAGACAGCTCATTCTCATACCAGTTTTGCAACGCCCATAGCCTACTGACAGCTTTCACAATGTTCCACATCTATAACAGTTGACATTTTGTGACTAGGTAACAAGTGGCAGTGAAAAGAAAGGCCTTTGTTTTTAAATTAGGACTGAACTGCTCTTGGTTTCTGTCCGTGCACGATGTGAATAGAAACTATGCAAATCATGGTTGGGCAACCTGTGGCCCCTGGCTATTGTTTAACAGAGGAGAAGATGAAAAAAAAAACATGTTGAAGCAAAACAAATGGCTGGAGAAGTTCCAACAGGAAATGTGTAAGCAACTCAAGTCACACAATGCTGACAGATGTCTGTGGTTCTTTGTGGCATGCTGCTCCTAAAAAAATAACCTTACAGACTAAATAGAAGACAAGCATGAAGTCATTCTTCTCTCAAAACAAACCTGGACACAAGCTTAACATTCACTCAGGCAAGTTATAGTTTAACTGGTTTATAGATTTAAAGCACTTGTTCACAGAGATTCTGGTTTGGGTTTTGATCACGTTATTCCTTCTTCTCTGGATTGAACTTTGTCCCCTGAGCTTCCATCCTCTAGCTTAGTGACTGAGTCCTCCAGGCAGCAAATGGCAAAAGCGGAAAGGTTTCCTCTAACCGAGACACTTTGTGTTTTAAGACGAGGAAAAGTGAAGACATTTCGAGCAGCAGCCTGGTCCCACTTTAATCTATAATTAAAGAGAATTTAAAGTAGTGTAGCCATAAATGGAGTATGTTTTTTCCAGCCAAGTGCACATACTCTCTGTACTCGGTTTTAGTGTGTGTGTGTGTGTGTGTGTGTGTGTGTGTGTGTGTGTGTGTGTACCAGATTCAGCTACTCAGATGAAGTTTCTTGATCCAGATGCTTTTTTTCTATGTATTGTATGGGTCGTAACTTAACTAAACTGCACACACTTCAATGGCTTTAAACCCCTGGCAGAGAGCCATGCAATAACAACAGAAAGGCATTAACAGTACATCTTAATGCTGACAAGCTTTAAAAAAAAAAAAAAAAAAATCTGCATCTCAGCGTCAGCCCTACTGATGACATTATCTTTAATAATGTACCAAGCTACACTGGCTGTAATTGCTTTTCAATTAATTATCCAAAGACACTGCATAGGAGGCTAACGAGACTAATGACGAAAATCAATGTGGCTCTTTCCATCTTTTGCTCACAGAGGCTTGGTTGATTTGGGTTTCCTCACCAAGCGTTTCCTCCCACTGAACTGTGACCACTTTTAAGAGACTAATTTTTCTCCCTGTGACTGAGCAATGCCGCCTGCCTGGCTGAGATTTCACCGTGGAGATAATAATTGTAGGCTGATGCTGAACTTCATACGAGCATGTGTGGGAGAGGGCATGTTCGCTTGCCTTCAAGCACTCGTTAAATCCTCTCGGGGACTCTGCGGTTCCCCTCTCGATGTCAGCGAGTGCACTACCATCACTTCAGGTGACTATGGAAAAATGGGATGATGAAACGTCACAGATGCTACCATTCCTCTTTCTCCCTGCGTGCTCAGACACAGAGAGTGAGACATAGACACAGACCAAAATAAAAAAGAGAAAACACACACACACACACACACACACACACACACACACACACACACACACACACACACACACACACACACACACACACACACACACACACACACACACACACACACACACACACACACACACACACACACACACACACACACACACACACACACACACACACACACACACACACACACACACACACACACACACACACACACACACACACACACACACACACACACACACACACACACACACACACACACACACACACACACACACACACACACACACACACACACACACACACACACACACACACACACACACACACACACACACACACACACACACACACACACACACACACACACACACCTCAGCATTCCCTCCACATCTCACTGCGATGCTCTCTGAGCAATGCTAGAGCTGTAGCATAGCACAGAAAATCTCTGGATGAGCCTTTATACATATATGGATGATGAGGATGCATTTTGAGTGCCGCTACACTGGCAAGGATACGTTGGGTCAGGAAAAGGGAGGAGCGATGTGAGGAGAATTCAAAATAAATGAAGCAACCTGAATTATTTAGAGATACAAACTGAGAATTCAACCTAGCTTTTAAAGGGAAGTGGAAAATTGCCACAAAAAGCCATCCGTGGTCCCCTTGTATCCAAGCAAACCTGCCCACTTCAATGTTAACCACTGCAGGAAACCCAAAAGAGTCTCATCCATTAGGTGGAGGAGGAGATGGCGAGGTGCAAAGAGGCTACAGGTCCACCTTCCCCCTCAGCTTCACTCCAGTTTCTCAGGTTTGAGTCACGCAGGGCTTTCCGTACTCCCCCACTATATTTCATCAGCCTGCTAACCCCACAGCCAGCCGCTTATTCCTTCACACCACCTCCTTCCCTCCTCACACTAAATATATTTATTATCCTGCTGTGTGTTGCAGATGAGCTCCTTTGGCTGGGTTTCCATTACTGGGGAAAATGCATGAGACCAGACGGACAGAGAGGAAGGAAGAGAAAGAAAATCAGAGTAAGCAATTCTGTTGGCCAGCCCGTTCGCGATACAAGACTAATGGCGGCAAAACTGAGTACAGCCCTAATCAATACGCATCTCTCCTAATCAAAAAGGCCTGATAAATCACTGCCCTGCATGCTTATTGTGTGGTCTGTGGCCTTCAGATGTACTCTTACCCTAATTACTCACCCAAAAAGTGACAACTCTGTTCAAAGACTCTTGTATCTCATCAGTTAATAAAAGCCCCTAATATTTCCCAACAGGTGCTACTTGCTGCTCACAGACATGATGAGTACATAGAAGAAAGACTGACCTACATGCAAAACAGAAAACATATTCACAGTTCATTCAGTACATACAGTAATGAAATAAGAATAATGTACATTTGAGTGTTTCAAATGTGGGAAATTTGACTAATTAACCAGATAGTTGCATTAAGAAGTATTTATTTTTATTACCGAACAAAACATTGGCTTCCCCTAGGGAAAATTATACCGGTTGGTTTCTCAAAAAGAAAACCATTATCTTGCGTGTGTAACAAAAAGATGTTTGGACAAAATCACCTTAAAGTGCAGCTGTGTGTGAATGTCAACATCTTTGAGTGTGCTCCAGAGCTGAGGGTGCTGCAGGCTGAGTGGAGAAATTACGGTTGTTTACAGAACCCTGGTGCTGACATGCAATCCTTCACACATAACTACGTCTCCTGCCAGGGGAGGGTTTGCTTAGGTGCCCGGGTCACAGTCAAGTAGGGACACATCTGACAGTGGCAGACCTCGGTGCATCATTCACCCTGCAGTAGGGTAGAGAGTCCGAAGAGAGATGGAGAGGAGGGCAGAAAGGTGAGGGGGAAGCCCCGACTGAGATAGAGGAGCACCAGAGAAGTGCTGCACCCTGAGCAGAGTCAGAACATATTTCATAATGCAGGCCTTAGAACATAACAGGATTAGCATTATAGAAAGGAACATGGAGAACCCCCTTAGACTTAGAATAAAATCCTCCTCCTCAAAAGATGCACTTCAAAGCTGTATCAAGCCACAAGAAAAAGCACATAGCATCAAAGGTGGATGTTCTATGTTATGGAAATGACTTGTGCAATGCCATGACATCTCTGTAGTGCCTATGAATTGAAATCTAAACCAAAGGAAAAACCTGTTTACTGGAATGTCTTTAGTGTTTGAAAATGCTTCTGAGACAGAACACATTGCAGCCTCTAAGCGGTCCAAAGTAACCCCAAGAGAGGCGGATATTAAAATGCAACCAAAGTCTTGGCACATGATGCTAAATTAAACCAACCTTGACAACTTCTACTCTACACAGGAAAGATAAATTACAACCATGAAACGGTTCATCTAGCATTATGTTTTACAATTAAATGTTTAAGTAGATTTAAGGGAGCTACCACCAACTGACATTATTTTAATGAGCAATTAATCTGCCAATTATTTACTTGATTAATCGTTCTGGAAATAAGATGTGTTAAAAAATAAATAAAACCAAAGATATTGAGTTGAACATGAAATTCATCACAAGAACATCCACACAGTTGGGGAGCTAATTGGGACCAGAGAATGTTTGGCATTTCTTTGCCTAACAGAGAACTTTAAAGATTAGCTGATTATCAAAGAACTGAACAATTGTTCCATCACTGAGTTATTACAGAACCCAAACACAAAGCCCTTCCGTTGGTGTCAGTGTGGCTATATCCTGCCATTGTGCGCGGGATAAGAGCACCTGTGGAGTTTCTAAGTGTGTGCAAGGCTGCTCAACTTTACTGCAGAGTAGGAAGAATAATACTACAACAGTCACATAACGCAGAAGCTTCACACGTGTGATTTCACCGAGCTGCAGAGTAGGAGGAGGCCTAAAAAAAGACACTGCGAGGTGCTGCTTGGCTGATGGTGTTTTCATGGGTCGGTGCTGTTCGCCATTCAGTCAAGGCAGGGGCTCCCACCATGAATACTATCACATTTCTGCCAGGCTCCACCTCTCACAGATCACACTGGTGCCTTCAAGGGCTTGAACGAACATCAAAGGGAAGTGTGTGATTTTGCATTCCTGTCAGAGTATTACAACCTCTGGAGCATCCCCCCCCCCACCCCCACCCCTAATGAAAAACCTGGTCTTGATCGTTCCCATAGCCATCTTTAATGGTTTCCAAAAGACACACTCAGGGTTTAGTGGCACAGTGCACCATAGAGTGAGAGAGTCAAGTGAGACATGTGGAGCTTCCTCTGTGCCTTCTGGCATGAGCAGGCAATCCCACATTTTCTCTTTGTCGCTCTCCCTCTTCACGATGCGCATGTACCTCCCATGGGCAAGGGGAGGTTGGTGTGAATCAGGAGGCAGGGAGGCAGGGAGCCAGAGCCCGAGATAACGGCACTGTGTGTGCATCATGACAGTGTGGCTGGCTGCGCCGCACAAAATATTATTTACAGCTCACACTGAAGAGAAATTACAGCAGCAATCCTCTCCAGAAGCAGGAAAACCAGCTGACCTGGCAACACTTAGAGGGAGGCCAGGAGGAGGGTCAGGCACTATAATTATTATATTGCTTCCCTTTATTCACTGTCAGTATCTATACTGCTCACAGAGCCTTTGGGGGATTCAACCGAGCGGTGACAACAGGTTAGTGGTGCATAAGGCTGATAAAGCAGCAGTAACGGTGGTTTAGCATTTATAAACCTTCCATCGCAGAGACTTACTCCACTCTTAACTAGCCAGCCCGTGATTGATTAACATGTGAGGAAGGCAATGAAACCAGTGGAGGAACTTTAAAAGGGTAAGCATTAAATTGACCCATCGTGAAATAGGAGGTCAAAGCAGTTCAACCTGGCAGAATACTCACGTCTTATTTATATTTAGCTAATGCACAGAAGTAACACAAGAGCGCGTGAAGATTGTTAGTGACAACTCTCAATGATTAATATTGATTATTATTCTCTATAAAGTGATCAATGGTTAAGTCCATGAGTCTAAGTAAAACAAAAACGAAACATTGTAATGACCTTCAATGCTTTTGTGTCAACTGTTTGAAATAAATATTTATATATAGACTGTAAATTTAAAAGTAGGCCATATGAATGAAATGAAAACCAACAAATATTCAGCTTTAACAAGGTGGACAAACAAGAACAAGTGATCGCCTGTAGACTTTCAGATGGTTAAAAGGCTACAACAAATCTATTGACGAATTTGTCGCTGACTGATTTCCTGCCTGCCTCTATTAATCGACACATGTAAACCATTAAAGTTGCACAGGGAAGGACATGTGGTTGGATGCATGTCATTGTGCATTTAAAACAAGTGTATATTTTTAGCCTTTTGGGACCTTAGAGAAAAAGCAGCCCAGGTCCCTGGAGACAGGTTGATGCGCTCTTAATTTAGCTTCAGCTTCAAGGCTGTTTTACATAATATACAAGAGTGAGAGAGGCTTTTTATCACTTTACATTTGATGACAGGAGTTGTTAAGAAGGTGAGTTTCCATGGTGAACAGCTAGCTCTCATGTGTGTCCTGGAGGAGTGTTTGTAAGGGCTCTTCAGCTTTTACATCTGTCGTGACTTCCTGGCTGTTTCGGGAACTTAACCAGCAGTTATCTAACAGGCTGACTAACGAAGTGAGACACCAGCTGCTTCGTGTTATCAGAGGCAGTGTGAAGTAACAGTTTGTTTTATGCCCTGTAGTTTCTCATGAATTTTACAGGAAAGACAAGGGGAGGGGGAATGAATGAAATCACCAGCTCACATTCTTCCAGGGAAAAACCCCAGCAGTTAATACAAAACGCTAGCAGTGAGCAGCAGCAGGATGTAATAAGCTAACAATGTTTATATATGGGTGTGTGTGTGTGTGTGTTGTAGTGTTAAGCCGAGGCACACATACCAAACGGGTGAGTCCTCTCCGTAGCATCTTCTTGTTTTATCTTCTTTGATTTGGAGATACTGAGGAACTCTTGTGACTCAACAGACGCCTCCGGGCTCTGTTTCTCCGGGGAATAACTTTACATGTATGTTAGTTAACCTGCTAGCTCCTTAGCTATCTATTCTCTACTCTAACGTTAGTTCTATCTATATGAAATGCCGCAGCGACGCTACATCGTTTCCATTTTGTTTGATTTCGGTATCTTCGCACCATTCGCATTCTCACCCCCCTGAATATTTTTTTCCGCGTTGCGGTGTACTAGTCGCGCTTCCCTTTGCTCAAGGCTGAAACGGTCCCTGACATTTCGCTCTGTGCCCTGTTGCTTACACTCGTACAAATCATTTGTCGCGCTCAAGTCTGCCTCCGAGTTGACTGGGAAACTGTCACACACGCGCTAAAACTTCCCTGCTCTTGTGTAATCCCTTCTCACACAGGTCGCCTCACCTCCCTGTCAAACAATTTTTTTTTTTTTTTTTTTACTCCAGCAGCAGCAGCAGCAGCAGCAGCAACCCGCAGCAACCCACAAAAACGTTCCCACGTTCACAAGCTCCACCCGGCGAAGGTGCGGCGACTTTCGCTCCCACGCGGCATTCTGGGTAATGTGGTCTGACTGCAAACTACAATCTTTCCTACTTTTCTTGCATGTTCTGAAAAGGAGATTAGCGTGAGTAGAAACCTCACGTGAATAAAGACGACGGTGCAGAGGGGACTTTCTGCAGTGACAGCTCATCTCGTATAACAGAATGACTGATAAGAAGCTTTATGTGGATATTATACAAATATCTGAGCACAACTCGAAGGTGTAGCCGTGTTTGGAAAACCATAGACAGCAGGTTACATCATTTTTTTCCTGTAAATTACAAACAATGAAGTTATAAACCTACTGTACCTGATAAAAACACTTATTTATGTATTCCCCCTTACATTGATTTCCCATAGAAATAAGAAAAAAAAAACAGACAGCTTTGAGGTCTTCAAGGGGGTGCTGTTAAAATATAGGTAAGATACAGACCAACAGGTAAACATTTAGAAAAACAAATACTGAAAATATAAATGGTTTCCAGTGGAAGTATTTTGGATTCAGTATTTTAAAGCTTGACCGCTGCAACGGTGTCATCTAAGTCTAACAGAAAATGGAAAAAAAAGAAAAAGAAAGAAGAGTAGATCCATAAACCTGAGGCAGAAAGCAAAAAGGAAGTAAAACATTAGAGAGGCGATCTATAAATTACCATAACATTAATGTATTTTTTAATTTCATTTCATTTTAAGACTTTAATGTAATCTTTATGAGCTTTAACAGTGATTGTTTCCACCTCTTGTATTGTTTAGCCAGGAGACCCGCTACTGGCTAAGAAATCTAAGGTCAAACAGCTCAGTGCAAAAAGTGACAAAAGTCTAAAACAATGCAGTATAATCCTTTTGTTTGTGATAAAGTCTGAGCCTCTTCTTAACCAGTGGGAGAAAGGCTGTTTAACAGGTGAAATTCTTATTGTTACCTCACTGAAGATTAAAACCACTTTTTTTCCACATTTTAGATATTTTAGTCTGAATAGTTTGCATTTTTAATCTAACTGGGTTTGTAGAAAAACACTTCTCTATTAGCGTCTTGACTAATAGTGCCATATAGCTTTATTGTGCATGTGTAATGGAAATGTGTGCAAATGTGGCACAAGCTGAAGCAAAGACATGTAAGC
The DNA here is from genome assembly GCF_963584025.1 of Labrus mixtus. Classification (NCBI taxonomy): domain Eukaryota; kingdom Metazoa; phylum Chordata; class Actinopteri; order Labriformes; family Labridae; genus Labrus; species Labrus mixtus. Next base: position 12,825,284 of record NC_083621.1, on the reverse strand, counting down.
TAAAAAACCTTAAGAACAAGGAACAGAAAATACCTATGTCCCCTTTAACCTATGAATGAACAGAGAACAATGTCTTCATTCTTGGTAAGCGTGTTTGAAGAGCATAATGAGATTACATTCACTCTCACAAGATTTTGTTGTAAATGAGACAAACAGGTCTAATAGAGATGTTTGGTCTCTTTAATGATGTGGTTGTGTTCTGTGACACCTTGAAAAACAATAGTGTAATTTTAGTTATTCAAAACCACAATGACTAAATGTTTGCACGTTTTAGCTTTTAAACCTTGAATTCAAAGGTTTACATGTAAAACTCCATGCACTGCAATTTAGATGACATTTACAACATGTAGGCTACAAATAGAAATCTGACTCTCTTTTATTTGTACTGTTGTGTGTCATAGCACGACTGACCTTCGTTGCTATTTGCATGTGGCCCGAGGTTTGCATTTTTGCTTCAGTGACTTCCTGGTTGGATGTGAAATGTGGTTAATTTGAAAAAGAGTCAGAGAGGAACTGTAGTCAAGGTGCATACGATATAAAAACACAGATATGTGTACATAACTTTTAGATAGCATCCATGCTGTCAAGGATCCCAGCTGACTTTTGTAGGTCTTTCTGTAAGAATGTGTATCGGCACTCTGAACCACAAAACCCTGGACGATTAGGTAGACATGTTGTTTCTTTGTTTTATGACCAGTGGAAACTATGACGAGTCAACCTTGACGGAAAACAAGCACACATTTTTTTGATTAGCAACTGAAATAGATATACCTTAAACTGTATGAGAAGGAAAAGCAGCAGACCCCCCTACTCCAACCAAGCTGCCATGACATCAACTCCATTGTCGTCATTTAATAAGATTTTTTTGTTTTTATACAAACATACAACAATTGAAATACACAAATCCTGGGAGTGATTCATGATTAACTTTTCTCAAGGCAAATAATTGAACCTTTTTATGCCTTTATTTCAGAGATAGGACAGTGGATAGAGATATCCGAGCGGGTATGTCGGGCGCCCCATGTGCAGAGGCTATAGTCTTCGAATCTGATCTTGGCCCTTTGCTGCATGTCATCCCCCACTCTCTCTCCTCAGCACATCTCCTATGTCTCTTCAGCTGTCCTATCTAATGAAGGCAAAAAGGGCCCCAAAAATATATTTAAAAAAGATAGACAGTGGACATGTTGGAATGGAGCCACAGGTCGGTTTTGAACCCAGGCCGCCTTTTTTTAGGACTATAGCGTCTATACTATACAGGCACTAACCACTAGGAAACTGGCACCGCCTTAATTCAACTTTTTTACCTTAAAGCTACAACATCTTATTTTAAAACTGTAACCTCCACCATAATTCATTATTTATTAAAACTGCAATATAATAATAATGAATAATCTGTCCATGAACACAAAGTACAATATTGAAACAAACAGTGCAATAATCTTGAAAATATGTGTATATATTCCATATGGACCTCACTCTGCACTTTTGTACAGCACAAACTAATATTAAGATGCGCTTGGTACTTAGCTGTAGTCTTGCCTTCGTGTAAATATTTCTTGTACATATTTCTTGATATCTTACTTACATTCCTATTCTATTTGATTAATATTTTATTGTATATAACTATATTTCTACTGCCATATTGTGGTTTTAGAGCAACTGTAACAAACGAATTTCCCTCACGGATTAATAAAGTATTTCTGATTCTGTTTCTGATTCTGATTCTGAAGACCAATTAAGAGATATCAGCGTCAAAACATTTCAAGGAACATCATGTTCTCAAAATGTGTTTGCAAACTAGGTTTCTTAAAAATGAGGAAGTAACAAGCTTGAAGACCACAGTTTTTACCAGCAGATAAAGCACACAATATATTAACATGATCAAATTATTCAAATTATGATTCTACCATGACAGTATTTCTCTAGTTTGACAACACACTGGCCAAAAACCTGTGTAAAAGCTTACATTTTGACTGCCATCTTAAATAACCAAGATAATTAGGCCTATATGCAAAATAAGTCACAGCACTACTCAAACACTACTCTGAACATAATGTCACCTTGTACTGTACTGTGCTGCTGAAGTCTTTATGGAAATGAATGACTATAACGTGTGTGCTAACTGCTCAGAATCTGTTCTTACCACCTGCTGATTAATCAGGCTTGTTCTAAATCGTGCAGCAGTTTTGCAGTCAAAATGCAAAACTGTTTCCTGACTGTTTTAGAGAATTTTGAGGTTGCGTAATAAGGAAGTAGAAGTCACACCAAGCCATTGCCAATGAAACTACATTTCTGTAAGTTGGACTCTAACTCCACCATGTGGCCAGATGGAGAATTTCATTTTATTTGTACTTTTTGTTGATTATTGAGGATAACACTTGTCTCCGATGCTTTACAGCAAGGTCAAAGCACTTGTTCAGAGCTAAGACGACAAGCTTCACACAAGATAGGAGAATTTTTAATGTTCTTGAGCATAAATACATATACACTGTGGGCTCATTAATACGTTACAGGTTTTAAAAAACACTACACGCTACATTTCTGTTGCTGCTCTGGACACATGATCTTCCGTTGAATCCTCATCTACTATCTGATACAAGTGAAAACTCCAGAGCAGCCACTGTATAGAGATTGTGATTATTTTAAGACTTCTAAAGAAAACTGAAGAAAATGTGAGAGTGTCATGGATCCTGAGATAAAAGATAAAATAATCATAATCCTGGATTTAATTCCTTGGAAATTATAATTGGATGAATATGAGGCTGCTCAAATGTCATAAATTAAAGGCGAGGGAATGTAAAGGTAACTTTATTTGTACCTGTAGGTAGATTTGGATTACAATGAGTAAGTCAGCCTCCTTTACCATAAAATCAACAGAAGAGGACAAAACATGATCAAGTGACAACAGTACTCGACACTAAAGTGAATAGCCCTTAGTAAAACAAGATAAAGTAACCCATCAGTAGGAATAAGACAAGTGAAAACAAAATAAACAACATACTTTACCATCAATCAAGTAAAATTAAAGGAAAGATATCTGAGCCATCAGTAAAAACAAGATAAAGGAAATTAAGATAAAATATACAGATATGCAGAGAAAGTATAGACAGAAGTTCTTGATAAATAAATGGGCATATTTCAACAGAAATCACTTACTGTCATTCAGTCCTATATGCGTATTTCGGGTGTAAACACGTTCTCATCAACTGGTTGCTGTAATTTAACTTGTGTCCACATGGTGGCAGCACAGTGACATTGATAAGAAGTAACTAACTTGTTGCACTGAGGAAAGAAGTTCAGAAAAGCTGCAGATCTGAGAACAGTTTGTTACCAAGAGAATTGTATTAGATAACTTTCAGTCAAGGATCTTGGATTATTTTTGTTAATAATTTGTTATGTATGTAAGTGTTGCTGAAGACTGACATTGAGGTCACACATCTGCACGATGTCAGAGCATCTCTGAAAGCTGGTTTTTCCAAATGTTGTGTTTGAATTTTAAATTTTTAAAAGTATTCAAATTTTACCTTCGAATACTAAAATTAATGCAGAATAAATGTAGAGATGTGAGACAAGATAGCACATATACAGCAAAATTCAAATTTAACTGAATATGTATATGCAATAAATGTATTGAAATGTTTCACTATTGTGAGCTGTGTGCAAATAATAATAACAATTCAAATAAAAAAATTATATATGTGTGAAAATTCAGAAGCTATTTCAAATTGAAGGTAAAGCTTGAAGGAGAAGGAAATCAATAATTATCTGTTTATGGATATTTTTGCACTGACATTTTTAAAACAGCAAATTAGTATTTTAAACATATCAAATGTATTTAATGATGTCATATAAGGTAGCTGTTTTAACATTTTAAAAGGCTGAAACATAATTTCAGAGAAAAATAAATTCTGAGTGTTCAAAATCATATGAGACAGCTGTTTCAAAGATGCAGAGGAGGCTGCTGGTTCTGTGTTCTGGGCCTTATTTAAATGTACAGTAGCTGCAGAATTCAGTGGGCATTCCTTCACTGGTTCTTCCTCCGTGTGTCTCATTCGTAGTCCTGAATCTAAACTGACAGCCCCTGTGGAGGAGTTGGTAGACTTCCCCAGCCATCTGTCTTAGAGCAGCCTCCCCCCACGACACCCCCTTCCCTCCCTCCACGCATCCCTCATTCCCACACTGGGCCTTTGTCAGCAGTTCCTGTCCCTGGACTAGGCGTGGCGTGCGCAGAGGCTGGGGCAACCGTGGGTGCTTTCAGAGGCACCTGCAGATGGGACAAAGGGCCAAGGGTGCTGGGGCTGAAGACAGATTGATGCTTTGTGCACTGGGGCTGGAGAGAGTGAGAGAGTGAGAGAGCAAGAGAGAGAGAGAGGGGGTGGTGGGGGATAGTTAGCTGGGAAGTTTTCAGGGAGAGGATTTTTTGGGGGAACACGGGTGGGTTGTTTGGAGGGGGGGGGGGGGGTTCTGTCACTCCAGTCTGTGTGAGTCCAAGCTTTGGAGGACCCAGAGAGATTGACAGCTTTTGTGGACTGCATCTCTGCACAATGGTCGTGCTTTAATGGGCGGTGAAGCTAGAGGAGAGCTTTGGGGAAGGTTTTTTTTTTTGGAGGGGAGGTGATGCTTGGTGGTGGTTGCGATGGTGGCGGTGGGATGGGAGGGGGGCCAAAGGCTTTACTGCTTTGCTTGGTGGGGACCAATTCATGGGTATTCAGTCCAAGGCTCGTTATTCACTGAATGCATCCAGTGGAGGAATGCAGCAGCATCAATTAGAATGCGTTAGCAGATAGCAACGCAGGGAAGAAAAACCTTTCTCTCCCTTTTGCTCGCGGGACAACACAGTCCCACTATAGGAGGTGTCAGAGCCACAAAGCCTTTTTTGTGGTTCTCTCTCCATTACATTACCAGTGCAATATGTAAGGTGGGGACTCTTTTGATTTAAATTAAGTGGAAAAAACACTAAATCCTATTTTTATTCAGCAGGGATAATGGTGTTATACTCTATAAAGGTCTTTAACTACTTATGTGTGGCTTAAAATCTTCCCGGCTCCCTTTTCACTCCACCTCAGTGTCTTTACTCTCATTGGGGGCATTATATTTATTCAATGGTGGAGGGTCAAAGACAGACGGTTAAACAGAGTTGCTTGTAGCCTTAACTGCCGCATCACTTCTAATTGTGTATCAGTGGGTCAGTAGTGTGTTGTGTTGTCCCCCAGGAAGAAAGGACGAGCGGATATGAATTTAAACAGTATCTTGTAAGGCATTGTTTGGAGTGTGGCTCAGGCCACCACTTCACGCTCAGAGGGCCTTTTAGAAACTGAGCTTTTTTCTATAACTTTCCAGACAGTGATATAAAAGAAGAGGAAGGAGTGAAAAACACTTTGATGGTGATCACAAGACAGGGTTGACACACCATTCAGTTTTTTTGAAAGTAGAGAGACCAGCCGTGCATGCCCTTCGAACTAATTAGGATGCACTTAATTGAAAGCTTTTTCAGCAAACAAATTCTGTATTTGACAACAATGAAACCAGCTTTAAATTCAATCGGACATGTCTCTTATCTTCTCTCTCAACTATTCCCACTGAATTTCCAACTCATGAGAAATTTAGAAAACAGAATTCCGGAGTTTGAAAAAAAGGTTATTCTGCAATGACTTACGTGAACAAACTGACTGGAGGTTTCCATGCACTCAGCATCCATTTTGAGTCCAATTTCCTTGCTTTTAACACAAGATGATACAGATGGCATATGTGCTGAAATGGAATTGGGAATTTTTGTTCTCCGTAGGTTTAATGAGAACTAACTGGCAGGAACCTCTTGTAGAAAGGTGTAGATTTCAATATGAGCAATTATGCTTCATTTGAAGCCAAATGAGCCAAATTTGCATCCCCTGAAAAGGCAACCAGAGTTAAACTGTATGAAAAGTGCAGCAAATTGGGGCAAACATCGCAACGTGCAGAAATGCATCTCCGCTGTAATTGTGTAATTGTAGAAGAGCTCTAAATGCACGGCCCAATTAAACTTGCTTCTTCTGCAAGGGCAAAGAATTGGCAGGTTATTATGCAGGAAAGTATCGGCACATTGAAACAGTTGCCTCCCTCAGGGTGGGGATGGAGGGTGGGATCATTTGCAGCAAAATGGAATATCTGATCAAATATGGACAGATGTCTTCATACATGTGGAGCGGCTGTGAATTGGATGGGAAGAGGCAAGATGGATGGATGGCCTCCTTTAAGAGATGGAGCTTCCTGCCCTGAGTACCGAGGGGGCACAAGAGGAAGAGGGTGAGAGAGGGGGGAAGGTTAGGCTCTCAGTAGGGGGAAACATTTCCCTGAAACACCAGTTGATGGGTTTCTCCCACAAAGGGTGGAGTGACGCAGTCTGCACTGCTGCAGAACAGCCTGGTCTCTGTCTGGATTAGGCCCTGCAGCACACAAAGGGGAGCTCAAGTAAACGGTTCATGAATGTTGATTAATTGATGCCATTTTTTGCAGTGTGCCATGGAGATGTAGAGGGTAGGGGAAGCAGGGAGAACAGCGATCTGAGGCTGGTAATGTGTTTTTGTGATGCATTTTTAAGATATGCAAGTCTTAAATAGCTTCTATGGATGACAAAATAAGACAACTTTGATTCATAGCTCCTGCAGAGATCCCTTTATCTCTCTGACTTCAATAAGAGCGACAGTTTGCCAGTATAAAAGTTCTAAGAGATCATCAATCTGGCACTCTGTGACTATCTTAGTTAGACTCCCTGTGGGTAATGTCAGATGTGCCCAGCTGGCACAGTGATCCACTCAGGTGGCAGAGGCAGCGAGTAGGTTCCCACGATGGGGTTTAAGGGGTACAGGTGTGCCGGGAGAATGAGGGTGGCCCAGGGTGAGGAGGGGCGAAGCACTGGCCCATAGCCCACCTCAATGGAGGGATCCCAGGGGCCAACTCAATAGCCCGGGTTCCACTTGATGGCGAGAGAAAGGAGCGTTTCAGCCGCTGCCCAGCAGGAAAGATCTGGTTGGGGGAGACCTCTTTCAGGACTCACTGTTTGTCTGAAGGCTGTCACAGCAGATGAGTACTCAGCAAACAGCGTGAACAAGGATTTGAACCAGAAAACCAACAGAGCCTTGACAATATTGTGATTGGGCCTTGTCTCTTTAGAGGGGGCTGAAAGCCGAATTGAGAGCAGTAACAAGTGCACATTCAGAGCGGGACAGGGATGCCTTTGGGTAGTGTTTTATGGTTTTGAGGCTTGCATGTGCTGGATAAAGCAAAATCATGGTAATCTCCCTTTTCTCTAGACTAAAAGCAGATTGTGAGTGAACCTGAGGCACTTTAATGCTATAACCAAAGTCTTACAAAGTCATTGTTCAGTCTTGTTAAGTCAAATGTGAATGAGACCTCAGCAGTGTCTGGGTCCAAAAACAGGAGAAGACTTTAAAGTGTCCTTTGAAAGCGTAAATATAGCCGCTGCAAAAGACAGTTAAATTAAGTGATTTTCTTCTCCTCTTGGGTGCATTGCCTGAAACCAAAGGACCCTATCAATGAGCCTGTATTTGTCTAATATATTTGTCTACTTGCAGCTTTCAGGCCTCCCACATGTAATGATAGATCCTTAGTGCCTGAAGTGTCTTCAAACTTTGAAGTTCCAATAATAACTTTGCATTTGCTTTATCACAAACATACACATGCAGGCATGCATGTAATAACACAAGCCATGCACACAGACAAGCATGCTTACTTACTCACTTAATGTGACTCATATACACTTTGCTTTGCCACCTGGTTTCTGCAGAAAAAAAGGATCAGAAAGAAAGCCTTAGCTAATTCCAGTGAAGGGAGTTAGGAACCTTTTGCTATCACACCTGCTGCTGACAACAGATTCTTTTGCAAAACAGATCTTTATATTCACGAGGAAAAATACGTCTTTAAATTATACGCAAAACAAATAAGGCTTGTTACTTTCTTATTTATGACATTGTCCCAAAATCCACTTTAATTTAGCTAACTTAACTTAATTTAGTTAAGTCTGATAATAACTTTCTATCAGCTTCCGACAAAAGACCGAATGATGAGTGGGAATCAGTGAAATCAGATCACACATAAAACAATCTGATTTTATGCTTCAGTTTAGTTTCCACTCTAACTCTGTATACATTTATGGAGCTATTTATCCATTTGATGGTGAGTGAGAGGGCACACAAAGAGCGATGTTGTCTTTTGGAGGAGTTGGGCTAACTTCGAAGGCTTCTGAAGAGAGAGGCTTGTGATGGAATGGGCCGGGAAGGACTGTGACTTCTCCATTGAGAGCGGAGGGGCACGCTGGATTAGCTTGATTTGCCTGTGAATGGGCGCATTCCATTATTCTTGTTAGGGAGCTGTCACATCAAATTGAGAAAGTGAAAACCTCCTTTTATCAACCTTTTCCAAGTGAAACTGAACGGGCAATCAATAACTGAATTCAGGCCCAGGGGAAAGTCAAGCAGAATGATATGGGGCTGTTATAAAGGGGGAGGGGGGTGTCAAATTTGCTAATGGGAAAAGGAGGATAACTGATGTAATTGTGGCTCCAAATGCTGGTAAGTAAAACAAAAGACAGAAAATAAAGAAATAAAGTCGTAGCGACACAAATCAGATTTCTTTCCCAGTACTACATTTAATTTTGATAAAAACAGTTTAAAGGTAATTATACGGTTATTACATTTCCTGGGTTCAATAAAGTATCTATCTATCTATATATCTATCTATCTATCTATGAAGGTAAGGCAAACTACTAAGCAACTATTAATGCTGCTAACTCTTATTTTACAATGGTTTTTATATTAAGTGGCAAAATTGTAGGAAATTAAAAAAAATGTATGTCAGCAAAAAAGTTCAATAAAATATATAGCCATGTTTATTATACAAACTTAAAAAGTGTTTCAATGTTTTTTTTAAATAAATTACGGCAACAAAAATGTAATTAAAAATTCATTTTTAGAGTTTCAGAGTTTAATTTTTTGAAGTATTAAGACAATAAACCATCATGTTTGCACGACTATTACTATTGTTAAGAAAACAACATCCCACCATTTATGTCTCACATTAAGGTTGTGATGATTTTCTAATGACCTGAATAAAACACGGCCACTATAACAGCAACAAACAGACCGGGAGTGGCTCACTTTTTATTATACGAATGTCACCATATTGTTTTGGAGTTTCATTATATTGACCTTATTGTGCCATTGTGCCTGTTCTGACACCATGATAATGCCTGAATACAGAGGGAATTATGCTCTGTATAAATAGATCCCATAGTCAAGGATCGCTTCAATTATCCCTCTACACATTGACAACAAGCAAAGAATAAAAAGTAAAGCCTGAGTCCAAGCTGGTCTCAAGGCGCTCTTCAAACATTGTTCTCGCTATTGTTTGAGGGGCTGAGGAACATCATCAGCATCAATGGCAGGGGAGAAAAGAAATACAATCATCTGATACATTAACCTTTTTTATACAAATCAGAGAATTATGAGAGAAAAGGCTGAAGAAAAGTAAATAAAGCCGTATCTTTTGAAACTCTGAAACAAGCTATTTTAGTTGCTTTATAACCACAAATATAGAGTGTATTTTTACATGGCTCTGTAATACATCATCTTAATGTTTCAATCTCAGTGTTTTCTGTTCAAAAGATCTTTTTTTAAAGTGTTTATAGCGGTTTCTGGTATACTAAATGGCATATAATATTATGGCTAAGGGCTTCCTGCACTTTCAAAATCATTAATCAACAAATTCTCTCTTATTGCTGCTCCCAGTTTTTTACGCCCAATGGAGAAAATGAATCGGATCATTTGGCCTCATCAATCAATTTGGTAATTGATGTCTTCATCATTATACAGTTAATTGAGCACCTTGATTGTTGCCTGTCATTGTTTAAAGTACTCAGATACATTACCCAGGACCATAATGTGCTGCAGTTTGGGAACATTAAAACAAAAGATATGAAGGTAGTTTCTTTAAAGTTTTTTTTTTTTTAATGACCACTTTTATAAATATTTGGAGAACACCTTGAAGGAAACAATGGTTGTGGGGGAAAAAAATATACACACAGCTATTTAGCTAAACTTACAGAATGCTATAATTATTTTTAGTTGAGCGCTATATTACAGTATGTGAGGATTGTATCTGTGTAATTGTCATCCATCCATCTTCAGTGCACAGTGAGTTGATAACAGTGGATGAAAAATGACTGCTGGCTGTAATGAGTGTCTCACCTCTTGAGCACTAACCACGTAAGCAGCCCCTCTGTGGAACAGCAATTCCCCATTTATTCCACTTCACTGTCTTTTCTCCACCTCATGTTCACTTTTACCTTCAAATGTTCATGTAACAAATCCCCCTTTTCTCAATGCAACCTGTCCTGACATAAGTTAAACAGTGAAGGCCTCAGGCCAGGCAGAGGCCACAGACTGGGATCTCCTCTTGCAGGGTAAAGGTGTAGGATAGCACTTTGTACTCGGGGGTGGGGGGGGGGAGGAGGCTCCTTAATTGAGTTACGGAATACTTTAATTACGACTGTTTCCCACATTCCTGCTCTTAATGCTCCACACACACATACACACACAATATGAGCCTGCACTAAAGGGGGAAAAAACCAGTATAAGCCTGGGAGTGCAGCTGCAAGGCAATTATCATCAAGCTGCTCTGCATCTGTGTACAAACAATCCCACAGCTGCTGGCATTGATACTGTATGTGCAGAGAGGAGCAGAGAAAGCTCTGGTTGACCTCAGGGCTCCAGTATCGCCTCCAAGACTGTGACCTATTCATCCAGGAGGTGTTTGTGACACCTATGAACACTCGACCTGTTTACAATTACAAATGAGGTGTCACACACTGTTTACCACAGCGCGCACTCTTTGTTGACATAAAAGGTTTTAGTAATGTTAAAACAGAAATCATTAGGTGCCCACTGTAGAGCATGGCTCAAGTGTACATTCACACTCGGCCAAAATATTCCGTTCACACAGGTGTAGTTAGGAACATTTTAACGAAATGTGGTACAAGAGAAGGACATAAAGCCATCGTACAGACACAAAAGTTTCTAATTTCCATGTTTCTGCTTCTTTAATTTAACCACTTAATGAACGGTTTCCTCTTCTAAGTAGATTCAAGGTTGCAAATGTAATCTTGTTTTACATCGTTTTCCAGTATTGCATGTGTTTTATTTCTACTTTTTCTTTTTGAAGTTATGGTATTTCATTCACATATTGAAATAAGGTACATGAGAAAGATATATAGCCTACAGCTTAAGCATGAAACCCTCCCACCCCCACCCCCTTCTTCTTTAACCCCTTATTTTCTGGTTTTCCTCTCATAGTTTAAAGATTGATTGATAGATTCATAAAGAAATGTAATCTTATTTTAAATAATTTGACAGTCTCAGGTGTGTTCTGTTGCTGCTTCCTCTTTTGAAAGTCTGTTTTTTGTTTTACACATTTTGTTATTTGTTACAAGAGGAGGTTATATAGATATAGCTGGAAAAGCCCTCTTCCTCGTACCTCTCCTTTGGCTTTAAGGTTGGAACCATTTTTTCTTTTACATTTTCTTCCACATCTTTTTATATACTTGCTCTTTATTGAAACTCTGAGTTGTTTAATCATGGTGAAAATTCAAATGTGCTTTTTGTGGCTGTATCTTCGTAATTTGTTTGTTTTGTGCATCATTTTTTTAACACATTTACAAGAATCTCTGCTTGACATTTTGTGAAAGTATAAAACTCTAAGAATTTGCCTTTGAATGAAAATAAATGTTATTTTCTAAACATTTGCATTAAATAATGAAGTTTGCAGAGGCTGAACCACCTGCATTAAAAAAAAAAAGCATAATAAGTGTATAAACGCACCCACACATGCAGAGACATGCTACAGTATCATTTAGTTTTTAACTACAATAAATTATTGCTTAAGGAATACATCTGTGTTTTGCAATCAGTGTTGGCACATATGTGTGGAAGAGAGCTTAATTGGGTGTGACAAAAAATGTGAGTGGGCTAGTGAGAGTGAGTGGGCCCAGTTTGAGAGAGTGGCATGACGGAGAGGGTCACTGTGGGATGGAGGGGGAGACAGAGGATGACTTTATGACACTGAAGGGACAGGATCAGGGGCACAAACAGAGAGGGGGCCCAGCGGAGATGGTGCTGGTGTAAGGGAGAGGGGGCAGCCTGAGCTGTCAGCTCTGAGGGGCTGCTGGAAGACTCAGCAGGAGCCCGGCTTGGCCCCCGGGTTGCCTTGTCACCACGGCGAGGCCCTGGAATGCAACGGCACACAAAGAGCTCCCGGGGCTCAGAGGGCACTCCGATTTGATAACCACATTAAAGTCCTAGCAACATCTGTTGGGGTGCGAGAGAAAGGGCCTACTGGCAGGCTTTAACCCCCCGAAACTGGGATCATTAACCCTCAGCCCTGTGAGAGAAGGGGGACAACAGCCCTCTATTTGTCAGCCGCCCGGCACAGGGCTGCGGGGGCTAATATTTTACCAAAAACAGCGTGAGAAGAGAAGCGGCCCTGGGCGCCATGGAGAGGGCTCCTTCACACTTAACTCACAGATTAACTGGGCAGTAAAGTCTGTTTTACTTTGAGGAACTTTAAAAATAACATTTGCATAGTCCTCAAAGTAGGTGTCATTGCTGTTTTACACAATATTTGAAAGGGAAAAAAAGTGCTTTTATCACTGGCTTTGGTTTATATTTGTGCACAATCAGTAATTAAAGCTTATTCTTTTTGTTTCAATTGACAAACATCTTCGCAAAATGTATTCAAAAGACAGATGGACATCATCTGAGTGTCATATGTAATCCATTAATGTACACAAATAAATGGTGGTATTATTTTCACCTCAGATTTGTTAATGTGTAGTTAGAGGATGGAGAAATAACAGGTGTCCTGTCACAAAGACACGTCTCAGGCTCCAGGATGCTCGGCTGCTTCGTGGGTCAGCGCCAAGCCTCATCCACCTCCACAGGTTTCAAAGCGAAGGCCACCTCTCTGTAATGAATAATTAAGGAAACAAAAGAGCCCGAGGGGGTGAGAGGAGGGTGGGGCGGGGCTGTGGATGGAGGGCCTAATGCAACGAGGCCAGATGCAGCGAGGAGAGCTGAGGTTTTTGCCCCTGCGCTTCATAGAAAACATCATCCTAAATGTATTCCCTAAAGAGATGAGGGCCTGCAGGAGGTGCCCCCCAATGCACAAGGTCCTCAAGTGCCTCCACACAAGTAATCCCATTCACTGCAGCTCATTACATGGGCAATTAAGTGCTGGGGTGGAGGAGCGGGGAAGAAGTGTGTATGTGCGTATGGGTGCATGTGTGTATGGAGAGGAAACCGAGGCCCATCATTGAGTTTTTAAGGATCGAAAACCCCCACCAATCCAATTCCCCCTAACCCTCTGCAAGCCCACCCCCCCCTCCAGCTCCTTCACCTGGGCTGGGTCTCTGTGGACACCTGCCTCTCCCTAATGAAGATCCATGGCTTCATTTCCATTTCTGGAGTCATATCAGAGACTGCCAAGCACAAAACAGGCCTGTTTCCTCCGCGGCCCTGGAGAGCCGGATAGAATGACACGGCTAAGTGCTCTGGCAGAGCCCGGCAGCTGCGGAGCCTGAAAATGGGATTTGGTCGGGGGGCTTCTGAAGTGGAGGGGCTCGGGGATGGAGAGGTCCTGATGTTTGGATTGGCCACAATGGCAGCCGTGTGCTACCTCAGCAGCTCCTCAGCACTAATGAGGCTTTCTGCAGAGATGGAGGAGGAGAGGAGAGGGCATGAGGAGGTGGAGAAGAGAACAGAGGAGGAGTGAAGCACAACGCAACTACCTCACACACCACTCTCACCTCCTTGGCTGATAGCAGCGATGCTAACTCTTGAAGGTGCACACCAAAGATCTTGTACTGCAAGCTGAGTACTTATTCGTGTCTCCTTTGAATGCACAAGCACAGGTGTCCAGATCTTTATGTTTTCATGACAATTAAAAGAAAACATGTTTTAAAGCACAATGCTTCTGCTGTGCATTAAAGCTGGTTAAGCTGTTTTATTGGGTAGCTGCCAGGCTCTAAATGAAAGTGATAAAGATGTAAATGCTTCCGGCCTCTATATTATTAAACCCTACAATGAAAAGCTAAGGTAGACATCTGTAGGGATTTAAAATTTGACCATCAGCCAACAAAAAAGCATCGTCTTTTGAAAACAGACAGGTGTGAATTAAACTCTTTCAAGCTCAGCAAATCCCATGACATCACCAGAATTACCAAAAAATTCATCTTGATCTCCATTAGCAACAAGCTATGGCCTTATATAGCCCCAGTTTCCCCCCCTACAACTATGCTGTCAGACGAAACCTACAAACAACAACAGCGGAAGATACATTAAGAGTCGATATGCTAGTTACCGTGTGGCTTACTTGTGCTAAAGTCAGTAAGCTAAAATGCTGCAGATAGTCAGCTACTATAGCCTACACTGACCATTGGTGTTTCACACATGCACAAAACAGGGGGAGCCGCGTTTGTGAATGCAAACCGACGAATTCCCCCCACAGGCTTTACCTGGAATTGTTCCTGCCAGCCCCCTTGTAAAGTTTCCTCAAGAAGTTGGGATGAGCTGACCTGTAAACATGGTGGTTAATGTTCAGGATGATTCACAGCAGGAGAGCAGGAGGGGGTGAAAATTGAGCGACTGATTGTCTAAATGAAGCAGCTCCATACTCTTTGATACTAATCAAATAATATGTAGCATTGATATTTGATGAAAAACTGTGATTACAGTGTGGGACTCTGACACTTTGTGTGCTATCTTAGATTTCCGCGGTATCTTTTTTTGTCATGTCCTGCTTCCGCCACATGTTTTTTTAAAAAGGAGTAGAATGAAGTTTACAGTTATTTTCTCTATGATCTATTTTATTTTCAGTATTGAGAAAAATACATTTTGTTTCCCCATATTTGTGTTCATATTTACAGCATACTACAAGAAATTAAAATGCCAAACACATACAGTAATAGTGTATACTCTGCTTATATCATTAGAAATGTTAATAATCTGTTATATCTATTTATTTCTAGTTTGGAAGAAAAAGTTAAATTTTAGAAGAGTGTATATAGTTTTTAATGTAGTGCTTGGTTTTGAAAGAGACATTATATGTTTCTTATTTGTGTATGTGTGTGTGTGTGTGTGGGGGGGGGGGGGGGTCTGACAAACAGGGCCCTATACTCAGGAACCATGTTTATGCAATGGTGAAAAACTGTCCAGTCGGGTAGATTTTTTGATTTTTATTAAAGTCTTAAACCACTGTAAAACTTTGCATAACCCATAATTTACTTAAATCAGGCTTAATAAAATAAAATTCAGCAATACCAGCCCTTAGCTCTCCCCGACCTGCCCTGTTACACTCCTGTGCAGCAAGCGTGTGTGTCTTTCAATACAGTGGTCGAGGCTGTGCTTGTTAACATGTTCTAGCTCACTGACTCCTCTCAGGGCCCAGGGGCCGGGAGGGCAGGGCATCGGAGCCGAGGCCAGGTGAGGAAGAGGAAGAGAGAAGAGAGAAGGTAAACAAACAAGGTGACACCACAGCCGTATCACAGCTGCCTGACACAGAGACACACCTGAAAGAAAGACGTCCCGCCCACTTACTGCGGCTCACTTTACTCAGTCAACAAACAAACTTGGAAGAAAAAAGAAAGTCTATGTTAATTCATACTTTGACAAAAGCTGCAATGAATGTTATGTGTTTAGTATCAACAATAAATCCACTAGAGGCAGGTGAATGCACAAAATACATCTTTAAAAGCCCTTCAAATTAGAGCATGTTAGTTGTCGCATGTTAAGAAAATAGGTCAAAGTGTGATACTTAAAGTAGGCCTGTTTGGGGAGGAGCCTGAAGGGGAAGGATGAGGGGGAGTTAAAGTTAAGATTGTGTATGGTGTCATTTTGCGGGCCCCTCTGCACTCACCTGGAACAGAGCACTTCCCCTCCCTGAGTCTTATCAGTTCCCAGAGGAAATACCTGCTGCAGGTAAACACGACCCCCGACCCCTCGGCCATCCACATTCAGCAGACCCCGTCCCGGTCCCTGCAGCTTGTCTCGGTCTAAATCCACAGATTAGCTCCATCGCGAGCCTTAACACCTATAGCTCCAAGTCTCACCTTTGTGCACACCTCACAGTCTGCATCAGACAAGGTCTTCAGACAACCTCATGGCTCCTGCCCCGACCACCTTAGATGTTGTTCTTCATGCACCAGTGAGGAAACCTTTATCCCCTCCTCCACCCTCCTCCTACCTCACCTCATCCCTCTGTCTCCAATTTAATCTTATCAATAATCGCCAGGTGTAACCAAATCTCTCTCTTATCAACCAAAGTGTCTTCGGTGCTGTTTTGCATTGTCACAGGGGTGATTTATCCTGGGGGTTGGGGGGTTGAATATAAATAATGTCACATGTCAAACAGATTGCCTAATATTACCAATTGGAAATTGACTTAATTTGAGTTTGAGAAAAATGATGAATTTTCAAAATGATCATATTAAAGAATGATTGTAATTAAAACCAGAGTCTACTTTTAATGACTTTGCAGTGTCATTAATTCCTCCTCAGTATCTATAACAGAGTTTCTAATAAATGTGGGGGTGGTGATTTATTTTTAATTACTTCCGTAACAATTTTGAAATAAGAGTTTTTCTATGAAATATGACACAGTCAGTGATCATAGAGTGAGAGCCACACCCTGCTCGTTTTACAGATGACATATGTGCATGCCCAATTGCCCATGGTGTTAAGCACCTATGTAAATATGGATGACACAGTCACTGTCATGGAAATGTTATACAGCTTCTGGTTTATGAAGAATATAAAAAAAGAAAGAATTCCTGAAAATGTTTCTCTTCATTTTACCCTTAAAAATAGAAATGCAGCTAATACAATGTGTTATATTTACTCCGCAAGAGAGAGGAAGTCTTACTTACTGTGTGTGTGTGTGTGTGTGTGTGTGTGTGTGTGGGTGTGTGTGAACTTGTTCTCCCAGTCCTGGTTGGTGGGTGGGGAGAGGCACCACTGATACATGCGGAAAGGGGACTGTCTACCAAGGGACAGGTGGCCTGGTTAGAGAGAGGCAAAGTTCCCACAATCGCCTGTCTGGCTCCAGGACAGAGGGCGCTGCCGGCCTGACCCATCCGAGCAGCCCCTCCCTCCCTGACAACCCCTCCCACCTTCTCACCCCTACCTCCACGGGGTCAGGGTTACTCTCTCACCCCTGGCCCACCGACATCCACCCCCCCCCCCCCCCCCCCCCCCCACCCCTCCTCCACTGTCACCTGAGCCACACAGGTAAATGCTTGACTTTATTTGATGGATGCGGTTTCCCACGGCGACAGTGATGTACGCAGGGCCAGAACCTTCCCCCACCCCCTCTTATACTGGTTGAGCCTGGACCTGGAGTGGTGGTGATTTTTTGCTGATAACCTCCTTCTTGGCCAGGGCGAGGGAAACTGGAGAGGACAAGACATCCTGTGTGACGCTCCTGAGTGTATGCCTCATCAGGCTAAAACAAAGAGGGATCCATTCAGAAAGCTCCAATTAAGGCACATCAAAAATAACAGACTTAGTGCTCTAATATCATAAGACTGCATAATGACTAGGTTTTTATTTGAAGGCATGTGTATAAGTTTCTGTGCAAAATCAGTTAAAACTTTAGCATAAATAAACTAAATTAAATGAACTGTTAACTAACAACCCTATTATACATTATAGGTAGGCTCTCCAAATCACACGTTAATAAACAACATAAAGGATGTTCTGTTCTTTATCAATGACAACCCCTCCCTCCATCTCCTCCTCTCTCCTCCCAGTATTAGCAGATAGTGATACATTACAGATAAGCAGAACAATGGCCGGGATGAAGGCCTGGATCACAGTTGTTTCTTATCTCTCACCTCATCTGCAGCCTGTGGATTCTCTGTCAGAGGATGTTGTTAAACCAAGTCAAACACTCAAACATCCTGTGGCATCACCCTGCCTATAGCCCACAGCCTGTCACCCCTGCCACACACACACACACACAAACTCACACACACACACACACACACACACACACACACACACACACACACACAAACTCACACACACAACCACACATATACACACACACACACACACCTCCTTTATGGCAGTTCACACTTGGATGGGGCCTAGTAACTGTGGATAATTCACTGGCCTGAGGACCCTGGATTAAAAATATTCTTTTCAATAGGCCACTATAGCATATTAGACAAATGTTTTGTGAACCATATCTCAGTAAGCAGTTAGCTTACACATGTAAGTTAGCTGAGATGCTCCTGATTTGTTTCCAAGCTATTGCAGTAATGTAAAGATACATGTAGCATTCATGAAGCTAAACTTCCCCTCTCCATGCCAAACAACCCCACTGTTTAAAATGAGACTACAAGTTCATTTAAGAAAACTTTAGTTTTCAGCAACAACCTTTTGGTTTATGCCATTGAATAGTAACATTTTTGCCATTAAACATTTGGGACCATCAAAGAAAGAAGTCTTCCTCAGAAAAATATAAGCACCAAACATTTATCTCCCTGCATTCTGAAAAAAAACACCAAATTTATTTATATATTATTATGATCTTGTCTTGTTTTCTATTTTGTGTCTTTTCTTAGTTTTAATCTCTTGTGCTGTTATATAGGCACATTTTCACATGAATTAAAAATACATACATTTCTTTACATTTAATGTTGACTTCAATAGTTCTAGTTTTGCACAGGAGCTGTACTAAGCTGTATGAATGCATTCTATGTATTCTATACGTTTTTTGGAACAAACTCTTGGATTTACTTCAGTTATGCATTTGTCTTTGGGTCAAGCTTTGAATTTACCGTGACCTGGGTGACTGAGAACCTACAGATTTGATTTTTTTGTATATACAAATTTCAATATATTCCACAGTGTGATTTATGTGACACATGGTCAGCTTTCGCTGTTTCTCTACACAGTGTGCATTCGCGGAGCCGTACATATGTGAATTGTCAGACAGAGACACCAATATTATGTCGTTGCGGAATCAGTATGAAAAGGGCTATACGAACTTACTCAGACCTGCGTGAGCACTGATTCAGAGGAGAGACGGAAAGCCGTTGACGGTGATCACTCTGAGCAGCAGGCATGGTAATCAATGACACCATCCTGGTTATACTGTAAAGAAACAACAACATTTTTTAAAATCAAAACAAGGGGGGGCCAACACCTCATTGACATCATTGCCTCCCTCTGTTTCCCTTTGCCTTTGAATATCTTTATCTGCAGTATGTTTTAGAAAGTTGCCCAAACAACACAACTCCTGTTTAAAAAAATGTCACTCTCCATTGCATTATAATTACAGGTGACGTAGCAAGACTAAGATAATGCAGAATAACATCGGCTAAACCAGCTGCACAAAGCGTTTAGCGAACAGCATAAGAAGGCAGACATTTCTCGGATCATTTTCAGAGCCCTCAGACCCGACTTGTGTATATGAGACTATAAGAGGAGTACAGAGCGAGGGGAGGTTGTCCACTAGTTTGTCGAAACTAGGTTAACAGGTTTAAAAAACAAACAACAAAAAAAGAAAAAAAAAGAAAAATGGGGTGCAAATTCTTAGGTGGCTGTAAATATACGTGGGCAGCCAGCCCAGGTGGCTCTTCATATTTACCTACGGCCACCTGTACCTGGCTAGCTGACGGATGATGCTAGCTAAATAGTTGTAGTGTGATATTTTCTCGTATTGGATCACAGAATTTATTAATATATAAATATCATGGTATAACTGCCCAATTCAACTCAAATTCAAGACAATTTCAGAAACTTACATTACAATACTTCCATTTTCGGTTTTATGTGCTTCCTATTACTAACAAAACAACCAAAGTACAAAGTTAGAAGGCTTTTGTGGATTTTGGTTTCCATTGGCTTATTAAAGTTATCTAACCTCAGAGTAAACTTCTGAGGGTGTTTCTTTTGCCAAACTTTAATCAGCTGTAGCCCTCAAAATGCTTACACGATAGCGACCCACACACACACACACACACACATATCTCCTCTGTAAAGAGAGGTGGCCCCGGTGCAGGCAGGTTAATATTAGGAGCACTTGACAACAATGGTGTGTTATGAGGTGCTGCAGCGGTAATAAGGTCTTTGTTGGGACTTTAGAGCACAACCACATCACATCATTACTCATCCTGGGAGACCAGTTGCCAGTCGGCATGGCAACCGGGACTTGGCTGAAGCCAGATGCAAGACCAGAATCTCAATGTGCCGAGGGTGAAATAACACACAAAGACTGCTCCAGAGGAAGGAAAAAGTTTACAAGTGGCCGGGTCAACCCCCGACCACTGCCTCCAAGACAGGGTAGAGCTTATAAAATACCCCAAAAAATTCAAAATGTTATTTGAAGAGGAAAATCAAACTTAATATGAGAAGATAGAAATAAATTGCAAATGAAGTGCACACCACAATAGCATTATTTCATTTAAATCTGCTTCCATCAATATTCAAAAATACTATTTTCCAACATTTTATCATGCACAAAAAACTTCCTATCTGATAATGTAAAAGTCTCAATGGATTATCCAATCAAACAGGAAATGGATTCCTCTTTCATATCCCTCTTCACAAACTGTGTGAATGGATAGATTAGGGCTGGACAGAGCAGTCAGTGGAGGTATGCAGCAGGGTGACAGTCTCATCCTGCAGGTTGTTGGGTGTGTTGGGTCAGTGTGGAGCGGTCAGCAGCTGCTGCCTGGCCTAGGTCCCACAGTTCCCAGGCTGGGGGGATTGACAGGCCAGTAATAAAATCAGGTGCCCTGGTTGGGCTGTGTGCAGCCCATTGTTCCCCCAGCAAGGCCCGCGGCTGCTGTTTACTTTCTCCCATATGCATTATTCAACGGCACAGGAGCTCCCGGAGAAAGGGGCCCCATTCAGGGATCCTCTTGCCCTTGTTTTGTTTTGCTAATTTTCAATTAAAATAAACCATCTCTTGCCAGTGCCATGGCTGAGTGGGGAAAGAGAGAGGGACACTGTCCCTGCCATTCGGGCCGTCTGAGGAGATTAGACCACATGTATAAATGAGAATAAAGTGGGATGTATCATTTTTACAGTCAGTGATATGTTTTTCTATAGTGGGATTTAAATTCAGACAATGAATGGGGTTGGTGTTTCAGTAAAGAGCATACGCTGGCCTCTTATTTATGTCATTGTTGTTGAACATGTCCCCCAGCATGACCTCATTTCTTTTTTAAATAAGAGGATTAGAAATGTAAACAAAATCAAATATCTTCAGATTTATTCTCAACAAGTGCGTTTCTGTTCTGCCAATGCACATTACGATTCTCACCCTTGAGGTTGCAACTGGAGGATTCCCATATGGCAAGGGAAAGTGTAAAACTAATCACAAAGACAATGACTCTTCAATAATGACTCCCAGAGGTCATTAAACGAAGTCAGACAGGACAGCCTGGACTAATCAATAAGTGCAGTGATAGCTCTCTTTTTAAGTCGCCTCTTTCACACAGGAGGGGGCCGAGCCAACCTTGTGGAGCGCAGGGACAGATGCGGCGACAGTGGGGAACTAGCAGAGCAAAAGATTCACCACACATCTGTCACTCCAGCAGGGGCGGCAGCTCTTAGGCTGCCCCCACTGACAGCCTGCCTGCCTGCCTGATGCCATGCCTACCTGTGGCTGTGGTTGGGGTCTTTGGTAGGCTTTACCATCTGCTTCTTCTTTGGGGTCTGTTTGACTGATGTCCGAAATGTTTCTCTATTTCCTTCTCTTAAGCTTTCCCAAAAATGTCCTTTTATGTAAACCCAACTCTCAGCCTGACAACATAATACAGATTTCCTAAACAATATATTTTCCTCTGGAATACCATATACACTATCTCATCTTGGCTGATATCAGGTACAAATCTGATCCAAGGATGATTAAAAAATGAGCATCTAACCCTGTATGGCAACACATCTTGAAACTGATCCCTTGAACACTTTGTTCAGATGGCTGTTGGAATTTATCCAAGTTAAAATACTGAAAATATGCTTCATTTTGGCCAACACTGAGTTGTGCGCTGCTGCTGCCCTCTTGGCCAGGCCACTCTTGTGAAAGAGATCTTGATCTCAATGGGTTGATTACATGGTTAGATGAATACAAATAAAAAAAAGTATTACATCCCCTGCTAGCACCAAGCTGTTGTTGTTTGCTGTCATGTGATAAATGACCTGAAATCAGTTTTTCTTTGACCCTCAAAATGGTTATTGCTGTATGCAGCCAGAAGAAAATACATGGTGGCAGAAAAGTACTGGAAGAAAAAAAAAAAGAAAAGATTTTTGGTGATGTAAGTTTTTTTCCCATGGGTAATGAATTAGATTATTGGCTTGGGGTTTGACTTGTGTACTCACAGGTGCTGAATTTAATGCTGATTCAGAGGCATGTCCGTTGCTGGTTTTGGAACAACTTTAAACGCACACACAAACATCTGATATCTTACATCCTCCTCTAAAATGACCTTTGTCAAAAATACTGGCAGGCAGTCTTATTTGGCTCACGTCCAAACTCTCTCTACCTGTCAAACTCTGATAATTACAGAGTTTAGTGGCAGCCTGTCGAAGCCTGTTATGGGTCTCACAACAGCCAACATTCATTCAACAAAATCATTTATTATACAACATATATGTCATCATTTACACTATGAAATTCAGATCTGATTCTGTCTTTGAAGAGAAATTGTTTCTCTCGGTGGCAGCGCACCCACGCTTGCCTGTTAGAGGGTGGTGAGTGCGGCTGTGAATGTGGAGGGCCTCTTGGCTCGGCTGGACACAGTCTGTTCCCCTGCTGGGTGCAGGTGAGCTCTCATTGAGCCCCCAGCACCTGCCCTCTTTGTTCCCTTGTTGATGGCTTTATGGCGTGAAGGGGATCCGTCTGTCTGGCTCTCGTAAAGCCAGCGGCGCGAGGCCTAGTAAAAAGCCACACTGCTGCCAGGGCATTGTGTGGGGGCCCCGTGGCTCCCAGAGTGACCCCACCAGCCAGCGAGAGGGACCAATGTTTAGCACCCAACATAACTGATGCATATAATTACAGTGCACATGCACACGGGGATTTACATCAGCGTGAAAAAATAACCCCAAAAACATGTATGCACATAATGTCATACATAAAGTTATACAGTCCCCAGAACTTTATAGTGAGCACTGTAAGTGCTACTTAAAAAAAAACTCTTTACTGATGTTGGCCATTTTTTTATTCTATTTATTTTTTAATTCCCCCAAAATAAAACTTAAGTTTGAACTGATGTGGATAAAATAGATACTTTCTAGACCAGAGATAAAAAAAAAAGTGATAGAGGGTGTAAAGAGACAAAGTACAATTACAAAAGCACTCAACTTGAGTACAAATTAGACATCCTAGTTTATTTTATGCCACATTTATATTCCATAAATTGGATTGAACCTATTAATACTTACTACATTGCTTTACGAACATACAGTATTATATTTACAAGTTACTCCACAGATTAAAACATTACATATAAAATCTAAGGTCTACAAACCTCCTATAAAATACAGCATGACACAATGTAACATACGAAACTACGAAAAAGCATTTAAAGTGAATGGAATTTGCTTCACCTTGGTCGGCCGCAGCATTCAAATCCTAACAAAAGCATTCAAGATTTTGACCACAATAAAGTGAACTTTCAACAGCAGAACAGCAGAAGAGGAGCAGCTTTACAATTGTGACTACTTTAACCTTTGATACCTACATATATTTAGATGAAAAGAAAACATTTCTTTAATTTTACCTGACTTAAAAAGTTTCATATTCTGGACTTTATGCAGTATTTTTTCTACATTGTGAAATTGAGAGTCTAAAGGACAAGTACTTCTGCCCCCTCTTACAATTAAAGAACATTTGAACAACTTCCACTTCTCTTTTTTTTATTTTTTCATCAACTACTTGAGTGCAAGAAGACCCATTTAAGAGCAGACAGAGTCTTAGAGTCGCGTTGGCCCTGACTCAGGAACTTCTCAGCTCATCCTTTCTTCTTCAGAATAAAAAATGTTTCTTTAAATTGATAACTCTCTATACAAAAAAAAAACCACACAAGGAATACTTGCTTTACAAGTCTTTTAAAACAAAATATATCCAAAGACACATCAGAACTTCTAACGTGTAAGGCTACAGTCTGTGTCTAAGAGGGTTTGTTGAAACCGTCACATCAGTTTGAGAGATGAACACAGGGTCTCAAGCCTGATAGAACAGCTCAATGGCTGTGGGAGGTCAATGATGGCAGAGAAATAAGCGCTACATTAATGTTTAATTTATATGATTTTCCTGGATATGAAATCTTACAGATAAGCTCAAGCAAATTAAGTGTTTGAAAAGAGGGCCATAAGCTGTTCGGTATTTGAGATCAGGGTCTTTGAGTAGGAGCATCTTAGAAACCAATTACCAGACAAGAAATAGATCATTATTTTTTCTTAGAGGATTGGGTTGCGGGGATGTGGGGTTGGGGGGGGGGGGGGGGGCAAAGGTGGTTGCTAAAAGGAAGGGAGGGTTTTTGAGATTGAGGAGGGAGGGCACAATAAAGACATAATCATCTACCCTCAACTTTTCCTATCCAACTTTTAGATTTTAATTTGCCGTCTGTGAAGTGGTACCTAATTTACTTTCGCCTCATCCCTTCAATGCACCATTGTTGCCTCGGCTGCGATTCAGAGCTTCCTCTCTTAGCTCACCTCGGCGTGAAATTGGTTTAATGAAGCTGAAAGGTATGGGGCTCTCACAACACTGTGGATTCCAGTGACACTGCTTGATCCTCCTCTCCTCTCCTCCCCCCTCCAAATCAACCCAAACTCCCTGCGCACTCGCATTACGGTGACAATTTATAACACACCCCACAAAAGATCCCTATCTCACACATTACATCAGTGCATATTACTGTCCCTTTGACAGCGCCAACCCTCAGCCTGCAGGGGGAGAATAGTGACGGGCCTATCAGAATCAGGCACTTCAAATTATCAGCCAATAACTATTATAACGGATCAGCTTTGAAACCAGAAAGAAATACAGACAGTTTTAAAGTAAGAGGTAAATAGGGAAATAAGAAGAAAAAAAAAAAGATTAAAGAGGTGAAAGTAATTAGAGAGATCAACCTCTCCTCTTTTTCCCACCTCGTCCAATCTGACCCTGTGAAAGGTGTTCTCCTGTTACCTGTCCTCTTGGGTGTGGTTTCTAATGGGAATGGGAAGGAAGTCCTGTGGGATTATTGTGTATGTGAGCGTGTGTGTGTGTGTTGTGTGTGTCACACTAATATGATCCCCTTAAGTCATATCGTTTACATCTTCTCGTCCCCTTTTAGGACAATCGAATGGAAATGCATCCGTAACCAAATATTCCAGCCTATCTTTTCACTCGTTTGAGGCCCAGTTTGGAGCTGAGACGGAGGAAAAGAAAGTAGGGTATATGTGAGTGTATGGAGACGGCCGGATAGGGAAGGTTTCCCATGCAAGCAGGGAGTATGATGAGCAGCTGTTTGGATAAAGGGTATAGGCTCACAATGTTTCAAGTATGTCTTTAAACAAACCTAAAGGGCCTGCAGAAGTGTTGAAACAGGTTTGCGTGCTGTAATCTTTCAAAATTTCCACTCAAAATGCTCCGGTATAATTTAAGTGCTAAAGGACAAAAAATGCCAAATAAGTTTATCTGAAGCAGATATAGAAGTAACACAGATCTCCCAAAGTTACAGGCTTTTTAGTACAAAGTTCCCTGTCTGTGTAAACATACAACTGGAAAAAAAAACTGAAAAAAAGAAAAAAACAGTCCCTTGAGAAAGAAAGTAGTTCCTTAAAAAAACAACTCTTGCTTGAGAAGATATTCACTAGATTTGAGGAGAGGAAACTCAAAGCATCATATATTTCCTTTCTTTTAGGTCTATAGGCTCGGTAATAATGGGCTTAATTATCAAAACAATTCAATGTGACTAAACAACTAACTCAAAAAAATATTTTGGCCAGGTGACAAAAAAAGATTGAAATCCCACTCAGACTTTTACCTTGATGAATAAAAGAGCGAAATCTAGGCCTTTAGATTTGGCATACCAAAAAGTAACATGTCTGATCTCTGATTACGTGCGGTGTCCAAATCTGTTTCAAATTTTTTATTTTTTTTTGCTTTGCTATCTGTCCTTTAATGCCGAGAGGAAGACACAATATTTGTCAAGAGAAAAAAGAGGAAAACAATAGAGAGAAGAAGGTTCAAAAATCTTTCAGAGAAAAGAGAATAGAACAAGAAAGCGACAGGGCTGACTCACAAAGCTTTCTTTACACTGTAATGACACGGACATTATGCTGAACTTTGCCTGCCGTAACTCTAAAAGAACGACCACTTTCACTGCTGTGGCGCTCCGGCCAGCCTGCACCACGCACTGCTGTTTGTCTTTCAAATGCCATTGTGGGTGAGGCCACTAGTGTACGCACAAAGTGCCTGTTACAACTTTCTATTCACTGTGGGATTGTGAAACTCACAAAGGAATGTCAAATTACCCGCGTATGATTTTGTGCAATTTGGAATAACCGACCATCATCATTTTATTGAAGGTGGTAAATGAGTTTTAAACACTTTCTTGTTCCCTGGAATTTCAGTCCCTGAACCCAGTTCAGTGGCAGCCTTAGAGTAAGTTATGTATATACAGTATTTGGCTCACATGCACATTCACAGAGAAAGTAGAGCTAAACTGTTGTATTTAGCTTCTTCCCAAGGTAAAACCTGATCCGCATTGAACCCAGACTGGGAAGATTACTGCTGAACAGAACCACAGGAGTGCTATCTTTTACAGGTAATTACTCAATTATCAGTAAACACTGTCGCTGGAGACACAATGGCAGCGAGGGGATCACACAGGCCGCTGAATGATTCACTTCAACACCACAACAGCATGCATTCACAAGGAGGACAGCCATGTGAAGAGGAGAAAAATTCACCACACCTGCTTGGTGTTGCATCCTTGTTCCATGATACAAGATAAGAAGAGAGGCTGACACTAAAATAAAACTGGGAAATGTTTTTTTTTACCTCAACATGTGAATTCATGTTTTAGCAATAAAAGTGTTTTTTATTTCGGGTTTATGTAAATGCCTACTTACTCTGCTTGTTTTGTAGTTAAATTAAGAGCCATAAACATCTCATTAATCATTCGTCAAATGCACCACGCAGAGATGTGAATCACACCACAGGTTGCCTTCATTTAGCATTACTGCTTTTCACCACTAGTGGGTGCTAGTTAACAGATGACATGAGGCTCCTAGGATCCCCTGCAGGCTCCAACTTAGGAAAAAAAGTTCTTGTTTGAACAGTGTTAGGAACCAACATTGATTTCAGAGGTTTGTTTAAAGACACAGGTTAAGACAGAGACAGCCAGGTAGTTAAACAGATAGAGGAGGGTTTTTTTAAAGGCTTGGTGTTAGGTTACACTGAAGATGAATAAACCCAGAGTCTTTTCATTAGGCTGTAAACGTTTAGGAAGAATTAACAGGATCAATAAGATGTGACACTTGTCCTGACATACTGAGTGATGAATGAAGAGTAGAGCACATGTAGAGTTTCTACATCTCTTCAGTTTTATTTCAGGCTGTGGTTTGTTGTAAAGATTAGTCAGAGTGCTGCATTTTCTCACCTGAAGCGTGAAACCAAACACACACTTACACACGGCCAAGGATGGAAACTCCATAAGGCTGTTCCTGCCTGTGGTCAATGGTCACACACCTGTCCTAAAGCCACGACCCACAGTCCTTCACTGCGGTCCCACACACACTCACCACATGGGTCAACACACACACACACACACACTCCTCTGCACTGAAGCAGCCCTGCAGGCTTTCTAAATCTCTCCTGAGACAACCTGCCGTGAGGTAATGAGGAATTAGAGGGGAAGAAGGAGGTCTACTGAAGATTTACAGGTTTTAACTCCTGTTACTGTCACCCAGGAAGAGCTACTGGCCTGTGGCTCTCAATAACAACAACAACAAGCAGCTCCTTACAACACAAATCCACCACACAGCTACTGCTGGGAGATTTCTGAAAGGGGGGGGTGGGTAGTGGTTTTGAGTGTATCTTCATTTGCAAGTCTGTCATAAACTCCATAAATAGCCCATAGGTGCTTTTTTAAAACTCTTAAACCTAATCCTGTGGCGTTGAACATTTTAAATAAACAGAATATTTGTATATTTTGAACAATTCCATACAGACAAAACTCAAGATGTGTTATTAAATGATACAATCAATTTACATAGAATTTCAACAAAGGCACTGATTTAACTTTTCTAGTATGAGAGAGCAAACAGGGACAGGATTATTCTGTTAATTTAAAATGTTCTTATTATGTTTGTGTGTTTCACTGAATAGTTTTAAAAGTGGTTAGATTTGAGGATCATACATACATGTCTGTCATATATCTTAAGGCATGTATGCACTGGGTCTACATGTTTTGTAAATAAATAAATAAATAAATGAATGTATATATATATATATGCAAATGTAACTGTCAAATTTTAAAAAGCAATTAACAACACAGATAAATATATGTTGTTGACCTGCATTTCTAGCATGATGGGATAGGCATGTTGTCCTGGTTTGACTTTAAATGTACCGTATGAATGTTCACATGGTTGAATTTGTCCGCAATGTACTCTGTGTGTTCTCAGACGGAGCTTGTGTGACAAACTTCTGTGGACACTCCTCATTCCAGTTTGCTACTACCAGGAGTGAGCCAGTAAATAATGCAAAATAAGAGAGCTAGATCTCTGTTGAATAATCTTCTTTTCCTACTTCTTCCGGTTAAAACACAGTCTGAGTTTGTCTTTGTGAATTTGCTCATAATGGTTACATAAAAGTCAAATACTTAATTCGGTGATAAGCTGACGACGACGCGTGGGAGTTTTAAAAATGATTTGCAGCTATTTGACGATCAAAGGAGACATAAATGCTTCCTGATTCAATCTTAAAGTGATAAGAGGTGTCTCTGATTTCAAGTTAAGATCAAGCCTATCATTGCCAAAACAACCTGATTGTAAGAACTACAAAATGATCCTCTGATGCGATATTGGCTGTGTTTTTGTGGTTACACACTACAAACTGTACTACAACAAACGTCACCCTGAACCAAACATGCACACCGAGTGTGACTCATTCAGATGCTATGAAAATAACCACAGGATTAAACACTAAGCACTGATTCATATGCCAGATGACTGTCGAAAAAACCATCATGACTTAACTTTTGAAGGGGTGATTCTCTTCTGTGTGTTTCATTTTGTACGTCTGGCGTTAATTTTTAATTGAACCTTTTCATAATGAAACAGTTCAAATGTGAACTGGTACACCTTTCTACAAATTGACCTTCATGACTGTGGGAAATATGCATCACAGAGTGTGGATTCATGCTGAAAATGATTGATACTGAATGACAGACAGGAGGCTCCCTCTCTCTCAGTTACGACAATACCGTGAGCAGATCTAGCAGAGGGGCCCCGTGTTCAGCGGATGGGCTTACACCCTGGACAGGTATGTACTGTGCAATTACCCGACTAGTTCAGAACATGCAATAATCAGTAGGTGCCGTACCATTTAGTATGGAGGCGGTGGTGCAAACAAGTTTAAAGAGAGCCCACTAGTGTCAGATGTCGAGATTTACTCCACCTGACTAATTTCCCCCTTCTTACCACTGCAGAGAAGGTTGTTCTGTGAGACAAGGACAGCAAGACACGGGCCACAGTGGGTGTGCCCAAGCATGGGAGAATGTGTGTAGGTGTGTGCACAGTTTTAAAAATAGGGCATGCTTGACAGACAACTGACAAACCATACGCATGTGTGTGTTTATGTTTTTGTCGAGGTAGAGCGTGTGAACACGGCTCGATTGTGTCTAGGTCTGACACGAGGAATGAAGAGTGTGTGACACAGGTGGAGATAGTGTGGAGATGGCAAGAATGTGTGTGAACAGGAGAGGGTCTCGGGCACAAGTGCATGGTGGATATTTGGAAATGTAAGCAAATAAAAAGTATGCTCAAATGCTTGATAACATGTATGGAGGATGCACTTTGTTAGTGCGTCAGTGTGTGTGTGTGTGTGTATATGCATGCGTGTGTGCGTGTGTGTGTGTTTTCAGCCATGTCTGCAGGGTGAGGTGGAGGCTGATGCTTTGGCAGCAGGTCTGGCACGTCTTTCAGGCCCAAACCTGCAGAGGGGAGAGTGAGAGAGAAGGGAGGAAGAAAGCAGAGGTGAGAGTCTGCCTGTATTCATGGGATATGCTACACTTCTACCTCACCATCACTCAAAACACTTTAAAAGTAGTATAAGTCATAATGAAGTAGGCAGCTAAAAAGTACATCACTGAATTCATGCTAAAAGGGATTTCCTGTATCTCTCTACCCACATCTACTTGTTTTCTTTTCATCTTGCTGGGTGGTAACAGTTCTCTCTTGATAAGGTCTTGTTCAGATTCATATTTGCACATTTATCTTCTCTCTTATCCATGGGGCAAAAAGCGAGCAATGTGGGGTAACTTTGTTTTGCTCCGACATCTCAGCCAGGCGCATCGCTGTTGATTAACACATTGTGTTTCAGCGGTCAAGCATTTCAGGAATGTGCACAAAATGTATTTGTGCCACTGTTTTCTGAAGAGAAAACGGAGTTAGCGTACCCTCTAATAGTGCAAACACTTCCTCTTTGGTTTCATGTAAGCTGCTGGAGGTGTTTCGTGTCAGTATATCAGACATGTTGTGATCCACATCAACAGCTGGGCTCCTCACTCACCAAGTCGGTTTAGCGCAGTTTGATCAAGATTATGTGTTACATTTCCAAATTAAGTCAAACCTCTGCTGCGGATATTGCGAGATAAAAGGATTTCCTGAATAATATCCAGGTAATACCTACACCTACACAGGAACACTTCTAAAGAGCGTATGTGTTCCCCAAGGCAGTAAATCACTCCACATTGTGACCACGGCAACAAAAGTGATGTTGGAGAGTGTATCAACTCCATAACCTCAAAGGAAATCTCTATTCAGGGACCATAAAAGAAAGCCTTGGCCTGCTATCGCTGTGGGGCCGCTTACAGAAAGAGAGAATGGATTAAGAGAGAAAACAGAGAGAAGAGTGTACAGGTGAAGTCCTATGGCTATGGAGGTTTGCTCAGCTGTGCGGTATTCTTTTCTGTGCCCCACCCAGTAACCAAAGGCAGGGATATCTTTCCATTTCACTCTTTTTTTTTTCCACCCTCCCTCTCTCTCTGCATCTCTCTCTCTCTATCATATTTGCACAGGTGAGAGGACAACAGTCCAATAGATGTGGGTGGGAGACTTGAAAGTCAGGTTTGCCTGGCTGCTGGGAGAAGGAGCTCACCTGTGGACTGTGGATGGATGGAGAACCGATGGCAGGGGGGCCCAGCCAGCCTTTTGTCTGGAGAGACAGACAGCAAACACACAAACAGAGAAAAATGGAAGAATTTAGTCGATGAGCTCTTCACTCAGAAGATCATTAGTCATAATGACGTGTAACACAGTGAGAAAGAGGAGCAGAGGGCAAAACTGAAAAGAGGAGTTGCAGCAGGTGAGACGCAAACCTGTCTGACATAAACGATTCAAGAACACTCGAGGTAAAGGGAGTTTCCGAATGAAGGCTGGACAGAGAGCAGGGAGGCAGGTGGAGCGGTGCAGGAGTCATAAGGGTGGGGAGGCTTTGCTCCAAGGGCCAAAAGTTCAGAGCGAGGAGGCAGAGCAAGCAGGTAACCCTAGCCACCATGTGCCAGAGTCTCACGTGTTCCCCCTCATTGTCTTAGCAGGCTGAAGCTCGGGTTTCTGGAGCACACAGAGCTTCCTGGGAGATGAGGTCCAAGTACCACCACCCACCTCCTCGCCCTAGGACCCCCTTGCCCCACCTTCCAAAGGTAAACACACTCACACACTAAGCAAACACATGCATAATATGTCAACACACTTGAGTACTCGATGGGAGTTGGAGAAACTCGCCTTTATCGTGCAAACTCACACACAAGCAGCACACAAAAATCTTTGTGAAGAATGACTTATTAATGAACTATAAAGAGCTACTCGGAGCCTTTACTTACATACAGCCCATGTCATTTAATATTGGCAACTGGGGGAATGAGTCATAAAGCACCATAATTAGCATTACGCCCATATCAAGGAAGAGACATGGGGTGGGGTTATCAGACGTGAGGACATGTACACCAGAGGCTATTTCCTTTGCCCTCTCGCTCTCTCTCTCTCTCTCTCACACACTCTCACTCTCTCACACACACAGACACACACACACACACACACACTCACACACACACAGTGAGTGTTAAATGTTAGTCTCAGACATCCTCTGTTGATGTTCGCTTGGGGACCAAATTTGCAAAAACAAAAAAAATGAAATTGTGTCTAGAATCCTGCCACCTATGTACAGCAAATTGCAATTTTGTAGCATAGATTATTAAGGTTTAATTTATCAGTAAACCTTTTAAATTGAAAATGAAATCTGTCTAGTAAGTTCATTTTATCTCTGACTGAGCTCTTGTTTTTTTTTCTTCTAATGTCCAATGGCAAAACTGGCCACACATTCAGTTTCTGTAAATTCCAATAGAAATCAACCTCATTCCAAGAAAAATCGTGTTTTATTCTGATCCCAAAATTGTAGCAAAATAATCTTAGTTTTGGAAAACTTTTTGTGAAAATCAAGATTTCTACAGGAATTAATCTGATTGCACTGATTTATATTTTTTACTTTTCTAGGAAATACATGCTCAGAAAATAGGACTACGGGAACATTAGGATTTCAGTGAGGTTGCCTTTTAATTAGCTCTGAGTAGTAACAGTCACAAGACCTTCATAAGGATTTTGTTCTGACTTTGCTTTTGCTGAACCAGAAGATCAGTCTCAGTCTGTCCAATAGTTTGGTGCACCAAAGCTAATGAGCTTTCATCAGCAACAGCTGTAGATATTAATCTAATTTTATTTTTTTATTGAACATACTTTATTAATCCTCAAGGGGAAATTCTGGTTTTACACTCTGTTATTGAGAGACATGCTTCTCACACACATAGACCCGAATCACACACATGCACACAAGACCCGTGGACATGTATTAGTGGAGAGATTTAAGAGCTGCATCGGGACTTAAACTGGCGACCCTCCGGTTCCCATCCCAAGTCCCTACAGACTGAGCTACTGCCGCCCCGCAAGTGTAAGAGCTTAGCTAATTAGCAAATGTTTGCATGCTAACACACTAAACAAAGATGAGGGGGAATGGTAGACTCCTTTTTTCTCTTGTTCATAGTATGTTTTGAGAAAGTAAGTAACAGAGAACATGCTCACTTGTGATTTGTAAGAACTCACCGATATCAGTTCACTGATATGTAATTGTTTAGATCAGATGTTATAATCGGTTACTGTCCATTAGAGGAACTTAAGTAGCCCCCCTTGTACCTGGTATTAACGTCTAAACATCAACCACATCCTGCAAAAGGCAGATCTGGTTTTCCAAAATGAGTGGATCAAGCTTTGAGTTTGTCATTTGCCTCCTGTATTAAAATGTGTTCACACATCATCATACAGCACAGCATCACATTTTCTTTCACTCTTATACCAGTCCTTAATATATTTCATGAGGCAGATCTGCTTGTGAAAATGGTTAAATGACTGCCCCACAAACCTCTGTTAAGAACTGATGACTTTTTTTCTGTCTCGGCCTCTTTAGTCACTAAAGTCTCTCATGCACCGCCTGAGGCCTGTGATCCCCATGATCACTGTACACACACAGCCTGGAATACCTGTGATGTCATCAGGATTCCATGAGGCCCACACAATGACTCTCTCCACGACAACCAACTGTGTACCAGAAGTGGAAAAAAAAAAAACATTCATCTTGTCCACTGACATTTAAATGTTGTGCGTTGAAAATCAGAACGCTTGAAACATTTCTGGTTGACAATTAATCCAACATATATCAACTATTTTAGAAAATATCTGGTGCATGATTAGCAAAAATAATCGATCACAGCACTTCATAGAATATCATTTACACCACGTAAACACTTAAAATGAAACTGAAAACCGGTTTTAGACTCTGAATTCAAAATGTCAGGTTATCCATTTGTTGGGGTTAACCCTGGTTAGATTTAGCCAATGTGTGATTATTTTTCATGGATTCCTTTCCATAAAAAAAAAGTAAGCTTACGGTTGATCCATCCATCTGATGATTTTAAAAAAGTTGAGGACATTGAAATCGGGGGTCTGAATGTCCAAATTGCTGAAACTACTACCGTATTTAAAATAAAACATGCAGAATGAGAAAACTCGTTTTTTAATCTGAAACTCTTTAAGTTTGAGTGCATATGTGATGAAGAGACCCTCACACCCTGACATAAAATCCCATTGCAGAATAGAGTTCTTAAATATAACTTTGAGATCTTTACCATAATTACGAGCTACACCTCTGACTTCCAAACTGCTCCCGGTATCACAGATTGCTGTCATTCCCATAATGATTGCATAGATAGAGATAGATAAGATAGTCTCTCTCTGTGGGAGATGATGGGCCTTGCCACTCCGACCATTGGTCACTCCCTGATTACTGTCGACTAGGTGCTCAGACCAATCGTCCCCCACAGGGAGAACAAATGACCCCAGAAGTTAGAACCAGTATCAGTATCCGATCACTTGTATCATAGTATCAATGAAGGAAAAACTATCATGAAGAGAATATGATGTATCTTTTATTTACACATTGTCACCAGTTAAAGCCTCACTGCATTGGTTTCCAGTTTATTTTAGAATCTATAAAAGTAACTCCTTGATGTGTAGAAAAAGCCACTTAGATGTGGTGGTTGAGGCATGCTAGCTGTTCTAGGGTTCAGGTTTAAGACACAGGTGATGGAGCGTTTGCTGTACTGGCAGGGAAGCTTTGGAACAGACTCCAAGTTAGTATTCAATCTGTTGACACAGTTCCTGCTTTGAAATCTTGTCACAAGACACATTTTACTGATGTGTCTTCCTATTCTGACTACTACTGTGACTTGACGCTGTACTCCAGCTCTGTAATGCAACCACCTGATTTTAGGTTGGTTTTAATTTTATGCTGTTTTTCAAAAATCATGTCTATGGAAAGCATTTTGTTCTCCTCGCTTGAAAGTGGCAAAAAAATTAGTTATTATTATTCATATCAATATACCTTAAATGTGCTTTTTTTTTTTTTCTCCATGTATGGACATATGTCTCCTTTAAAAGCAGTGATGATACTAGTGTGCAATCAGAAGTTCAATGATATGAAGCACAATTATAAGTGACTTCCAAATATATGTTGGATATAATATTAAATACATTTTAATATATTTACAAAGACAGCAGAGTTTGAAATACCCTGGTGTTATTGATATAGCAAAGAAAATACAAATAAAACAGTACTGAGGAATATACTGCTTCATAAAGTTCTCTAGGATTTGTCATAGAAAGGTTTAGAGACAGCTGTCGGTATAACTTCAGTTCTTCTAAAAGTTCTCAAAAGTCTGAGTGAAGTCTGCTTGTTCTCTGCCTCTCTCTGCTGTGGAGCTGTGTGGAGGTGTGAATGCTAACATGGCCCAATCTGTATGCCACAGAGAAAAAACAATCCATGCTAATCTGCCTCCGCAGACAGGAGTCCAGTTAGGCCAATCAGGAGGGGAATCATCTGGAGTGGAGAAGCCCAGATCAGGCCCTGATTGCAGCAGGGTGATTTACAGCCTGAGAACAATGATGGCTGCTGGGGTCAGCACTGATGGAGAGGCTCTGACTGCACCAGCACAACTCACCTGACATTCATACGCTGATGTGCATACATGCATGAGCACACATGCACACACACACACACACACACACACACACACACACACACACACACACAGGCACACGCGCACAGTTACCTAAACACTCCCACGTTGACTTAGACACAAAGTCGAAGGAATCGACCTTGCCGGGTTTACTCTGTGACCTAAACTCGCCCCTGAGGCTTGCATTTGACCCTTCCTGTTTCACTAACAACACACAAACCAAAACAACTCAGCAAGCTACTTCCTATGAAGTCAGCACAGATAAAACGGGAAACCAGCTTCGCCCTGGAGCAGCATATGTAAATACGACGGGAAAAGCTGAGGTTTGCATGAATGAGAGAAGAAGGGAGTTCAGATGTTAAGTGTGCTTATGAGGGGAGTGAGAGAAAGAAGCAGAGAGTAGGAGGAGAGGGGGGGGGGAGGGAGAGAGGGAGGGAGAAGTGGGGGTCACCATAAAGAGTTTCTTTAGAGCATCTCCTTTGATCTGACCGGTCATCATTTTGGGAAAGAGGAAGGCCCAGAAGAAGGGACGAAAAGGTCTCTTCAAAGTGACCCTGTGGCCTCATGGGTAGCATCCGCACCTGGGTGGTGCATCAAGTCAATTAAATTCACAAAAATGTAATCCTCATGAGAGAAATCCATCTAAGATTATTGGGGAACGTTTTGAATGTAAGTACTTTATAAAAAAAAATGCTCTTATTAACACAATATAACAGAAACCAAAAGCAAAACAAAGTTGATAGACTTTCAAATAAACCGTTTT
Organism: Labrus mixtus; assembly: GCF_963584025.1. Lineage (NCBI taxonomy): Eukaryota > Metazoa > Chordata > Actinopteri > Labriformes > Labridae > Labrus > Labrus mixtus. The sequence goes on along the minus strand of NC_083621.1, from coordinate 12,788,625 downwards.
ATCTTATTCCTGCCAGACTCTGCCATCATTAGCTATTGACTATTGAATAAGATAATTAAGTCTGTTTAAACACATTCATTAAGGAAATGGAGGAAAGGGAAATATGATTCAATAATAAGGTAGAGAATTTGGAATAGACAAATAAAAATTCCATCACAAGCAATTTTTAGCCCCTCAAAGTTCTGGATCCAGAATCCAGGTGGAATACATTCTTTGCATAGAATGTATGACTTATTTCATAGACGTCTTAAAAAAGAACATACTATCATCAGACCTCTGCCCATGGCTTTAAATAAAGATTTAAGGCAGATTTCGAGCCGAATCAACCGATCTCATTGCTATTAAAACCTAGGTCCCACAGCTGAAGTGGATCTGCTTGTACTTGCATCTGCAGGAGAAATATCGGTATTAAGACAGAGTTAATTCAGGGTTTGTCTCGTACATTTCAAAGTGGCCGCACTGTTGCCCCAGGTCCTGTGTGGGAGTTGGGAGGATGGCTTTGTGCGTCAATACTACACAAGCGAGGTTGCTCTCTGCTTCTAGAATAGGCAGGTGAGTACATGCAACATGTGGCCCCTAATTCACACACAAACAGTTACAAAGTCACATCTGGTTAAATCATAAAGGTTGCTTTAATAGAAGGAGTAAGGTTATCAGCAGGGAGAATATTCTGTATTTGATAATTTATCTAAAGAAACTAAAACTAAAAATGTAAAAAAAAAAAAAAAAAGAAGAGTTTTTGAGTTGCTAACATGAGGCAAAGAATTCACAGTGTGTTTTGTAAACAGCTGACAGTGATCCATGGGGCTTTTAGGACATCCCTGACCGATGACAGAGATTGGAAACCATGGTGACTGCTGGCAGATACGTCCAGTTTCTGACCTCAGGGCCATTAGTCATCACACCAAAAGCAATAGTTAATAGTTTGTGGGAGAAGACGTTGTGGCTTCTTTTCTTTCTAACTTCTGGGAATTGAGCGCACTGTACACCCTAAAGCCGAGGGGCGGGGGGCTGGGTGAGGGTGAGAGAAGATTTTTAGGGTGCCTATAGTTTTTGGGGGGTGATTTCATCTATTTAGCCCCCAGCAGATTGCTACCCCCCCCCCCCCCCCCCCCCCCCCCCTCCTCCTCTTCTCCTCTCCTTCCCTCCACCTCCGCCTCCGCCAAACCTCTCCTCCCCTTGGCTTTGTGTGCCCCAGAGCCCACTCCTCCCCCTTTTGTCACCCGGGCATTCCGCTTTGGTTAGCACACACAATGGGCGCTCAGTGCTCACCCTCCTGACACTGCATTCTGCCTGTGCACCAGGGAGTGGGCACGGGGAGGGGGAGGGAAATTGGGGTCCGGGGGGGAGGGTTAAAAGATGACAGCAACTCGCCCCATGTGACCAAAATGCCATCAAGTATCGCTGCCCCCCCCCCCCCCCCCCCCCCCCCCTGCCACCCCCCCCCCCACCATAGACGATGGTCTAACTTCTCCCTTCCATACAGATGAGCAGTTAAGCGAGTGCCAGCGGGCCGGTTTGGCACGGTGCAAAACAAAAATGTCGAGTTTGCTCGCCAAACAAATGAACAGGTGTCTCTTATGGCTGACTGGTGATGTGGAGTCTGTGAGCTCCAGCTACATGTGTGTTCCCTTCATCTTTATTTTCTGCTGGGCACACATCCTACACGGAATTTTAAGACCTGACCAAAGAACATTTTTGTCTGAAAATTAATCCCCTACAACGACAACGCTAAGAGTGGAATTGGCATGATTACAAGTCCGGGCATTACTGCTTTGACATGTTTATCAAATATTTGGAACTCTTCCTGGCTTCAAGCAGTTCTGCCCCTGCTGATATAAGGGACAAAGTTTGACGTGTCATGGCTTTTTTTTATGTTTTAAACACATGCACAGCTGACAAACAGATGATTTCATGTCTTTTAAAATTAGACTTTAAGAAATAAATTCTAATAGACACAGACATAAAAACATAGAGATACACTCACTGTGACAGGACTGTTGCTTTCTAATCTACTGTATACAGATATGACTCTTAATGGGACCTCAACCAGACAGTACAGCACACCATGATCAGGTGTCACAGTAGCAAAAAGTTGAGTCTAAAGTTGCAGAACAAATAACAACAGACTGAAATTGAATTCCTATTTAAGGGAAGCAACCAGTCGAAGGCAACAGACAACTGGGTGTGTATGTGTGTGTGTGGCAGCAGCGCAGAGGCTAGTGGGGGGGTTAGTTTGAGTTTCAAAGACCCTGCTTGTTCGCCCATATTTCACACCACGGTGACATCTTAAAGCCTAGACAGGCCTGGTTGCTTCGCCCTCTCTTTCACTTTCTGAGAAAAAAAAAAGGGAATTGGGATGTGAGGGAGGGGGCACCGAAATATATGCAAATGGTCCCCCAGAGGGGATACGAATTTTATGGGTTTAGAATTTAGTTCAGCCAACCTGAATAATCAAATGTGGGAACAAAAAAAAAAAAAAAAAAAGCCCCCCCACAACAACTCCACAACTATGGTACCTCCAGCTTCAACCCCTCCCCCCCCCCCACCTCAGGCCTCATCTCTGCTCCCTCCTGCCAGGTCCACACATAAGAGGAGCTCAGTACGTCCAAACTCTTATTAGGATCTCCTTACGGAGCAAGGGGGAGAGGAAGATAAATGAGGCGGGGGAGGGGGGAGAAGAGGAGGAGGGGTCTGAGGGAGTGGAGGAGAGGGGCTAGTGTACCTGATCAGGCAGAACTGCCGGCTCCTGATTACGACACCATTTTCTCAGCAGGCCTCCCAGCCTCATCCTGCTTCTGTGAATATGGAGCCCAGGGCCAGCCAATCCCCCCAGCGCTGCTCCTCATCTAATGGCAGAATTAAGACCGTTTAGAGTGATTTCCTCTGCCTTCATGCTCGCACTCTGAAAAGACCTGAATCTTTTTCCCTTTGCACCGATTTACAATGTGGGGGGTCTGGCATGCAGCGGGTGAGAGAAAAGTTCTACATGACTGAACATAACATTACAACAGGTGGGGAATTGAGCGGGGAGTCTGCAGGACATTGATGGGAACTATTTTACATCACCTATACATCCAAGTTACATTAAAGCGCTATTTCAGGTCAAAAGCTTAAATGTTGTACCTTCATGCAGGTTTAGGAGTAGATTTGCTGTGAAACAACAACCTCCTCTCTGCCTTATTACTACACATCTCCATCTCTGTGCTTCATTTGGACACCTACATTAGGAAGAGAAACATAGAAAGTCATGATTTGTAATGTCATTTTGAGTCACTATAGATGCTCTATATACCATATGTGTGGTCATAAGAAAAATCAGGTTAAGTTTCACTTTATTTTGGCTTAACCCAACCTACATGTAAATTTGCACATCATCATTCTGCTGCTTTTTTCTTGAGAATTATATTTTGTTAGTCCGGCAAGAAATCTTCAGTCGACACTATTTTGTGGTTTGTGGTTGAATGACTCTGAGGCGTCTGCTCAGTTCTGACTTAGACTGAAAACGAGTCTCCTGTAAAGATGACAGAGAACATTCTGCAATACTTGAAACGGAAGGTCGAGCATGAACCTTTTGAAAGGTTTGCACTAAAGTATTCACTATGACATGAAGTGGCTGCTGTTATTCCGAGGTGGAGGAACTCATAACCCTTACTTCAGTATGAGTTGCAAAAGCTTTGTGTCGAGTTATTCATTCAAAGATCATATAAGTAGAACTACAATGAATTTAAAAGCAAAACTTTTTTAACATGTTAATAAAGTGGAACTAGAGGAAAAGTACTCTTACAGTATGAGGATTATAAAAAACGCGGCTTTCTTTCATTTATTTGGATAAAAACGATCAATACATTTCATTTTGCTACATAAGCCTCTGTGACTTTTCCTAAACTCGAAATTAAATAAACTGAAATTAAATGATTAAGTTTTTATCTGTTTTTTGTGTTTATTGGATTCTTATGACGGTTTCGTCTTCAATGCATCCTATTAAAGTAGTTTTGTATCCCACGTATCACTTCTTAGACATAAGAAATCACTTGATTATTCAATAGGTTGTTTTTCTCACCTCACAAAACCTTCGACCTCCTCTAGATGTGGGTTTCTCTCATTTTACATACATGTAATCCCTATGTGGAAGTAAAGCATGCCGAAGGTTGAAAGCTGATCATGTGTCAGATCAAACTGATTCACAATGACACTAACCCATGCAGGGTGTAATTCTGGAGGCAAATCTGCTTAAACTCACTCCTTCTATGTCAAACTGCATTACATCAAGGCCATCACTCTGCAATATGGCATAGCACCATATCAAACAGCCACAGTTTGAACCTGTTGCTTTGTGTTTCCCATGCTTAATGACTCCCCCACTTTGCCTCCAACCTCCAGCAGACAAATCCTTCAGCTTTATTGCTCAGACTCAAGGGCTGCAGGTGCACAGGCCACAAAAGGGAGAGGAGGTGGGGGGTTAGAGGAGGGGATGGTGGAAGAGAATGGTCAGTCGGGAGATAAGAGAGGAAGGAAAAGAGCCCCCTCCTCAACCCTGGTTTAACCTCTACACCCACCCATTCTACCCCCTCACCCCTGCCATGCCTCCACCCTGGCCGTGTCCCTACCCCGCTACACCTCTCTGTTTTGCTCGGCTGCCCCTGCCACACGTGACGGGTGTGCAAACTGTGAGTGGTGCCGCCTGGCGCTACCAGGGCCATCCTGTGTGTGTGTGTGTGTGTGTGTGGCAGGGGGACAGGGGGCAGGCGTGGCAGAGCGGCCATGTGGCGGGAGCAGCCCTTTTCTTCTGAACCAGTAGAGGAGCAGTAATAACTGCGAGCTACAGCTGTGCCCACTCAGGCTTGCCTTACCTTGCCCTGCAGTGGCCCCTCAACCCTCATCACTCTATAACGCCCTCCGATTCTCAACTCTGCTGCTGTCAATCTAAAGATGTTTCTCTTCTTAAACCCTACAGGGACATATAAGAACGATGATCCTCTTCTAATCAAGATGATAGTTCTCACAATAAAGGAATCAAATGCTGACAGAATATAGCAAGAATCAACAGAATATTATTATTCTAAGCCAAAGTTTTGTGAACTTCACCCTCTGACACAGAACTTCTCAAATGTTAAATATATTAACTCCTCATTTCAAAAACACAGTTGTGTTCTTATGAGCAGAATCAATGATGCTATTTGATTTGAAATATGCCTTAAAACTTATAACTTCTATTATCCATGAATCCATTTATAACTATCTCAATTAACCTATTCTTCGTTTGTTCTTGACTGTGAAATCACAGTTTTGTTTGCCTGTGTATCTTTAAATGATGTTTTTCTAGAGAGCACTTTTTTAACCATTTGTTGGACTTGGGGAATCTCCTGTTTGTATTATGTACTCTTACTCCTTTTCTTTTCCTTTTTCACCCTTTTTTTTTTTACTGTTTCTGAACTTTGAGTTTTTTTATTGAATTCATCTAATTTTCAAAAGTGATTTTATTCTTGATGTTTGGTGTTAGCTGAAGAGAGAGAGAGAGGACATGCTGGGAGGAGAGAGTGGGGGGATAACATGCAGCATAGAGCAGAGTTTGGATCCGAACCTGTGGCCGCTGCGATGAGCACAATCACCTCTGTACATCGGCATCGCAAAATAACCACTGGGCTTTCTGATGTTGTTGCATTTCCATTGCTTTTTTAAAAATAATTGGGCTGTTTGTCTTTAAATGTTCAGTCCTTTTCCTAGTGTTTTCTTTAACTTTGTTTAGCAAAAGTAATCCACTCTGTGTTTGGTGTTTGCATTATACATAAAGCTACTGTTCAGTCCCTAGAAAATGACCCTGTTAAAGGAGACATCTTCAATAAATCAGAGAGAAAGAAGTAGATGGAAAAAGTCATTGTGCTTACAATTATTATTTTCTGTAACCAGAGATGAAACTATTGACAAACCATTTCAGCTCCACTTTAAAGGGTTTGGGGGGGGGGAGGTTAAAATAGGTTGAAGGCTAGCAAAGGTACTGTGATCCTGGTGAAAATTATTTTACTGCTACACTGTTTCTTTAACCACAGTAAGTGTGGGAAATTGAACAAATTGGTGATGGATATAAAGAAATAGTAAGATGAAATTAGGCTCACAGAAAGAAAACGAAATTTGGCATTGTGGCTTTTAAAGCCTTTATCTACTGAGAAGGCCTAAAATGTAGGAGTGTTGACACTTTGAGTGATACAAAGCTCTAATCAGTACACCGAGCTGCCATGATGTACATCTTTTGGTTGATGTGTGAATGAACTGACATGTATAGTATGTGTGCATTTAAAGTGAATCTCTTGTACCTGTTGTTCAGAGGGTGTCCGAGTCCTCTTGGGGTGTGTCATCCTTTTGACGAGACGCAAAAACAGATGTCATTCATTCAGTCGATCGCTACTTGTGCTCTCTTTAATTATTGCTGCCACTTTGTGTCAAAATATTTTTGTTGGCTTTTTTTATTACATCCTATGTTACTCTATGATGAAATGATTTAACATTAACTTCTATTTCTTAGTAAAACATTCAGTATGTTGCCTTTAACTAGTTAAAAAATAGTTAGAAAATGGGAACTTTAGGAGGGCTGGATTCTGATAATGTAAACAATAAGGGGGGGAAACAACATCGTCATTAGAGTGGCTGTTAGATAGAAGGGCTTGTTTGTGGTTTCAATGACTCAGATTGAGGGAAGGCCTTAACCGGACAGACCACGTGAGTCATAGTTTGCGAAAAGAAATACAGTGAATCTGGCCCAAATTTTCCCTGTGAGTCTCCATCTTTCCACCTGTAGACAAAAGCCGTATGAGCTACATTTTAAACACACACACACACACACACACACACACACACATACAATATGTTAGCATAACACTCCAGTCTGCTCTCTGTCACACATACACTTATAAACACACAAACCCTCCCTATGTTACTGGAGCTGCCGTGCTGGGAACACACCCTCGGGGACAGGAATAACAGGCCACTCCAGCGCATGAGGACATCTTAGACACAGTGGCACCACACAAGCATGATGACTCTTTAACGTGTCCTTATCTCCATCCCTAATCCTCGGCCGCTTCTCCGTCAGCTACTGTTTACACCAAGCACAAGTCAAGAGCTAAAGCAGAAACTGGACTTTTCTTAATTCTGAGTGACTGAAGTCCACTAGAAATCCTTTGAGGAAGGACTCTAGTGTGGAGGGAGCCTCATATTGAATACGGATTGAAATTTACATGACAACTTAGGAAAAATGCTTTTTTATTACTCATTCATCCCCTAAATCACTTGGCTCCCCCGCTCCTTTCCTCTGCCGGAGCTATTAAATCACCATCTTGACCCTGCGACCTGGGGCCGCAGCCATAAAGAGCCCCCTGTGGGTCAGAGGCCTGATTGTAACATTTGAATATGAAATGGACTTGGTCGGGCCTGGAAACAGCCCCATGCGCTTAGACACAGGCTGACCCCCAGGAGTGAGGCCTGCTTCAACGGCCCCCAGGGCCCCAAAGCTCCAACTTCTTCTCTCAGCGAGGATTTACTTGGACTTGAGAAGTCGGGAGAGGCAGAGAGAGAGAGAGAGGGCTGAAGTCGGGGGTGGAGGGGTGAGGGAAGCGGGGTGTAGGGGTTGAGAGAGAGTGAGGGAGAAGAGAAAGAGAGAGGGCAGACATTTGAATAAGACAAGAAGCGATTGGTGTTTGCATGACAAAGGAGCCCGCCATCTCCCCTGATTGGTGTCACAGCGCAGCACTAAAGCCATGCAGCCCCCCGGGGTGGGGTGATGTGAGGAGCACAGGCATGTTTATGCATCCAAGGTGTGATATTAGGGAGGGAGAGCGTGGGCCCATCATCAAGTTTTGGGTTAAGAAGTTTGTGCGCATATTCTTAAAGAAGAAGTTTGCATTATTCGGGGAAAAAACTGGCATGCAACTTTTTCTTTTTGAAGACTGCGTTTTTAACTTGAGCAACTTTTTCAACAACAAACCAGTTCATTTATATGTAGGTCTGACTTCACAGGATACGGCAGATATGATCAAAACCACTGGGGTTTTGAGATTATAAAACAGAAGTATTGTTACCATTTCCAGCAGGGAAAGGTAGATAAGAATTCAGTGATTTAGACAGGCTGTAAACAAGCTGTCAGTTTAGCTTAATTATGAGAAACACTGAGAGGGAACACAAAAGTGAAAGAGCAAAGTGCACACAAAGTTGAATGAAGAGTTTCGTTATAACTTTTTTGGACAATTTAAGTTTTAATTTAAATGTTCCAACTAATTGTTTGTTCAAAATTAGTTTAGAATTGGAATATAATACATTTGTTTTATCTGGCTTTATGTCTCACACCTGCATTGACATTAATTTACTGCTCTGTGCACCTTTGAATTGCCCTGGGGACAAATAAAGTTTTTTTAAATTGAACTGAATATCTTTGAATTTAATGACTGACAACAGACATGGCCAAAGCTTTGGAAATAAGATGGAAAGATAATGGCATGACCTGATGCTTTAGTTAAAAATCAACTTCAAAATTAAACTCCAGTTTAGTAAAGTAGACAGCTTTGCCAGATTGCTGCATTATGTTTGTGCATCAGACTCCACCTCGTCTCTGAAAGCAAATACTGCTATGCGTCCTCCTTCCCTACCTGATCTCCTGTCCTTCTTATTATTCAGATCAGGTGTTAAGACCATCACCGTCAACGGCACCCTGCTGGGCTGTCAGTCGGGTCGTCAGCTACTGCAGGTGAACCTCTGGCACCAACAAGTCCGGACCATCCGCCTCCCCTCCTGCACCCACTCCCTCCTTAAGTTTTGATGGAAACATTGACAAGAGCAGAGAGGAGAGAGGATCATATGAGGCGGCAAATCCAGGGAGCTTTTGAAGGGGATTTCACAGCTCAATAACTTTGGACAATTTGTTTACAATCCCCATTATTACAAGCCCCATGGGAGGAGGTGTATGCATAAACATTGATGCAGTTTAGATATTGCAGATTAGCTCAAACAAAGTTTGTGGTGCAGGCGTGTGAAGTGCAAGAAAAAGTATCACAGGGGGTCATAGCGAGGAGGGATGACGATGAAGGAAGAGCAAGTGAGAGTTAGCGAGGTCACTCAAAATCTCTCTCTCTCTCTCACACACACACACACACACACACACACAACCCCCGCAGACAAAGCCTCCACAGGCTCATCTTGGCAGAGCTGCGGGCCCTCGGGGACACACCTCCAAGAGAGATGGCCTGACTAACTCTCCATGGCAACTAATCAATAAGTGACAGAGTCAGTCAGGACTGACCCGGAGCTGAGGGTGTCCGACCCCCCCCCCCCCCCCCCGGTTCCCAGGGTTACACTCCCGTAAACCACACGCACACAGACGGGGCTACAATAAAATTCAAAGTATACCTAAATTGACCAGTCCCCATAGGACAGTAAATCTTTGCTCTTAATTAGTCTGCATTTTGCAAAAGTCTTTCCAGTGGCTCCATATTTTGTTTTGTGTATAGCATACGTGTGGTCATGTAGCGGGGAGGGGGGGGGCACATGTTGGCACAGGTTACTGAATGAACAAAGCTCCTGACAATAGCAATATGATCAGAGGGTCTCCAGCATTGTTTGTCTGTCAATCCGTGTTCCTTCTCACTGTCCTCGACAAACACTAATCAATATCTGTGCCCTACATGAGAAGCCTAATCTTCACCCTTAAGTCCTCACACCCCTCCTCCCTTAACTCTGCATTGTCTTGCAGCAGTGCCATACGTACTCTGCTGTCCCAAGGCATAGTATATACATCAGCACTCGCACACTTGCCCCCATTTTTTTTTTTTTTTTCAAGGCTTCCAGGATGGGTCAAGAAGTGGGGTCAGAACCCGAATTTGGCAAAATTAGAAGCAATGCTACATGCTCCAGTGTTCTTAGACAAAGTGATGAGTGCTAAAGAAAGGGACCATCTGCAGCACACACTCTTTTACACACTGGAGTGTTGCTCAGCGCCTGAGCTTTCCTTAACACACATTAGAGGCAACCGTTTGTATGTAATTGCCCTTACAGGTTATTCAGGAAGAGGCCTCTTGATCCAGTTTCATTCTTACTTGTGTGTCTGTGTGTGTGTGTGTGTGTGTGTGTGTGTGTGTGTGTGTGTGTGTGTGTGTGTGTGTGTGTGTGTGTGTGTGTGTGTGTGTGTGTTTTACTCATCTTCCTCCAACCACAATTACAGGCGAAAACAAGTCCAAGTAAACCTCAGTAGCGCTTAGTTGAACAAAAACACCAAAAGGATCCTCCATTAGAAAAAAACTCTCTAAACAAACAGACCCAGAACAGAATCCTCCCATTTCAGCTGTTCGTGTGATTTGTATTTGTTTTGTTTGGGACAAAAGAGGCGGTAATCCTGTCTCATATTTGACACGTCTCATATTCACACACACCTGCTGGGGCAGAGTAAATACAGCGTCAGCGGCGGACACCTTAATGGATGACCCTCGCATTAAAACCATAAGTCAGGGTAATGCCTAAAGCAGGCATGTTGACACGAGATGTGAAAGAGACGAGCCCATTCCGGATATGAGTGATGAGAAGTCGCCACATCACAGGTAACTCGCATGTGTACAGAATTTATAGTCTGTACATAGGTCGAACAACATCAAGGACTCAGTTCTCAGCAAAATCTCAAATGTTGAATAATTTCAGTTTTAAGGACTCATTTTCACCAGGCTTTTTTCTTTTTACACTTGTGCCATATTATTATTATTACTTGTGACAAATGTTTCTTTAACATGTATCTGCAGAAATCGTTTGTATCAAATCAGAGCACATGTTGTTTGTTATCTGTTCTTACTTGTTATCATTCCTTTAAACATCGTTTTACCTTTAGCTCTTTTACTCGAACACAAATATCAGAACTTACGACACCTTTTTATTTAGAAACAGATTGTTTACTTTAGTTTTAATGCACATGAGAAGTATCATCTTTGGACATTTATGCAATGAGAGAGATGAATCCAGTGCATGTCAATCACAGTCGTAACATAAAGAAAACAATGCATAAGACGCATCCGGACAAACAATAGGAATATTCAAGACTGGAGAAGTTTCCCTTGTTGTTGTTTATGTTTTATATTTGGGTTTTTAATGTCTTTACTAGAGAGGACAGTAGATATAGTATTAAAACAGGGAGAGAGATTGGGGAATGACATGCAGGAAAGGAGCCACAGGTCAGACTTGAACCCGTGTTTACCGCTTGGAGGATTACAGCCTTCATGCATGGGGTGCAACCTAACCACTAGGCCACCGGCACTCCTCAACAGCAGAGGAGTGGTGAAGTTAATTTAGTTAATCTCAGATTTTTTTTAAACTCATCCAAAGTTATAATTATCATATGTTTATTATATGAACCTATGCTCAGTTAGCTTTGCACAACAGATGCCCTTCAGATGGCTTTGACATTACGAGTACATTGAGTACTTTATTTCACCCTTTACTTCAGTACAGAAGTATAAAATATTTCTATCTTTACATGGGTATTTTCTAACACAAGTATCTGGACTTCAGCTTGGGTAAAGTGTATTTTTGCGGACTCTGCCAATCAGACATACTTTTTTTTCCTTCACTTCTCATGCACTTTTGCACCCTCAATTACCCTATAGCAGCTTGGCGCCTGAAAGTCTATAAGGCCTTAATTCAACTAATTTACCTTCCATCTACATGAGCACAAGTAACTTGCTACTGGGCGGATGCAGTTTGTTGAGTGGCGGTATGCTCGTCTTTGAAGCATTTCCCACTCAGCATTCTTTGTGGTTGTGTAAGGCATGACTATCCAACCACAGCTATCATTAATGAGACATTTGCATCACGCAACAAGTCCGCCGGCGCTCACATGTGTTCAAGAGAGGAGAGGGAAAATTGGGGATGTACTCAGAAGAAGAAAAAATGGTCAAATGTGATTTTTCTAGTGTCTCCTTTGAGTGGAGGGGTGGGTGAGTGGAGAAGGGATTGAGAGGACGGTGCAGTGGAGAGGGATGGCTCTCATTGGGTCAGCCCAGAAGCCCTGACCCCAGGAGGATTTGATGCAACTTTCCCACGCAGGGAGTCGACCTGAGAGGAGCTCGTTAACAACATCTGCCCCAGTTCAGGGAGATTAACCCCCACCCCAACCCCCGCACCTCCACACACACACACACACACACACACACACACACACACACACATGACCACGCACTGACTCTGCTGTCAATCTCACTACCTCACACGAGTCCCTCTGCTCTCTGGACAGGGCCTGACCAAGCCGGAAGGGCCACTCCAGGTCCCCTAAGGGCTGGCCTCAGAGGGCCTCCTGGAGATCCCAGCCACAGCAGATCAATACAGTCTGCCTCTGTCATAGGTGCAGTCCCTATGCACTCATTCATCCGCTTACACTCAAACTATGCTGCTGGGTGACGTCTGCTCTGCACAGGCTACAGATAATATGAAGTGTTGAGAATAGAATCAGGTGTGTCCTCCTGCAGGAGGCCACCCAGCCAGTCGAGCAGGTGACTTAGTGATGTCACCAACGTCATGTTTGTGTAATGAGTTTTCCACTCATCATGCTGACGTAAAAAAGGAGACACTCCAAAATAAGAAACACCTCTTTTTTTTCTTTTCTTTTTTTACCACCTCATTCTCATGTACTTAAGATAACATGCAACTGACAGGGCATGTTGTGACATAGTATAGGGGAGAGTAAAATGTGAAAAACAGGATGGGCTGAAACACGGTGCCGTGCTTATGCTGCACGTATGTGTAGGTGTGCACACGGTGGCAGAACCCAGTCGGAATCCGCTGAATCCATGTTCTACAGGGCTATAATTAGGTTAGTTTTTGGAGAGGGGGTTAAACAAACAGGGGCTGTGAGGTCATAGGCAGATGGAAGTGGGATATGCCTGCACTTGCTGAGTGGGCACAGAGCTGCACATGACAGCAGAGAGAGCGAGAGAGAGAGAGGCCCTCGGGTGCTCAGCAGGGGGAGAGTAAGGGGGGGGGGGGGGGGGGGGATGGGAGCAGAGGGGGGGGCAGTGGTGGTTAGGGGGAGCCTGAGTCGGATGGCCTCACTGCCAGAACATTCAAACACAATCAATAGCCGTGCATGGCTCGGACATACACCTTTCCACAAATGAGGGGGTGACATTGCTGTGCCAAATCACAGAAACAGGAAGTAAAAGATGCATCACAATAAACTAACTTTTTCTAATGTCATACAAGTTTCACATAGCTTGTTTAGCAAAAACTCAGCTGTTATCAAATCTATTTTTTTACAACATTTTATCCTTTTATCAAGACTGATTCTTTATTGTGGTATTTAGTCTGTTCATATTACAGTCTACTTAATTATCAGTATTCATTTCATTCATTATCCATATGTGGCTGTTTTTTTTTTTTTTTTTTTTAATGTATATGAAGCGTCCCTTCCAACTGCTCAAACAGAGTGCTTTATCAAGTTGTTTTGGACTGATTGATGGGTGGAAAGTTAACCTACAGGTAGGTGTATTTGAGCAGGTGAGGTTACATCTTTCTTTTTTTTTTTTTAGAGTTTGATGCTTTACTCCATCCAGTCCACAGCAAACCCTCTGACAAAGAGAAGCAGGAAAAAGAAAAGCTGCTTAATTACAAAAAAATGAGTTGGAGAGTGTGATTAGGTGACGGGTGGCTGCTGGCACGCTAGAATGACTTAAGACCCTGTCAGTGAATGCAGGGAGGTCTGGATAATCTTTCCCTCCACAAAGGTGCGTGGGGCTAATCCAGGCCGCTGTGCTGAGCCGTGGATCAGGTCCTGCAGGGAGTGTGGGAAGGCCAGCGGGACCGCCACTGCCTCGGCCCCTCTTGGTGGCCACAGCTTATTTATGCTGAGGTGCATTGCTGCTCCATTTACACACACCTACACACAAAACACATCCACCTTTGCAATTTCAGCCACTTTGTGAGCGATGAGGAAGTTTATGAAAGTGGTGCAATTTTTGTATTAATTCAAAAAAAGATGCACTATGTTGGTCTCAGTTTATCTAGTCATTAATGCATTTAAACAGAAACAACTTAGTGAAGAGAAGTCGCTGTGGCGCTCATCCATTTAAATACCCTCATGGTTACTGTGTAAGGGTTTGTCTGTGCATGGAAGTAAATTAAATATCTGGATGTTGAAATTCCATTCAAAATGCCAAATATGGAATAGGGAAAACTTAATTCCATTCTTAGTATTAATTCATTAGAGTGTTTTCCAAATATAGAGTCTCACATATGAAATCCTACAGCACTGAAAAGTACAGAAAAAATGCCAAAAGATAAGTTTGGGGTACAATGAAGAAGTCTTTTTTTAATATTATTTTAACATGTACATTTTTATAAAGCAGAGATGTTTCTCTCGTCTTTGTTCGATTTATTATTTGTATTCTTGAATGTGTTTTTTTTTCAGATATTTATCACATAAATCTTGTGATCAATCAATCAGTATTAATTGGTTTACCACCAACTCAGAACAAATGTTTTCTAAAGTCACTTTACAAAAATGAGGTCCAGACCGCACTCTTGGTGATAAACATGAACACACTTTTGAGGCTGACTGGTGGCACACAGTGATGAAAACTTGTGATTAAAACGTGTAAGTCTGTCTTCAGCTGGTTAATAATGAAATGAAGGAGAGAACTGGACTTTTTTTTTTTAGAGAAAAAGGTATAACAACTTAACACAATTAACCAAAGTTTTCTTTTTCTCACAAGCAATTAAAAACGAATTCTAAGAGCAAAAAGGAAATCTTTATTCTTGCTATTCCCAAACTAAATCGCCTGTAAATACATTTATTTGAGAACTTTTTCATAATATTCTTGATTTTAAGATGTTGATGATGATGAAATATTCATAGATATTTTTTTTAAACACAGGAACAGTAAATTATAGTAGTCTCTTATTTATTTCAGACATGTGAAACTAAAAAAAAAAAGACTTTTTAAAATCATTTTAGTGCCCTCTCCATGAAGATAAATCTGATGTTTTGAAGATGTTAGTATCAAATTAAGAGTCCTAAAATAACAGAGAGTGATTCAGTGTTTTGGAGATCTATACAGATTAAACAACAAAAGCATCACTTTTCAGCTCTTGTGCTCCCTTGGGATTAAAACTGCACTCCAGAGATTTTTAAACAACCTGATTTCAAAGCAGCTAATTATGTAACAATCAAAGCACAGAGTCAACAATCATGTTTTGTACAAATTTATTCAGCATTTAAGAATAGAGGATGGTCTTAAAATATGTAGAAACGTCAGTTTAAATAAACCTTTTTTTTTCGTTCAGGAGAATGAGTAAACATGACACTGTCAGAACCATCACAGAAAATAACATTTTACAAAACAAAAATTGAACATTTTCACGTGACAAAACATCGGGCTCACAAGCTAAAAAGAAAACAATCTTACTATAAATAAAACTTGCGTTTGCGACCCGCACAGTCTTAACGTTCCATTGTAACCTAAATTTCATGAGGAAGAGGAGGAGGAGGAGGAGGAGGAGAAAAAAAAAACGAGAAGACTACAGAAATTTGGACAAAGTCAAGACAACTGACATTCTAAAAATTAAGTGTAAACATTTATGAAGCAACTTTTTTTCCATCCAGCTTTTCTGAAATACGCCAGCCTCTCTGAACGAGGCCACATGCCTTTTCATGGAGAGAAAATATGGCATTCATTAAAATATAGAAGTCAAATTCTTCTACATACGTCTGATTGCTTTATACTTATGATAAAAAGCCTCTTTACTCTGACGGGCTCAACGCTCACTCTCTGGTCCATTTCTACGTCATTTTTTTCAAAATGGACAACAAAGATTAAACTGTTTCTGAACAAAACAAACTGTTGAACGTTGTATCTACAGCAACCAAAAAAGTTCAAGTATCCGAAGTACTTTTTTTTTTAAAGTTTTTAAGAGTCTGTTTTTGTCTCTCAGATGTGTGTAAGGGGTAGCGTGCCGTTGACGC
This sequence comes from Labrus mixtus, assembly GCF_963584025.1. NCBI lineage: Eukaryota > Metazoa > Chordata > Actinopteri > Labriformes > Labridae > Labrus > Labrus mixtus. The sequence goes on along the minus strand of NC_083621.1, from coordinate 12,772,643 downwards.
CCGTCCCTGCGCTCTGGTAGTGCGGGTGGACGCTGTGTAACCGGCTGCTCTGCAGGGAGGAGTGCTCCGCGCTGTCCCCGCCGGGAGGCAGGTACATGCTTATCATATCCCTCAGGTCCCCCAAACACGCCCGCTGAGAGTGGGACGTGATGGCCGGCGGGGGGGAACTGGGCTCGGTCTTGCAAACAGACGCCATGGAGCTGAGTCCCATGGCACTGGAGGTCTGCTGTGTGTACGCCGGGGACATGCTGTACGTGGAGGCTGCGTTCATGTAGGTCTGTGCTGAGGACATCATGGGGTACTGGAGCCCAGCCATCTCGTACCGGTGCATCTGCTGGATCTGCGGGCTGTTCATGCTGTGATGCTGCGGGTAAGCCAACTGGTCCTGCATGAGGGAATACGCGCTGTTCGTCCAGCCGTTCATGTGCGCGTAACCGTCCATCCTCTGCCCCACAGACACTGAGTTGTTGACGACGTTGGATCCAGGCGCAAGCAGACCCCCCGGCAAAGAGTACTTGTCTTTCTTGAGCAAGGTCTTGGTCTTCCTGCGGGGACGGTACTTATAATCCGGGTGCTCCTTCATGTGCATGGCACGCAGACGCTTGGCCTCGTCGATAAACGGTCTCTTCTCAGCGTCGGTCAGAAGTTTCCAGTCCGCACCGAGCCGCTTGCTGATCTCAGAGTTGTGCATTTTGGGGTTTTCTTGCGCCATCTTCCTCCGCTGTCCCCTGGACCACACCATGAAGGCATTCATCGGACGCTTTACGCGCTCTGCGTCGTTGGCACTGTTGTTCTTTGCGCCCGGCGCCGAGCCCGAATTGGACTGCGGGAGCGGGGTCTTGATCTCGGTTTCCATCATGTTATACATTCTCTCAAAAGTGTTCACTCACAGGCACAGAAAAAAAAAAGTTAAAGTTCACTAAGCAGCGCCAGAAGTCAAAGAGGTAGAGATACTGACCAGTCTCATACGATTGGAAAAAAAAAAAGTTGTTCCCAAAGAGGCAACAGAGTGCAGGTGCTTCAGGTTTCTCTAGGCTCAGTACAGCTCTGTCCCGCACGGCTCCCAACAGAAGTCTAAACTTGTTCGCCAAGCTCATCTGTTAATAGGCCTGGTGGCCGGACCATGTGATGTGGATTGACAGCATGACAATGAGGAGGGTACGACCAATCAGAGCGCAGCTCCACAGATCCACCAGAGCGCACAGGGCTGTGTTTTGGTGGAAGGAGGAGGGAGAGCTCAAGTTTTTAAAACAGATACCTGAGCGCAAAATGTGAGAGATTTCCTTTAGCTATGATGTGAGAAAATGAAAAGGCAGTTGATTACATTGATAATGAACACACGTTCCCTGATTGCATAAAAAAAAAATATTTTAGGAATGAACTGTAACCAAAAATATGTTGTTTAAAATGTTTCTGTCCATTTACAATCTGGGTGAACTATTATGAGCCAACCATGCAAACAAAGTTGTGAAGTCCGTGTTAAACCATGATCTACATTTAATGCTGCAGAGAAACAAAAGTCTTAGGGATGGATGTCAATAAATAATTTACAGAGGGAAAACAGACATGAAAAAAAACAGACTTGAAAACGAGCGTAAATGGTTCAGGTTATAAGAGGAATAGTGGAGTAAACGGTGCCTTTTGCTGAGGGAAAATTTATGTCATTCGTAAATGCTGTAAAACTGATGTTTAGTAGCCTACTCACACTTTGATCAAATACATTTTCCATGATGTAAAAAATTACCAATCCTATGGTGAACAGCCGTTAGGATACATATTTCATAAAATTAGATTTTTTTTTATACCTGCTCGGAAGTTTGGATTGCAAATGTTCTGATCAGAGTTTATTTTATCGGTACACTTGTGGCGAAATCAAATCAGTCCAACAATTTAAATGAGCTCGACTGAAGGAATATTCTCACAAAGTAAACGTGAGAAAATAGCTGAAATCAAAGCCGAAGACTCCACTTAAATGTGTTAAATGACATTCAGATTTCTGATAAATATATTGATGATAAATTGTCTGATCTCATTATCTATAAAGTTACCTAAATGTGACTCAAATTAAAATAAGACAGTGATGGTCAGGTTGAGATTGAACTACTTTTAGGTTTCCTGAGTGTTTCTGTCGTGTGGTTGAGGTTCCCACAAAGCAAAACTCTAATGCATCAACGACCTCTTGTGGAGGGGACAGAACATCTCTTTAATCCCGGAGGAGCAGGAGAGTCTCGACTCCAGCAGCTCCCTGTGGGTCAAACACTTCACTATCAAACCTCGAGCTCCTGTTTGCGGACTTGTTTTCTCTCGGTGCTGTTAATGGTTATTAAAATGATCACCGTGGAGTGGTCTGTATTTTGCATGTGTCTCTTTACAAACGACCTGAAACTCGGTAAGAGCCCAACAGGGTAAAAAAACTCACACCTGCTAATGACCACGAGCGGATCGCCCACCGAAAGCCACCATTAACACCTCAGCATATACATGAGCTCTGCGGGGAACACTTCGATTTATGTGCATTTTAAAGTGTCTCAGCTCCCACAGCGCCAAGACCTGACATGCAGCTATACTGCGTCCACCTGAGGGACGTTCACATTCTTATTTAGCGATTTAACCTTTAAAACAACTGAGAAAGAAAAGCTTCAAATGCAAAAGCCTATTTTAAAAAGGAAAAAAAAAAACAACTTAAAAACACAGAGTCAGGACAGGCTAATTTTAGTGCTTGATGAGTGTCTTGCGTTATTTTTTAATGAGTCATAAAATCAGTCATTGTTGCTCTTCTTTGCAGCTAAGCATTAATAAAAGTTTCCATTTTAATTTTAGAATATAAACGTCCAACACTAAAAATAAAGAAGCGTATTGTATTTTGGGATTAAAGTGTATTTTTGTAGACATTATTTATGGCTGAATGTCGACCTGAGAGACCTAAAAATCAGACATAAAGAGAGATTCTATGTATTACTTGTAAAGCTGCCTTTATCTTAAACTGATAGAGCCAATCGGCCATATAGTTGCAGTAGATCATATGAAAAGAGACATCACTTCATGAATTTAATTTTCACGTTCAATGGGGCGTCGCACATCGAGCAGGAGCAATAAAACTAACGTCCAATTAGCAGCCATCCATTCTCAGGGAGCAGTTATTTGTTTATCTGGCCACATCTCAATACTGATCCGCTTGTAATCTTCTTATGGAAATGGCCCGGTAGCAGGGAGAGAGAAAGAGAGAAAAAAAAACGTCACCAGGAGTAACCCGGAGTTGGGTAATGAGGGCCTCTGTGCAGCTAATTTCCTAATTAAGGAGCGAGGGACCACCAGCGCAGTCTGCTCGGATTCAGCTTCAACAAGCCCCACAGACCTTATAGGAGGCTCCCTGTGCGCGCGGAGGGAGGACAACACTGATGAATGTTGGGACATATGTGGACGTCCTGATGGGAGGATAGAACCTGCGCGCAATCAGCTCAATCGGGGATAATTCAATGGTTTAAAATAGATTAATTGCGCATGTGCATGAAGCCTGAAAGCAGACATTTCACCCCAAACGTCTTGAGGAAAAAATACATATTGGGACATTTCGTTAGGATAAAGATTTCATTGATAATAAACTGTATTTTTAGTTTAAATTAAACGTTGTGGTCGACAGAGCACTATAGGCTACTTGCTGACTAGGTGAGTTAAGAATCAAAGACTATGTGTTTTGATTTAATAAAAGGCCTCTGGGCCTTGAATAAAACATACAGAAATGTACGTTTTGCAGAAACTGTATGGGAATTGTAGTCTAATTTAATTGACACGACAAAGAGACATTTGTAGTCAGTTCCGTTCTCTACATGTCCAAATACAGCTTCAGCTTTGTGAAGCACAACTTTGATATTACACGTCCAGACTCAGCGACTCTGCAGTAAATAAAGAACCAATAATTGTTTGTGATTTATTGCTTCTTCGTGTTCGTTTTTATGGTAACTGCCTGCCTGTACAAGTGTTTTTTTTCTTTTCTTGTAGGCTATATTATTTCATTTTCACGGCACCAAACAGGACAGAGACATTTCCGACAATCGAAAGTGGCATCTCAAAGCCACAATAAACAACATTATTCCTCCGTGTCCGTTTTTAAACCCCGCGACCTCCAGAATCAATAACTTTTTTTGTTTCAGCTCAGTGACTGCGGACAAGGCCTTTGAGAAACAGTAATTAACAAAGAATGGCTTTTCAATTACAGCCACAATGGAGAGCGTCTCATTAAGATTTGCATGATTTTTGGACGAGGAATGCAAATGAAGATGCAATTTACGCACGGTCTGCTGTTCCCATTGTGCCGGCGTGAATGGTCGCGTCCTCCCAGTTCAACACAGGTAAAATAATATTCACGGGTCATTTAGAGGAATAAAAGTGCTGCTATTATCACCTCTTTATTCCACAAAGCATAGAGAGGATTCCTCATGGTAATGAGACTTATTTGACCCAGAGGAGTTGTTAGAAATATTTCACAAAAAATAGCTTAATGTGTGAAATCTCTGAGTGTAATGCAGTCATGGCTGAGGACACATCCAGACTTTTTTGTTGTATAATTTATAAAATTATTACATGTTTTATATTATCTCTCATGAACATGTGATTTATTATAATTAATTATTGCTTAACTTATGTCAGAGAATGATCACAAAAGCTTCTAAAAATATAAATACATTATTCTGCAAAATGCACATTATACACAGATGAATAAATAGATTTATAACATTATGAGGTATAGCAACAGGTATCATTTCATGATAGTCTCTTGGAGTGTCTGCTTTGAGGATCTGTGCAGGGAGCTTCTTTTTTCACATTTAGATCAGTTTGAAACAAAATAAAATAAACTGTTTTATTTGTATATTTTTTCATTCTGCTGCTGCTGCAAAAAAGTTTTAAGTCACCAAAATCTTCTTGAGACCCTCCAAAACATTTTGAAAAGCCAACAAAAAGTTTACAAAAACAATTTCCCCCTCATATAAAGTCTCATTATTCATTTTGAAAGCCTTTAATTATTTACAGTTACAGTACAATTTTTGAAAAGTGAAAAGATGTCCAAAACCATGAGCCAATGAAATAATAATTGAAGATATTCATGTGAGCTGCTTTCTTATCTCCTGACAGAGACGAGTGATTATAAACTGTACTATATATATGTGCATCATGATGAGGGAATAAAGGCCAGGTAGGGATATTGAAGGGAAATGATTTTTTTTTAAGTGCTTCTTTCACTTTCCTTGATAATCCCCTCTCAGGATGGCTACACATGTTGTTTTTTATGTCGCCATGAGAGACAGAGAGGAGGAAGCAGACACATTAGTAAACTCACCACATGATGATCAAGTCTTGCTGTGGCTCCTTCGGAGGCAGTAGAGATGTCCGTGTTGTGTTCTTATAGGTGAAGGGACCGTCACTCAAACCTTCAAAAGAAGCAGAAACACACAGAGTCAGAGAGGAAAGACCTCAGGAGAGATTTAGTGGAGTGTTTCCAGTCTGACGGGAGGACTCATGGCTAATGGAAAGTGCTGCATTCTTGTCTCCCCTGTAGTCATGTGGCGATGTCTTCCACCCTCCTCATACTAACTTTTTTGACCTCAACTTGTAAAACAACATACTCAAAATCTGTTTTTCCTTACCCTGTGCTTCAAACTTCAGCTGCTTTTTTTTTCTCCTCAGCAGGCCAAGCATGTCCCTCCTCATTATTTCCTTGTGTGTGGAAGGCGAAGGCTGCTGAAAACAGACCGGTGTAATCTCTTTAACCCGCCACTGTCATAAGCAGACAAGGCGTGACCACCCAACGCTCTGCTCCATCTCACTCAGCCAGGGGAGCATTTTCTCACTCCATCAGGTCTCTTTGGGATGGAGCTGCTTATCATTTAGGGACGCAATGTTTCATCAAGTATGCTCAACACATAAGTGCATGCTAAATTGTTACACACAGATGCCTGGGGTTAATCACAGTTACAACCTCTCCATATAATCATGTGCGTCGTGTGCAGTTAAAAAATCATAAACTCACTGACCCTTGGAGTTCTCGTAATTGACACTGGCAATTTTTTTTTCTTCTAGCGGTGGTTATTGGCTAATGAAGCTAAAAGCAAATTAAATTCTATCACAGGAGAGGACATCACTGGGAGCATTTATGAAATGAATACACAATGATTATTGGCTCCTTCAGGTCATTTCTTAGACAAAGACTCGTAACATTTACTTAGCAGATTAGAAGAAACGTTCATATTAAAACATTTGGTATATGACGCGTTAAATGAAAAATAAAATACTTAATTACAGTGATTTATAACACTGCTATCCACTGAAAGCTAATTTCAATTCATCTGAAATTAGGCAGAAAATTCCCATAAATATGGCTTTGCTTCTGAGCCGCTGCGTGTTTGAGGCTGGATTAAGCGACATATTACTTGTGCGTTTGTGCAGAGACAAAGTCTGCAGCCTAAACTTCCTCACACTTGAACCTCTAATCTGTGCAATCTCCATTCCTCCCACAGAGACATCATGTCACGTCTCATTAGCTGGATTCAAGGATTTGTTAGGCACACAAACGGCGTACACATGCAACAAAAGAGAACACACTGGAAACGAGATGCTTTTTTTCCCCCCCCACCAGTGTTAAAGTTATGATAGTAACTGCTGGTTGTGAATGGCATTATCAGGAACCTCTATATGATGATCATTTTAAATAGTGTTATTGGCTGCCTGTCTAATTACAGCCCTCATTATTTCCCATGTATCTTTTGAATCATTGCCATGTTCAGTTTTTGGCAAAACAAAGGAAACTTTCTGCGCTTTTTGTTTGCAGGAAAGTGCTGAATGGTCACTTTTTGCTTTGCGCCGTGCCCGAGCAAGCAGCCCTCTTTTGTTTTAGCCATAATTGAGATCCCACTAATCTAACCGCCTTTAAAAAATGAAACAGTCTCTTTGTCGAGCCTTCATTAGCTTAAGATAATATTGTGAGGATGCACAATTAATTTGCAGTGTAACTTTAATTAATTAAATACACCCAATTTTGTAATATGATTAATGTGGCCAAGTTTGTTATCTGTATTCTGCACCGAAATGGAAATGTAACTGTGATACAGCGCTGAGCATTAATTGGGGGCTTTTAAGAACCCAAAAGTAGGTGAGGGTAATTAAAATGGGTAATTTATTAAGCCTTAAATAAAGAAACAAACAAGCAGAAATTGTCATATAAATCATGAGTGCCATTCAGTGGAATCTATCGGTGATTTGGGAGAAAATGACAAATCTTTGTTGCGTGCAGAGCACTTGATAAAACAGATAGTGCTCATAAATTTAGTCCCAGTCAAGGTCTCATTAAAAAAGGGCATAATTTAATTAAGAGTTAGCCATCGCCCTCTAAATATATTAATTACCTCGTGCATGACGAGATGAGCGCGGCGATTGTAGCGTATTTCATTAGAGGAAGTCTTGTGGGAGAAGAGCAAACTAAGGTGGTGGAGCTGACTGTTGACAAGGTAATGGATGAGCCGGTCTGAGATGAGTTTGGTCACCTTGCCTTAGTACGGGCTCAGAGAGGTGAGACAGAGGACAACACGGGTCTGCACGCTGTTTACAGGGACTGTAACAATTACAGTGCTCAGGTAGGTGTTTGAGGGACTGACCAAACCTTTTTTTCAGATACTGAAATCATTTTTTTTTCTTTATCAACCAAATATTCAAAGACAAAAATGAGACTACTGAGAGCACATTGAACATTTTAGAGCAACTACAGGTTAAAGAATCAAACTAAAAAAACACATCTTTATTATTTAAAAAAATCTAATTCAAAATCGAAATTAAATAACACATTTATTTTAAGCAATGAAACATGAAAAATACTTTTTTAGGTGTTTTTATTTTTATTTTTAATTAACTTAAAAACTTTAGTGACAAAATGGAGGTTGGTGTTTGTAAGATATTTTATATTGCCTCTCTTGTTGTTGTTTTTTTTTTCAGATTGGGTTTAAAATAAATCAGAAAAAAACTCCCAAAAAGTGTAAAAGCATAAATGTTAACAGTGAAATTAATTTCTGTGCCCACTTAATAGTACAGCACACTTTACTTTTCTAATTGGCTTGAATCAACTTTGGCTTTTCACTAACACAGCTAAAAAAAGAACTATACCTAAGTGTGCCTCCGATTTGTCTCCCCCCAACCATATACACCCCCCCCCCCCCCCCTTTCCCCAGCGAAAGAGGAGTGCAGAGGTGACGGCTCATTGCTCCTCAGACTGATATGTCAATGAAACATACAAGATTGCCACTGAATCACAGTGACTTCCACTCGCTACTCTCCTGGCTGACAGCCCTTACAAAGACTTTGAGTTACAATGATCTGGAAGCACACACTCATCTTTCTCTGCGCTTACACATACAGTACATAGATGTACGTGTTTGTGCAAACACACGAAGCTGCAAATAAAATGCTCCCAGCGTACATATCAGATGGGATAAACTTCAGTGTGCAAGGGGTTGCACACTGTAAAAGTGTCAGAAGTGGGTTTTAGACTGCACAGTTTTTACGTTAGTGTCTGATCTGAATGACTTTGGGCCCAACAGGTGACACGATGTGTCTTTGGAAACAAATAACTTTCCAAGGTGTAAAAATGTTAATGAAATCTTACACATTTGCACGGTCTGCGTCTGGAAATGCAACACATGAGGACACAAAGCTCCCTACATCATCTTCCTAAACGCCCCCTCCCTCTCCTCTCCTCTCCTTCCTTCTAACCTCCTCCCACTCTGGCCACTGAATTGAGGACACTCACCATCTGACTGGTCCTGCGGCTGCTTCCAGATCCCCCTCTGTGAGACACACCCTCAACAGCTGGCTTACAGCAGGCCCAGGAGCAGCACCATGCGCTGGAAGATAGCAGAGACATCCACAGCCCAGAGCCTGGGCCCGAACACGGCCATTCAGACAGGAGAAGCAGCAGCTCCCAGTGCTGCAGAGAAATATATAATAGAGCCAAAAGAGCCAGGCAGTCAGTGGTGTGGCGGTGCACACTGCAGCTGAGCTCTCCCTGCTCTGGGACCCATCTCATTCAGCCAAGATTGCTTCATACAAAAGTTGACAATGCACCAGTGAAAGCCATTGTTGATATTCAACATTTTTTAAATAGCTGAGCAGAATAGACAACATGGCAGCCTGCAAAACTTGGCAAGGGAAACTGACCTGGAGCTTCCCCGTTTGAAAGCGTTGCCACGCTGGGTGAGAGGAGAGAGGGCCATTGTGTTAAAATAAAAAAATAAAAAGGAAAGAGAAAAGAGGGAGAGTTTGTGTGAAAGAGCTCCAAAAACAAAAACATCTCCCATCCCAGGAGAGAGGGGCACAATGGTTTGTATGCAGCAGGAAGAGGACAATCACCTTGCACGGTCTCAAGCATATAAGCATTACCAAGAAGGAACAGGACAATGAAATCAATGCAATCGGATACATGTTTAAAACAGGATATTATATTTCTGGCTCAAACCCTGCGTAACACTCTGGAGGAGTTGGAAAAAAAAATAAACCAAAGATTGCATGAACCAAGCATTCAGATGAAACAGTGAAACACCTGAAAAACAAACCAAACTAATATTCCCTCTCAGTGCGTTGGTTTGGCTAAAGTCCAGAGGAATGTCTCGCACACAGCCATTCATTTCTCTAATGTTGCAACGATGAGGATCACACCGCCCAACGCTGCTAATGGTGTTCTGTTTCCGTCATTGTCAGGCTGACAAGTGTGCAGATTGATATGGACATTTAAGAAGCCTTTAAGCTTCCATATGTCAGAGCATCGCTGTGTTGCTCGCGCCTCAGAAGATATCAAAACACCCCTGTGTGTGTGTGTGTGTGTGTGTGTGTGTGTGTGTGTGTGTGTGTGTGTGTGTGTGTGTGTGTGTGTGTGTGTGTGTGTGTGTGTGTGTGTGTGTGTGTCTGTGTGTAGGCCCTGAGGCAGGTCCCAGTGTTGTGTTTCATCCTCGTGTCTCTTCAGTAGATAGCGGGGTGTGGGGTGTGCTGGGGTGATTAATTCCCCCTGAAGGAAACAGCTGCAGTACCTGAGACCCTTCCCACACAACACAACACAAATCCCTCCACTCGTTAAGGCATCTAACAAAACACTGTAGCCCCAAATAAGTGCACTTAGCTTATATCGTGAGGCTTTTTCTCTGTAAGTTTATTGTCGCTATGGGCTTTAAGAAAACTGCTAAATTACTCACTTAAATATTGGATCATATCTATTGTCGGTTTATCCTCCTCTTATTTATTGTTTCATTTCTTTAAGTCAATTTTCCCACATAACTCGATATCATATATGTTAGTTAAACTTAAAATGGCAAAACCAACATTTCCCCTATAATATATATAGGTATTTTCAATTTAGTACAAACATCTAAAAACCCGTTTAGCATCAAAACATTTCAGTTGTGGCTCAAACTGCTCCCACAACCTGAACTTGCGTGTTTGATGATTAAGATGACGACATATGTGCGCATTAAGCCAGTTTGCTAAATTTGTTTCATGCATTCACCGACAAGTATTTGATGAGTGGTAAGGGGTTAATAAGATGCCAGACGTTGTTACAGATGGGGTTCCTGCCCCCCAACAAACAGAAGTTATGTTCACATTTTCTGTACCATGACACGAGCTGAAAATCGAGCGTAGCTACGGATATATTTTTATACTTGACCTGGTTTTATAATGCTGCTGTACAGGATTGTTGCCAAAAACAGTTAGCCATGCTCTTTTAGGAAATGACAATAAAGTGCGTATTCTTTATAAGTAACTTCATAAAATAAGTCAGGCATTAAACTAAATGTTATTGAACTCTGAAAGAAGTTTTCAAACAGAACACGAGGGTCAAATGTTCAATCATTTCAGCACTACAGTGTAAAATCTTTGTGTCACATCCTGCAGTGTCTTTGGATGGGCAAAGGTTGATATGTTTATGTGTGTTGCATCTGAGTGTGAGAGACTAAGAGAAACAGGAGAGGTCTGGTCTTTTAACTTGGACAGGTTTGGAGTAGCAGCTGTATAATTACACCGATCAGGTAGAAATAACAGCTCTGAGAGAAGGCCCGGCCCGTATAATCTTATAGGTGTGTCACTGCTTGGCTTAGAGGCCCAGAGAGAGAGAGAGAGAGAGAGAGAGAGAGAGAGAGAGAGAGGGGGGGAGAGAGAGAGAGAGAGAGAGAGGGGGAGAGCGAGAGAGAGGAAACCTGTGGCGTCTTTACTGGAAATCCGCGTCAGCATCACCCATCACACACTATTAGCAGCCATCAAAGCTCTAATTTTACTCTAGCATTACCACCGCTCCCTGCTCCCCCCCCCCCCCCCCCCCTCACTCCCCTGCTGGTCTGGATGGTACAGCCTGGTGGGAAAACGACATTCAATCCGCCATCCGCCCCATTCAGGCCAAATTGGCAAATGACAGCTCTCTGCCTCTCAGATTTCAGGAAGAGAAAGGTACCACTGGCACCATACATCCGCCTGAGCTGTTGGCTGGGGCAGGAGGAGAGTACAGGGTGCGGTGGTGGGGGGGGGGGGGGGGGGGGGGGCAGAGAGGCCGAGGAGTGGGCCGAGGTGGGTTAACAGCCTCCCTTGTCCTGCTCTGTGATGACGGTCCTGGACAGAGAACACAGAGAAAAGAGAGAAGAATGCGTACTCAGCAGATCAAAGAGACTTCCCTGAGTCCAACAGGGGAGAGTTGACCTCATCGCCCACCAAATCTCCCACTTTAACATCCTGGGCTGAGGCGTGCGGGCAGATGAGGATACAGTTTGCCCTCATGGAGCCCAACGGTAGAAAGAGGGCAAAGCACAGTGTTAAATTTCACAAGGATAGAGGCACTCTGACTCAGATACAGGTTTTAATATGCTATTGCAAACTTTTCCGTTTTTTTTTTGGTTTTTTTTAATAACTTTTGCATTAAAAAAAAGATCTCCCAGAGGTTTACAATTTTGCATTAAAGGAATATTTCCAAGAGGTGTACATTGATGTTTTTTTATAGCCCTTTTCTATGCAAACAGACAAAAATCTGCAAAGAAAAAACAGATAGATTGCGAGCTCTTATCTGGAAAGGGACGGTGAAAAAATAAATATCAGTTTATCAAAAATATACTGTATGTGGTATGTAATTGAAAGCAGCACTCTGTAAAACAAGTCTGTCCTCAGCATGTTAGTATGACACGCAGGGAAAAGACACAGAACATATTGTGTCAGACACTAACTGGCTGCCTCCCTGAATGGTACTCTTACTGCTAATTAAGTGCTAATGGCAGTTCCCCCTGCAGAGAATACTAATTAATGCTCCATTCTTCTGCGAGCTGAGCGCGTACTCCAGCGTGTCCTTAATGAGGGGAGGCAGGTACGTCTTCTCCCAGGCTGGGTTAATAAGAGAAACACAGTGGGGTCTGAGTAGAGAGGGTCTTACAGGGGGGCTGCTTCCTGTTCCCGAATCTTCACAGACCCCCTCAGGACGCTCACAATGAGCCGCTGAGGTAATGAAAGGATTTGTCCCATAAACTGGGAAAATAGGCCAGTTTGTGTGTCTGTGTGGATAGCACCTGGAAAAAAAAGTTTGGAGCTGTCCGTATGAAACTATAAAAGTGAAGGAAATTCTTTAATTGAAAAAAGAAAATGACAAGGTAACCTGTTAAAAAAATTATATTTTGATACTTGAGAGGAATCAGGGGGAAGGTGTCCATATTTCATAGATTCACTGTTCTTAACCCTGTCAACGTTGTGTGTCTGTACTAATTAAATGTTAACATGGAGGATAATCTTTGCATGAACAAATTCTAGAAGTGATATAACAAAAGTTGATATTTTTCAAAGATTCATCTGAGGAATCAGGGAGAAGATGTCCATATTTTACTCATGCAGCGTATATCACATTGGCTTCTGTACATATTAAACCTATCATGGAGTAAATTCTTTACATTTGAGAAAATCAAAGAGCTTTACACTTACATAAAGAGGTCTATCTCCCATTCTCAAATAAAGACATTTGTGAGAAATTCAGTGAAAGCTGTCTTTATTTAAGAGGAAAAGTGGATAACTCTGTATGTTAATAGTGTATGGATCAATTATTTGTACCCTGTAATGCATGGTATGAAAAGTACTTGGAAAAACTGCTCTTTAAAGATTCTTGACACTGCATTTGGGTGTTTTCTTGTGTGTCTTCTCACAGAATTACAATCTAGAAACTGCTGATGTCTCTTAGAAAACAAGTTGTATTTTATATAGTTTCCAGCTCGGCTGAGAAATAAAATAAACACATTACCTGTTTGGACGCAGAGAGCCTGGGAATCAGATTCAAAGTGGCCATGAGTGAATGGCTGTGCAAGTATGCAGCTGCGTACGGGAGCGTAAACATAGATTGAGGATGGTATTAGAATTACCTGAGTGAGATAATGGTGTTGCATTAGATTAACTTTCAGTCCTTAAATGCAACACATTTAGGCAATCTTGTCCCCCAAAAACATGTCAATGTCTGAAAGGGCCTCCCTCTCGCTATCAGGAGCCTCTGGTCCCCCACACTGATGCAGCTGGCAAGGCGCTACTGTCGACTGTCAAAACGCAGCGCCAGATCTAGTTATAAAATAATTGAATTTTCATATCAGAGGGGACCAGAGTCCCAGCAGACAAAAGGAGTGCTGAGTCCTCTCTGATATTGGCTCAGGCCCTTTGCCATGCGCATGAAATCAGTATGTTAATGTTCCAGGGTTTTCTTTTTTTAAGGGCACTTGTGCTCTCGCAATGTACTACCGATGCGGTTTCAAAAAAAAATATTGCAACTATTGATAAGTAGGCAGCCAGCAACCCCCTCGACCCCTCCTCCCACCCAGCATGTCCCCCCCCCCCCACACCCCTCCCCTCCCCACCCCCAAACTAACCGAGGCTCGAGACGTTCTCGCACCCCCATCCTCCCCCATTATTAAAATTGTAATTTATTTTTCTAAATCAGAATGACAGCTTGCTTTCTTTTCTCTGCAGCAGGCAGTGAATCACCGAGCTTTAATTACTTTCGTAACTTCGCTGACCCTGTGAGCGTGCTGCTCCGCCAGAGAAAATGGGACCTCCAACAAAGGCCCCTCCACCACAGCCACAGCCGCCTTCGGTTCATTCAGGATGCGAAAATTTATCAAACTACGGATTTTATAAGATTTTGTTAACATTTCACCTCCTATCTTGTTCACACTACCTCCCACCCTCTCCCCAAAACACCCCCCCCCCCCTCCTCTGCCTGCAACAGCTCTGCACTCCACATCTCCTGCTCCACCTCCTGAAGAAACTCTGGATAACTTAACAACCTTTCTCCAACTCTTCCTCTCTCGCTCTCTCCCTCTCTCTACCTCTACTTCCGCGCTCTCTTTCTGTGCGTGCTTCTGTTGACTCAACAAGGTCTCCTCAGGTCAATACAGCCAGAGGTCGAACTATTATCAGTAACCCCCTCACATCCAGGCCGTGGCCCCTGCAGCGGGGGGGACAGACAGCGCAGGGGTCCTGGGGCCACAGAGCACAGATCAACAGGGATGGAGGCTACATTTGATCACTTCACAGATCTCTGGCCCGGCAGACATCAGGGTCAAGCTTCATTCTGCACAGATGTCAGAGTCTATCACTCGCCTATCAAAGAGAAAGGTCATCCCCGCAAAGGCCAGCGTTTAAAAGCATCCCTGAAAGTGTCACGTGGATTGTGGCCGTGACACTGACGCGTGAATTTTCAGAAGACCCTGTTCGGCTTTATAGCTCCAAAGTTCAGGCATGTTCCGCGTTTGCCAACAGATCCCTTATTTGCTTCACATTATTCCCACTTCGTGATTTATTAATGTAGCTAATATGTTGTAATCCCTGCTATCGCTCTCACCTCCTCGCTGGCACACCTCTGTTTTTGGGCCGTGCCACTGTGTGAACCAGGGGGTTTGCAGGCGCCGTTGGTCTTTTGCTGACTGCCTGATAATTGAATGAGCGATTATCCCTCCCATTAATAGACAATGATACAGAAAGCACTGCCATATGTACCGAATATTAATGAGTGGCTGCAGCCGCCCAGATAAGACGAGCGGCATGCAGTTGCTGTAATAGGGGTTAAAACAATTTGCCCCCCCACCATCGTATCCCCCCCCCCCAACACACACACACACACACAGCAGCTCCAATGCTTTCCACAATGCTAATCCTCCGTCCTCTCACCAACCAAGCAGGCCGCCACCACAACTACCAAACACCCCCCACAGCCTGGACTTGTGCTTGGCGCTGACCTCGCTGCTGCCATTGTGCGAGAGTTCGAGCAGGGTCACTTGACAACTGAATGGCATGCTAATGACAGGAAGCAGTTGGTGTTTAGTATTTATGTTATGAGACTTTCTACAACAAAAGGCGCCGGAAAAATGTGCACATTCATTCAAAAATGGTTCCAGTCAAACAAATAATAATTAATTACTAATAATAGTTATTCTTCAAACTTGATCTCCCCCTTTTCACAGGTGGGTTTATCTTTATCTTCTTGCTGACACAAATAAAGTGTTTGTGTTTCTTTAAGTAAAGGTGCAAGAAAAGCTAAAGCCCCCAGTGCCATTCAGGCCTACATCCAGATTCAGCTCCATCAGATATCAATAAAAGGTTGCACAGTTACAGAGAGGCAGGCAGGGGAAACCGCCAGGGAACACTATATGAATCGTCCACGTCAATCAATATATAACATCTATTAGCATTGGAAAGCAATATTTCCCCTTTTTACCTTGCGATAATTGTGCTTAATGCTGTGAAGTACCTTATCATAGGTCTGACGGCAAAAGAAGGGCCGGTTGCCATGGTGACAGTGAAAGCCATTGGTTTCCTTTTCAGCGGAATAATGAACTTCTCTCCTCCGTGTGTCACTCTTCCACTCCACTCTCAGCCTCTCCGATTAAATTGAAGTCCACGCTGTCCTTGAGATCCCCTGTCTCTGCCTTATAATTTGCCAAACAAGAGAAAAACAGAAGAAGAAAAAAAATGTTCAAGGCTCGACAAATGCATCACTTTAGGCCGAGGCGTGGGCGTATCTCACAATCAATACACACACACACACACACACACACACACACACACACACACACACACACACACACACACACACACAGGATTATTAGCTTTTAATTAAAAGCAAATCTTCTATATTTCTATACTGTACACTTTATTTTCAGATGATGAAATGGTTTAAAATAATATTGTCCTTGACTCTGATAAGGTTGTTGCCATGGTTGTGAGATGATAATCATTGCGATTTCTCTTTAAAACCCCTACATTTATTCTTTTGGATTAAACAACTTTTAAAAAAAGTTTGAAAACACTTTTAAATGGTTTAACAGTCCATAGTAACCGGTAAGTAGCTTACTTTTGTTGGATATTTTACATTTCAAAAAGCTCCTCAGTCCTGGACTGCACATTTAAAAAAAAAAAAAGGAAAAAAAAGATGAATGATGGATGTCTGGAGCTGAATAGACTTCTGCAGTCTGAAACGTGCCCCTGAGGTTATGTTTTCTATATTTCTTTAAGAATAAAAGAAGATTAAAGAAAACACTTCTCTCCTCTAGATGTCTTGAATCTGATCATTGATTGAGCTCGCCCTCCATAGTGTGTCCTTGAACACAGACTCACATCCTCACTGCATGATATCAAGGTTTGGGTTTTTTCAGCTGTTGTCTGTCTGTATGATGGTCGATTATAACCGGGAAGAAATCGTACTGACGCAAATAAACCCAGAGAAACAGGGCAGACGGATCCAAATAAAACAATCAAGTAACTAGAAGGTCACTGACACGGCAGATTTGTCCAATAGAGTCATTTCACTCGGTTGATTAAAATGAATTCAGAAGAAAGTTTGCCTTTTACTTACCGAAATGAGAGCAACTGAAAATGTTTTTAGAGACTTAATATAGGCTATACTTTACATTCCTTAAATATCTTTAAAAATGTGCTTTTCGAGGCCTAATTACTTGAATTAGTTTCCAGCCAAACACACGCCTAAAGGCTATTCATACGTTCTTTTGTTTAATATTTTTCGATTATTTGTGGCCTTACTCTTTTTAATCTGTCACATTTAAAGTCACAGCACTAAATTAATTTATAATTTACACATCAAATCGCACAAAATGAATCAGAAGTCTATCTAAATTTCTACGTCACTCTACGTGATGACGAACTCGATGTCTTTGCTCAGTGTCGACATATTGGCCTTAAGTAGCCTAATCAATCATATCAATAAAGTAGAGGGATTAAAACAATACCCGTGGTGCTGTCTTACAGGCAGGGGTTGGGACTGTGAAAATATCGAAAATGACATTTCTCCTGACACTACTACAGACAATACATGTTAATTATCCCGTTATCATAAACTGTCAATAGAAAAGCACACTGCGGATCTGCGCTTCATGTAAAATTAACTTACTGTGAATTGTTTCATAAATATCTGATTACAAAAGAGATAAACCAACAAGACAATGGGCTGTTTATCCGATAATCGCATTTAGGCTCACAGTTGCAAGGGGGGAAAAAAAACGTTTTTGAATGAATGAATGACAAAACACCAATATCCTGTCAGCCTGCAGAGACTTTGTTTACAAAAATAATCAATATATTCAGCTGTTATAATACCTACCTATTAAAGAAGAGCAACCATCAAGAGAGCTCTTTTTCAAGGGAGAACATTGGCCAAACAAAAAAAGAGATCTAAATATCCAATTCATCACTAGATTGAAATAAACGTGCTTTTCTTCTTTTATTCTCACATACTAACTAAAAAAATAACTCATTAAAGGAAACAGCCTCTATTAAGCATAATGATTAGTTTCTGCTTTATCTTAAACCGTGTGATGCAGCCAACACGGGGAACATGTGGTTTATTGTTGTGCAACACAAAACAATACACAGCCTATCACCAGGCAAATTAAACGAAGCTTCTTTCTGTTCTGCTTAAAACCAAATGGGTTAAGTTTTCAGACAAGCCAACTCCTCTGTGCTCAACACATGCAAGGCAGGGAGGGGAGGGGTCATCTGAATAACCCAGGGGATGGGCAACTTTGGTCACAGCAAGGGCCACATTCATTTAATTCTCACTGCCAGGGGGGCCAAATTGTAGAATACAAAAACGATTACAGTCAATTATGTCTCAAATTTATCTCAACATATACCAGTGATCAAATATTATTATGGACATATTTCTGGTTTTCATGATTTCATGGCAGATTTTGTCATCTTTTCTTCATGTTTCCAATTAATTGATATGTCAAAATTGACCTGAGGGCCACGTTGAGAGTTGATGGGGGCCGCCAGTTGCCCAACCCTGGAATAACCCCTCATCTACTTACTATAGGTAAGCTTTAAATGAACGGAGCAAATAACTGTGACAATAATGACAATTTACAAACACAAGTCCTACTATTTTTTTCATTGCATTATATAGTTGCTCTGCTTTCCCATCATTTATAAAGGTTAATGGTAGGCTAACACTTCACAGAGGTGTGCAACTTCCAAACACCAAACATAGGCCTACTCGTTATTGACGTCAGCCTGTGCATAGCCTACAGTATCCTGGGACACTCCTATGACTAAAAGCTCTCTGGTGAAATAGAAATAGAGACATTTTTATAACGCAGAGTGTTTTTACAACACAGGGGTTTACCGTGTTCCTGGAGCTTATGGTTCTCTTTCTCTGGTCTCCTAAGTTGTCTGTAAGACAGCAAGGGGGACACAAGCCAACAACTTGCTCTGAGGGCACCGTTTAAAAAATATATATATAATTAATTTTGTTATGTGCAAGCGTCAAGGTAGTCTGTTTATCTTGAGGCACCTAGCTGAGAAGCGGTTGCCTCCAAAACTGC
The DNA here is from genome assembly GCF_963584025.1 of Labrus mixtus. NCBI lineage: Eukaryota > Metazoa > Chordata > Actinopteri > Labriformes > Labridae > Labrus > Labrus mixtus. The sequence continues at coordinate 12,753,771 of NC_083621.1, read as the reverse complement.
TGCTATACAACTTCCTGTCAAAATCCGGCCACAGGGGGGCGCTCGGAAGCTGGACTGACGGAGCTTTACAGTCTGAGCTGCATTCATACAATGTAAATATTAAGCATTCATTATCAGTTCTTCTTCTGATAGAATTCAGACAGGCTGTTCACTGAGAAGTGTAATGCTGCCCTCCGCAGGTAAAGTTTGTAGTCTATCTTGTATTTTTAGGTACAGGTCAGTTGAATGAAGAAATGTATTGACCGCTCTGCCAATAAGTTGGATCTACGGTTCAGAGGAAAAGATAGATTTTTGAGAGAAAGAAGAAAAAAAACCCAGATCTGAGTCATATCTGTATCTGTAGTCTGTATCTTTCACACAAAAATAAAACACGATCAACAGTTTCCAAACTCCCACATTGACATAGACCATCTGGAAGCCAGACCATCCAGATACCCTTAACATTAAGATACCCTGCCAAATGGCCCAGTCTTTAGCCTGGTGATAACAACATCATCCCTTCTCCCAGAGTTTCAAATCAACCTCTGCAGGGGGGGGGACAATCTCTGCCTCTCTGTTCTTCCTTCCACACCTCTTGCCATTCTTGCTTCATTTCTTTGCAGACCCTGAAACATTCACATTTACCCAGCAAAACATTCAAATCAACATTTATCATTTATCAAAGATTTTTTTGGCCAGCTTGTCAGAAATGTAATTTCCCTCTATGCCTGAGTGACAGGTATCCACAGAAATTCAACACAACATCCCATTTTCTCAATCCATAACAAGCAACATGAGCAGTTCAGGACAAGTCCTTGATGTCCCATTTTTCAAAACCAACAAGGTAGCTGCTGAATCTTATTCTTCTAGGGGGTTTGACCAGCTCTAGCACCACATGGCCCCGGGATTGACAGCAGTTCTGCTAAAAATACAGTTAATCATCAGATATGCGGTTGGCTTTCATGATTAGCCACATACACATACCTTACACATACAAAGCAAGACTTCCCAAAAACTGGATCTCAAGACCCACCAGTAGAAATCTGCACAAATTCTTTCTGAACTTACTGACAAAATTGTTATTTTTTACCACTTGGAACATTACTATTCTTCAGAAACCAAAAAGGAACAGGAGACCTGAAAACCAAATGATGCTGTCTTACTCAAGCCCAATGTTAACAGAAAGCTGTTTAATGGGATAAAGAAAATTTGACTTCTTTTCCTTCTATCTTGACTCTTTCTAAAGAACAAATCGTAGGCTACATGGGAAGATTAAGAGCAGGGATTTTCCTCTTAAAACCAAAGATCATGCATACTCTTTAAGAAAGACATTTCAAATCACCACTCATCTGCCCCACTGTACAACTTGATCCAAGGCCTTCTGAGTTTGCAAGAACAAATGCTGATTTATTTCCCCTTTCCTCCAGATGGCGCCATTGTCTGCAAAAGGGGCAAACGAAAAGGTATGAGGAACTTTTTTAAAGATGTCATTTATCATGACATTGAAAAAGACTGGACCTCTTACTGAGCCTTGGGGTGTTCCATTTTCAATGTCAACAGTTTCTGAACAAGTTTCATGCACCACGACAGACTGTGAGAACCAAAAGGTGAATACAACAAAGAAAGAAAAAAGAGAAAGATGAAGGATTGTGATTGGGGACTCGCACAGCAACTGACAAACAGTTCCCAGTGAGTCAAGAAGGAGCAGCAAGTACCGTCTTACCGTCTTACCAGACCTATACAGGGCTTCAGTGGATACCCTTGCCCTCCACCCCTCTCTCAACCCAGAAGTCACCAAGTCCACCATCTGCAGTCCAATACCAAAAGTCAATATAGTTGTTCAATCAAACTCCATTAACCAGCAACCAAACAACTCTCAGCCCAGTGCCAATTTCACTTCAAGCCATCAACTCCTCCCTGAACATCAGTTGACCTGTAGCCCACTCTTCATACACAGTCTATGAGCCCACTCTTTCAAACATTTTGAAACCTTTTTGACATCAATCAAAGTGATTAAATACTGTATGTGCTGAATCTATAGCAGATTTTTGTTTCACTTGTTTTACGCTTTAGAAGTTGGCCAAAATGTGAAGGACAAGATGAAGATGCTGGTGTAAGAATGTTTCTGTAGGCCGGGTTATACAACTTAATATCGAGTTTTATGATTATAAAACCTAATATGGAGTTTAATCCCCAAGACCAACAGCACTGATAATAATAATCATATTTCCATCAATATATTCATAGACAGTGTTTTTAACCTACTATTCAATAATGTGGGGGGAAATACAGATTTTCTCGTCTTTGGTAATATATGGAATGAGATGAATTATGTTCAAATGTGTGAGTTATTTTAATTTTAAGTAAGCATATTCTTCATCACTTTTTCATATTTATATTCCTAATGATATAAAGCTTTTTTATAAAGCGTTATAAATTGTGTAACGTGGACAAACTTTGTTCCAAGTTAAACAAAGTTTGAATATTTTCATAAAATAATGCGTTGACAGCAAACATATTGTGAGGAAAAATAAAAATTCTGCCATAAACATATGTGGTTTTACCTTTGAATATTTCATCATGCATACACCATATAGCTACGATGAAGCACCGACACAAAGAAATAACAGAAGGTGGTATTACTGCAGAAAGTACTGCAGGTTTTATAACCTTAAAGGGACTTCAGAAACATTACGATTGAAGGCCCTTATCTTGTATGCTAGTGTAAATATATCTATCTTTTTATCTTTGTCACATAATATAAACTTTATCATAGATATAGTGGAAATGAAGCAAACAATCTTATTAAAGAAAAGCCCTCTTTGTTTGTATGAAATCAAATATCAAAACTGTTTTTGTCATCACTTTGGTGTTTTTGTTTCTCCCTTATTTCCTGAAACCTGAGATACTCTGCTTTCTATTCCCAAACATCAGCTCTACTGCATCTACTGTATTTAGGTCAAATTAAGTGACGTTAGTTACAGGTTTGCTTCACAGATGGTTCACATAAATACCCTAAATAAAACATGTATAGAAGGAGTTTGGTTAATATTGTACTTTCAGTGATTTCTTACTCATTGCCTACATGATACGTGACACACAGTAATCCACAATAACTCCCACATTCACACTGCATGATACATATCTGTTATTTAAACAACATCTTTACAGATAGTACTTTGATGTAGTATCATGAGAAAACATATGACACAGAGCTGTATAAAACATCTGCTGCATACATCAACATTATAAACAAGGCTAGAGTGGCGGATGCTCTGTAGAAAAAGTAAAAGTTTCCTACTCTGTAGAATTACAGTAAGTAAAAGTTTCCTACTCTGACTAAAACTAAGAGTTTAGCCTAGAGTACTGATAGCAAATAAGCTTTTAGATTCCATGTATCAATCCCAAAGGTAAAGAAGTGAAAAGGAAAATCCATTATTCTTCTAATGATGCATGGGCGGTTTGTAAACGATATCTCTCGTCCAGATCAGCGTCTCTGTTGTTGCTCCATGGTGGAGCAAGAGACAGACAGCTGTGAAAAGTGAAGGACAAAAACAGCTGGAGTCAAGAGCTGCAGTTTCTTGGTAACACATAAAATGTTGATAAAACAGGAAGGATTGCCTAATTTTGGAGACAGAAACAGCCAGTAAATCAGACATACTTGTTATTATATGTAAGATCAGTACTTGTACTATCTTACACACACACACTGAATCTTTCAAAATGGACTTTAGAGCAGCTGTGACCACCTTTGTCACTGCTTATTTAAAAAATCAAGCAGGAAATTTTTCTACTAGAAAGGAATCATTTTCTCAACAAAGAGGAACACTTGACAGTAAAAACTCTGCTTCAATTTCATCTGTCAAACACAGCGACCTCAAGAAAGTGAGTGTAATCAAAACATGGGTTATTACAGAGGTTTAATGGAGTACTATGAAAAATGTGGTAATCAGATTCTCTTCCAAATCTCTCAGTGCAAAAAAAAAAAAAAGGAAGATCACAGCAGCTGGTTCTCCTCCTACATCGTAAAAGTTAGCTTAGCCTGGAGTAGGAATTGTCAATACATGATTCACACTTTTCCCACTATCTCTGGATTTCTCCACTGTCTTTAAGAGCTGAGTTTTTATACACCAGAGCGATGTTGTGGTTATTGATTGGCTGTGTTTGTGCCTGTTCGGGGCTTTGGCTGCTTGTCGTTTGTCTTTTTCCAGTTAGAGCAGACATCAGTTTTGACCTGTAGTGATCCCCTGCCAAGAAATACAGAATGGGATCAATGCAGCTGTTGATGCTCGCCAGTGGCCTGGTGATCTTGTATGTAAAGTTGACAATGTTGAGGAATTCACAGTTCAGATCTAATACACGGGACGTGTAGTAGATGGTCCGTGTGATGTGAAACGGGACAAAGCTCACGGCAAACACCACCAATACAACAACGATGAGCTTGATGGATTTCTGACGCGAGGCAGCACCCCGTTGGCCTGCGGAAACTCCTTGTCTGGGCCGACACAGGGCTCGAGCCATTAAGCAGTAACACAACACGATGACCAGGAAAGGGACGCCAAACAGGAGCACCATGACAACTGAACTGTAGTCCACGTACTCCTCAAATGCCTCCTGGCTGGTCGTGTCGTGGCAGAGAGTGTCATTGTCTCTCCTGGATGTGGTGACAAAAATGAGGTTGGGCACCAAGCAGATGGTCACCACTGCCCATACCATGCCGCTCACCAGATGGGCGTGGCGGGACTTGACTAGGGTCAGCGCCTTGATGGGGTGGCAGATTCCTAGGTAACGGTGCACGCTGATGCAGGTGAGGAAGAGGATGCTGCAGTAAAGGTTGGCATAGAAGAGGAAGCGCACAGCTTTGCAGGCAGCCACCCCAAAGGGCCAGTGACTGCGGTTGGCGTAGTAGTAGATGAGAGTGGGCAGCGAGAGGACGTACAGGAAGTCGGTGAGGGCGAGGTGGAACATGAACACTGTGGTCGGGTTCCACGGACGCATCTTCAGGAAGAGCCACAGAGCTGCAGCGTTGAGCACGAAGCCGACCACAAACACCAGACTGTAGGACACTGGGAGCAGGATGTATTTGAACTCCTCATCGAAGCGACAGCTGGAGTTGAAGATGGAGGTGAACACCATTGACTGGTTGGGTGTGCTAGGGCTGCTGAATAACCTTTCCATTGTGATGACTTTTTCGGTGTAGCGCTTTCAAGCAGGATGATGATTGAACCTACAAAACAACAAGAATTAAACTTTACTTTCAAAATAAAATACACATGTAATTTAATTGAAAACATTTGAAAAAAAGCAGAGGTTGTAGCTTTGAGGATATTAATCTAGGTCTAAAAAATACTGGTGTTTTTTTTTTTAACTATTATTACACTATTTTTCTGGTAATTTATAATAAATAGTAAGAAACCAGTAAAACAACAGCAACACACCACCAGTAACTAAACACTAAGATGCTGGTTTTACATTAAACATTTGGGGAGTCAAAGTTGACAACCTTGTTAAAAAGGTCAAAATACTCTATAGGCACTTTTTCTGTAGTACATATATATGTTTACAGTATATTTACTTTACTGTAAATATATAAATATATACAGTAACGTTTCATAAAGTAAGTAGATTCATTAAGAATGCCCCCTTTCATGTGACTATGATGTAGGTTAATGAGGTTGTAATGTGAGTTGCATTTTAAGCATCTTTAATGTTGTATGAGGTTAAACTGGAGCTATTTTACTGCTTTCTTACAACGGGGTAATGTGTAACGACATAGCCCTTACAGAAATGTATTGTAAAACTTTAGATAACTTTGTCAGACATGTGAAATGGTGAGATAGCCTGCAACAAGGTGTCACAAGTTGAGCCCACTACAGCACTGGTTCCCAAAGTGGGGGTGATTTGAATGTCTAATGTTTGTTCACTTAGTTTAATTATTTTTAAAAAGCTCTGCTGTATTCTTTAGTGTTGTTCTTATGTCTGTGTTCAGTATTTCAATATTTTGAGGGTCGCTTGAGGAACAGTTTGGGGACCCCTGCACTACAGCACAAGCACCTCAAAATGTAATTCAGCGTAGCAGCCTACTTGAGTAAATGTAAGCTGTAACTTTGCACAAACGAAGGTTTAATAGTTGAAATTGTAAATTAATTCTCAAACCACATTTCTCCACTGTTTCTCAACATTAGGTTTTGCACTTTGAATTGCCTTGTTGTTGAAATGTGCTATATAAATAAACGTGCCTTGACCCGCTCGTCTAACAGAAGAGCCCAGGTTTCGCTACTCACCCCAACAAGTACAAGAGTTGGTATCGCGCTGGTCCTGCTCCCCTCGTGCTTCAGAAAGTTCGTCTTAATTTCACCAACAAACTTTTAACTTTTCGAGCTAAGGACCAGTCGCTGTTGCTCCTCTCTCTCTTCTTCTTCTTCTTCTTGTTCGTCCGTCTTCTTGTTCCAGCCGGCTCACATTAGATACGCACTAAAAGCTTCTGCGTTTTGAGAGTCGTGCTGCTGGAGTCCATGTCGGCTCCGCTTCAGACTGTTTCAAGAACACCGAGTGCCAGGGTACATGGACAGCAGCCCATAAGCTTCAAAACTATAGTGCTGAAATGGGAAGTGAGGGTGCTGAGTGGGCGAAACTGCTGTCTAAAAAAGTCTTCACTGGTAGTCACTTTCAATGAGGGGCGTGTGAAGTTTCTTCAGCTACTTGTTTTACATAGAGAAATACAAACGTGAGCAGCCAAAACACTCAGCTATGCTATACAGGCTACTTCTAAAAGATTGCTGATTAACACAATTATTATTTATTTAATGGAACCAAGTCTGGATATAAATAGGTCCGGCATATCAAAGATTCTCATTTGAGTCAACATGTGTTCTAATAATTTCCTCTACATTAAATGTATCCCTCTAAATGTTATATGTTATTTTCTCACGACTTTATTGCAATAGCCTACCGGTACATTTTCCCACAAAATAAAGACTAGCAAGGCTCAGCAATATCTGGATCACAACATAAAAATACTGCTTACACTTTAACACCCCACATACAGAAGCAGCAGTATAACACTGCTCAACTAGAATTGTTACTTTTGATAGGCTACAGGGCATTTTGCTGTTAATACTTCACCCTGGAGTGATGTTTTGAAATACTCTATTGTGATATTTATGTACTTTATGTATTTAGTAAAAATGTGAATACATCCCTCCATCAGTGGTTCCATGTGTCTCAGTCCCATGACAAGACTTAAGTGCAGTCAATACATAATTGTCATATACTGTAAGTTGGTGTTTGCACAGCTGTAGCTACAGTAGTGTGTATTTACTGTTATAAAACACAACACTTGCTCTCCTCAGCTGTGAATGTCTCATCCCATTCTCAGAGATATTTGCCATCTCCGGCTTTTCTGTAAGGCTCACATGATAAGGTGTGAAGCATGATCATAAAGGAATAAAATGTAGTACGACCAATGCAGTTGCCAGAGACAGATTATAAAATGAGGTGGGATGAGGCTGTCACTTAATGAGTTACCGAAAACCGAACAAACTCACACCCAAAGTTCATGATCGTTTGAAGGGCTTTTTTTTTATGATCTACAATTGGAGTGTTGAAAATGTGACGTAAATCTGTGTACACAAAGTTGAAATCCTGTAAAGTTCAGTTTTCTGGTAACAAGTGGATCTGCAAAGCTGATATAACTCCTCTTCTTGATAAAAAAAAAAATACAAAGTCAAGCAAAGATTATCCACAGGTGGAATGGTGTTTCTTATTTTCAAGGCTTAACCGCAGATTTGAGATGTTTTTTTTTTTTTTACAAATTAAAGCTTGCTATTACATCTCACTTAAAGAGAAAGACCAGACCCCTTCAACCCATTCCCAACATGTGTATTCTTGTGTGTTAGTGTCTGTTTGTGTTTGTTTCACTAGCTCAGTCCTGGAATGTGAGTGGATGACTGACAAACATATTCTTCGTTAGACGCCCACTCAAAGAGCAGCTTCAGTTTATACAACACCTTCAAACAAACCAAAAACCATGAATTCATTTGTCAACTGTAGTTAAACTGTTTTCTTTTACTTTGTCTTTAAGTCACTCTCCTCTCAAATAAATGTTTTAATACTTCACTGTGCTGAATGATGCATGTGTGACCGTGACACCTTAGCAAACACTTACTGTCTTTTTTCAAAAGCCAACTATGGTCCAGTATGTAACTTTGCAATGCGGAGACATATTAAACTTTGAAATGACACAATTGTGTGTCTACATCAATTTTTTTGCATTTTGTGACAGCCATAGCACACACTAATAATTATTTGAAGGGGGCTATTTGATCTTGAAATATGCCTGAGTGGGACATTTTATCTTTAATATATTAAATAGTTGCACAATTCAAAAAAAAAAAAAACATTACTCACTAATCAATTATTAAAACATGTAGGTGCAGAAAACCATATTGTTTCAAGCTCACATTCAATTCAACACAAGAGTATTAAAAGGAAAACATTAAATTCTTTCCACCCTTTTCCTTCCTTCCTGAAGCTCGCATTGCCCAAATTCTCAGCAGTTGATGATATCACTTCAGTGGATAAAGCAGTGACTCAGTGGTCACTGACCTGCTGTCCCTGCTGCCAGACACCGAGAGGGATGTGTTTGGTCATGCCTTAATAAGTAACAACCCCAAATGAATGCTACAAGCAGCAGCACAGATGTTAACAGAGGAGGTTTTGCAGTGCAGAGTTGTCAAATCCCTTTCTGCTGTGGTCTATAATTTAACTGAGCCGATAAATACAACTCTCACATGTTTGTTTACGGACCTGGTCTTCATTTTAGACAACCTCTAAACACACATATAAAAGGTTCAATCTTACTAGAATATGTTGTTATAGGTTGTAAAGGAATATTTCTCAGATGTAAGGGGAATATTGGTTATGCACTTTTAAAGAAGAACCTCTGTAAACTATTGTTATTATAATGAATCGACCCAATGTAAAAGAAATGGTGACTCAAGAAATATACTTGCTGTAACATTCAGAAAAAATACATACCAGATGATTGGACGAGCTGTCTCTTTTCCAATCAATATATAAAACAATCTGTGTGTAGCTATGTATGGTGTTATCTCACTTACTGTTTGCAGTGACTGCTGCTTTTTCACTAGAGTGACCTCCATGGATCAAAAAGGCTACACTTGTGTTTATAGGTGACATTTAACAAACTGACACGCCGCATACTGTGACGTTGTAATTTGAGCACTCAAACGGAACAGATATGAAGAAGCGATTTCTCTGATTCCATGCTTGACGGCATAAAATAACACCAGTGATTGGTTACGGTCAAGAGTCGCTTTATGCACTTTACTTTACAAAGGTCGCATAAAACATGCACAGTTGACATAAGTGCTGATTAAGTGGCATGATAACAAAAGTACGAGACAGTTGACACAATTAGATACGAAAGGTCCCTCTGTACCACATTTACAGACAATGCTCCAGTAGATATGTACAGTTATATGGATTTTATGCTCCAGAGGTTTAACAGAGGGCTTTTACAAGCTCAGCTCACAGGCTCAATGATAGCAGAATAATGGAGTAGCAGGGATGAAGGTGAATTGTAAACACAGGCATTGTAAGAACACTGAAAGTTGAAGGACTATATTTTTAGAGTCATTTTCAAATTAATTAAAAAAAATAATAAAATAAAAAAAATCAATGAGACCTTGATGTAATGATCAATATTTATGTCAGTAAGTGGAGGTTCATATCAAGCTTTCCATTCAACTCGCTTCTTTCATTATCTGTCAAGGTGGATAGAGGAATGAAGCAGACTGACTGTGCTTCACGTGCTGTGTTCCCTTTGCTTTGTAGACTCAAACTACTTTTACAGTAATTGATTGAGTACATGAAAAGAAGGCAGGGTTGTTGTTTGGTCCATCTGATGTGACTGATATCCGACGAGTCTTTCCTTCCTTCCGATCTGGGCTTAAATTATTATTCCAGTTGGATTTATAGGACAATGAGGCATCGTACCATTAATGTTTTTCATCTGGGTGTATCAGTTCCAGTTCCTGGGCAGGCTTTCGAGGATCCTGCGTCTGTGAGAGGGGTTTGTCACTCCTGCAGCGCGTAGATCCTCTTCAGTGACACCACTGTAAACACAGCCTCATTTAACTACAAGTGTAGTGCTAATCCATACTAAGTTTAACAGAATTTGTCAAATTAACAACATTACAGTCATTTTAGTCTCTAGAAACCCATGCAGTGCCAAAGTATTAACACAACCTTTAGTGGAATTATTTAAGCATGCGTGTGTAACCCAGGGAGGTTTTAACTGCTGACATGACGCGACATGCTCAGTCACTTACATAGATCATGAGCACTAGTCACATGTGCACTAGTAATTTGATTAGGCCCTCAAACTGAGACACAAGGAATTGCTTCTGCCTTGTGAACACTGCGTTGATCTCTAAACATAAATATCTCTCTCACTAAAAGAATTAAATGGGGCTTAATTCATAGTTGCTGTGTGTTTTTAAAATTGGATGCATGCATGCAAAAGAGAAGCAGAACCCAAGCTATATGCACCAAAAATTTTACAGGTCAGTGTTGGACAGATACTGATGGGTTTTTGACTTTTTGGGCTTCATGTTACAACTAGCAATGTCTTAACGGGTTGCATTAATTGGATCTATAGATTTTTCTAGTAGCAACCAACATGCCTCAGCAGTGTTTCCCCTACCATTATATTAGGGGTTTTTTTTGTAGATTTATTTTTGGGCTTTTTGTTCTTTTATTGTTATAGGAGATAGGATAGTGGATAGAGTCGGAAATAAGGGAAAGAAGTCATTTAAGGATACCTTTCCGATAGAAAAGGACAGACGTCATTAAAAGTAACACCTGAACACCAAGATTCCTTCAAGTGTTTGTGTCGCCGTGTCCCCCCCCCCGAAACACTGAAAAGGCCTGGACAGTGTAGTTGTAGTTGCTACCAGATGTTGGCTTCAAGAAAACTTACATTCAAGTGTCTGAAACCTGTGACATTTAATTTGTAATTCAGTCAGTTCACAGAGTAGATTTTTACAAAAATAGGTTGTGATTTTTAAAACATGTATTTAGATAATAAAAAGGTTGTTTTTATAGAAATGTCTAGAAGAGTGTTGGTATGTAACATGTATCTTTATATTGCATTTGAACATCCCCCCCCTCAATAATCATTTTACCTGAAGTAATCCAGATCATCCCAGCCATTGAGACTGAGTCCCAGGGTGTATCTTTGAAGACCCAGAGCACTGAGAAGCTCCCGCACAGTCTCCGGTGCACCTTGGAGGACTGAAACCTGCTTTGAAATGAAACAGAGGGAGTTTACTCTTCCACAGAGAACTAGGACTGAAGTCTTCAATAGACTGTCTTTGAGAACAGTGTCCTACCTCTGCCTCCCACATGGAGGCTTTGTCTCCTTGCATAGAAGGGCCGTTTCTAAAACTCGATCTCTGGTTGGGTATGGATGGGCCTCTCTGCTCAGAGGGGAAAAAGTCGACTTCGCTGAGGGACTTGGCGATTTGCAAAGCGGTGAGGGAGTTGTCTCCTGTAGGTGCAGGTGGCTGCTGATCCACTATCCAGGGTACGGTGGCCTGACAGTGTGCTAAGCGAGTAGGGATGTAGGGGAAGGCTGATGGCTTCTTAGCTGCTTGGATAGGATTGGTCCTCTCTGGAAGAAGCTGATGTGGATCCCTTCTGGCCTCTTCCCTGATGATTTGTGAGTGATTCATATACAAGTTTCTCAGGTTCTTCTCTGGAAGTATTGATTCCTGAATTATAGGTTTACCTTGGTATTTGTCTCTGGGTTGTGAAGTCTTCTCCTGATACTGTGAGCTGGTGTTACTTGAAGGTTGAGGTATGGGAGACGGGTTTTTAGCTGGGAAAAGCTGATAGGAAGAGTTTGTTTGGGGTGTGTGAAGGGCATTTTTTGGGCTGTACTGAGGCAGGACTGCTGGAATTTCAATCTCTGTAAAGTCTGATCTGCGACAGGGTCTCCTTTCAAACCCCTGATGTCCTGGGATTTTTGGGAGCTGCAAGGCCTCATTTCCAGACCAGATCACCTGAGGGTCCCGACGCGGAGGGACAGCCTCCTCCACCCTGCGCGTCACAGACACACCCTCAAAGATGAAGTATGCTGGATTGGTGTAGCTGCTTGGAGTGAGTTTGGAGGGAGCTGCCAACGGCCTGAAATAAACAAGCATGTCTTGATTTTTTTTTAACTGAGAAGGCATCAATACCTTTGTATAACACTTTCTCCTATTCAGCAGAAGAAAGGTCAGAGCTCCCTGACCGCTCCCCCAGTGCTCTGCGCCCTAACCCGCAGCTAGCACAGCAAACACTGCATCCTATCTGAAGGGCCCTTTAGACTTTAAAAAGTTTGGATTGTTGTTCACCCAAAAAAAAAAAGTTTCTCACCTGTTAACTTGGACACGAGGAGGTGCAGGAGACATGTGTCCTCTTGCCAGATCTTTCTCAAAATAGAACATATCTGGGAAAAGTCAAATCACAGGAAGTGAACATTAGGTTTCATAATGAGCAAGACTTCTTCAAAGTATTCAGTGGTGTGTTGGCTAAAGGCTATGCCAGGTTGCATCACAAGGCAGAATGAGTGTTTGTGTTTGTTGTTGAAGTGTCTGACCTGGTGACATTACACTCATCTGTCCTGCTTTCAGTGTCTCAGGATGCATCTGGTCAGGGTCAGTCAGTCAGGAGCCAAAAAAGGAAGTGGTCGATAGATACCAGCAAGTGTAAAGACAAGGCAGGGATCGTTGAGGAACCAAATAGAGGAAGCAATGTGAAACTCACAGGAGAGTCAGAGAAGGCAGTGACAGAGTGGATGAAAGTTTAGTGGGAAGTGATAGTGCAAGCAAGGCAGAGTAAGAGAAGAGCAGCTCCGGCTATACCCACCATAGGACTTCTGCCGTGTTCCCCTTCTGTCTTTGGGCACATGGATCCTCACCCGACCCCTTATAGAGCCCATTTCTTCACCGCGGTGACTCAAAAAAGTTTCAAACTGCTCGGATGCACCAGTGAGGGACCGCAAAGCCACACAGCATTCACCTGTAAAAAGAATATTTATTAGATCAAAAATATATCTCATAACTGAGAAAATATCTTGAGCATCATCTTCTTTGACTTTCTCTTAGTTTTTGACAACCTGTTTGTTGTTGAATACAATGGATGTCAATGTCTTTTTTATTTTGAGTGCATGCAAGACTAAAACAGTTAAAAAAAAAAAACATGTCGTGAGTGCTTCAAAATTCATCAATCCAATAAGAGCGAGGGCGCCCATCAGTGGCTAGATAGACGCCTTAAGCTTCAGCTGAAATCTAAGAACAGTATCAAAGCATAAGAAAATGTCTTGGTTGGTAAAGAGCACTTGTGTTAGGTGCTTAAAAAAAAAAGAATGGAAATCATTTTGATAATTTAAAATGTTCACTTTAAGGGCAATTATTAGCATGACTACCAACCAACAGGGATGTTTGTATTGAGTAGTTCATTGGATACTATTAATTTGTCAGGCGACCAACCGTATGACTCAAATCCATCACACGATTTGACAGACAACAGCAGGTGCTGCTCCTGGAGGTACTCCATGTCGGACATGATGGGAAGAAGCTGCGACAGACAAACGCAAACCACAAGTTAATAATTTCGCTTGAGAAACAAACTAAACTTTTAGCTGCGTTGGAATGGACAGAGCCTCTAACCTTCGGCAGTTGTTTGAAGGACCAGCCCAGTTTGAGAAACCCAGGAACATCACAGCCCTGCGAGTCATTCTCACTTGAGCGTCGTGTGTCTGCAGAGAAGGATTTGAATGACTTATTGTCACTGTGCTTCATGGTGCTTTATATAAAACGTCTTTTTTGATGTGACTCCGTACCTTCAAGGCAGGTCGAGATACACTCAATGAAGAACTTGGCTTTGCTTGCTGTCTTCACAATGGCCTCGATGCCTTCAAGCTCTATCCAAGCCTTTTCTATGCTTGAGTTTTTATCTGTGCAAGACAAAGAAAAAGCAATACTGTTCAGATAATAAAAAGATTAAATTTTATGTTACTTATTTGATTCCAAAGTGCCACAATAACAACCGCACCTGTTTTTGATCTAAACTGTGATGTCACTCCCACTTGGAAAGTGGCAAAAACAGGAGAGTGATCACTGGTGAAGATGTCATCTGTGCAACCTGGTGAGAGCCCACAAATCCATTTATGGTTAGACATTCAATAACAACTTGGAGTAGCTCATCAGTACTGTAGCTACAGTCAGTGTAAAAGACTGTTAAGCCTTATAAGGAGAGTCTGAATCTGAAACTGCCAGCAGATAATATCCAGCTCTTCTTGCCATTCCTCGCCAGATGACGGTACAGACTCAGTAAGAATTTTGTCATGCCTTGCCGATATCTCTAAATGGATGAATGAAAACCACATTCAACTGAACCTCTCCACTGAGCTCCTTGTCATCCCAGCCAGTCCCTCTACGCAACCACAGATCAATATCCATTCTGATCGGACTTAAAGCTGTTCATTTCCACTTCCTGACTTTGTTTCCTCCTCTCTGAATCCTTGCTTGTGTTCTTACTATCTGATGCAAGACAAAAACTAATTTCAGATAAGAGATCTGCAATATTTCAAAAGATGTGTCATAAGGGCACAGAAGGAAGTTTCCCACCCAGTGTCTGTTATGACTTGATAGTTTGCTGGGTTCATTATGAAGTTCAGCCTGTATTGAGAGGAAATGACTCTGTTTCTGTCTAAACCACAAACCAGGATCTAGGATTCACTGTATTCATTTTAAGGGTTACTCACATTTTACGGTGGTAAAAAAAAAAAACCCAACAACAAAAAAACTGCACATATATAATTTAGGTTTACGACGTCAAAACGTATGTTTATGTCTATACTTTTGCACTGCCCTCCCTTTGCTACTCCCATACATTTTGTTCCTGCCTGATTGTTATAGAGATCTTACCGTATGCAGTGCAGAGGATGTGTGTGTCCGGGTAGGACTTCCATAGGATCCTGTCACACCATGATGGAACATTGACTCTCACCTGCAGAAACAGATTTAGGTATAAGCAAACAATAACCTCTATTTTTGTCTGTGTGAAAATGAAATTGCCAGACAGAGAAAATATAGGCCGTCATGAATGTTGCCTTCATTCCAGTTATGCCAGACAATCCTTTTTTTAAAGTCTGTGGGTTATGCTACACGACCTATTTTTAGTGCCCATGGCAGCTGCTGTCAAAGTCAACTTGCCCTACAGACCCCTAAGAGCCCATATTATGCCTTTTTTGGGGTTCGTATATTTAATCTATGTACCTACTGAAGTATGTTCACAATAGCTAAAGTTAAAAAAAAGAGTATGTTTTCATGAAGTGCCCACGTTCAGAGTCCCCACGTGTGCCAAGTCTGATCTGATTGGTCGGCCTGACGGCTCTGCCGTAATTGGTCAGTTGCTCAGCACGGTTCTCGGAAATGTCCCGCCTCTTTTACCATATTGGGAATGCAGCCACTTTGGCTCCGTCCGAGGGTAGCATAAACATTAGCACCTTAGCACTACTGTGCTACCGCAGGCTACGGCATATTGTGGGCGTGCTACAGAGGTTAATGGGCCTGCAACATGAGCTGCTGGGCTTGCCACAACGAGCCAATGGGCTTAGATCAGTGATATCACACTGACAAGACGTCACACTGGCAAATTTTTTTCGAGGGGGGCTAGAACCGAGCGTTACATGCCGCTAATGCTGCAGCTAACAGGAGGACGTAGGAGAAGCCGCGTTTACACGGACTTGGAATTTTTGCAAATAGATGTGACTAAACATGCACAGGACACATGGAAAACACACTAAAGAGCATATAAAACCAGAAAAAGCACAATATGGGCCCTTTAAATAGGATTAGGTTACTGTTACGCTGCTACACAAACCCACAGGTAAATGCTATCCTTGCGCCTGACGCTAAGGCCAGTGAGCCCGTAACTTAATGCCTCTCCTTATGTGTTGTGTAAAGGTGAAGGTATATCCTGCCTTACCTGAATGTGTGTACAACTGTCCTGTAAGTTTGAGGGGTGCGTGTAGGTGACTCACCGCCAAGATCCTCGTACGTGCCGCGATCAGCTCGTACCTGCTTCTCCTCCTACCAACCACACCTACTACGTCAAGGTCAAGTCTCGAAGTCAAGTTTTATTTTTTCATGCTCTCTTTCTCTCTCGTTCTTTTCGCTCACACTCCCTGGCTTTCTCTTCAATTTACCAATATACTCTGCATGAGTTCAGGCTTTTTAGCCTCCGCTGGGGCATCTAACTCCAAATATTCCATCAGTTTCCATAGTTTAGTTTTTATCCAGTTTAGCCAGCCGCGCACGTGTCACATCAGTTTCAAAGAAGTCCTCTGTTTTGAAACTCGGCCATGTTTCAAATTTACCCAAAAATTAGAACAGTAAGGGCATAATAGAAGGAGGAACAAATCACGACAAAAATGTAGTCTATTGACCTGCACAAAATACCTGCATCCGAACTCGGATAAGCAACAACAGCCCTAACACCTTCAAGCTACTTACATGCCCATACAATGCATACAGTCTATGATACAAACCTATAACCAGCTGGACGCCGGCAAACAAGTCACCACAGAGAGTCGATAACCGTACTAGCCTACGCACCACGGCCAAAACACACGCACCACACAGGAACGCCTCACTACTGCAAAACTCAGACACAAACCAACACATTGGTACTATTGTTTCCCACCTGAGCGAAAAACATAACCAAAACGTCAGCTTACTCGTTACTATGGCTACCATAACAGCCACCGGTACGCTCAGTTTAGCTGAACTGACCGCCGACTTAACGTACACTTCCACGACTACCCAAAGGGACACACGCATCGCATGAAAAACACCTTGCAAACAACACAGGCTACGCTTCTGATCACCGCACGCCCCTCAGGTGTGACATCAGTACTGACCCTGCTTCTCCTCCTACCAACCACGCCTACCGCTAAAGACACTGAAGTGATCCTCCTAAAGCATTATCATAACATCTACACATAAGATTATCTTCAGACATGAATCAATTTTATACTTAGAATGCTTCTTAGGTCTTTTCTTTATTGTCGTACCACACTGGTTCAGTATATATTATATACATAGCATGAGAGCCCATTATACAGGAAACATATAGGCTTAAAGGCTTCATCTGAAATATATCTTAAGCAGAGCAGATTCTATAATGCAGAATTAAGCAGAAGAGTTGCATTTTATATAAATAATATAACAACAGCAATCTAAGCAACACTGAGATATTCCAAAAAGAAACATTTAACTACAGAAACACTTGTGAGGAACATTTGGATCTTAAATGTAACACTCTCTGTGGGCCTCTGGGAGGCTGTTCCTCATTCTTTGTTATCAGGTCTTTAGGATGCATTATACCCTTTCATTAAGCACCAAAATGTTCAGCCTGGACCACAGTGATGGACCAAGAAGCAGGCCAACGCTGCCTTCAGCAGACCCACACTACTGGCATGGTGTGAAATCTTGATGAGGCTTTACAAAACATTACTTAATTTGGTGTCTTAGCTTCGTCTTGCTTTTGCTCAAAGATTCCGAAATGGTTTTAATTGTATAAATGCACTCTCGTCTTATTGCTTTTTTAACATGTACTCATCATCCTGTGTTTCTCTGAGGTGTTTTGGTATTAGAGCACATTACTCACTCCTGAAGTCTTGTACTTTTGCCAAAGGTAACAGTCCCTGGAGCCCCGTTCATACCGATAGGTGGGTGGAAATGCAATCTTCTCTTCCTCTTAAGCGCGATAAACAGAGAGGAGTACAGAGTGAGGTGAGCAGAGATGGAGCTGAATCAGGATTAACACAGTATTTATTTATCTTGTTTTTACATATAAACAGAATTTATGTATGGGGACAGAAGCTGCAAACGTTTTATATAAAAATATGACAAGGTAAATCAATTAATATGCCATTCAATAAAGCAAAAAATAATCTTTATATAAAATTAAGTGATAAAATGTGACATAAAATGATATATTTTTAAATCACTTCTGCTTGAATTTATTTAGATTTTTCTGTTTGATTTGAATGAATAATGGAGAAAATAAATATACATTTAAGAAATTAAGAATTTATTTTTCACAATCAATGCATCATTAAATAATAAGATATACAGAAATATGCTAAATCATTTGGAACAGTAAAAAAACAAGTTAATTAATAATGAAGGTTAATAAAAAAAGATTCATTAAAACAGAAATATCAATTTATGTCACTTTAAATCAATTCATTAAAGTCTACATGTTTTTTTATTCATGTGTTTGGCATACTTTATGTTGTATTTCTTTATCAAGTCATTTTTTTAAATTGAAGCTTCTGTTCTCCATGTTGACGTGTGTTTACAGTAAAATAACTGCCCGATCAGCTATTTTTTAGCTCTCCATATAGATCAGAGATCAGTAGCAAAATGAAACTCACTGAAGTTGAGAAAGGCCTTCCTCTTGTGTCTTTCTCTGGTCAGCTGATCTGCACACATGAGCTCCTCAAACTCTCTCTTAGAGACATGTTTCAGGATGTCCTGAAATCAGAGAGGCACAAGAACATCAGTGTCCATTGTTAAGCCACGACAGGTCTTTAAGGAAGCTAAATCAGAATACTAAGGACATGAGGAATTAATAATGTAATCATAATAATCGTAATGTAGAAATAATAACTTTAGGTCTGACCTGTACATCCAAGTCCAGTCTGTAGTTGAGGTCTCCACACCAGAAGAGATGTGTGAAGCGCAGGCTGATGTCGAAGGCGCCGAGCTGTTTGTCTCCCAAAGAGAGCAACCTGAGGATGTCCACAAAGTTCTGGTTCCTCCTGAACATGGCATACATTGTAATTATAAATCATTTTAATACTACAAATTAATTACAAAACGAGAGCACGTATAATTGGTCTTATCGACATAATGTACCTCAGCACTTTCTCACTTCCAGAGGTCAGGTGGCAATTAACAAAACCAAAAGATGTTCCTCCAAAGAGGAAGGAAATCCCAACAGCCCCCTTGTTTCCTGAAACAACACACATTCTCAACCTTAAACCAGCAGTTATTATTATTAATCATGCACTGGTGTATTGTTACAGGTACTCTTCTTTTCTATTTTTCGCTTTGTGTACTTGTGATGAGAGATTGTGCAGGCCAGCCTACCCAAAGTGTTTCCCAAGCCGGTCTTCACACTGGCTGTGTTCACATGGCTTATTCGACTCTCATGCTCTGGCTTCACAAACACAGCCAGCCTCATATTCCAGAGGGACTGTACTGCCACCTACAGGACAAAGAACCACATTACAGTAGAAGAAGACAAGGACAGCCTATAAGTCAGAGAACACATGATTTCTGCTTTTTCAATGGATTAGACCCTTTCCTGTAAAGTCAGGCTCCAATTCAGTTTACACAAGCACTGAAACAAACAAATCCAGAAAGATGAGGAGATTCTTTCATTTCAGGGCACATTACTGCAAAATAATAAACACATGGAATAATCTAACAATATAATCTCCCATGTATTCTGAGTTGTTTAGACAGAAGGGCAATTTTTTTAGAGCATGAGAAATGATTTTGGATGTTTATGAATGACATTAGTGAAAGTCAGATGCGCATTTCAAACATTGACGATATAACTGAACACAAGCTGCATATCTATCATTTTTGTAAAAAGGCTCTGATGTGTTAAATCAAAAGTTATTTGCTGTATTTTACCCTTTTATGTATGCAGGGTATTCGATTTTGTGAATCCTTGTGTGAAAAAGGAGCAGCGTTTCCATAGCCACACACATTCAGAATCAACAGCTGAAGCGGAAAGAAAGTGGGGAAAAGAACAAATTACTTGTTTAAAGTTGATGTGAGTATAGCTGCGAAGGGTTGCTTTGACATGTTCTGTCCATTCTCTCTCCCCCTGAGGGTTTTCCTGAGTCCCCAAGGCGTAGATGTCATCTGGGAGCAAGGCAGTCGACTCATCGGGGGTGTGCCCTAAACCGCAGCAGGTCACCCACGACTGCAGGCTGCGTGGTGGAGGGGAACTCCCTGTGTACACAAGACAACGTGGTAAATAATCTAAATCCTTCTAATTTAGCACACTAGTGACTTTTCTGTTACATGAGAGTGAAATCGACTGCTGTCATATTCATGGTTACCCATATTCCAGGTGCCAACAAACACAGAGACCATGTCAGGTTCACTCAGCTGAGAGTGTCTGCTTTTCATCAGCTGAAGGAGTTGGCAGAAGGCATCTCGTTTCTAAGAGAGATGAAAGTCAAACAGTGAATTATGGGAAAGAAAGCAGAGGACTAGAGTCAACAAAACAAGTTATTATTTTTGCCTTACCCGAGTGCTCTCAAACGTCATCTCCCGCGGTGTGTTGTGGTGGCTGTCTACCACTATGCGCACCTTTGCAGGACTGCTCTGGAACTTGACAATCTGAATGACTGATATAAATGCAAAACCCCTCTGCACAATTAAACCAGGATATTTTCGAGAAAGAGTATTATGACAGGCACTGAAAATGAAATACTGTCTTACTTCTGTCATGTGAGACCCTTTCTGTGTCAAATGATCCAGCTTTTCTGTCAAAGCACTCCAGCACTCCTGTGTCCACGTCCACAGAAACAGTCTGTCTGCCATACCTGGCCATCTTCACCTAGACACAAAGAACAAATAAATGTAATACTTTAACACTGTCAGCGATCAGATATCTTATTTTGTAGTAAACTTTCTAACTTAATACAGGCCAATTGCATGCGTATGGTTGATTTTGCCCTTTTCAAACCACTTTACCTGAAAGGAGTGGACTGGCAGCTGCCTGGCTTGGTTCTTGACAGGTGCAACATTGGTGGATGTTGTTTCAGGAGGTGGTGGGTTAGGCTGCACAGCTAGGTTATGATGCGTCACTGCATCTTGTAATGCTTTCAATACCTTTATAAATAGAAAATTTGAACTTCAATAACTTAACCAGGTTTGTTAATACATCTACTTCCCTCCCAAAAAAAACACTTTCTGAACCCTAGAAACAGTTTAAAAAAACATAAAACATACTTTTTTCTCCAGTGAAGAAAGAAGGCCGACCAAAGCTGAGATTTTACACACGAGCATGTCTATCTCCATCTCTGGTCCCTTGTTTTAAAACACAAGACGAAAGGCATAATAAGTTAATGTTTATGTTTAATGGATCATATGCATAATCTCCAGCATGCAGTACAAATTCAGAGATAATGGCTAGTTACTGTGCTGGAAAGCAAAATGCATGCTTTGTATTCTACCTGTGCCTTGGTGTGTGTCAAAGAGCAGCTGGGATGGTCAAAGACCTTGACCAGGGTCTCCAAACTTGAGAGAGTCAGATCAATCTCACTGTAGATCAGATCAAAAAAACAACTTCTTTCTAATGTGTGTACATCTATTTACATCCATACAGAACCCGTTGTGCATAAAGTTTCACTTCCAGTTAATCATTTAGAATAAAAAAGAAATGCATGCTAACCTGTTGAGGCCTTGGCAGGCAGTACCCAGAGTACGCTTGAGGTGGCGTAGGGTTGTTGCTCCTTTCTGCACATTCTCAATGTCGAGAGGCAGCTCGCTGAAGAGGTAGTCATTGAGTAAACCAATCACTTCACCCGCAGTACTGAAGGTGGGATGAAAATAAATCAGACTGTAATATATGTTATATTGTTCAAGCAGTTTGTGCTCCGTGGAGATTAAAGTTGCTTGTGTTCTATATAATGGGAAATAAAAGAAACAGGGTAAGCCAAGAGGAGTAGTTCAGCATTCAGATTGAAAAAAAAAATGTTTTCAACTTTTTTCTTAGAATTCTAATTGTAATCTCAGAATTCTGAGAAAAAAATCAGAACAAATAAAAAAAAATGTTCAGTGGCCCTAATCCTTTTCTGTATTCGGCAAGATACATCGACACTGTTTATTTATAGGTTAAAAAAATGCACAGAGTTTCACATGTTGCTCTTTGTATGCTTGATTGACAACAGGTGCATATTGACATGAGAAAATGTTGACTAGCTTTGAACTGAAGCTTATTTTTACACAAGTCTGCTCTTTCCAGAAGCAGTCACTGACGTATGACAAGTCAGTTTGACAGAAACTTTGTCACACACTTAAATAATGTAAGCGCAGCTGTACATGCAGCTGTACATGCAGCATACATGAGCACAGAGAAAGAAAACATCTTTTAACAACTTATGACTGTTTATCATTTCAGTTAAGTGTTACTTTGTACCTGGACATGTTCAGCTCCTGTAACTTATCCAGGAATGGTACATGGTGGGCTGGTTTTGCTGGTGGTCCTGTGAAAGGCACAGTGCTGACAGAGACTGGAGGTGGCTTCTCATCGTCTGAACATGAAAGATAAAATTACACTCAGAGTATTAGCGTTATTATTGCTGTATTATACATGTTTCATCAAATGCATGGTACATGTAATCAAATGTTCAAATTATTTGTTGCGATAAGCCCACCTGAGCTCTCGTCCCCTGTGTCAGTATCCCGAGGAACAGCGAAGAGCAGAGGAGTGACCAAACCCTTGTGGGGATGCTGGTACCCCAACACCAGGTCCTCCAGAGTCCGGAAACAGTTCACCTGCACCCCCTGTGTTGTCTGTTAGAGACACACACAAGACAAAAGTAAATGAGTGTATTTGCCATATCATTCAGATTAAGATGTAAGTTAGCAGTCTATCATTGCTTTAAACAAAGCCTATAACTGAGAGAAGACATTTCATCAATATAGAAATAGCAGATAAAACCACTTAACCTGCATCTTTTCTTTCGATAAATCTAATTTGTATAATACAACAAAACATTAATACAACATTGGCCTATTTTGAATACCCCTACGATTTCCCCTATAATATAAAAAGTACATTTATACAAATATTTAAGACCAATCTGAATGATTGTGACACTTTTTCCATCATTGTTGTACAGCCTGACTGGAAACACTGAAGGGAGCTCTAACTTAAAACAAGCTGAGAACCCACAAACAAGCCCAGCTAACATCAGCTTGGCTCGAGACCTCTCCTGATGCGGGACCATCCATGTTTTGTTTTTTTTGGTCATCTTAACTTTACATGAAATATAACTTAAAATGTGTAGGGAAACACTGATTGCTAGCTGTGACTAACCTTACACATTCAGCAAGAAGCAACTGATGTTCTTCTTTTCCACTCTCAAAAAGAAGCTCGTGGTCACATCTATAATAGATATTATAAAGTCTGTTGTTTTGGAGAAGGGGAAAAAAGTTGTTCTGGGGGGGTAATTATGGTATCTCACTGGTGCATCGACCTGCTTCAAACGCGAATACCCAATAACACATTTGAGGCTGTATGGGAGGCGTAAACAAGTTGATGTGTTCCTCATAGCTTTAACATGATACACTTTAAACGTGTGAATGCCTTTACTTTGTATTAAAGCCATTAGACGGAACGCAAAGCGAGAAATAAAAACATGTGGTTGTTACCTGCAGCCTGCTTGTTCTGAAATGTTTCTTGGTATTAAAAAAGAAACCGGAGCATGCATTTGCATGACAGAAAAAGACACATACAGATGATCAGCTGCATAAAAAAGGGTCTCGGGTGGGATTCAGAAAGCTCAGCAAACCAAGCAGCAGAGACAACATCATTGACAGATACGTCGTGGCTGCAGCAGCACTTTGGCTGTCATGTTTCAACTGTGATTCAACATTCTCACTCAGTCAAAAAAGCACAAGCACCCCCCCCCCCCCCCCCCCCCCCCACAAGCCCCTAAAACAACACATGGTGGAGACATTTTTACATGCATACATTCACACATTTAGGCCACAAGAACAAGCGTGCCTTTCCTCCAACCTTCCAGAAAGTACTTGCACAGCTTAATTTCAGTGGCATCTAAAGCATCATAAGCAAAAATTAAGATCAAATAAATACAGATGCAGTGTGCAGGTGCTAAGCATACCAAAAACCAATATACCGGTAGTACACATTAGACCACAATACCAACCTAGCTCCTTTCCTCTTCAGAATTGTTATTTTCATTTTGTGGTTAAATAAACCGTTTTTTCTTTTTGGCCCGACCTGACTCTTGCCAGAAACTTTTCATACAATATATTCTGCACCACAAGGATCTCTTGAAAAGCAATTAAAAAGAAATGACAAGGAGTAAGAGACAGTGAGGGACAAAACAGTCCCAAAAATATCTTCATGGCCAAGTTGGAAAAGCAAAAAAGGGAAGCATGCAACTTGTGAGTTAGTGGAGCAAATCCAGTGAGGGGAAAATACATACTGGAGGTTCAAACTGATGGCTGTGGAAAAACAACTGAAATAGCAACAGAGTTTTCATGTGAGAGCAAAGGATTTGTCCAAGTGAAAGGCTTGAAAACCACTTCATCAAAATCATTATTAAGCATGTTTTTGGAATTTAATATACAGTCATACTTTTAAAAAAAAGAGCCAGTTGTGGTTAAGGCCCTGAAAATGTTTCTCACACACTCTTGTTTTCTCTCAACCACTGAATGTGTTTGTTCTGTGGTTGCAAACACTGTGCCTGTGTGTGCTTTTATTTCCTATTAATTGGGGTCATTTGAAGATAATTTCCCCCCTGCTCAGGGTATCAAACAGAGACACATATCATCACAGGCTTCAACTCGTCCACATCCAACAGACTCATTAAGTCTAATACAAACACCCCCATACATACAGTGTGACAAATAAACACACCCATTGGTCAATGACCTAGTGTGTGGGTTGAGAAGGAATCTTTCAGACGTAAAAACAATTTCTCCTCTGTACTGTTGAGCTTATGCTGAAAGTATGCAGCCACATGGCAGAGATGCCATTGAAACAACAAGGCTGCTGCAGTGGTACCAGAGCCTGTGCAGAGAGGAAACACAAACATGTTCCTGTTCTCCTTACAACTGGCAAATAATAAACCATTGTTTCATCCCTCTGACTCCGTCTTTACATTCTGTGTTTCTGCGTGTGTGCACAGTTTGTACAAAGATTTTTGACATCTATTGCCATGTCTTTCCTACTGTCTCTTTCGTCAGGCAGTGTCCTGTGTCGATGGGAACTCACCTGGACTGCTAGAAGACCATCAGCGTCAGGAAGAATACGATAGGTGTGAACATGACGTTGGAACCTTCAGAAACCAAAAATAAATCATTAATGGCATTACAAAGTACTACAACGGTATTTTGTGCAAATACTCAAAATGAAAATGTATTTAAATATATTGTTAATATAAGAACCAGATGATGGCCTGTAGTCAAAGACACTGTAACTTTTTTAACAAGGCGCCAGTCCTTTAATAGATACGTGGCTTGTTTTAGTCACACAATAATAATGTGAATGTATGACACTCAGATGATCATCTCCATCAGTCAACTCAGAGGATGTGATTCAGGCAGCATGTGAAGATGAAATGCAGTCAGCAACTGTCTCTTACATGAACAAAGGGGGGAAAATAAGAGTAGAATTTCAACCAAATATGTGAAGAAAAGTAAGGAACTAAATGTGGGGATGACATATTGAGAAAAGAACGAAGAGAAAGAGGCAGCACTGCAAGTGGCCGGGCTCAGCTTTCAGGAATGTCTCTGGCTCAGGCTGATGAGCAGTCAACGTAGTGCGGTCGCTGTAGCTCCCGCCCTCTTTAAGGGGCCCCAGGGAAGAAATAGGGGTAAGGAGGGAAACAGGGAGTCCTGAGCCAGGCTTTCACTAGCTGAGATGGACCGTGTTCTGGACGGGACCGTCCCACTGGTCGGCAGAGTGTGTATGTGTGAGGTTGGCCCGGCCCGTGACGCTTGCGGCACTTCAAGCAGTTCTTAAGCCTGCTGGCTACTGATGGTGAAACAGATGGATATGACAGGGGGAGTGAAGCTGCTGAATCAATTTACAGATGCTGATATTCTGCAGAAATCTTATGAATAGTTTCCAGCCCAAGATGCCAAAACTGAAACCAGTCACAGGATTAGCTAATCATTTATGGTTTTACATGAAGTCAAACAGATTTTTGTTTTCTTCTTACAGAGGGGCAGCATTCACTACTTCAAGACATCCTGAGTGAGTCATTCATTAAATATTTTTCAAGAAGGTGGAACTCACAAAATGGGACAAATAACAGTTGATTCAGTAACTGCTATTAAAAAGGATTCCTGGTAACTACAAGGTCAAATTCCCACGCAACAAATTTATTTAAAACAGGGGAAAAAACAACCCATGTACTGTATTCTGGATTACAGAACTATAAAGACATTCAATCTCCAAGTCTTTAACTTGGGGGGGGGGGGGGACACATATACTAAATTGCTTTAAGTACAAAAAAGGCAATATACATGATTGTGATGGTTAACATAAACTAGCTGTCCTCTAAGTACATTATGTAATGTGTAGGTGTGTGTGTATGTGTGTGTGTGTGTGTGTGTGTGTGTGTGTGTGTGTGTGTGTGTGTGTGTGTGTGTACTCACAGCAGGCACAATGCATAGGCTCCTGGCACAGACTCACTATCTCTCACTAGGTAGCTGCCATCCCTCCCTGCCCGCGCCAGCAAGTCCTCTGCGTGCACACGGCTGATGTCACGATGATACCATGCAGCCGTAGCCATGGCAACCAACGTTAGGCGATAGGTTCGTAAAGATAATCCACATGAGGTGATGAACTTTACATGACACTAATTGAATGCACATTCACTGTGTCAGGCTTGCCTAGCGATCCGTCATTCAGTGAGTCAGTGCCATTGAGTGAACTCTCCCATGATCACTTTCTTCACAATCAAAGTGTCAGGCTGACCACCCAAACAATGTTAGCTTCCTTGGTCCCTGTCGGTTCCTTCAGCGTAACACATCTTGTTGTGTTAGAAGAAAAAAGAAGAAACATCCCGCTGAATGTCAGCTTAGTCCGAAGAAGCTCCAGTCCAGTTCTGATTACTTCCTTGTGTAGAGGGTCTTGGTTTCAGCTTTTGTCCGCTGGTTGCTGCACCCAGGTGGGTGTGTTGCTCTTACGAACACAGACCATCACAGCAGGGCACGGGAGGTAGAGGGAAAATAGTGAGAGGGTGCTGTAAGTCTGAATGAAGCAGCCACCCCTGAGGCAATGACGCTGCCTCTAGCTTAACCACAAACACAAGCCCTCCTCCTGCCCCAAAACAAAAAGCCCACATGCAAACAACAGGAAAAGAAGAACCAAGAATGGCAAAATAAACAAATCAAACTGCACAGAGGGAGCCCACACACTCACGCACGCATTCAGCAGAGACAGAAACACACCAGATGGAACTCAGTCAGCACTAAAACCAGACAGGCATGCAACAGAAACCAGACTAATTCAAATGATTTCTCAGCTCTGTCTCCATATAAGGGAATAGGAACACCCTCCAAAAAGTTCAGCTGATGACTCCAGTTGTCTTTGCTCCTTCCAGGCCCAGATTCCATTAGGCGTGCGTCTGGCTGGATGTGGGCTACTTCGGGGGTCTCACTTTCATTCTGGATGTTTGTGCGCTGGCGTGTGTCTTGTCAAAAGACTCCTGTCCTCACGGGTTTGGTCTCCAGCGGTTCTTCAGAGTGCTGTCAGAGCAGAGGGAGGGAGCACAGAGTCAGAGGACAACCCCGTTAGAGCACAAAGCAGACAGAGGAAGTGACTCTGCATTCCAGATGGCGGACATAGCCAGGAGAATTCTTGCGAGGGGCTCAACTTCCACACCAGTGTGTGAAACACCAGACTTCTTCCTTTTTTCTCTCCCTCCCTCTCTTTTCTACTTCCTCCTAAGCCACTGCCCCGTCTCTCCCTTCAAATTCCCACATGAAACAGCTTTCCACACACCGGTGACCTGGCTTATCCTCTGTTTTTTTTATTTGTGTTTTAGCATCTTTATCTTGAGACGTTTAATCCTCTGGAAGGCATATTTGTTTCTGTTCACCCTTTCTTTCGCTGATCCCAACCTTTTTTCTTTTGTCACCCTGCCTGAGCTTTCCTTCCTCTCTTGCTCACTCCTTCCCTCTCAACAAAAAGCAGCCTCCATATGGTTATGATCATACTTCACTTTCTTATTTTTGCCCTCCTACAACATCGCCCGTTATTCCCCCCCCATACTTCCCTCCTTCTCCATTAGCTGCAGCATATAACTCTGTGGGAAGCTATTCAGTCCCATATTTGCTGTTCAACTTCTCACTACTCAGCAGAAATGTGCCGACCACCAACCGCATCCCCCATAAAACAAATAAACACAGTCCATCCCAATCTGATGACACATAAACTTAAACCTCAGTCTTTACAAGTTCTATGAGCTCTCTAATACACATTATTGAAAGATATGGCACTGCACTGATTTGAGCTAAGTGCTAAACTTGACAGGCTCCCAATTGCAGTGAAAACAAGTTAACTATTAAATAGCAGAGGCCTGTAAATATGAACCATGCATTCCTTTAGCATTGACAGACTGACTCAGTTGATTCTTAAACATGGCAAACAAAGTGTCACGCTCACACGCAGTGCTGTTTCACTTTGTCTATCGTGACAGGGATCGTGTGTGGTTTTGTTGGTCCAGTGAAGCGTGATGTATCAGAATGACAGTAGGTGCCAATAATATACTGTAGAAGCAGTGGTTACATTTTGTGATTAATAATTCAAGTTGTAGCTTTTGTATCTTCAGGGAATAATGTTGAAAATTACATTCTAAGATATCAAATACCACGAAAAGGCAAGACTTTGAATCTCAGGAACAATAGAGAGTAATACACAAATATTGTATCACCCTAGGAGCCATGCCACTAGCATTGCTAAGAAAATATCTGATTATTATTTTTAAACGATGGAGGATATTTCTGGCAGTGGGCTCCCCAGAATGTAGGAATACTTCAATATGTTGTGTGATTATTAGTATATTTCAATAACATTATAATAGTTTGAAAAAAAAGTGGATGTATGAGACTTAACATTTCATTTAAGACGCATGGGACAGTAATCTAGATTTCAAATAGAATTAACACTGTTTCATTAATCAGAGTGAGATACCTGATTGTATGACTGAGATGCTAAAGGAGCTGTAGTCTTGCTGATAATGAAAAGTAATGTAAGATGGAGATGAGATGGATTTTTATTTAAAAGTTTTATTTTGGAGATCTTTTTTTCCTCAGGTTGAGACGATGAACATTATTTGATTTAAGGCTAACTTCATTCATATTTATATTTTGTACTTAACATACAATAGCACGTTACTGTTTAATGTGATGAACTTTACCTTTAAGGTAACTCATGTTTAGTGCTATTGCTTCAAAGAAAAGTGAAGTGATGTATCACAGTTATCGTTGTTCAGTCTGTGTATGTTATGTTATGCTTGGGGACGGACATTAAGAAGTGTACCAGACACACAGCAGAAGGTGTCCCCGTGCTCTTGCTTACCCACACCCAAAGGTATCTTTAGTTAGGCCTAGTTTAGTTTAAGCCAGCGTTTAGTTAACAGCAAGACAACCAAGAATTAAACTTACAATTAACATCTATTAACTCAAGAAATACCGTTACAGTATAATAAAGGAAATGCGTAACAATCTCAGTATATCATAATAATTCAAGCTAGCCCATTTCTACATAACATGCAGGATGAAATACTCTGGGGAGTAACATGAAAATAATTAGTAAAGCATGCAATGGATTTTATTTAAAGCATCTGTGAGGAATTTTTGGATTGTGCTGATTTCGGTGCCCCCTGTGGACAAAGTATCATCTCTTTGCTGATCTTGTCCTGAACATGTTATAAAAAGTGTTTTCTGATGAAAAAAGTGATCCTGCCGTCTTTTTTAACAGTCGAATGTTACACTCAGTGTAAATTCTTTGCTGTAGGAAATGTTAACAAAGGCCTTTTTTTGGCGAAAGTTATAACCCACTTCGCATGACACCGACCCTAAATGCAAATGATTAATGTAGTTACTTATGAACTGTAATGCTTTTGTAGTTCATAAAGAGGCATCAGTATTATTTTCAGTGTTTTATAACCTGAAAAAAGCTCCTCACAGGAGCTGTAATACCATAAACCTGCTTTACTAAAATAGAGGACCCTCACTAAAACTTTCTAACTAATATATTTTTTTTAAATGCTCTGCAGCTAATTATTTTCAGATTTTTTTTTAACAGAGAACACTCTGTACACCATCATGAGTGACACACTGGAGCTCTTGCTGTGGATAGTGATGTGTTCATTACAGCTATATTTCCACCTGATGGCATCAACAGAACCTTGAGAGCCACAGCATCAGTTGTGTTGAGCTGGTGAGTAAAACTGCTAAAAATACAGCAAGCTAAACTTCTCACAACATAATTGGCAGAAAGCCGACAGGTAAGCTCCTTGTACAAGGCCCAACATGTAGCTGGAGTTCATACTCAGAATGTATTTGTCTTCATAGTTCTTAAATCATTCCAATCAGTGACGTTGACTATAGTCGTTAGCGTTGTCTTTGTTAAGGAATACACTCACATCATTTCACCATCATTTAGGAAGCTTTGATCAGCATCTTACAGAGTCTGTTACCGTTAGCAACAACCACTGCATAACCGTCTTCAATTAGCAGCACACTGAAGACTGCGTTGTTAAGAAGACATAATACCATGGTGCTGTAACACAGTGGGACCAGTTAGTCTCTTTGAGGGACAATGTTGACTGTCTATATAAAGCACTTGCCAAAAACAGCTCCGGATTAACTGTAAGGGGCTTATGTGACCGTATGCAGCCTCCCACAGACAAAACAAGAATAATCAAGAGAGACGGTTCAGCATTAAGAGTACACAAAATACGATTATGCAAGTTTTTTTTCCAGAGTCTTTGGATGGTATTATGTAGTATACAAAAATATAACGTGCAAGTACATGATGTAAGCGGAACATTGAAAAGATGTTTCTGAAATGTTGCTGATCAGAGTGAATAAATGATCAGTATAAAGTCATACAAGAATTAAGACTAAGCCATGCATTCACATCCCATCAGATTCCTTCTTTTCATTCATGACCTGGTTGGTGAACTTGGTAAGGTCACTAGAGAACAGATTATGGAGGAAGTTATGTCACCTTTTCATTTTTTCATTTATTTACTCCACACAGCTCATCTAACAGTTAACCTTAAAGCTGTCTTTACCCGAAGAAGGCCTGTAAATATGAACCATACATTCCTTTAGCATTGACAGACTGACTCAGTTGATTCTTAAACATGGCAAACAGAGTGTCACGCTCACACGCAGTGCTGTTTCACTTTGTCTATTGTGACCCCCTGTGTGGTTTTGTTGGTCCAGTGAAGCGCACAGAGCATGTATCAGAATGACAGTAGGTGCCAATAACAAGAATTATAACAAGTGCCAAGAATTTGAGATAATTTATCACACGTCAATAGCAAATACTCAAATAACCACAGTGACTGCGAGTGGAGAATGAAAAGTTAGTCACAAACCACAAAATGTCAGCAACCAGTGTAGTCACACATCACATTTTAAGAGCATTGTTTTAACATGATTGAAAGACATTTAAAACAGTTTTATCTTATATAGGTTTCTCTGACAGTCTTCAGAAGAGACAGGACATCAGAAGGAACCGACTCACTTTCTTTTAAGGTTAGGACTTCTTCAGGATAGTGAGCTAGATCATTAATAATAGCAAGAATTGTTTTAATGGAGAACTCTTGCAGTAAATATTTAAGTCCAGGTATTGGAATCTGAAATGGGCAGAAAATTATGATACTGTTACTACTTGATACTTTTTTCCTGGGCAGCAGTTTGTATGACCGTCTTTTGACCCACATTTTGTCAGTGATTTTGAAGCGTCATAACAGCCTCCTCTTTAAAAAAACTACCATTTTCCAAGTGTTCCTGTTTGCTTAAAATGTCTTACAAGAACATTTTGTGAACTGCAGCAGTCTGAAGCATGCTTTCCAAAGTTCCTTGGCTGTTCTGGATTTTATGGCCTCTGAGATAAATGTACAATCGTAAATGTTACAGAGAAGCTACGAGTAACATGTAGCAGCTTTAATGTAATAAACAGTTTAACTTTGAGTTTGTGCACTCTTGGCTCGTTGCCCACTGTGTGTGGTAGTGTTGTTAGCTTTAAAGAGACCTTACACTTTGTCCCTGTATGACAGTTCAATAGAGCCCAACAAATCTAATTAATTATCCTTGACTCCTCAGTTGTAACAATCCTTCTTATGAACACCATCACCTAGCGCCCTCATCAATTAATCAATTACAACTGGCTGAGGTTGTAATTGATGTGACAAGATCCTCCAGCAATCCAACTGCCAGATTAACTGTCTGCGGGGTGCCACATGGCAGACAGGGCCTTCTCAAAGGTCACGTCCAAGACCTTTGACTCTGATTGAAATGAAGCAGTCCAACTTTACAGTGACCTCAAATACTCAAATATCCAGCTCATGAAGTCAGATATGCTGAGGTTATGATCAGGAACAAAAAAAATCTGTGTAAGCTGAACCCTATCAACAAACTGTGTTGGTTACCTCACATGGACACATATATATATATACCAGAAACGTTCTGTGCTTAGCCCCAACATTTCAATCAATTGTCATGATTATTTTGTAATCTTAGTTTTTTTTTTTTTAAAGTTGTAAATCCTTGTTGCTTGTTCAGTAAGTCAGCAGCTCACTTAGATTCCTGTTAACCTGCCATGAGCACAGATTGCTTGTTGGAGGAGCCATCTGCTTTCCAGGCAACCATAACAACCACAATCCAACTAATACCACTCTGCTCCAGTCTAAGCTATAAGAAAGGAAGTCCTTGAGCATTTGCACACCATCCATTCATATAATCTTTAACTGCAGTTAGGATCTAGAAGCATTTCAGAGATGTCAGCTTGAAGCAAAGGCATAAATGAAATACTTCATATTTAATCATGTAACCAATTGTAATCAAGTTTTTAAACAGTCAATTAAGAATCAAGTTTTATTAAGGAAAGGCAGAGAGAATTCTGTAAAAAAAATATATATATATATGAATTATGTTTTATTACAAAAATAATTTTCAGTGAACATTCAGGAATGTAGTTATAGCAATGCATGTTGATCAGTCCAAACACATGTTAAATGAAACATGACATGCAGTTGCGGGCTGATTTGATTCTTGATCAAATATTTGTGACGGTATTACACTTTCTGTGTCCGGTTGTCACTTGATGTATCCCTGCAGTATTCATCTATTTCAATGTTTGTTGTACCTGAGTCTTTGGGCCCGTGTTGTCTTTATGTTTTAACTTTTTACCTGGCTGCAAAACAACTTTTCCGACAAGGACAAAAATGTTGAAGTTGTTGATAAATGATTAATGATAAATATTAAGGACCCTTTTTTTTTTTGTTTTACATTTTGAGCAACATCCAATTTTGTTCATGTCCTTTATCTATTATATAATAATAATATATGGTATACAATATGCATTAATCTAACCACCATTGCTTAACTCCAGGACATGGACTGTGTATTACTGTCCATGTCTATCCCCCCCACCCCCAACGGCAAACCTTAACAAACACAACATTATTTTTACACACGCTGAGGACCAAAACGGTAGCGTTCTAATGCATTAATCTGATTTTCTTGAAAACAACCTTCTTTGGAGGCTTGGTAAGCTGAAGGTAGGGCTCCAAGGTTGGGAGGTCACGGTATAAAAGCAAACGGTGATTGCCACTCTCACACTCTACACGTTGTCAACACACCGTGCCGGATTACAGACGACAGCGGAGAAGACTCGTTGACAGACCCGAGGACACGGGGTAAGTGAGCTGCTTCTCCTGTGATAACTAACACACATTAGTATATGTATTGACTTATAAGTGTACTAATTAGAGATGTTTTTAACTGATAATTATGATCTTAAATGTGTTGCACAGATGAGTATCAGCATTTACAGAAGCAGGAGATAATGTGCTTAACGACTCAAACGATGTAACAGAATCAATATGTTTCACAATATACCAAATTTGAAGATTATTTTCTGGATTATTTTACCTTTATTGATTTTAATAACAAAGTTACATTTCCCACGAGGAAGGCTTGAGTCATTTAAGAACCTCCTCTATGTCCTCATGTTGGACACACTCTCAAATAATTGAACCATGGCGATAAAACATGCTTTTATAACATTTAAATAAGAAATAGGCTCTCTAATAATGCTCTACCTGTTTGTCTTGTCTATAGATTAATATCAAGTAACAGACTCCTTGTTGTTTATTTGCAGACCTGATCTTTAACCTTGCATCAACATGTCAAAGTGAGTATAATTTTTTTTTTAATTCTTTAACATCATTAATTCTGCAGGTAGTCCTTCATCTTATCTGGTTGTCATTAGTATTATTATTTTGATTCATTTAGTCATAGTCAATATTTGGCAAGGACAAGAAATGAAGAGGCCAATCCGTAATAATCCCTGAATTATGTTTTATCTGTTCATTTAAGAGACTCCTTTTGATATTAGATGTTAATGAGAAAGGGTCAGGACCCATGTGGGGATCAAGGTGATAATATCTTCACAGGAAAGAAGCCCAGTGGCTTAAATGTAAGAATTTAACATCTTGGCTGGCGGAGGCATGCGGAGTCTCCGAGACTCCCGCTTGTGCAAGGATTAATCCTGATTAAGGTGGATTGTGTGGATTTGATCTTAGAGGAGAGGCAAGACAAAGGAAAAGTTTTAACCGGATTACTCGGCACACAACCAAAAGGGGCAGCGATCATCAAGGATTACTCATTTGCTTAAGGTTACATGCACAGAACAGAGGATTGCACTCACAAGGTTATGTGACACTATGGTGATGCACTTCATATTTTGGGGTATTGAATCAGAATTTCACACAATTTACAATTTATATTCGATATCAAAATGAAGTCTATTTGACTCCTCACAGCAGTATTGTAATAGTTGTAGAATCAGAACTATGAAACACAATTTGTTTACATTTCCTACAAAGTATAATGTACTGACTTTAAAATCTTGCTGTCTAAGATTAGAGACTTGTGCCAGCAGGTGCTTTTCCACCCTGAGGCACTAATCCATACTCATAGGTGTGGGGGGAGGGTGGAGGGGGTGGTCCTCTAATTGGAAATGACAACTATGGGAGGGGGTAAACACTATGATCTACAGCCATAACAGAAGTGGTGAAACAAATGATTCTTTTATTTTCTTAAATAACGTTAGTGTGCTCTAAAGTGTGAAATAGAAGTTCAATTCACTGTTTTTTTCCTTCTTCTCCCTTTTCAGAGTATTTAAGAAGACCAGCGGCAATGGGCATGTAAGTGGCCTCTATAATGTTGTCATTACAGGGTGACTCTTTGGTTAAAGGGAGGAGTGCCTTTTCTATGTAGCTCTTCCAACTCCCAGAAATAACTTCTAAACTTTTGTAACCTTGGGAGAGGAGTGACTGCTTTCCTCTCTGCTTTTCTCCATTTCCCTCAGATTACCCTGTACTTGGGGAAGAGAGACTTTGTGGACCATGTGGATTCAGTGGAAGTAATCGGTGTGTGGAACAAAGACTGTTTCTACATCCTCACATTTGCTCACCTCACATACAATGAAAGTTTCTCTTGTTTTTTCCTCATGTTTTTTTTTTTTTGGGTTTTTCACTCATTTGCAGATGGTGTTATTAAAGTGGACCCCGCTGGTCTTGAAGGCAGAAAAGGTATTTCTATCTAAATCCCTGCCCATGCTAAACGTTTAAGGACATCAATTCAGGACGGAAATCATGAAATAAATCGTTTTCCTTTCCTGCAGTATTTGTCTACCTTGCCTGTGCCTTCCGCTATGGAAGCGATGACTTGGATGTCATCGGGCTGTCCTTCAGGAGAGACATCTGGATCAAGCGGGTTCAGGTGTATCCACCTACAGGTGAAAACACAGCCAAAACCCCAATGCAGGAGTCACTGCTAAAGAAAGTTGGAGAGCAGGGATGTCCCTTTTCTTTCCAGGTGAGAAGGGAATAACTCAGTTTTAAAAGACATTATTTAATACTTGTGTTAGTGAAGTTTTATATTAATATTCCCTTAGATCAGGACTTTACCTTACTGCCAGTCACTACCTAAAACCTCATTTATTAAGTGTGCCTTGTTTCTACTTGTTTCAGTTGCCAACAGATCTGCCATGTTCAGTCTCCTTACAGCCTGGGCCAAATGATGCTGGCAAGGTAATACTACTCTCTTTTCTTCTTTCTCGTGCACAACTTAACGAATATTTGACAAGCTAATCATTGATGTGGGTTTTGTTTTATTGTAGGCCTGTGGTGTGGACTTTGAGGTAAAAGGATACATTGCCAAGGAGGCCAACAATGCAGATGAAGTCGTTGAAAAGAAGTATGTATGCCAACAGCTAAAGTCTAATGAGTTGCAATCCTCAAGCTAAGCAGAAAGAGGGACTAACCCTAACTCTTCCTGTGTGTTGTTTTTCTTGTCTTAGGGACACATGTCGCCTGATGGTCCGCAAAATACAGTTTGCACCAGCCAGCAACAAGGCCGGACCCAAAGCTGATATCGCCAAGCAGTTCATGATGACTGACAAGCCTATTCACCTGGAGGCCTCCCTTGAAAAAGAGGTTCATTGACGTCTACATGCTTTATTTTCAGCTTTACATGTTGCATTAATAAAATAATAATTAATACATTAATCACAGCAAACTCATTTTGATTTTAGATTTATTACCACGGAGATCCAATCGTTGTCAACGTGAAAGTCAACAATGAAACCACCAAGATTGTGAAGAAAATCAAAGTGTCAGGTGAGTACTGTTTAGTACGGTTTCTGATTAAAGATTGACTGAGGCTAAATTCATGATCATTTTCTGTTTTGTAGCTCAAATGAAAGAAAGAGACAGGATGACTAACAATGTTTTCTTTTACTTTTAGTTGAGCAGCTAACAAATGTGGTGCTGTACTCATCTGACACTTACGCCAAGGCAGTCTGCACTGAAGAGTTTGGGTAAGGCTTTCACTGAATCAAATGAGGCTTTACAGGAAAACTGGGCTTATGCGGATTCAATTTAATTAATTTATGAAGCCATTTTCAGCACCATTAAATATCTAAAACTCCTGTTCCAAGCTTTAGCTACACGGCTATTTCAGCTAAACTGTGTAAATGTTAGAATTTAGTTTCAAACTTAAGTGAAATCGCTGTGAAGTCACACATATCTGATTATTTATTTATTCATTTGTGTTTAATTGCTTTACACAGGGAGACAATAAACGCAAACTCTACATTTGAGAAGGCCTTCCAAATAACCCCTATGCTGGCCAACAGCAAAGAGAAGCGTGGCCTTGCAGTGGATGGGAGACTAAAAGACGAGGACACCAACCTAGCATCTACCACCCTGTAAGTGACTCGTGGTCTAACATCAGAGGGCTTACAGTGAGCTCTGGGAAGGTTTTCATCCTCTTATTGTGGAGTGTGAAGAGCGGTGATACAACCCTACACAGTGTCATCCACTTATCGTGACTTAGGCCAAATCCCCCAGCTCTGAACCGTAAACTATTCCTGTCCCCTCACAGGAGCCAAGGAGAAAAGGAGATGCAGGGAATCATTATCTCCTATAAAGTCAAGATCAATCTGATGGCGTCCAGCGGAGGGTAAGGCTTAACTAAACAGAAAATGTTCATGCATGATATCAAATCTGTTTTTGTCAAATTGTGCAGACTAAAAGTTATTCTCTCTTTGTTGTCAAAAAGCCTTCTGGGTGGCCTGACAGGAGGGTAAATATTTCTTACATTTGTGATGCATGTTAGTAGCATGAATATTATAAAAAAATATTTTTTTTCTATACAATTTTAAGAATTATTCTCTTTTTTAGTGATGTCACTTTGGAGCTTCCTCTGACTCTGATGTCCCCAAAGCCCGCAGGTGAGTACAGTGATTCTGGTATGCAGTTGCCATAGAAATGCTTCCTGAATGAGACATTTCACTGGATCAAAATAAACAGTACTAATTGATTCAAATTAAATTTTTGTGTTACCCTTTATCCTTCCATTGCATGCCATTGCTTCATCCTGAGCAGAAGTGTGAGTATAAAAGAGTCTCTGTAGAAAATATTTTCCCGTAGCTTTGATGTTTGTGACAGGCTGCTGATATTTTTCTCCTGTATGTTTGTGTTTTATGACCTACAGCAAATTGGATTAAAGACCTCTTTAGTCAGGTGAGGTCACCTCCCATTCAATAGTTTCACACTGTTTCTTTATTGGCTACAACTCAAGTGCTCTCCATGAAATAAATAGGCCTAGATCTAGTTTACGACACAATCAAAGGATTGTAGGTCAAGGATTAAAATAGTAATAAATGTTATGTAGACTTTTGAAGGAAACACAAACCCTACAACCTCATTAAAATCTTCTAGTAGCTACTAATTTACCATATGCACTTGGCGGGCATTTTCCTGTGGCGTCAAGTTCAGGCTGGAAAGTTTCTATGTTGTTCTAAAGTTGTACTGCTGAATTACAGGATGGCATTTCAAAAAACACAGAATTAATCAGGAAAAATATATAAGCATTTCTCCACTCCTTGATTTATCAGCAACTAAAAAGACATAAATAGGTCCAAATCTGACCACATTTCAAGGTAAAACAACCTATCTATAGCTAGCTAAGTGTTTACACTGGTTTGTGTCATTTTTCTTCTCTGTTGATGATCAAACATTGGATTTTTATCATTTGGTCTCTTCATGTTCATATCTCACTTTCAAACCATGAACAACATCAAAACAGAGTTTTTCATTCTCACACTGGTATGTGGCATCAGAGGAAAATACAAGTATGGTGAATAGCAGCATGTATGTTAGTTTGAAAACAGCGACTTTATTATTTTGTATAATAGGTATTACTGTATGCATTTGATAGACCATATTAGACATGCAACATGACTAGTGCGCATCATGTTAGACTAACATGTTTTGCCCATGGTTGTATGTAAAATCAGATTAAAAGGATTCCATGATTTACCTTGGGGTAATGTTGTAATCAGTTGTTTTGTCGTTTACATGCTTACAGGACAGACATTTCAATCGGGTCCATGGACAGCTGAGACAACAAGCAAAGGAAAATCACACCTCTGAAAGACAATAGAGAACAAAAAGGAACTCAACATTACTAAGGAACAGCACTGGTTGTCAACGAGTCACTTCAATGTTCTTATTTCTCCTGTACATCTTCATTTTATTGGGCATTCCCATGAGAGCTCTTTCACTGAAAATGAATCAAACTCAGATTTAAACATGTATTGTCAAATTTTCTTCATTTAAGAAAGGCCCTTAGTATAGAGTGTAGACTTTTTTCTTTTTAAGTGTTGTAATTAAAATGGAAAGCTTCATTTATCAATAATCTATATTGCTGTCTTTAGAGCCATGATGTGTTATGACGGACTGTACAGCTGTGGGAGGAATATCCCTAAAAATCGTACTTGTGTTGCTGTTGAATGACAGAAAACTGAATAAACACATTGTTTCCCCAAATTTTCATACATGCTTTTTTTTGTTTCGGTCTCTTGTATGTTCACAACATTGTTTTGTTTTTTTGACTGAAAACCGTGTATAAATAAGCAAATTGATTTAAAGAGCGAAAGTGGAAGGATATTTAAAAAGTGGATTTATTATACAAGTTCTAAGGATGAATATAGAATAGAATAGAATAAAATATAATTACTTTATTGATCCCAAACTGGGAAATTGTGGCGTTACAGCAGCAGGTTATCCAACACACAATATGAGTAAAAAACACAATGTTAGCAATCTAAACACAATATAATATTAACTACAAAGTAAATAAGTACTAAAAGATATCAAAAATAAGAATGTGAATATATACAACCAGGATTTAACTAAGCATTACTAGTCTTAAATAGGAAGATTAAATATGAAAGATTAAATGTAAAATTAAGTCGTAAATGGTTGTAAATTAAAAATATATTTATTTTCTACACAGACTAATACGCCTTTAATGGTGTTTATTTGAATTTGAATTTATTTAGTAAAGAATTGCCCCTTTGAGATTTACCATCTCATTTTCAAGGGGGTCCGAACAAAAAAACAAAGTAATACACACACTTTCCAATAATAATAATAATAGTAATAATAGTATAGCAAATTGTATATATAGAGAGCTTATAAGGAACACAGGAATTTAATTTAATAAATATTAATTATTGAGCTGTGGAAAAGGGGTAGGATTAAATAAGTTTTATACTTCTTCCTACTCCTTTTCAGGCATATCAATTGAATATGTGTAATTTTCTTTTTCTTTTTCTTTTTTTGTGAAATAATTTGAACATTGTTTTTTGTTTATTGTATTTTCATGCTTTTCATTTTGTTTTGTATTTTTGATATGTTTGATTTTATTTGATATGTCTGAAATAAATGTAATCAATTCAATACATACACTTTCCAATTTCAGTACCAAATCTACACATAGTGCACCTTTAAAACACAGCTTTACTAAAGACCCACAACATGTTTTCCCCTTCCTCTTCTTTTGCAAACATTCAAGAAGAATGACTTTGTACAACACAAACAAGACATTTAATGGAAAAGTGGGCATGTTAAAAATGCTTTTCGTCACCTCCACCTCTGCTGCTGTCTCTCCGTCTTTGCCTCTTGGTTGCGCTATTTCACTTTAGTAGGTGTAAGAAAACAATAGCGCTGACTAGTGCAGGATAAAGATACAGTACTTGCTCCTCTTCGGTCTAGACATCACATCATTAGCCAAGTCGGCTAGTAAGCTGTTTGTTTTTCTGTCAAAATGTCAACCACGACCGGCGGCGGAGAGTTTGGCAACCCTCTCCGAAAGTTCAAGCTCGTCTTTCTGGGTGAACAGAGTGGTGAGTAGAAAGCAGTTTTACTTGACCTAAGGGTTAAATGTGATCGGATCGGAGGGAAGATGTTTAACGTAGCTGACTAGCTCATCCAGCTAGTTTCCTACTGGGCATATCGGGATAGTTATCCGCAGAACAACAACAGGCAATGGTGATGCAGCAACATCAAAGTGCCAACGAAGTATTAAACACAGAATGGGGTGTCAAATAAAGATAATAACCAGCCCATTCGTTATGATGTCATGGCATAGCATGCTATGGTAAATCGCTAAGCTAGTATAACTATAGCTCATTTCGGTGTATATACCTATACACTGCATGAATAAAAGTGGTTGCCAAGTGTAATGAACGCCTTCTTCTGAACGAAATAGCTTGAATGTGTAGTTTATCACATTTCGTCATTGCAAGTTATCGCTTTTCAACTCAGTAGCTATCTAGCTTTTAGCTTGCTGTGGTAGCTGCTTGCAGAGCCACGTCGGCTAGTGTGCAGAGTTTTCACCAGGCGGCCTTTACCCCGACCATTTAATGTGTGCTCGATGGGATTTATAAACATTACTGTGTAAACTAAAGTGAATATGTGTGTGTGTTTCTGTTTTCTCTAATCACGAAATAAATAAGTTGGTTTTTTTTTGTTTTTTTTTCGAAAATGAGTGGCTCCACCCATACTGCCAGCTCACCGTGTGGGTTCAGCAGTCCACATCACATCGATGATGTAGGCCAGGGGTGGGCAACTGGCGGCCCGGGGGTCCACATGCGGCCTCCCATTTATAGGATGGGATAGGATAATACTTTATTGATCCCCAGAGGGGAAATTCGGGCGTTACAGCAGCACAGACAAGAAAGCTCAAAAAGACACATTAAACAGAATAGATAAGATAAATAAAATAAAAACAGGGGGCATATATAAGTACAAAATGAATGATGAAGTTAACTGGGGGGAATTGAGGCAGTATTTGCAGAGAATGACAAGATAAAGTGATTAAAGTGACTTGGTATGATAAATAGCAGCAAGTAATGTAAACAGCAGAAAAGAGAGGCAGTGTTGTACCACAGTAATGCAGAATGCAGTTATATAATATAATGTAGTATAATATAATATAGTGCAATGTGAACAATATAGTGTAATATAATTAAATTTACCCTCAACGTGGCCCTCAGGTCAATTTTTACACATCAATTAATTGAAAACATGACAAAATCTGCCATGAAATCATGACAACCAGAAATATGTGCATAATAATATTTGATCACTGGTATACGAGTTAAATTTGAGACATAATTGACTGTAGTCAGAGCTGGGGAAAAAGGGCTTTCGTCTACTCTGCTCCTTCTACATGGAACATGCTGCAAAAAGACTGGAAAATAACTGAACTGATTTCTTTGAATGCTTTTAAATCCAGGCTGAGAGCACTTGAGACGACCTCCTTTACTTGTAACTGTTTTTTATCATTTTAATTGCTAATTGTTTTTTTTTTATCATTTTAATTGCTGTCTGTATGTTGTGAGTGTAACTTTTGCTGCCTCTTGGCCAGGACTCCCTTGAAAAAGAGGTTTTTAATCTCAATGGGACTTTCCTGGATAAATAAAGGTTAAATAAAAAATAAAAAAATAGTTTTTATATCCTACAATTTGGCCCTTTGGCGGTGAGAATTAAATGAATGTGACCCTTGCTGTGACACAAAGTTGGCCATCCCTGATGTAGGCCTACTGTCTCTGAGCCATGTTGATTATTTTCTTCCTACGATATATGAAATTATACTGAATATAAATGCGTATTTAGTTCATTTCAGAGTTGCCCAATAGAAATAGATGTTCAATAAACACGATCTGATCTGTAGCCTGTGTATCTGTTGTTGTGTTTTCACAGTTGGCAAGACCTCACTCATCACCAGGTTTATGTATGACAGTTTTGACAACACTTATCAGGTAATGTTTAGTAATCGTTGTGATCAAGTTAATTTATGTAATGATTATTGTCTAAATAAATAACAATTTAATAATGCAATGTTTTTTACAGGCAACAATTGGAATTGACTTTTTATCAAAAACCATGTACTTAGAAGATCGCACGGTAAGTCCTGGATATTTTGTTGTACCTCTTATCATTCCCTTAGGGGTAGATATAGATAGATATTTTCTGCATGTTGTGTCATTGTAAAGCACTTTGTGAATTATGTATGTGAAAAGTGCTTTATAAATAAACTTTACTTACTTTAGAGTTAAACATTTGGAAAAACTAATAGCTGGAATTTGCTTAGCATAGGCTGTAGTAGCCACCATTTATTTCCCATCCACCATTTTTCATGGTCTTTACATTTTCCTTGATTTTTCCGCTCATTTTGTTAGACATGTGATCATGTTATTAGTTCCCATCTTTATTTCAAGTTTTTTTTCCTTCCATTCCCTGACTGGGTCATGAAATGCCCCATTCCCCACCTTCACTCATTCATTTCATGGCTGGCCACAGATTCGGCTGCAGCTCTGGGATACTGCCGGACAGGAGCGTTTCCGCAGCCTCATCCCCAGTTACATCCGCGACTCAGCTGCTGCTGTGGTGGTTTATGACATAGCCAGTAGGTATCATGGCCTTGCCTCACCTCCTTGTCCTTCACTTAGTTTGTGAAAGGACAATCAAAAAAGAACATTTACTAGCATGCCAAACCCCACTGGACAGCATGATAATCCAGACTGCTTGCTTCAACCGAAGTGTTACTAAAGAATTTCTCCAACTATGTCCAGGGGGGTCTGTGCTTCCTAAATGCTTTAACATATGA
Organism: Labrus mixtus; assembly: GCF_963584025.1. Taxonomy (NCBI): domain Eukaryota; kingdom Metazoa; phylum Chordata; class Actinopteri; order Labriformes; family Labridae; genus Labrus; species Labrus mixtus. Next base: position 12,710,149 of record NC_083621.1, on the reverse strand, counting down.
GGCTGATATAAGAAATAACGGAAAATGTCTTTGAATAGGATCTCATGGGTACAGATTTTTCTGAAGCAGCAGTAGATAATGATTCAGCAAGGCCTCCTATTTTCATTTCTTTTGTGTGCATGCTGGTCATTCCTCCATCAAAGACCATATTCATCTCTGCTGCTTGGCTTGCAGTTCCTTTATGTCTGTCCTTTTCTCCACTTTCTTGTTCCAAATTTCCCCTCTTTTATCTCCACCTCCTTGTCCTTTTTTCTTTTCTTCCGCTCCAATCCTCAGGTCCGACTCCAGCTTTGGGACACTGCTGGACAGGAGCGTTTTCGTAGCCTAATTCCCAGCTACATCCGTGACTCTACCATTGCCGTGGTTGTTTATGACATCACCAGTGAGTCAGGGCTGTAATCTTAAGCTTTCTGTAGGGGTCTAAAGCAATTTGAAGACAAATCTATTGGCATAGTTGTTACTTTATATAATTCTGCTTATAACCTTCAGTATATTTTTCTTCTTCAGGCTTCTTTTCTTAATACTTTTGCTTATTAACACCACAACATATCTAATTAATGTTAACTTAAAGTCCTCTTCCTTTTTAATGAAGAGTTCTCTTTGCTTGTGCACACTTCAAAAAAATCTTACATAACAAATGTGTTGTGGAGCTGCGTGTTGTTTAAAGTAATTTTGTGTGTGTGCATTTTTTTTTTTTATCCACAGATCTTAATTCATTCCAACAAACATCTAAATGGATTGATGATGTTAGAACAGAGAGGGGAAGTGATGTCATTATCATGCTTGTTGGGAACAAAACAGACTTGGCAGATAAAAGGTACACGGTTGTGTGAGATGTGTGAAAGAGAAGTATGATTATTTGTAATGTTCCATTTAAATTGATTGGGAAAAACCGATTCATGTTGGTTTGGGACAGGCTGTGTGTTGGCTCCGTCTTCATTCTGGTGTGGATGTTAAGAAGTGATAGCTTTCTGTCTGACAGCATGCGCAATGAAAAATCTAAAGAGTGAAAGTCTCGCTATTTTCCAGTGGGCTGCGCGTTGTTCTCGGTCAAAATAGACAGTAAAATGATATAACGAGAACGTTATTGACAGAGTATGAGGAATATTTGTATCAGTGAAACATGGGACAGGCATGAAAATGAAAGTATGGTTACACTTCCGGCATGATTTCCAAATTAAAAGCGTAGGTTGGTATTTCTGTGTAGAAACTCCCCTGGTTATTACGTTTTTCTGAAGTTTCTCCAGAACAGTTGTTTGTTCATCAAGTTCATCTCAAGGCAACTTGCTGGGTTCCTTGCAAAACGATACTTACACATAAAATGAAGTCTTAAAACAGCTGGGCCTCTCGCTTCTGTAACGCCTCTGTCGCTACCTCTGAAGGCAGCACAGAGGTGGGATCCCATGTCTGCCCGTTACACCTCCGCGACACACAGATTGAATGGTGAAACATCACAGGGGTCGTTAATGTCACGGCTTGGAACAGCAGTTTTAATAGCGCTCATATAAGTTTGTTTCTGATAAACAAGCTCAGCCCCCAAAACTTGGATATGTTTACTTTAATTACGTTTATTAGGATTATGATTTGCAGTTACAGTAAATCTTAAAACTAATATGAAGCCAAGAAATATCAACAACAAAACAACTAGTACGTGGTCTTTATAGAGGTGAAATATGGGACATGCAGCCAACACACAGCCTGTCTGAATACCATGAGCCAGAGTTGCACACGCAGTAGCTATCCCGCAGCCAACACACAGCCAGTGTGAAGCTGGACTTAAATTATAACTTTTTTTAATAATTTAATAAACTCTGCCAAAGCCTGGAATCCCGCTCGTCTTCCCTGCAGTGCATCTCATCCAGTTTTGACTTATCATCCCTTGGTATTATTCATACTCCTGCTTTTTTTAAAATAAACTACTCAAGTACTTCTATTTAGATATTTCCATTTCTTATGATTTGATCACATTTCTGTTCTGTGTTTTTACTTTTTTGTTCACCTTTCCTGCTCTGTTTTCTCCATGTCATTTTTTAAATTTTTTTTTTTTGTGTGTGTTTCCCCTCAACATCTTACTCCACTCCCTCCCCCTCCCTCCCCGGGACCATGGCAGGCAAGTTTCTGTTGAGGCGGCAGAGAGGAAAGCTCGAGAGCTCAATGTGATGTACATAGAGACCAGTGCCAAGGCTGGCTATAACGTCAAACAGGTTGGTGTCCAGCAGCAACAGCAGGCGTAACACTGACAAATAGTCGTGACAGGCATGAGGTCCGTTAGGTCAGGGAGGGTCAACCTGTTCCATCTGCGATGTGCAGCTCTTCCATGAATTCATTATATGGATCAGTGTGGCTGTTGATTGAATGAGTGAATTTTTTTTCCTGCTGCCTCATCTTTACTCAGCAGCTTCTCTCCCTCTGTCTCTCTCTCTCTCTCTCTCTCTCTCTGTCTCTCTCTCTCTCTGTCTGTCTGTCTGTCTGTCTGTCTGTATAACTAAACTAGCGTCTCTCTCTTTTCCACTCAAATATGATTCTGAGTTGAGATCTCTTTGTTTCTCTCTCTCTCTCTCTCTCTCCATCTCTTTCTCCTCTCCTTTTGGCCTTGCGATTTTTCTTCCATATCTGTCCATTCGTCCAACACCCCCCCTGCCCCCTCTGCTTCCACCTGAGCAGACAGATCACCACGGAGGAGGGCGAGCAGAGAGCTAAGGAACTGAATGTCATGTTCATTGAAACCAGCGCAAAGACTGGCTACAATGTCAAACAGGTAGAGACTCTGATCTCTATAGGTGGTTGAGCCAATTCTGCCCTCACTTTCACACCGCTCCTTTCCCACTTTTTTTCCTCTCACTTGTCTGAACACAAACATATCTTAGCCTTCTCAGTACATTCTGTTAACAGTTTGCCATTGGATGCATCAGTATCAGATATCTTGGTCTGCACAGGGTTACTTATACTTTCCTTATTTTTTCTTGAGCTCTTTTCGTCTGACTTGAAAATGTTTCTGGTAAAATAAAATGGATTTACTGAGTGGAGGAGTTAGCACTTCAGCCTTCACTTTCATGCTGTTATCTATACTAGCAGTTACAATGTTCCTTTTTTTATCACTGCTTTAACTTCTTTTTGTGTTTGCCTGTTAAAGAATAGACTAAATAGACATTTCTTGATGGTTACTTATGTATAAACTGTTTCTCTAATGAGATAAAACAGTGTTAAACCAGGGTCACATTCCTACTCTGTGCATGCATACTTGCCCAATAAAGCAGATTCTGAATCTCGGTCATTATGGCAAAAAAAAAATTAGCAATGATTTAATTAAAATCGCCCACCCCTGTCTTGAGTGCTTTTTACATTATCCATTCTAGGAGGACCTTTTCGACTATGTTTGACGTTTCCATTTCTCTGACTCTGTTTTGCAGCTGTTCCGTCGTGTTGCTGCCGCATTGCCCGGGATGGACAGCACACCAGAGAAAAGCAAAGAAGACAGTATCCTTTTTAAAAGCTGCTTCAAACAAAAATGGCTGTCTTACTCAACTTTATTTCCTTGGATTTAATACCATAGTAGCAGACAAGCTGGTACCAAGTGCCTTTTACTTTACTCAGCAGTAGTGAGAGAATTTCCGAGGAGAGATGTGTGTCAGTTAGCACCGCAGAAAATGCAGAAGTGAAATTTGCAAAGTCATCCATGTTGTTTCTTAACCAGGTCCTCTCAGTGATAGACATCAAACTCGAGAAACAGCCAGAGATGACTGTTACTGAGAGCAGCTGCTCATGCTAGTACACCTCACCCTCACCCAGCCTGTCTCCTCCACACCAACAGCTTGTCTCTCAGTGGCCACTCTCTCCACCCATGGCACACCGCCAGTGGGATGGAGGGCTTGTCTTTTTTTGTTTTCCTTCTCAACTCAGTGACTTCTCAGAGTAACCGTGTGGATGTGCGTTACTGTGTTGAAACAGATTATCTGGAGAAAAAAAAAATGGTTTCAAAAGTAAAAATTCAAAGCGAGGAATAATTCAAATGATATGTTCAGATTTTCATCCAGTTGCATGGCATTATATAGGATTGCAGACTGACATAGCTAACCGCTCATGAGTTATTGCACAGTTTGGATTCTTAGTGCTGTCCTTGTTGTAAAGTAATACTGCTTGGGATTATTTAAATGACTCTGCAAGGCTGAGTTCTCAGCCCTTTGTATTTAACATTTTTATTTTGGATGGCAAGTTTGCCTCAAACTATTCTATCTCTCAGACTTTTTCTTGACTTTTTTTTATATCGAAGATGTAAAGACAGTAAATTAACATAATTGCTAACCATCGTTAGGCCTAATTGGCCAATGGTCCTTGAAATGGGTATTATTAAAACCTTAACTGCTGTAGGCTTCAACCGCCAAATACATCCGTGTGTTGGTAGTAAGACCAAATTGAAATTCTCTGAAACCGCATTCAAATCTGCAAAAAGGATATGCAACCAGGTAAAGAGAAAATACACCGGTCTTCATCATCAAAGGGAAACCATCCCAAACTTTATTAGAAAGCTACTAACCAGAAGCTAACTGTTTTAAAACTATAGCAATTGTCCTTCCTATATTGTAAAGTTAGCTGCACACATACTGAGATGCGGGAGGAGGAGTTTTCAGTTATTAGACACCCCCGATGTAGGACATTCAAACAGTGTTTAGTTTTTCCACGCTGTTGGAAAGTTGTCACTTTCGGTCGCTATGACCCGTGCCCACCATCTCATCGATAATTTGTGTTGTGTTGATGACACTATTGCAAAAACATGCAGCATGCTCACCATGCAGGATTTATATGGATAAGAACACAGATGCCTTGCTTGTTTATTCACCAACGTTGTGCACTGAATCAAGCCACAATATTGTAAAATAATGAAAGAAGCCTGGTGACCGGTTCATGGCTTCACTAGATGTTTTGTAGAGCTGGTAGATAAAGTTTGTCCTCAAGTACAGCTTAATGCTTACTAACACCCGTGCTGTAAAAAAAAAATGCAGAGAAGTTAGCTGCAGTATCCTTTGCTGTATTGCTCTTGCCTGTGTAGGACTATCGGTTTTATGTGTTTATTTATTTTATACAGGACATACAGATAACATTGAATGCTTGACCAAAAGTAAGGAAGCTGACACGCAAGTGGAAAGTTTATTTTATTTATTGTTTGCGTGTCTGCTGGGGCTCAACCGAAAAGTGACATTCAGGCCTGTCTTAAGACTCTAACACACACAAAAACACACTCACACTCTCAGTGTAACACAGACCTACTAGCTAGCCATAGCACAACAAAAGACACTGGTCATTTGCTGAAGCTTGTTTTGAAAAGTCCATGTTTTAAAAATGGATTTAAAAATATAAGTATTTAATTATGCCGAACAACCATTTTAACATGAGCAGCTCTTCTATAACTCGTCACTGACTAATTACTCAGCTTTGTGCTCTTCTGAATTGTGTCTGTCCATTTGAAATATGCTGTCTACTCGTGTTTAGCAACGTTTGTGTGAATAATGTACTATTATCTGACGTATTAAAAGGAGAGTTAAAGAAACACAAGTGTAGACCTATCACATGGAATAAAATAAAGATATTTCACCACAATTAATATTTGTATTCACTTACTTTGTCAAGTACTTATGTGATCAAAGCTCCCAGTGCAGGTCATTGTTCATCAGTTTTTATGTCAAAATCAATTTGTACTGTAAAGAACCTGAATGAAATGATCTGGTCTATTTTACTAAGTTGGGACAATGTACATAAATTGATACTAGCTGTGTGGCCCATCATGTAAAACTGACAGATTTAGCCATACAGGTAAACGTGTCATCTGCGGTCCCTGGCAGGTTATAAAAACATGAAAAGAAAGGATTAAAAAAAAAAGAAGCAAAGAAACATTGAAGGTGTGATTCTGTGTCAAAGGTCGCTTATGTAGACTGAAACTCATTGGGCAATGCATCAATGGCAATGACGTATGGCAAGAGGAGGGCGTGGCTAAGTATGAACGTGAGTTTGCTCTTCACACTTTCATGTGTAGCTGCTACTTTTATGAGCATCTTGTCGAAAGCATTTGATTTAATATGATTCATTTAATGGAGTCCATAATTCTAATTGCCTACTAAATGATCCTACTTGGTTATTTACACCAGTAGACCTGAGCTCTGTAATAAATCTTTATTTATGTAGATCCAATTCACAAGTGTTATATAAAGAAACTTAACAAAAAAATAGGTCAAGAGTGTACTTTAACTACAGTGATTATATTCAAAATATAGATCTAAGTGTTTCCCACAAAATGCCCATTATGTACTTTATTTTTAACAAAGGGGAAGAAAGATTCCTACACATTACGCGATTAAAAAAACAACAACTACATATTAACACCCTGAATTAAATAATGACACAAGATTGAGGCCAGCCTACTTTAAAAGGTTGTGGTTAAACTTATCTGTAGGTCCAGTCAAGATGACTCATTCAGTCTAAGATACATGATTACAAATGGTTTGATGAAATTTATAGTCGTGATGATACTGGATTCATCGACACAACAATGCGCACCCACACACTCCCCCGAGCGGCCGGTCCACAGTGTTCAGCCCACTTACTATTAACTTTCACACATTAAAAGACACACAGCTGTGCTCTTACATTTTCTTAACTTTTTCTTTGGGTATTCATTCGACCTATAAAAGTTGTATAAGCCATGAATAAAAAAAATAAAAAAAGAAATGTGTGTCATTGTTTGGAAATTGGAAGTAGCCTTTCTGGTCGTGTCTGTAGACGGGACACATTTTGTTCATGATGCACCTGCGTAGCACACCTGAACACAGGAAGTGCTGTAACGTCAGGCGTAGAGGCGTTTGAAGGAATGACAAAAATCCTGCTCGACCTGATTGGTGAACGACGTGTATATATTCGTTGCAACACACTACACAGAGGCATTAAACCTCTTCAGCTCACCGGGCCAAGCACTTTCACACTGCGCAGGTCGCTCCGCCTGCCGCCTTCTGAGGGGGAAAAAAAAGTTAATATTCTTTTAAGGACTATATTTTAAACAAAGAAGATGACTCTTCAGCCGAGTATTTTACCCGACGAAGAGGCCTTTGCAGATTTCAGAAAGCAGTGCTTGTCAGGAGGCAACTGGTCGAGCAAATATGATAAAAATGGGATACAGGTGTGGATCGAAGTTCCAGCAAGTAGTAAAGAAAATCATCCACAGAAAGTCCACAAGATCAAGGTGAGTGAAATGATCATCATTTCTTGTTGACTATCATACTTCTCTTGAGGTAGTGTGCTTGGAACTTGACATTTGACCGCTTGTGTGTGTGTGTGTGTGTGTGTTGTGTGTGTGTGTTTTTTTTTTCCAGTGTAAAATGACAATCAAAGATGTGTCAGCTGCAACCATGTATGATGTCCTTCATGACGGCACGTACCGTAAGAAATGGGACCTCGCCATGCTGGAGAGTTTTGACATTGCCCGGCTCTCTGCTAACGCTGATGTGGGCTACTACTCATGTACGTACTATATATTTATTATCTAGTGAATCTCATCAGATTTCTCCTGTGTGTTTGTCCCATGGATCAGAAACCTGTTTGGTGTGGGGCCTGACCCAGTTTCACAAGGAAATACAACCCTGAAAAGGGACAGTCAGTATTAGTGTTTATTATTTGGGATATTCGCTTACACTTGCCTCTATTGGAAAGTTGTTATTTTGTAGACCGCAATTCATTTAATTCAATGCTCTTTTCATTTTTTTTAAGAAGTAAACATCTGATAAGGACCTAAACAAAGTTATTGCTGCAGTAACTAAAACATGTGCATGAGACACTACAATACTTTTCAGTGCTGTGGTGTCTCAAATTCTATTCAAATAGTAGATCAACGTGGACTATTATTTTTGAAGTAATAGTTAAATGTAAACAACGCGTCCATGATTTTCCTATCAGCAAGCCCCTCTTTCCATATTTGCACGCTCAAATCAGATTAATTTATTTTCAAACATCCATAAACAACCATCGTGTTTTCCCTTTAACCAACATTTGTATTATTTCTTGGGTTGACACTTATTTTAAGCTGCCATGGCCCCCAGGGGAGGAAAGACCAACGACCTGTTGTCCCACCAGTGTATTTGCTGTCATAACAAGGGTTCATTTATTTAGTGGATTGTTGAGAACAGTGTAGAAAGTAATACATTAAGTTCATTTATACAATATAACCATATATTTGTTTTATCTTTTTTTTTTCTTTCTACAGGGCGTTGTCCACCACCCATTACAAACAGAGATGTTGTGAGTCTACGTTCATGGCGGATGATGGATGATGAGTACATTATCGTTAACTTCTCTGTCAAACACCCGGTACGCCACCTCCTCCACACACCCCACCCCCCCAGGCACATTTCCAACACCGCCTTTAAAATGTGCAATTTCTACACCTCTCTGACACCTTGTTGTGTTGTGTTTTTTTTTAATAATACTCATTATACTGAAAACTGTTTTTGGTCTTATTACAGAATTATCCTCCTCGCCGCGATACAGTGAGGGCCATTTCGATGCTCACTGGTTACCTGATCAAGCCCATAGGACCAAACAGCTGTACTTTCATTTACCTGTCACAAGCTGACCCCAAAGGTAAGTCCAAAACCAGTCATGACATGAGCAATGTTTTTAAACTGGGGATTCTTGCCTGAGCTGTTTTTACTTGAAGTTTACCCGTATGTCTTTGCTGCAGGTTCTCTTCCAAAGTGGATGGTAAACAAAGCATCTCAAACCCTCGCTCCAAAGGTTGGTAATTTAACACAAGTGTTTCGTTTACATCCAGATTACAGCACCGTTAATAAAGATACAGTTGGAAATGCACAAACTGTGAACTGCTGTGGGTGTGTCCATGAGGTGTTTAAGAAGCGTGTAATAGGTGTGTGCGCATAAGGGAGGCAACGTTTCATGTGTCTAAAAGCACAATGGTAACCATAGAAACTACATTTAAGGGCCTATCCTGGTAAGATTGCTGACAAAGAAGTATCTCTGCTCGAGGTTTTGCTCTCACTCCAGGCAGAACTCGTTCTCCAGGTTTCAGATCGTCTGCAGATTGAAACTATTTAGACCAAAGTGTAACTGAGAGAACGTGTCATTGTGACCTTTGCCTTTACTTAAACCTTATGGGTAGTTTCTATAAACTTAACTCTAAAAATGCTCAAAGATATAACTTCAGTATTACAAATTAGAGTGATAATACTGTAAATATTTGTTGTAGGTCACTTTTAGTTACTTCAGAAGATTAAGTAAAATAATTCTCAACAGTAAAATTAACAAATTAGAATATCAACAAGTTAAATTAAAAAACATGATCTTCATGTGAATACAAGTCAGTAATTATTTAACAATATATAATTTCAGTCAAGCTGTGGACAGCTCATAAGTGTGAAAAATGTATACAAACATTGAACTAAGTGCACTTTAGCAGATTAGCAGGTTTAAGAACGGTCGATCTCGAGGCTTGTGGGGCCTCTCTAGGTTCCTGAGATTATAAATGAGAGATTTACTGTAAGGAGGTTAAATATGAGAAACCCACTGATTCCATTGGGCGTATTATTTTCTCAATCGATTAATTGTTTTGTCTAAGGAGTGTCCAAAAATAGTGATTAAATGTCTTCTACATTTTCCAGTTTGATATATTTTGGCTGTTCAGTTCTCTAATACAGAAGGCAGAGAAAGACAATTGCATATAAGAGGCCAAAACATGATAATTTTGTTCACTATGTCTTAAATTTTCAAGAACAGATTAGAAACATATTTACTTTTGTATACATATTGCAAAGTCTCAAAGTCCACTCCTCTTGATAACCACTGTAGGTGTATGGATGTGTCAAGAATTTCGTCAAAATATGTAGGCAAACATGTCTAGCTGAACAGTCTCTCTCATGAGGATTGTTCATGAGTCGGCTGTATCCACTGTATCATACAGTCTCAGGGACTTCAGGCATTGCTTTCTGAAGTGGACTCTTAAAGCCAATCGATGACGGTCGCCATATTTGAGATGCTATCTCAAACTAACTTACAGTAAACCTGACAACAGGCTCTGTCAGTAACATCAGCCACGCCTCTTATTATGAATAACTCTTAGCCTTAATATCATAAATGGGTGAGTTGTAAAAAACATTCACCCTGGGTATAGTGTTTGTGTTGATAAAGAAACAAGCTATTCAGACCAAATTCATTTGTGAACCAGGCTGTAAACATGTTTGGTTCGTCTGTGTAAAAGGACAATTCAGAATGTGTGTGCATGCGACTTTTTGCTAAAGTGGACATAGAGGGAACTGCAGGTTTTTGCACTTCTGCATCTGCTTCAACTTTTTCAACAGCGGGAAGTTGCCGCTTAGTTTGCTGTTATTTAAGATGCCAGTGGTACAATTTGGTCTGTCATGCTAATGCTTGCTGTAAAGTCCATTCTGCTTCCGGTCGACATTTGAATGGCGACTCTCTTGAGCTATGTAACACCTTTCCAGGCTTGTTTCTGAAATCCACTGACAAGCAGACCGCATGGGAAAACTAACTTCATTAGTGGTTAAAAAATGGCTTACAATGTTAACAAAAAGTATAAAAAGATGAACGCTCATTCTGTGGACAGTTAATATATGTTTAAACAATAACGGTTTAATCAAGACCATTGCTCTTACTCTTTATACTAATAAATATCTAAACGTATACTATAGTGTTACATGTAACATTAATGTAGATAGTGCCAGAGCTGCAAATAGTTAGACTCATGGTCCTGTAAATCTGTGGCAGTGAATAGTTACCAGCGTTATCTCTGTCTCTGTTGCCCTCTTATAATTATGTCCTCTCTCTCTCTGCCCACGCCTTCCAGGTGATGAAAAGTGTACACAAGGCGGGACAGGAATACCCAGAGTGGAAACGACAGAACCATCCAGACCAAAAGCCCTGGCTGTACGTGGAGCAGAACACCATACCCATGATGGACCCATGCCTTCTGTCCATACAGAGGGCGGAATCGCTAGAAAACGTGGACGAGAGCTCAAAAGTGGACACTGTGAACTGCGAGGACAGCAGCTAAATCACATCACGGTGACAGGAGGAAGGGCGAGATTGTTGGGATTGACTCTTAAACTAATAAGACTTGAGACCGCTGACTCTTTGTGGTGTCACCGTAATGCTTGTGAATGTCTGTCACATTTTCCTAACCAGTGTGCCTTTTTTATGGATGAGCAACAGCATGAAGTGTTTACAGCCGTCGCACAAGACGGAAACGAGCGCAGATCAAATTGCCATTCACCTCAGTCCACGTCGAATTAAGCTAAACATGTCTCCAGTGTTTGCTGCCATGCTCTTTTTTTTTTACGGTTGTTTTTTTTTTTTTTTTTTTTTGTTACGTTGTGCAGGCTAAGAGGTGACGGTGTTTGAATGTGTCATAGTTACAGCACTAAATTTACGACGGGTCTTCTGTTAGGCCCTTTTTTAGTTGCAGCTATTTTAAAATGTAAATGCACAAAAAAGTTTCAGATTAATTTAAGCATAGATCGTCAACCTGTGACTGTGAATGGGAATATGTTAGCTCTGTCAGTAGTTCACTTTACATTTTTAACATTAATAACTTAAGAACGTGATGGAAACTGTTTTTAAGGCCATCCCTTTTTTTTAATTTTTTTTTTTATAGGTTGAATGTCCAATCAAAACGATGGGAGCATGATTTTGAAACATTTAAAATAGTCACATTTTACTTTCTTAAACAACACTTATTTGGCTAGTTGCACTGTTGAAAACATGTTTTCAAGGGCAAATGTTCTGTTAAAGGTTGGAGGTTTGTTAAGCAGCTTTGGGCATCAAGTTTGAACGTTTTTTTTTTTTTTTGTAGCTAAGTGTAGATCAAAATGTACTACAGACATCAAATCCCTTCACTATTACTACTGATTTTGTTAATATGTTCTTGATTTTAACTAGATATGACCAATAACTGTGCTTTCTTTTTCTCTCTCAATGTTTTATACATGACAGTTTGAAGGTTGAGTATATTTATTTAGATGTACTTAATGTGACCTCATCCTTATTTCAAGCTCAGACTTACATTGGAACTCAGGGAGGGGCTCTGTGTGTATCTAACTATGTTGTTTTAACATGTAAAGGTTACATGAAGTTTCTCTGTTATGCTTTGAATACAACTACCTGAAGGATTGGAAGGACCGTCAAGGAAATCTCATATTTATTATTTTAGTTACAAGTGACTGTAAGCCTAGATGAAGTCATGACGGAGAAAAGACAAGTGGAATGAAGCTCTGCATCTTTTTGAAAGGTTTTTCATCTTAAGATGTTTGACGTAAAGAAAGAAAATAAACCCCAAAGGTTCACATTGTTTTAACGTTCTTCAATGTCATCTTACGAGGAATGCAGTCAACCGGCCTCAAGAGAAACCCAGCTACAAAGAAGAACAAGTTTGGCTACTTGAACCAGAGCAAACCGGTCAGTTTCCAGCTCCGTGTCATGCTCACCAAGTAAAAAGACAAAGGTCACTAAGGTTCAGATCATTTTATTTGTTATGTAAATGTCAAAATCATGTTCTTTTATTTAAAAGGTTCATCAGATGGCAATCCAAAATAGTTTATTTTATGGAAAGACAACAAAATAATAAGATTTGTGACAGCATAAAAACATCCAGTGTTCAGTAATCTGCAGTGACATCAACAAGAATATACTGAAAATGTTCAAATGTATGCAGGAATGCTGAATGCATAAATTAAAAACTTTTAAAAACACCAGCCAGTCTTGAGTTTAAATCAAATCCAGCTAACATCAGGGTCTGCAGTGAACAAAGATAAACAATCCATTAACGCCCTGCCACTGAAATAACCTGCAGGACACAACGTGCTGTTATCATGCACTTTAATAGAATGTTAGCGTTTATACTTTTGCACATCAAATATAGAGTTCACACTTTCTATAACTCAAATATCATTCAGCCAAAGTGAAGTTTATGTATGCGTGAAACTTGAGCCTAATTACTACTTGACATTATAAAACGGTTGCTTCACTCTGCAAGCCGAAACTAAAATATACAATTACACAAAGTCAAATGTCCTACACATTTGATGTTGAGTATGTAAAAACTGGATATGTAGTATATTCACAGTGATACTTAAAATCTGCCAGAAGTCCTGCAGTCTTATTTTCTCTTACAACATATTTTTGTACCATGCAGTGTCAGTCTGTAGTGTTATGTTCTATTTTTATATTTACCCACTGAATCACCAGATATGAAGTATTCAGTGACAAAACTATTGCAGTGTCACACAATGAATGTCCTTTTCTAAAGGTTTAAATGCTCTGCCTTGGTCGTGGTGACAGAGCGTCATTTAAGAGGCTGTTTGAAGTTCTTATGAGATGCAATGCATTTAAAATATAGGAAGATAACAGTTAGATTTACAATAGTTTTTTGGCCTGGTTTATCATTAACTAGCAACTGAAGGCCTGATTTACTAAAAATGGATTGCGGCCGCTAATAGCTCCAAAAATTGCACGTCATTTGCTCCCACTATCTGCTCAGTCACAATGTCTAATTCACAAAGCATATAGCACTTAAGATATTCCGGCACCATAAGTTGTCCTGCTCCGTGCAGCTTGCACTGGTTTTTGGTCTGAATAGAAACTATCTGCACCGCTTCCTACGCTCTGAAGCTGCACTCTCATGCTGACGGTGCTCTATTCAGCACATATAAAAATGATTAACTTGCCGTGGAGGCTGAAAATTTGAGGCCAGACTTGGGAAAATGTAATACGAGTTTCCCCATTTAAAACAAAGTTTTGCCCTGAATGCTGAATGTGAATTAGACGTTGTCTTTATGACTCGTTCGCACAGTTTAGCAGATGGAGAAGCCGCACAGTTCCGACAGCGAATCAGACCCTGTGCGTGTAAAGTAGGTCTCTACTTTGTATCAGTGTCATCAGGGCAAATGTGTAGAGATGAACCAAAAACTACTCTGTGTTTGATTCAAATAGAAGTGTAAGACCATTGCAGGATTTAACGAGGCTTAGTGAAAACATCAATAAAGCAATGATTAATTCAGTTATTCAGGGATTGAATGTGGTACTTAACTGGAAATGATGTACAGTAATATACCCTAATAATAATAATTACAATATAATTAATAGTGTAAAATGTCTTCCACCCTCTGCTTTCCAATTCCTGAATTTTAAGAAACTATAAAAGGACCTCCTGTCAATAGAAGTTTATCTTGTCACAGAATAGAAGAGAGTGATTAGATCCCTTGGCGAGAAAGGAGACAGGTATAAAACAGAGTGGATGTCTTTACATGAAGGACTCTGAATGATTCTGTTAGTCATACATCAATTATTAGAAGCTGAAGCAGAATGGAGGCCAGAGTTTGTGGGAGGAGGGTGATGACGAAGCAGCGAGGAGTCTGTCCACATCTCTCTCTCTCTCTTTACTGCCACCTAGTGTACAGTCCTCTCCTTCTGTCGTTGGTAGTCTGAGAAAAAAAAATAACATAACAATACTCAAACTATGGCAGGGATGTCATTATATAATCTCCTACACGTGTTACATTACTCAGTGACTCAAAAGGCAGTGGTTTTGTTTTTTTTGGTGGTTGTAGACACTCAGTAGATAGTTCTCTTGGCTACAGTAGGCTGCTACTGGAACATGCATCAAATTCTAAAAGGTTTGGTTTCTCATGAAGAAAAATGGTCTTCATGTAAGCGTTCTTCACATAACATTTCATGAACAATGTTCACACTACAGAACGACAACAAACATTACAAATTCAAAACAGATTGGACTGCCATCACACTCAAACTGAGGACAAAAATGTCGGGAGGATAAATGTCTACCTTACCTTTATTCATCTGAATATAAACACAAGTACACGGCTTTAATTTTAACTTGTTATGTTTGTTTGTATCAATGTTTGTAAACAAAGCAGGCTTATATCTTAAATGATGACAAAGGAATACAAAAGCATCTCATTTAACATATTTAAGTAACGCTTGATATACCTGATTCATCTTTTATTTATGGTCTCAACATTGATTTATCTTTAGGGACAAACAAGTACAAGTTGTACTGACAGACACTGGACAACACAAAGCTCATTCATGACCTTTTGTGTGTTCCTTTTTGAAAACCATTTTTGAAAGTATGACATGATTATGTCATTTGGACTCCTCTCCTCTTTGGTGTAATATGTTTCATGTTTGGAGTTACTTTCTTAAAGAATTGCTCAACCAATCAATTCCCTTTATGTGTTCTCAGCTATAGAGGATTCCTAAAACAGTTTTTGGAGCCAGTTTCCCGCCTTGAGCACCAGTGTATTTGCTTTCCTGACACATCCTGGAACATTTTCACCATGGGCAAACCCAACTCATATGTCTTTACGAATGCTCTTCTGTAGGTACATAGCAAAGCTTTGATGCAGCAGATGAAGAAGACTTACTGTAAGGAAAGAAGCGAACCCTCATCAGTATTTCTCGTGCAGTTTTCAGAATCTCTACAGCCTGTAGAGGAAGAAGAAATGTACTTAAAGGCCACTACAACAAAAAACATGTGGCATTTGCCAACTGCTTGAAGATGCATGCCCTGAGCGGGCTCTAGAAATCAATATGGCTATTTTGAAGAAGATGCACTTTGTGGGGGGGGGGGGAGGGAGAAACAAGTGTCATGTGAAGGGTTTTGAGCAGTGGTGCAACAGATCACAGTTGATGAGTTGTGATTTGTTTGGATCAGATGTGATCCTGGGATTGATAGACATTGTATCATCATGTTGTAAAATAAATGTACTGCCACTAAATCCCTGAGGAGAGTCTCAGTGAAAAGACGGCAGCGTTTAAGTCGTGCGTGTAGGAACCATGAAGGCCTGCTGTACAAACAGGACGACAATTCAGTCTTTCAAAATATATTTTCATGCAACCTTTTTCATGGACTTTCATTCAAAAACGGGTTGTGAAGCGTTGATGAATCATTGCGTGTGGTTATCATGTAACAAACGGCGCTTTGACCTTCGTGTCCTCACCCTCGCCGTGTCTGTTTTTATCATGTCATCTGCTGGTAGTTGTGTGTGACAACAATCAGGAGGAGCGGTAGTACGCTCTATTACCAATGTTCCACATTTCAATATAATGGAGAGACTTAAGGAACTTTGGTTGTAAGAGGTGTAGGGGACTTTTGGGCCATCGTCATTAATGGAACTATGCTCTTTCACATGTAAACAGCAATCGAATGGAAGATTCTAGAAGCAATGCATATAAATCACCTTGATCACAAAATTGCATGATTTACAATAATAGTCAGAATATTCCCGTCCATGTTAGCGTGACTACTGTTCTCGCTTGTTTGCAGTAAACATTAGCTTTGTATTGATCTCAGCTTGACAGTCATGGTGCTAGACTTACTCTTGAGTGCTCTATGTCTTGGAAATCCACTTCATTTACAGAAAGAACCTGGTCTCCTTCTTGCAGTCCTGCCCTGTGTGCGTCTGAGTCTGGGACCACCTGTAGACACATTGCAAGCATCACACACACAGAAAATAGAAATGATTATGGGGCATTTTTTTGGAAAAGCAAACAAGCATGAAATTAAGGACAGACGAAATATGCCTGACACAAACACACACACACACACACACTCACACACTCACCTTGGATATAAAGATCCCCAACTGTGAAGCCTTGCCCCCACGGATGTTGAAGCCCAGCTGTGCTCCTGGAGGTTTCTTCAACACAATTGTACGCGGCAGAAACTGGGTGAGCTCATTGTTGTAGTCAGGCTGATGCACCCTCTGAAATGAACATAAAACAAAAAAAGCTGACAAACCAGAATTCTGAAATGACATTCATTATGACTCTGTGTAAAAACAAAAATCAAGTTCACACTCAAGACTCAGTAGGCATCATCTAATACTTTCAGAAACACTAAGAGATCTTTGGAGCTAGTTGAATCAGCAGAAAATGTTTGATTTACTTAGGGCAGGAAATATCATTCCATTATATCTGAAATCTTGGACACTGTAAAAAAGATAAGATAAGATATACTTTATTCATCCCAGCAGGGAAATGTAGGTGTTCCAGCAGCCAGCATACATACAAACACACAACACAACACATATATACATACATATCCCACCCATACAAAAAAAACATGAGCCCACAATACAGTTTGATATATGATATATGCAACTCAGGCTAAAGTTTAAAAGTTTAAATGTCTTCTGTCCTTACTTAAAGGGGAGTCGTTATAAAGTGCAATTGCAGTAGGTAAAAAATTATTTTTAAATCTGTCCTTTTTGCAGCTTAGCGGCCGTAGCCTCCCACTAAAAACACTCTTTTGTTAAACACACGAGATTGTGTAAGGGATGCATGTTATTGTCCATAATGTTCAACAGTTTCTGTATCATCCTGTAGATTGACCAAGAAACTTCACCCAGGCTCGCTCACTTTCTTTTCTCAGAGCGTTCAACTGCATCATAGACCTGCCATTATAGGTTTATGACATTACTGTTTTCAGTCTGAAAGCAAATGTTGTGTGTTGATAAAAAAAAAAAAAATCTGTTGACCAGGAACAGGGACACAGGGAAAAGGCTTTAGACCAGGGGTCTCCAACAGGTAGCTACTGGCAGGTTTTCAGTAGCTCGCCTATAGGTTGACCGACTGTGTTAAAAATAAAAATAAAAATCTGACGACGGTAAATGCACCTCTTCCCACTATTCATATATTTGGCCCATAAAAACAAGTATGAAGTACTAATGTTTTCTTGGACATTGATGTGAATTTAAGATTATTGATAAGCATTGGCTTATTGCAATTTCACACGTCTACAAACAGTGGCTTAATTCAGCTGAGCTATGTAAATAAATGCAAGCGATTTGATGCAAGTAGCCCTTGGCCACTTTCATTTTTTGAAAGTAGCTCTCAGAAGAAAAAAAGGTTGGAGACCCCTGCTTTAGAAAACCAAAGTTAAACCAAAGAGTGACCTGTAAACGGTGACTAGGGTTACAATTTAAAACCCCAGATATGACCACCTGTCGTCTCTCAATGATTTTATAAACTACTTTTTGTCAACAACTTTTCTGCACTCTTATCTGCAATAAGTTTGACAAGGATTTGATTAAACTTAACACATGTGCTCAGTGTTAATAAATCTGCTATCTCCATGTGAAAAGAAAAACTACCAACTTGTGATGATAGAACAAAACTCCAAAAGATGTGCACATATAATACATGTTTTTGTTTACTAATATGTTGCAGACAGTACCTCCTGAGGGGGGATCCAAGCTGGGGGGTTCTCGTAGGAGGGCAGGAATACCACTGGGAGCTGGTAGTCATCATAAGGAATTTTCTGATCCATTGTTTCTGCAGACATCGAATTAAGTATAATGATAATGTTGTTCTATAATGTGTGGCCAGGAGACCAGAACACAACACCATTTTCAGCTAAATTCAAATAAAATATTATCGTATCGTGGCTTAGTTCAACTTAAAAGGCTAACTCGAACCTGAACCCTTGAAAAAAATGTGAACATTACAGATGTATCTCTCCCTCAGATTATAGTTTTACCGACTAAGTGTCAAACAGCTGAAATGCTAATGCTAACTGGCCAACTTAAAAATGGCATTGTTGTCGTCATTAAAGATATCTTTCACCCAGTTTTCGCTCCTAATATCATCAGAACTACGGTGGGGTGTTGATTAAAACCTGTGGGGTCAAATACAGAGTTAAAGTCATAAAAAAACTAATATTCTCACCTGCCAGTTTGAGGCTGGCTAGAAACAAACACTTCTTCTTTCATTAAACAGAGACTGACACACAGAGCATTACCGCCGCCTACTGACACGGAGGAGTAATGGCGCAGTCGTGTATTGGTATTAGATCAGCCTTTCCCTAAACTGCAGTGGGGAGCACAGTGCTGCTTATCAGGGGTGTGAAGTGCAGAGAATGGCAAAGGAAATTCAGAGTTATAAAGTGCAAAAAAGAAAAGTGTCATACGCTGAAGCAACAGAGCAAATCTCACAAGGAAGACAATAAAATCACATTCATTTTCTGCTTCTACAAGAATTTCCAGTATTCCAGGTGCGTGAATTGAGTTTATACAATCTGGAAAGGAGGAAGGAATTTATATATAAAGAAAGCCTATAAAGAAAGTCAAGGAAGCTGTCAGTGATGTTGTAAAACGGGTCTCTGAGGTGGGGATTGAAATTATCAGTAGAAAAATGTCAAACTACATTCTTTACAAAGACGAGTTAATGATGAGGAGCTTGAAGATTGTAATTAAAGGTAAGGAAAAGTGAAAACATTCAAACTTTTAGGATTATTGTTTGATGAAATGCTCAAATTGGAAAAATCACACTGGAAAGAGGAGGATAAATGCAAGAAAGGTTTGAATATGAGATGACTGATAGGCTTTAAAGACTATTTATGTTGAATTGATATGATAAGTTTTGGATTATGGTTGTGTTGTTTGGATCAGCTTTATATACGTGGCTGAAAAAAATAGACAGAATTCAAGCCCAAGCACTGAGGTTATGTTGTGGGGCAGTTTAATCTACGCCCCTGTCAGCTCTTCAGGTGGAAGTGCTTGAAATTCCTCTAATTATTGAGCAAATCTGCAGAGCCAGCCACAATGAACTCCACCCAACAAAAAAAGGAAATAGATATGCTGCAGCAGCAAAATGAAGATCATTATTATACTGTCCCAACACTCACCAATAATTCTTGGCCCCATGAAAAGATATCACTGTGAGACCAACCTCCATTGCCCAAGCGAACCCAACACAATCACTGAAACCACACCTCCATTATGCTCATGACCAAGGACGAGTGGTTTAAATGGGCAAGCAGGGAAGCCCTTTGTTTTGTACACATAAAGATGAGAAAGATATTGATAATGAGTCGTTGTCAGGCTTTGTTTTGGCTGAGCACTTAAGTTTCATTCTCTGAGCATCAACAGGAGAGGCAGTTGACGCGTGTCACACCCTCTGTTGTTTGCAAGCTGAAATTCTGAATTTTTACGAAATCCAAGTTTAAAACAGTCTGAATCTGAAACTGCCAGCAGAACAAGCTCTGATCTGAAAACTAGGAAGCGTCTGACGCGTCAGCGTGGCCACAGAGCCCGGGCATCCACAACTACTGCTTTGCCTATTTCCTCTGGTCATCTGCTAAACGCAACATGTGCTACAAAGAAATCTCTGTCATTCATGGAACAGGAACAGGAAAAGACACATCTGTCATAGACAACAAAATCTTAACAACTTGTCTCCGCTTAAAAAAGCCTCTTCTCCCCACCCTTCATTTACTTTTGGCCTCTGGAACTGTCAATCTGCTGTGAATGAAACTGAATTCATCCAATCACTTGCAAAAATGTCAGACATTCAGGCACTTGCCCTGACTGAAACCTGGATCCGCCCAGAAAATACAGTCACACCAGCTGCTCTTTCTGTTGGCACAGTGTTCTCACACACACACCCCGCTCTGTTGGACGCGGAGGTGGTACAGGTATCCTCATTTCTAATACCTGGAAATTCAATAAACTCTTCCCACTGAGCAACAACTCCTCATTTGAATATCACACAATCTTGGTTACCGCTCCTATTCAAATGTACATTGAATCATTTACCGCCCACCAGGGTGTAATCTGAATGATTTTGTTGTGGAACTGGACAGGCTACTCTCAGAAATCCCTGATGATGGAACACCACTGATTGTAATGGGAGACATGAATATACACACTGATAAAGCCCAGGCAACAGACTTCCTTGCTCTCCTATCCTCATTTGACCTCACGCAAGTCCCAACTCCTCCTACCCACAAAGCTGGCAACACTCTTGATTTAATTCTGACTCAGAACTGCTCGACAGCAAACCTGACTGCTGTCCCTCTGCATCTATCAGACCACTTCTTTATTCAATTCACAATCTCCTTGACGGAACTCCCTCAGGCACAGCCACAAATGGTGTCATACCACCAAAACTCAAAATCCAAACAGTCCGCTGACCTCAGTGACTATAAGCAAAGACTTGTCTCATTCTTCTCCAGCCTGAATACGGCCAAGACAACATATTATCAGAACAAGATATGCAATGCCACAGATACAAGAAAAATGTTTTCTGCTTTTAACTCACTGCTTCAACCACTTCCTCCTCCACCCTCCGATCTGTTCACACCAGACATGTTTGCCTCGTATTTTACTGAAAAGGTTCCAACCATCAGTAACCAGTTTTCTGAGCCTGACCAACTCAGCCCAAAGGCACCAATCAAAAGTGCCTCACTCGACTCATTCTCCTCTCTGACTGAGGATGAAGTCTCTAAGCTTGTGCTAGACTCTCGGTCCACCACCTGTCCTCTGGACCCAATACCATTTCCTCTCCGCTTAATGCTGCACTTAAGCATATCATCAACTCCTCTCTGTCAACAGGTGTGTTCCCCACTGCATTCAAGCAAGCTCAGGTCACCCCTCTGCTCAAAAAACCCACACTAAACCCAGTCCAGGTTGAAAACTACAGACCGGTTTCTCTTCTGCCCTTTCTGTCAAAAATACTTGAGCGCACAGTCTTTAAGCAAGTCTCTGAGTTCCTGAAACGTCCAGAAACGATCTGTTTGACCCAAATCAGTCAGGCTTTACCCTAACCCTAACCCATTCTACTGAAACTGCACTACTGTCAGTAACAGAATCGCTACGAGCTGCCAGAGCTGCGGGTCAGTCCTCAGTTCTATTACTGCTAGACCTGTCTGCTGCCTTTGACACAGTCAACCATCAAATCCTCCTATCCACGCTCTCTGAACTTGGCATCTCAGGGTCTGCCCTCTGCTGGTTCGTGACCTACCTCTCTGGGCGATCCTTTAGAGCAGGGGTTCCCAAACTTTTCAGGTCGTGACCCCCAAAATAAGGGTGACCGAAACTGGGGACCCCCCACTGTTCTTTAAGGTGGTTAGTTAGGTATATAACGTAGCGACAGCCACGCACACACTAATAAACCTATCCAAAAACTAGTAACACAAAATAACAGCCTAAAAGAATTAAAAATGTCATTTCACTTAATGATACTGTCTTTTATGACATTGGACTACTTTTTGTATATTTACAAAAATGGTAAAAAGATATATTTATGCACTTTTAATTTTTTATGGAAGGCATCTCGCGTTAGAATACCTACTAACTTAATGATGATGGTCTCCATATTATTGATGATGATGATGGTAATGACGATGGTTTTTGTTTGATAACGATGACTTATAAGATGGTTTCTATACTGATTAGAGCTCTCAAGAACTGCCCTCAATGTTGTGCTTTGCCTCTGTGCAATGCCTGTCAGCACCTGTGTGTCCAATCGGACTCAAAGCTGATCGTTTGCTCTTACTGAGGTTGTTCCCTTTTTTCTAGATCCTTGCTTGTGTTGTACTTACTCTCTGATGTACGTCGCTTTGGATAAAAGTGTCTGCTAAGTGAATTGTAGAATTGTAGAAAATGATTCTTCAAATAACTTTGAACTTTGGTGTAACCCAGAGTTGCAACTGAACCCAATAGTTATTAAAAACATACGGTATCTCTAATTGAACTTCTTTTTTTTTATTGTACAGCCCTGTAGCATCCTCTTCCATTCACTTCTGTAGTGAAGCCTAAGTGAGTGACAGGTGTCATAGCATTCACCCTTGATTTGCTGATCATTTCAAGCAGACTACTTCTCGATCATTTGGGCTATATTCATTCACCCCAGGCCACTGAATTTTGGCCAATGACACATCTTAGCAATACAGTGTAGATGTTAAAACAAAACCAAAATGAAGAAAGTATGTCGTTACAGAAGGAACAATCTACTTTCATTATTAAGTCAAATAGAATGTTTTTCCAGTTAAAATGACCAGGTTTCAAATTCAAATGAAAGGCCATGTCCTTTAAATTAAGAGGCAATAAGAAGATGAAACCACGTAAAAGCAATTCTGTGGTGTAGCAGACCCCGGCCCATGCCTTAAAAAGTGATTAGTAAAATCCCAAAATCAGTTCTTGAAGAGTAAAATTTCACTCCCAGTTTGCTTTTTTAAACCATCTTTAAAAAAAACAAAACTATAGTGGATAGTGGATTAGTTTATCCGAAATTAAAAACATTTTGTTTTTATAACCTACATTATAATTTTTTTGACCTAGCCCTTTCTCCATTAGGGCCCGGGGTATAGCCTTACAGTTCTCCCCACTTCACTCGAGAATATCTCGCAAAATTTAGCAATTTAAAAGAAATGTAATCTAGTTCCTATAGGCTATTTAAATTGAGAAGAAGGTTGATCAATGGGGGATTTTTGCCTAAACCTAAGTATTTATTGTGTGATTTATACATCATGAGTTGCCACATTTTGGTATCATTAAAAATAAATATTTTTATTTTCACCAACAGTGAGCTAGATGTGACATCCTGCTGTAGATGATCTCTGGGCTATTGTTGCATATTTGCTACCTCTGAACTTTGTTTCCTAACCTGACCTGAAGTCTATGGATCCTCCCTCTCTGTTTGGGCTACACCCCTTCATTCAGCAGCACCCATCCATGTGGGACTATTCGCATTCAGTTCACGGATTAACAGAGGGTGAAGAGGGTGTGAGAGAAGGAGAGAAGAGAAGAGGAGAGGAGAGGCAAACTGAGCGCTTTTTCCCATGAAGTTTGTTTTGATGTGATGGTGAAGAAGCTGACGGAGAATCTCACGGAACAGTTTGATTAATGGTGAGTCCTTTGATCTGTGTTTGATTCAGCAGATAGATAGATTAAAAACCCACCGGAATAAAGTTTAAAAAAATGTTCTTGCTTTGCCAAAATTCTTGATAAAATCACATGACAGTTATAGAAAATCTCTTTCTCTCAGTGCAATTTTAAAACCTATACAAGATAAGTAAAGGCATGTGTATTTTGAGTTGTACAGTATAAAATGTATACTGAGTTTATACACCTCTCTAGTTTTGGTCAAGGGTAAAACAAACCAGATCACATCATGATCTGTCTTTGAGACTATCTTTGATCAGGTGGCTCTCTGTTAAGATATTATGGGCTGTATGAAATGTTCTAGTTTTGCTAATTTATTGATGCAAACAACAGAGTGAAGGTGTTCTCTTATGGTGAAACATGTCCTGTCATGAAGGGAAGTCAAAGCATTTTTATCATGTCACTGTATAAACATTAGTCATTATATGATAATTAATCTCTCATCAGTTTTACCATTCAAGTATCAACAACATCACCATGCTTAAATACAGCTTTTATTTCCAAACAGCGGAAAATGCTGAAACCTATTTGGCACACAAAATATAGTACCTGTGTCTTTAAATATACACCACCATGCAAGTCTAATGTATCCATCCTACAAAACATTATCCTTGAAGCAGCATGTCTGGCATTGGCATTAACCAATGATGTCTTCAAGCTACGTTTTATACAAAGGGACGCTGTTATAATGCACCCAGCCGCACAAAAGTGTTTAATTGTTCTCTGATTGTAATGGGAACACGTTTCTATTTCTTTTCTTTAGTCCTCTTGTCACGGGTTGATTGTGCGGTTTTTCCCACGCAGTAATTACTCAACATTCCTCTCAGGTTTAAAACTTCCTTGTAAATGTGCAGGTTTTGCAGTGAAACAAAGCCTCTTCTTTTCCCTCAGTGACATTGAAACCTGTCAACCTGTACAAACATGCTTTTATTGGACGACATATGCCTGATAATGAAGAACAGTTCCCTAATGGCAGAAATACCTAATCTGATGGTAGGATTTAGTGATACAATTCTTTTGGGTTATGCACGATAAATATTTTAACTTCATCTTAAATGAAGGCTTCACCTATTCAAAACTTTTACCCTAACCTTGAACTTCCCTTTATCATTAATGTTTTGACTTGGGAAGGAAAAGAACAAATATAGGGAAAATGACTGCTGGAATCCCCCCCCCCTTCCCCCGGGCAAATCAAGTCCAACAAGAAACCTTCAGACAACAAACTTTTATTGCCTAACATGTCACATCAGTTGGTAATTTCCCATGACATTTCTGCTGGTAGAGGTACCATAACCTGGCACAACGGTTAAATTATGTGCCTTGACATGTTTAGATATTGTTGTGGCACATATCTGATACATATCAACATGCCACATTTTCGCAAAATCTAAACCCCTATAATCTCCAGGAATCATCGACGTCCCAAACGTGTCTTTCAGCTCTGTTTTTATTTCATCACACTCAGAGTTGATTTACTCCCCCCCCCCCCCCCCCCCCCCCCCCCCCCCCCCGTGTGTGGACGTGCCTGTCACTGTGGCTGTTTGTGCTGCAGAGGCTCAATAGTGTGACTTCACTCTCAGGCTGGTCCGAGCATACATTCAATACCCCATGGTGTTGGCTATTGTAAGTGCTGCCATCAATTGAACCCCCCTTTGCACACTGCCGCTATTCAGGGGGTTACTGAGCGGGGATTGCCTTAATAAGCAAAGAAACCCCTTGTTTCCCGGTCCCTCATTTGCTTTCTGTCACAGTCACCCTTTTCCCTTCCTTCCCTCCACAGCTGTAGAGAGGTGAAGGAGGTCAGGCTTCTTCCTAGTACCCGGAGAAAACATTATTGAGGCCGTCTCCATCCTGCTTCAGGCTTTGTGTATCAGGTGTCTGAACAGGACTGACACGGTGAGAGAGCAGGGGAAACGATGTCTCAAGATGAAAGCTGGTGGAGGGTTTGCAGCAGGGGCTTGTATAGCTGCCACTGGAAGCAATCAAGTGAAAACAAGAGAAAAGTAAGTGTTGTTGGCTCTATTTGTGTGCTATAAAAAAAGACTTGTACATGACCATTAAGATGTTCAGATATGCTCTGGTTTATTAGGTTTTTTTAGGTCACTTGTGCTTCCAATTTTTTAATCTAATCCCATAATAAGGGATTAACATTCCAGCAGACTGAAATCAGAAATTTATATTTTTGCAAACCTGTTGGCCATCTTGTTCTTTAATTAAATGCATTGTTGATTATTGTTGATTATATTATATTCCATTATTTAAAGAAAGTTCTTCATACACTTGTAGACAGGAAACATTTTCTAACAAAGTGATGATTATAAACACTAATGTGCAGAAGTGTGCCAATCACAATCAGTAAACTCACGGGCCCCATCAGGCTTGTAATAGGTTTATCTGGATTAGAGAGGGGGAGGGATTTGCAGCAGTGCATATATATATATATATGTTTATATTTTATTTTTAGAAAAATGAGCGGGCTGAGGTGTGTGTGGATGGTGTAACAGAATGAAGGGCTAAGTTGTCACGGCTCAGTACATTGCTCAAACCCAACAACGAAAAAATGTTGGAGTCATGCCATTTAATTCTCTTGTAGCACACACACACACACACACACACACACACACACACACACATACTTTCACTTCTACACACACACACAGCACATAAACGATTTTGATTACTAGCTGAACCCTGATGACTTTAAAAGCTTTGAAGTGTCAAAAGCTAAAACATTTATATTCCTGTTCTTTTCACATCAGCGTGCGTGCTGCTGGTTTTCAGTTCTCACTCTGGTCTTCCTCCTCTCCCTGTGCTGGATGTATGTTTGTCTGGTTACTTTTAATGACCAAGACGATGTGAACTGGTGAGCGAACACACACAAACATCCACATGGCCCACATTGAATGTTGAACAAAAGCCCAGAATCCTGTCTTTTCTTTTCTTTATTGGTGACCGTTGTTCTGCTAACCCTTTGCTGCCTTCTATTGTTCTATTATAAGGCAGGGCTTTGCAAAAATGAAACGGTGGGTGAACTGGTTCATGGTGCTGATCATCATCTCTGCGGCTATAACCAGCTACTGTGTTCTGCTGCTGGTGAGAATAACGTATTGATGCTGTAATAACAGAGGAACTCTCATGAGACTGGTTAATCACGGCATTTAGATTTCAACCAAAAAAAAAAAAAACAACATAAAATAGCCATTGTTTCGCCTTGAAACAATAAACCTATATAATACAAAAAGAGAGATTAGCATCAAATCCGATGAAAAAAGATTAGTTTCATATTAAGCCAGAGATTAAGACGCCATATTTGCATGTCATGTTATAAAATGAACCTCCTTTCATTACAGATCTTTGCATTGTTCCAAGTTCTCTTAGGAGAACCACTCGACTTACATTGGCTGCATAAGGTATATTAAATATACTTGTATGATACCACACAAAAAAACTCTCTTTTATCATTGAAGTTCATGTTTTCCTTTTTCTCTGCCAAGGTCTTATTGTTTTTGGGAGTTATATTCATCACTTTTGGGGTCGCAGGAATCAGTCTCGAGTGGCGACAAGAGTGGCCAACTGTTCCTCTGTCCCTCCAGGTACAGTAATATTTTAGGACTCCTATTTTTTCTACAACGTTTCTGTCAGTGAATTTCATGTGTTTCTGTTGTGTGTTGGTCTCTTGGCAGGCCACAGCTCCTTTCTTGCAGTTCGGTGCTGTTGGGGCGTTGACCCTGCTGAGTCCGTTCGTCTTCAGGGGCTTCCATGCAGCTAAGGAAAACTGTAAGTGTTAAACGCCAGTTAAAGGTACACATTGGCATCACAATGTGACCCCAGAGTTGATTTGATACCGACACAGCTCCCAGTTTCTGTATCGTCCTCTGAAATGATTTAAAATGTGGTATTGGGTGAAGACTTGTTACTAAGCCAGTCGATGCAGCATTATGAGTCCAGGCCCTCCCCCACAAAATCAAACCTTTTCAGGTAAAATATCATGGGGAAATAACAAACAACAGGTTTGAGCTATCAGAGAGTGTAATTCAAAGCTTGTAACCTTCAGTAATCGTTGTTTTTTTAACCAATATTAGTGGTGGTTTTCTTCAAACTAGCTTCTGAGGGGTTGGTATTGGAAAATACTCAAGGTTAGGTATTGGAATAGAAAGAAAAAATGTACTGGAACATCTATAAGAAATGCCACTATTTATACAAACACAACATTTTCCCCACAACAAACCGGATAGCACATGCACAGCCAACCTCTGTCCTCAGGTGTCTGACATGCAGTCGAAGGAGTTTAATTAGAGCACACACTCTTAACCATTTTTTTATTTTTATTATATGAAACCCAGAAAGTACAGTTGTGTCCATGTGTATTTCACCAAATGCTTTCGCTTATGTGTTGCGTGATTTCATTCTGTGTAACCTCATGTGCCAAAGTATTCAAAGAGGAATATAAAAGAATGCACGGATTTGAAAGGCACTGATATTTTTGATACTCCCACAGAACAAATAGTGCTTTATTTGATCAAACTTCTAAAGGGACTTTTGAAGAGGTCCTTTGTTTACTCACATCAGAGTGGAAAAAAAAAAAAAAAAAGATTATATCGTTGACTATTGTTCTCACCAGGGTCTAAGTTCCTCATCGCAGTGGTGTTTGTGACGGTGTCTGCAGCCATCTTCCTGTGTCCCCTGCACATCCAGTCTCCCTGTCTGATAGAGATGCACGAGTTACCTGAGAAACCGAAGCTCATTGGCCACAGAGGAGCCCCGATGGTAAGCATCCTGCTTTACTCGACAAAGGCTTAACGATGCACATTAAACAGTCTCCCATAGTGTACCCCTTAGACGGCTATGGAAAGAGCTGCTGCAGTTGAGGCTCTGCAGAAAGGGGCGATTTTAGCATCCGACCTGTAGGGGTGCTGTGACATGTAGAGTTTCCCAGTCCTCCCACTGAACAACTCATTTTACTTCACAACAAGAAATAGTCTCTACATATGAGGAGGTTATTAAAAACAAATAATTGTAAGTAACGTGAGTTTTTATCCTCAAAATACTTTTTTAAAGAAAACAAAAGATCGAATATTCTGTTTTTGCACAACTATTCAATCCGTGCTTTTTTATTTTTATTAATATTACAGGTCATTCTTATTTGAACAGGTAAGAGGAGGTTGGGGATAATATAACATTTGATAACAGTACATCAATACAGCAGTGCAAGCCAAAACTGTGTGGTCAGATTTTAAGTGGGGAAAATGTTTTGCATGTTGAAATATTCAAAGACATTTAGGATATTATTTCTTTATTAGTCTGACATTAGGAGAAAGCCCCTGGATAAATAATGTGACTCACATTATCCTTTTTTTTTTTTTTAATTGTAGTTTTTATTTTTCAAATTACTTTATTAGCTATCCTCCCCTGTCAGTCACAAGTCCCACAAAGAGCCTACCAGAGGTGTTTCCATATAGCATAGGATAACAACTGAAACTGTGACAGAGTTCCTGCACTGGGATTAATACAGTTTTCTAATCTAATCTAATCTAATAGGTTTGAAATGGTCATTTAAAAGAGGAACAAAGCTTTAAAAAAAATCGACCAATGATTTAGGTTGATAAATTCACTTCCATTATTGTTTCTCAGCTACACTAATCTGATAACATTATAGTTTATTTTCAGATAAACAGTACAAACAGTACCAATCCATCAAGAGAAATATTTTCCACTGAGACAAGAGTGTTAAGGGCTTAGTGGTGAAACAAGACCACTCCGTTACATAGGTTTTTTTTATTAAGATGTTTGACGAATGGCAATAAAAAGAAAATAATAATAAAAAAGAGAAAAAAAGGAAACTAACATTTATTTGTTGTTTTTACTTTCTATCCAAGTGTCAGAAAAAAATCAATATTCCATGCCAGCCATGCAATAATCAACAGCTTTAGATTAAAAAAAGTGTTTACTATCTGTTTTTGGATGGATTGAACAACCAGGTATAAATTGTGGTATGTTAGCTTCAGAGTTTTATACCTTTAGCCTGAAACTCGTTGTTTCTGTTTACTGTCTTTACGTACAGGCAAACAGTCAGCTGACAAAATATTCCACAACAGTCAATATCCTCTTTTACATGTTGTACTCATCTGAAATAATGTGCTCCTGTTTTTAGCAAAAAAATCCCAAACACTTT